>NC_090444.1:1203235303-1203873636 GCF_031143425.1 Pleurodeles waltl
TCATCCATCCTGGATTCTCCTTGGAGTTTGGTATCCTACCCCTCATTAGTGAAAATGGGCTCTTTCTTACAGCACCATGGTTTGTTGTTCTGTATTTCCGTACCATTTTCTTTATTTCTTTCTTCCAAGAAATATGTCCTTTGTTAGAAAGTTGCAGGATTCCTTTAATGCGTCTGTTTTCCTTTTCCACAATACCATTTCCACTAGGGCGATATAAAGCAGTGAATCTTTGTTCAGTCCCAGACACTTTTAAATATTCTCTCATTCCAGAAGGTTTAAACTGTACACCATTATCAAAAAGTATAAATGCTGGAAAACATTCCTTCAAAAATATTTCATCTAAAAATGAAATTACTGCTTTAGTATTGACATTGTCTGCTACACTAACTTCAAACCATCTCGAAAATGTATCCACCAACACCAATATATTTTTACTTGTACCTTCTTGACAATTGATTGGTCCCATTATATCCAATGCTACCTCTTCCCTAGGTAGTCTTGGGCATCCTAAAGTGCCTAATGGTGAATTGAAAGTCTTTTGTGTTTTTTTGGCCATTTCACATTTCACACATAATCTAACAAACATGTCAATATCCATGTCAACTTTAGTCCTCCAGTACCATTCTTTCAGTCTGCATTTAGTACGTGTGATACCAGAATGACCTTCATGACACAGATTTGTGATTTCTTCGCGTAACCCTTTACGAGGATTTACCTTTCTCTCCACGTTGGAACAATTAATCATTTACACTCAATTCATCTTTGACTTCCTAAAAACCTCTCTGTTCATCTTTAAGCAATTTCTTATCCAAATCAACCCATCTATTCACTATTTTCTCTTTTATTTCTTGTAAAATGTCATCTTTAGTCTCAGCCTCAGACCATTCTTTTTTATCAAAACTGCTCAGAGAATTATCAGTTTGTGCAATATTGGCTAAAGAAAACAAATTCCACAAATCCCTGTCAATTTCTGTTATTGGTAACGCCATTCTACAAAACAATCTGCTGTATAAATCTTCGCACCATGTACATATGGAATATGATATAAATAATCCTGCAATTTTATAGATAATTTGGTAATTCTTGCTGAAGCTTTAACTAGTCCTTCTTTGTTAATAATTTTGTCAAAGGTTTGTGGTCGCATCCTAATGTGATTTTTTTGCCCCTGTTGGACTTTTTTGCTTATGCAGGGTCATCCCCAATCTTTTTGCATCCTGCCTACTATTTTTTCTGACTTGTTGCTGTTGGCTTTTGAACTCTGAGCACTTTACCACTGCTAACCAGTGCTAACGTGCATATGCTCTCTGTGTAAATTGTATGTGATTGGTTTATCCATGATTGGCATATTTCATTTACTAGTAAGTCCCTAGTAAAGTTCACTAGAGGTGCCAGGGTCTGTAAATCAAATGCTACTAGTGGGCCTGCAGCACTGGTTGTGCCACCCACATAAGTAGCTCTGTAATCATGTCTCAGACTTGCCATTGCAGTGTCTGTGTGTGCATTTCTAACTGTAAATTCGAATTGGAAAGTGTACCCACTTGCCAGGCCTAAACCTTCCCTTTTCTTAAATGTAAGGCACCCCTTAATGTGCCATTAATAGTAATGTGTTTTATATGTCCTGACAGTGAAATATTGCTAAATTCGTTTTTTACTGTTGCAAAGCTTGTCCCTCTCATAGGTTAACATGGGGGCAACCTTTAAATCTAATTAATGTGCAGATTCCCTTTGGGAGCGGATGGACATGTGGAGTTTGGGGTCTCTGAGCTCACAATTTAAAAATACATATTTTAGTAAAGTTGATTTTAAGATTGTGTGTTTGAAAATGCCACTTTTAGAAAGTGAGCATTTTCTTGCTTATGCCATTTCTGTTACTCTGCCTGTTTGTGGATTCCCTGTCTGGGTCAGTTTGACAGTTGGGCCGTTGCACCTCACACTAGACAGTGGCACAAAAGAAGCTGGGGTGTAGTCTGCATTTCCCTCCTAGCCATCTGTGCTAGGAGGGAGTGGAGGAGTGGTCACTTACACCTGAAAGGGCTGTGCCTGTCCTCACACAATGCAGTCTCCGACCCCCTGGTGAGTGTCTGGGGCTGGCCTGGGCAAGGCAGAATTTCACATTCAAATGAGACTTTACTTTGAACCGACGCCGCTGCTGAATCTGGTGATGCTGCCTGCACCCGACTCCGTGATCATCGCTGGAACGCGACGACCTTCACAGGCCCGATGCCACTGCAGCCCCGCTGAAGTCCGCGACTCCGTGGAAGTCGCCGCACCACATCGTGACCGTCGCCGCTCGAAGTGCGCGGATTCAACATTTCCCACCGACGCCGCGATCCCCGACTTCGCGCATCGACTTTTTTTCACTCTTCACCAAAGGTTCTGTACTTGGGGGTCTACGCGACTCCGTGTCCGGCGCCACTGGTGTCGGCCTGTTGGGAACGACTCCATCACAACGCTGTGTTAACACCTCATCGAAGCATTTTGTGTTTCTAAGCACTATTTTTAAGTTTAATCTTTAAAAATTCATAACTTGACTTGTGTATGTCGGACTATTGCCGTTTTGGTCTTGTTTTGTTTAGATAAATATTTCCTATTTTTCTGAACTTGTGTTGTGCCATTTTGTAGCGTTTTCATTGAGTTACTGTGTGTGTTGATACAAATACTTTACACCTAGCACTCTGAAGTTAAGCCTACTGCTCTGCCAAGCTACACAGGGGGTAAGCAGGGGTTAGCAGAGGGTGATTCTCTTTCACCCTGACTAGAGTGAGGGTCCTTGCTTGAACAGGGGGTAACCTGTCTGTCAAACAAAAACCCCATTTCTAACAGCCCCACATAAACTTTCTAAAATGCTCTAAAGCCCATACACAGGCTATGGTTTCACGTTCAATGACTGAGTATTTCTCCTCTGTGGACGTGAGTGAACATGATGCAAAGGCTATTACCATTTCCTTATTCACACCAATGTGGGTTAAAACAACTCCTAAACCTTTGCTGCTGGCGTCCATAGTCACTAATGTTTTAGCTTCAGGATCAAACCCTTGTAAATTTGGTGCCTTGCAAATATCCTGTTTCATTTTCTCCAGTGATTGTTGACACTCAACACTCCACACAAAATGAGATTTGTTTTTTAGTAAAGTTGTCATTGCATGTGTTTTTTCTGAAAAAATGAAGTTTGCATAAAATTCAGCCAAATCTAAGAATGATCTTAGATCATCCTTGGAGTTAGGAGAGGGTGTATTAATTATGGCTTTTACTAAACTCTCCTTAGGTTAAATACCTGTAGAACTGACTTGATGACCCAAGTATGTAACCATTCTTTCTGCAGATTTGCAATTTGAAATTTCAGCTATTTCCCTTTTTGACAAAATATTAATTACTTCTCTCAATCGGTCATTATGATTATTTTTTTGGCTACTAATTACTAGTATATCATCCTGAAAGAACATGACCCCCGCATATCACCAAATAATTCCGTCATCAACCTTGGGAAAACAGCAGCCGCTGAGGCTAATCCAAATGGCATGCAATGGAATTGAAAACAACCAAAAAAAAACGTGCGGATGGCTGTCAACCTTCTATTAGGGGGATTCAGAGATATTTTGTGATATGAGCCCAAGAGGTCTATGTTGGAGAACCATTTAGCATTTTTTGTTAAAGAAAGCATTTCATCAACACTGGGTAGTGGGCATTGATCTACCAGGATATTGTCATTAAGATATCTAAGATCAACACATGGTCGAATTTTTCCATTGACTCGTCTAGCAACTACCACTGACAAAATCCATTCAGATGCTTCCACTGGCTCTATGATGTTAGCATCTTGCAGTTTTTCCGTTCAGTGTTTACCTCATCTCTGACTCTGAAAGGAAGTTTACATACTTTGTGAATTTTTGGGACAGCAGTTCATTTTACTTTGATTTTATGTGTAAATCCTTTGAGTTTTCCAATAGTTCCATTGGACACTTCAGGAAACTCCCTGATAACCCATTTTTCTGTTTCTTCTGCTTCACAAGCAACCAACATCTGTTCTAGACTATTAGGGTCCAACATATTTAACGCTCTTTGATCTTTTCACCCTAATACAGATGGACCATCAACTACTACATATAATTTACATGAGGCTTGTCTGCCTTTGAAATAAAATACGAGCAGTCCAAATCCAAACATGGCAATTTTTTCTCCTGTGAAACTTTCTGGATTTACATCAGTAAGTTCTAAATGTGGGCCTATGATTCCTGCAAAATTTTCCTCCCATACAGAGTGAGCAATAATAGTGAATGAAGATCAGCTGCTACCTGTAAAGGAATCCCTCCAAACATAATTATACACTTAGGTTTTTTGCAAATCTCACCCTTCACATTTAACACAGTATTTATTTGCTTACTACTAATATTAAAACCAATTTTACCCAAATATCATTAGATTCTCTTTCTGAAGAATCTGAACCACTTTCTGTAAGGCAAGCTACTCGAGTCTTCCTTTTATCCTTTTTTCTGCATGCTCGTGCAACATCTCCCATAATGTTACATTCTAGACATTTTGCTGTTTTTGCTGGGCATTTATCAAATGTGGCCATATGTGTGGTACTGTCAAAGCAATAACATATACATCCAGATGTATAGCCTTGGTTATTTCTCTCTTTGTTTGGTACTTTCTTGTATTTAGGATGCAAATAAGTATTTTTTGCAGAACTCAAATTTCCTCTTTTTTTCCAGTAACTTTGTTAACTGGTATAAAAGAGGATAGAGTCATAGCTTTAGAACATCTCTCTGAAAGTTCAGCCTTTTCAATTAATGCTGTTATCTCCTTGAGGCTAGATCCTCCTTCGATCCGCAATCTTTCTTGAATATCTTTGTTCCTCGCACACATTACTATCTGATCTCTTATCAATTTATCATGTAGGTTTCCAAATCTGCACTTTATTGTTAAATTCTTCAGAACAGAGACATATCGCCTCATTTGAGTGTGTCAGTCTTCAGACCGCCAAACTTGCAATGGCGGTCAGGACAGCCGATGTTGCGGCATTCTGACCGCCACATTAAATCCCTGGCAGTCAGACCTCCAGCACTGCACGGATCCATGATCCCACTGGCCTTGGCGGTGGGGGAGGTTGTAATCCGCCGGGGCAGTGCTGCATGCAGCACTGCCCTGCAGATTACGACCTTGTTCTCTGCCAGCCTTTTCATGGTGGTAATACCACCATGAAAAGGCTGGCAGAGAAAAGGTGCAGGAGGCTACGGAAGCCCCCTGCACTACCCATGCACTTGGCATAGGCAGTGCAGGGGCCACCCTGCCCAGCACCCTCGCAATGCTTTGCAGACAAAGAACATTGCAAGGGTGCAAGGCTGCTGGCTAAAGCATCGCCGCTGGCTTGTTTACGAACTGGAGACAATGCTGTAGCCTGTTTCCCACTAGGCCGGTGGGCGGAAACTGAAGTTTCTGCCTGCTGACCTAGCGGGAAACTCTTAATAACTCCGGCGCAGTGGTTGCCACACAGGCAGCGGCCACCCTGTCGGGAGTTTGGCGGACGGGCTTTCCCATCCGCCAGACTCCTATTAGGCCCATAGTTTTCAACAATTTCATTGTCTTCTTATTCATGTTAAATAAAAATGTGCATCTTGATACAGCAACACATAGCATCGGTGAGTAATCATGATCTAAAATGGCATTTTTAAACACATCAGAATCACCACCTCTTTCAGGTTTTTGTATATGGTTGTACACTCTAAGACCTTCTGGACCCAGAAAATGTAATGAAATCCTATTTTTCCTTTTGGGAGATAGTACACCACTATTGTCCTCCAAAGTAGCAATATAATTCACAAAATACTCTTTCCATTCCTGCCATGTTACACTGTGTTCTCCAGGATTCACAAGAAATTCCCTAGGTTTATTTAAAGTTATTCCAACATCTAGTGAACTGCCAGAACTTGAGCTTGAATTGTTAGAATTTATTTCCATATTTTCTTAAATTAAATTTCAATGTAATTATTTATAATTAAACTATCAATACACAATCTTGTAATGTACTATTTAGTTAGCCTAAGTACAGGTTAGCCAACACTGGTATTCGAAAAAAATACCTGAAATCCGCCTATTGGGATTTAAACGTTATTATTAACTACAGAGGCACAACACAAAGTTCTGTTTCTACATTAGTATAGTTGGGGGTATTATTGTTCCTTGCTAGGTTGAAAGCTGTAAGGGTGTGCTTTTCGCGTAATACAATGTGGAAACAGGCAGGAAACTGGTTAAGTTACTTTTTCTTTAAAAACTGTGTGCCTGTCATCGTAATGTAATGTAGAAACAGGCATGAAACAGGTTAAATTGTTTTTAAATGGGGTGCCGGTCACTGTTTCAAAATCCAGTAATAGGCTGCAAAGCAGGGAAAAGAAAACAGCATAAAGCATGTTGTTCATTTTGCTATTTTTAGAGTAATACCTAATCCAAGATGGCCGCTATCCAGGTCAAGTAGCATGACCCTAAATTGAGTATGTACGTATGTGTGAAGTGGTTGCTAATGTGTGATACTGAACACTTGCTATGCGGCAAAGATATGAGACAGCACTGGTGCTTTTGAACACATGCGATTGCTCGGGATGAAAGCAAAGGACACAGATGACTGAGTCAACTCGAAGGTAAACAGTCTTTGTAAATAACATGATGAAACCACAAAACAACAATAGTTTTAACCTAATCGCCTCGCTTTAATGTACATCACCCCAAGCTTCTTTTCTGCTGCTATTTTCTGACACGCCAGTTTTGCGCTGAATCCTTAATTCCTCTCTCATCCCCAAGGCGTAGCTTAATCCCTCGGGTGCCTGGGGTGAGCTGGTCTCGTCCTTGCACACGGTTCCCGTGTGCCGGGGACGAGACAAGCTTGTCCTGCACCTGGCCCGGGGGAGAGCGCTAGCACTCCCCTGTGGGCCTCCCACCCATAACCCCTCATCGGGCATGGAAGGGGAATCGCTTCCCCTTCCACCTCCTGACCCCCGCTGCGGCAATCTGATGATGTCAGCTTGCTCACAGCACTCCAATGTAATCAAATGCTGCCGGGGATGCGCTGGAAGCCATTTGCTTCCAGCGCGTTAGGAGAGACGACGTCGAACAGGTAAGTCCTTCTCCTGGGTGGGGGTTTGGAGGGGGAAAATCAGACATGGGGGAAAGGAAAGAGTTTTTCCTTTTCCCCTGTGCCTGTTTTGAGTGGCCCGCGATCGTGAAGCAGGAATCTACCCACTAGACACCAGGGATTGTTTTGGGCTTATTTTGGGGAGCGACCCCTTGGGCAAGGGTTGCTCCCCTGGGGGCATATGCATATCCATGTTTTGCCCGATCGGCCGTTTTTTCAGCCAATCTGCCCCTGGGGGGGAGGGGGGTCGAAAACCACTAGACACCAGGGATATATATGTTTTATAATGTTTTAGGGCAGCAACCCCTTAGGCAAGGGTCACTGCCTTGGGGGCAATATGTTTTTATAAGTTTCGGCCCCCGGGACTAGAGCGGCCATGTTTTTGGCCGATCTTGCCCCCGGGGGGTCAAAACCCACTAGGCCCCAGGGATTGTGCCAGGGAGTGTGTGTGTGTTTTGTGTGTTGGGGGCACCCCTTGGGCAAGGGTCGCCCCCCAAAGGGGGACAATTGTGTTGGCCATTTCTGCCCCCCTTGGTTGCAGATCGGCCTATTTTTTTAGGGCTATCTGCCACCTAAGGGGGCAGAATCCACATAGCACCAGGGATCTTGTGTATGTATGTGTATGTTTTGTGTAAGGGGCGTCCCCTTTGGCAAGGGTCGCCCCCTCAAAGGGGGCACATGACTGATGGCCATTTCTGCCCCTCTTGGGGGACAGTTCGGCCTATTTTTTGTAGGCCCATCTGCCCCAAAGGGGGGCAGAATCCACTTAGGCACCAGGGAAAATTTGGAAATGCTTGGTGGCGGGGTGTTTGTTAACTGGCAAAGTATTTATATTTGTGATTATAACAGTTTATTTCTCCTTTTTGTTCTAGTTCAAAGCTTTTACTTCCTTTCCTGTGGATCCTTGCTGTTTTGGCAGTAGTTGACCTGCGGTTTGTGTAGTGGCATGTTTTAGGTAAGTAAAAGCAATTTACTCCAAAGGAGTATTGTTGACATGCATGAATGACATGTTTGTAGGTGGTGCACTCAATGCAGGATTGTGTGTGAAATTGTCCTTAGATCTGTGCACAATATTTGTGTTGTCTTATGTCTAATTTGCTTTTTTATTTTTTTTGTGGGATATCGTCGGTGATTGCTGTGTCTGTGCAGAGTAGTTGCTGGTGAGTCTAGCTTTTTCAGGCAAGTGGCTAGTATAGTTTTTGAGTATATAACTCTTTTGATAAAGCCACACTTTGTTTATAACTTATTATAGACAGTGCTGGTTGTTGGCGCATTTGTAAAGTTACACGTCTTAGAAAGGATCATGGCTAACCGCAGAGTGACCGCTCAGCAGGCTGTTGGCATGCTTTTTGAGTCATCTTCTGACCATGATTATGAGACTGACTCTGCATCTGAGGCAGAGGAGGAAGTGAGAGATTCTGGCAGTGAGTTTTCTGTCCGAGAGGATTCTTCTGATGAGGAAGCCTCTCTCAGTGCGGATGAAGGGCCTATTTTAGAGGAGGACATTGATGTGCCAAGAGTGCAGTAGCCTGGGGCTGAAGGGTTTCCCATTGGAAGATCTGACACCTGGATTGCCCCAAACATGGAGCAGCCACAGTTACCTTCATTTACTGGTCTCCCAGGGTGTAGAGTCAGTACAGAAAACCTTTTGCCTGTCAATTTCTTTCAGTTGTGTATGGACAATGTATTTTTGGAAGAGATTGTTGAGCAGACTAATCTGTATGAGGAGCAGTATTTGAAGGACAACACTGCCAGACTTAGGCCTCAGTCTAGAGCCCAGTGGGTTCCCACAAATCTGAAAGAGATTGGCTCAGCCGAGTCCCAAGATGACTACCAGCACTTCCTGGTTTGAAATGCTGGCAGCCAATTCAGAGCTGTGCATTTCCCTGCACAAGCTTGTCTTTGTTTGCGAATACTTTGCGGCCAGAGATATACACATTTGAATTTCCCTAAATTTCTCAAAAACTTTTGAACAGATTTACTCCAAATAAACGAAAGTGTAATCTGCGTGCTGACAGCTAGCTTTTTGCAAATTTGGTGTAATTCTGTCCGGGGGCTCGGGCCATAGATGTGTCTAAAGAATCCTATGGGAAATAACATGGGAAACGCAATGTTTTTTAGGCTCCTTTTTCTCGGTTCTTTTGATGAATCCCCCCAAAACTTTTTGTGTGCAACAAGAATCACTGCAACACTTTTTTTTGGAAAATTTCCTGAAGATTCGTCAAACGGTGACAAAGATATAGGCAAGTCAAAAAATCCTTTTTCTATGGAAACATGGTCCTAACTATAACTACCTACTGGCGACCACCAGTAATAAATATATATATCTATGTCCTGCCAGTAGGACATGTATAGCCAGTAGAATATATATATATATATATATATATATATATATATATATATATATTTATTTCTTACTGGCTGTCACTAGTAGGTAGTTATAGTTAGGACCTTGTTTCCATAGAAAAGGCATTTTTTGTTTTGCTAATAACTTTGTTGCTGTTTGACGAATCTTTACAGAGTTTTCTGAACTAATTTGCCACTCACCTCAGCTGCTGTGTGGAAAGTGTTGGGGTGATCTGTCCAGTTGGGCGAATGGGGTCACACAAAGCGTTTTCCTCATACAATTTCCCATAGAGATTTTGAACACGACTACAGCCCGAACCGCTGAACAGAATTATACCAAATTTGGTCCAGAAAGAGTACGTTTTGTAATTAGATGTACATCCATTCAGTAGTATTGGAGTTATTAAAGAAAAAAATAATAGATATCTAGTGACGCGAACAATCACAGATCCACACACCAACAGCAATGCAGTGACTGTCTGGTAACAACTTGACAATAAAGTTGTGGCCGCCATTCGGAATACGGTCCCAGGAACTCAAAATGAAAGTCTGCGGTGAGTGAAGGGGTCAGGGTGGAGGAACCCTCATCCCAAGGGTGTGTTATATAGAGGTCACTGAGGGACCCACGATGGGCAAGAAATTACCCCCAAACTATTTTTTTCCATGAGTGTGGATCCGCGTATCGATTGCTGTGCTCAGCATGGGACCTGTGTGAATCTGTGACATATCCAACCCAATAGAAAAAAATACACACACTTACAGACCCACTTACACACTCTCTCAAGCCCCCCCACACTACCACTCACACACCCATGGACATACTCGCACAGCCTTGTACCCCACCCTCACCCCAGTCGCATACTCACACACCCAGTCACACAACCACAAAACCACTCACACACCCACTCACACACTCCTACACCCACTCACAGACCTACAAAACCAATAACACACCTGCTCATCGACCCACATAGCCAGACAGACACATATTCACACACCCATAGAGCCACTAACACACCCACTCACAGACTCACAGCAGGGTGTGGCTCCATTTGGGGAGGTTGGCAGGGCTCCTCCCTCTCATCCTTCCCAGGATGGCCCACCACGTCACATCGAAGGTCCCATTGTGTGTGGCTGTCTAGAAGGAAAACACAAAGACCAACTGGCAACTACACCCAGCAATGTGACCAGAAGCAGGCTCCAGGCACCAAATGGCTAAGACAAGAAAATGCCAACTTTCTAAAAGTGGGATTTTCAGAATTGCAATTTAAAATCTAACCACAAGTTAGGATTTTAAACTATGATTATAGACATACTAAACCTAAAGGGGTTATCTCTTCCCATTTGGAAATTATGCTTATAAAGTGTAATAAGGCAATCCTAATCTTAACCTGTGGGAGAGATAGGCCTTGCAGTGGTGAGAAACCAATTTAAGAGTGTTTCTCCACCAAGACATGTGAAACTAATCTAAAATTGCAACCTGCCCTCTGGGCTGTCTAGTGCCTGCCTTAGGGGTACAATATGTGTTAAAAAGGAAGGTTGTGACCTGGGAGAAGGTTGACTTCATGAGGTCGAAATGGCAGTTGAAAAGATGTACACACATGCTCTTCAATGGCAGGCCTGAGACATGTTTGAAGGTCTGCTAAAGTGGGTGGTATAATCAGTGCTGCAGGCCCACTAGTAGCATTTAATATATAGGCTCTGGCACATGTACTGCATGTTACTAGGGACCGGGTAAAGTGTGCAGCATCCTAAGGTCATCTAAAACAAAGTCAACAAAAACCGGAGGTCTGAAAGCAAAAACGTTAGGGACAGCTACATCAAGGATGCCAGGTCTAATATAATATATTTATTTTACTTCAAATGTTAGATCTTATATATTTAACATTATTCTATTAACTTAATATACTGTAATTTTGAAATACTCTTACCTGAATCCTAAAAACCCCTTACTACCTCTTAGCGCTTCTCGTCTGAACTCTAAAGACTCTTACAGGCCCTTAACATTAATCATCATGGAACCATAAAAAACATTACTACCACCTCAATCCAACCCTTCCTTGCACCATAAGAACCCCTTTTTAGCCCTTGATGCTACCCTTCACGAACACTAAAAATTCCTTCCTACCCCTTAAGACTACCCTATCCTGAACCTTAAAAATCCCTGTAGGGAGATGGACCACTTCAACAGATTGGCATGCTCACCCTCAGCTGCATTAACCATCTAAGGGGTCTGTAGTCTATCTGAACACAGAGGTGAGGATCAAACAGGTATAGTCTCACTTTCTGCAGTCTCCAGATCACAGCAAAGGCTTCCCTTTCTATTGCACTCACCTCTGTAACCTCCTACTGATGAAGGCTACAGGTTGATCCAGGTCCACTTCATTTAACTATGCGAGCACAGCCCCTATGCCGTGTACTAAGGTGTCTGTCTGCACAATTAATTCATCGGAGAAGCCAGGGGCCTTGAGCACATGTGCTGTACACATAGCCTCCTTCAGGGTGTCAAAAGCTTTCTGTCATGCCTCTGTCCAGATCACCTGATGTACCTGCTTCTTGGAAGTCAGCTCTATCAAGGATGCAACATGTTGCCATACCCCTTGACAAAATTCCAATATCTTTGGTACACCACATAGTGAGTCCTGGGGTAAGGGAGAATAAAGAAAGGAACTGCCACAAAAACTGGTGGCTGTCTCTCTGTTGATCTAGGTTCAGTGTAGTGGAGAGACTGACACCCTCCACTGACCCATTCTGCTCCTTGGCAGAAAGGAGGTCGGGGAGAGGGTCACTCTTATTTTCCACACCATCACCTGTGAGTAGGAGAATTGTCAACTCAGACATTTCAAAGTGAGGCTTAAGGCGATTGACATATAGGATCCTCAAGGGGTTCCTTGAAGTCTTGAGATCCACCAGTTAGATGACATCATTCTTGTGAATAAGGACCATACCACCAGTCTTGCAGGGCCTTGGGCTCCACAGGCTCCATCACCCACACTTTTTGATCAGGGAGGCATTCTGGTCATATCGTCATTTCATATCCTCCTGTCTGGCTTCTAGATTTTCTTCTGCTAGCTTCCAGAAGGGCCTTTTCTGCCTACGGAGTCAGGGGTGTAGCTTACAACATCCTGGGGGCCTTCCTGGAAACTTGCTCCCAGCCCTCCTTCACCAGACTGAGAGATGCTCCTACAGAGTGCATGTACAGAGGTTTAATGGGGCTGAAGCCAACTGCCTTCTGTGGTACCTTCCTGTAGGCAAATAAAAGGCATGGCTGGATGACGTCTCACTTCTGTCACATGGGCATTGACTGCCCCATTATCTTGCCTTTGAGGGTCAAATTTAAACATTCAACAAACCTGTTAGTTTGAGGGTAGTAAGGAGTGGCGAATTTGTAAGTTACCCCTGTAGGAAGGTAGCCTCTTTCTAGCATTGTTACCCCCCCTTTTGGTCTGTTTGTGAGTATATGCCAGGGTGTTTTTACTGTCTCACTGGGATCCTACTAGCCAGGACCCCAGTGCTCATAGTGAAAACCCTATTTGTCAGTGTGTTTTATACGTCGCACTGGGACCATGCTAGCCAGGACCCCAGTGCTCATAGTTTGTGGCCTGTATGTGTATCCCTGTGTAGTGCGTAACTGTGTCACTAAGGCTCTGCTAACCAAAACCTCAGTGCTTATGCTCTCTCTGCCTTTAAAATGGTCACTGCAGGCTAGTGACCATTTTTACCAATTCTAATTTGGCACACTGGAACACCCTTATAATTCCCTAGTATATGTTACCTAGGTACCCAGGGTATTGGTGTTCCAGGAGATTCCTATGGGCTGCAGCATTTCTTTAACGTCCACGTTATTTCGCAGCCATTTTACACTGCACTTAAGTGACTTATAAGTCACCTATTTGTCTAACCCTCACTTGGTGAAGGTTAGGTGCAAAATTACTAAGTGTGAGGGCACCCTGGCACTAGCCAAGGTGCCCCCACATAGTTCAGGGCAATTTCCCCCGACTTTGTGAGTGCGGGGACACCATTACACGCGTGCACTACATATAGGTCAATACCTATATGTAGCTTCACAATGGTAACTCCGAATATGGCCATGTAACATGTCTAAGATCATGGAATTGTCCCCCAATGGCAAATCTGGTATTGGGGTGCCAATCCCATGCATCCCCGGGGCTCCAGCATGGACCCCGGGTACTGCCAAAGCAGCTCTCTGGGGTTTTCACTGCAGCTACCGCTGCTGCCAACCCACAGACAGGCTTTTGCCCTCCTGGGGTCTGGCCAGCCCAGTCCCAGGAAGGCAGAGCAAAGGATTTCCTCTGAGAGAGGGTGTTACACCCTCTCCCTTTGGAACTAGGCGTTAAGGGCTGGGGAGGAGTAGCCTCACCCAGCCTCTGGAAATGCTTTGAAGGGCGCAGATGGTGCCCTCCTTGCATAAGCCAATCTACACTGGTTCAGGGATCCCCCAGCCCCTGCTCTGGTGCGAAACTGGACAAAGGAAAGGTAAGTGACCACTCCCCTGTCCATCACCACCCCAGGGGTGGTGCCCAGAGCTCCTCCAGTGTGTCCGAGACCTCTGCCATCTTGAATACAGAGGTGTGAGGGCACAATGGAGGCCTCTGAGTGGCCAGTGCCAGCAGGTGACGTCAGAGACCCATCCTGATAAGTGCTTACCTGACTAGGTGGCCAATCCTCCTCTGAGGGCTATTTAGAGTCTCTCCTGTGGTCTTCTCTTCAGATAATGAATGCAAGAGGTCACCAGAGATCCTCTGCATCTCCCTGTTTGGCTTCTGCCAAGGATCAACCGCTGACTGCTCCAGGACGCCTGCAAAACTGCAGCAAAGCAGCAAGAAGACTACCTACGACTTTGTAGCGCGTAATCCTGCCGGCTTTCTCGACTGTTTCACCCTGCACTGGAAGCCAAGAAGAAATCTCCTGTGGGTCAATTGAATCTTCCCCCTGCTGATGCAGGCTCCAAACTTCTGCTTCACCGGTCCTCTGGGTCCCCTCTCATCGTGACGAGCATGGTCCCTGGAACACAGTAGCTGGATCGAAGTGACCCTAACAGTCCAGTGGTCCATCTGTCTAAATTTGGTGGAGGTAAGTCCTTGCCTCCCCACGCCAGACAGTAATCCTGTGTACTGCGTGAACTGCAGCTGCTAGGGCTTCTGTGCACTTTTGCAAGGAATCCTTTGTGTACAGCACAGCCCAGGTCCCCACCACTCCGTCCTGCATTGCTCAACTCGCTGAGTTGGCCACCGGCTTCGTGGGACCCTCTTTTGTAGTGTTGAGATGACCGCTTTGCTCAGTTTTCTTGAACCTGTGTTCAAGTACTTCTGTGGGTGCTGCCTGCCAGCATGCTGTGGGACATCTTCTGTGCAAACGAGAAGCTCCTGTCATCTTCCATTGTTGCAGAATATTTAGCTTCTTCCACCTGGAGGTAGCCATTTTGCACTTTCATCCGGGGTTTAGTGGGCTCCTGCCCCCCGGATAACTTTGTGACTCTTGGACTTGGTCCCCTTCCTTTGCAGGTCCTCAGGTCCAGGAATCCGTCTTCAGTGCTTGGCATTCAGTTGTGGTCTTTGCAGAATCTCCTATTACAACTTTAGTCTGTTTCTGGGGAAGTAGGGTAACTTTACTCCTACTTTTCAGGGTCTTGGGGTGGGGTATCTTGGACACCCTTAGTGTTTTCTTACACTCCTAGCGACCCTCCACATACTACACTAGGCCAGGGGTCCCTAAGTGGTTCGCATTCCACTTTCTTAGTATATAGTTTGTGTTGCCCCTAGATCTATTGCATCCTATTGTATTCTACAGTGTTTTCACTACTTTTCTAACTGTTTACTTACCTGATTTTGGTTTGTGTGTATATTTTGTGTATTTTAATTACCTCCCAAGGGAGTATATCCTCTGAGATATTTTGGCACATTGTCACTAAAATAAAGTACCTTTATTTTTAGTAACTCTGAGTACTGTGATTCTTATGATATAGTGCTATATGATATAAGTGGTATAGAAGGAAAATTGCATGTCTCCTAGTTCAGCTTAAGCTGCTCTGCTATAGCTACCTCTATCAGCCTAAACTGCTAGAACACTACTAATCTACTAATAAGGGATAAATGGACCTGGTACAAGGTGAATGTACCATCAGGTACCCACTGTAAGCCAGGCCAGCCTCCTACAACCCCTTACTCCATCCACATGGTGTTCATACCTGGCATGGAGTTGGTACCCTGGTGGGAAACCACCTCCTTGGGAACCCGACATGGGTAAAGATCCTCATTAGTGCCTTGGCCACTGCAGGGGCAGTCACTGTCCTCAGAGGGATAGCATGTGGGTACTAAGTTGCATGGTCCACCAAGAACAGGATGAACTTGTTGCTCATGGATATCTTGGGGTCCAGAAGCCCACTGATGTTGATGCCCACCCTTTCAAAGGGGGTGCCAATGAGAAAAAAGGTTTCAGGAGAGTCTTGCGTTGCCCCCTTGACTTGCCACTGACCTGGCAGGTAGGGCAGGACCTGCGGAACGCATCTGAGGCCTTCCCCATTTGAGGCCAGTAAAAGGGGGTTATAAGCCTGTCAAAGGTCTTGCTCTGCCCCAAATTACCTGCCAGATGCACATAATGAGGCAGTCCCAGTAGGAATGCGATGTAGCACTGGGGGACCACAAAAATGGGTTGTGCCCAGATCAGGAACCTTAGTCTCACTATACAGGAGACCAACCTCCCAGTAAATCAGGTGATCACCAGAGGTGCCACCAGCTTCTTGGGCCTTGGCATGCTGTCATAGGCCCACAAGAGTAGGACATTCCCTCTGCACCTTGCAGAACTCCTCCCTGATAGGACACCTTTCCTTCTGCCAGTTGTACAGCTCCGGTAGGTTCCCCAGTTTGGCAACATTCCTCCTTGTATGCTCCAGAGTGTCCCCCTCAGGGTCAGCCTTTTCCCAGACTGTGGTAGTTTCAGGAGCAGGTTTTGCGCACCCCTTTCCCTTTGTCTTTTTGACAGCCACCTGGGTCAGTCTTCCAGGTTCCAGGTCCTCCTGATTACCCTCTTGGACTGCCATGGAACATGAGGCCAGGCACACCCACTCAGGCAACTTCAAGTGGGACCTGGGTTCCATCTCCTTCCAGATGGTGTGCTCCGGGTCATTGCCAAACAGACAATCCACAGGCATGGAGGGATTCACAGCTACAGGAACCTGAGAGTCCCCCTCCCACTCAAAGGGAACCAGAGACACTTGATAGTGACTCTCGTTGTTAGCTGCAACATATTGGTAGAATACATTAGGGTACCTGCTGTGTGGTCACCAGATGACATCTGGTGGTTGTCATGCTGGGTCCAGTGTCTCTCAGAGTCTTTACTCTCTGCCCATTGATGGTGACCTATTGCCTTTAGTTCCTAGAGTTACTAGGCATTCTGAGTTCTCTGCACCATCTGTCACTCAGAGACAATAGGGTAACCTCCACTCTGTCCCCCACACTACCTAGGACAATCTCCTCCCCAAGTGCTTAACTAGCTCGTCCCAGTGACTCCCCACCGGTGGGGAGCTGTGCCTGTATGAGACACTTGGTATCCTACACGAAACGCCCTTCCTGTTGACACTCGAAAACACTTGGAGGTTGCCTTCCCTGAAGACTTACTGTCAGGGAACCATCTCTTCTTAGTTGGAGGATGGAAGTCCTGACTCAGAACTAGTTAGGGGCCCTTTTGAGAACTCCTTGTTTGTATGTCCCCACTTTCTTCTGATGGGAACCCTGTCAACCCTTGTGGTGATTCCCCCCCACCAGATAGGTTCTTATGGAGCCTAATGCTGACCTACTGGTCTGCGTCCTTTACAAGCTCCCTGGGGTCAGAGATCTTACTGTCAATCAAGTGTTAGTGCAGAGCTGCAAAACAAAGACTGAACATGTGCTCTTTTGAAATCAAACTGTACAGCCCCTAATAATCTTTTACTTTACTGGCCTTCACCCAACCAGTGCCTTGCAAAAGGAATCCGCACAATCCACCCAGGTCTGTGGGCTAGCTTCTGATTATCCCTGAACTTCTGTCTGTGCGTTTCCGGGATCAGACCATACTTCCTGACAAAGGCTTCCTTCATAACGGAGACACTTCCTTCAGCCCTCCTTCTCTAGGGCCAGTAGGGTGTCCCTCCTCTCGCTAGGGATATGCCTCTACAGACTAGCACCCCAATTTCCCCCCTCCTCCTTACAGATCTTGTGCATCTGTAAGGCAATATCATAAGCTTCAAACCACTTGTCCATGTTGTCTCCCACAACACAGTCAGGAACCAGACCTTTAGGAATATTGACCCTCTTGTCTCCACAGGGCCCAGAGAAAATGCTGCCACCCTCATTGCTGGACTCTGCCTACCTGGCCTTGAGGTCCAGCTCTTAAGACTCAGTTCATGAGCCATCACCAGTTTCCTCTCCTCTATGGCAAACTTATTTTCCTTGAAGTCTCTCAGCCCTAGCCTTCTCCTATTCTTCCTCCATTACCAGCCTCTTTTCCTCCATTATTGAGCCATCTCTAACGTGTGCTGCCTCTCTGCCTTCCACACCGCCAGCTCCTCTGAGGACAGGTTTAGGAGGACACACCACTCCCTTGAAGTGAAGTGATCTCAAATCCTAGGAGCATATTACCCCCCTCCTCAATAGGTCGTGTCTAAGACCCTTCTGTGGGTCCTGCTGAGGTCCTTCCTCACCCTCCTCATCCTCCTGGTCATTTGTTGTGATTGGCATTTGATGGGCCTCTTCCCATGCTCTCAAAGCTTTTTGGATCTCCACCTTCTTGGGGCTCCTTTTGGGGAACTGCCCCTTGTCCTGGCAAAACTCCTTGAGCTGAGACACAGTGTAGCTAACCAGGTTGACAAGTTCAAATTCAATCTTTGCAGGTGAGGTCACAGACACAAACAGTCAGGTAGAGGAAGAATTAATTTGGAAAAAGCAAAAAGGCCAATCAGGATTAATTTAAAATTTGAATTGATCTTAGAAATGGGATGGTAGTGTACATCAAATCACTGCATGGCACTGCACTAAGGCAAATCTTGCTCTCATCGCTGATCACCAATATGAGAAATTGGGATGTTGGTTGACTGGGGTGTAAACCCTGGTCAAGCAGCAATCACAATGTTTGCCAAGGTAAGGCACAAGCAAACCCCAAGTTAACCTGTGCTCACCCTCCGGTAGCTCGGCTCAGAGCAGTCAGGCATAACTTGAACGTAATGTGTAAAGTATTTGTGCAACATTTCAAACAGTAACACAGTAAAAAACACCACACAAAAAGGATCCCACACCAGGTTAGAAAAATAGAATATCATTTAATTAATAAAACAAAACCAAAACAACAAAAATTCAATCAGTAAAACTTGAGTTATGAATTTTTAAAGCATAAACTATAGTGCAGCGCCTAAAAGCAAACATCACCAACCGGGGATATCTGGTTGCACCCGATCAGGACAAAGCCAAAAGTTCACTCCGACCATGATGGAATGTGGGCCGGCTACAGTGACCCAGTTAGGCACGCTGAGCAAAGTACCTTAAATCCTGGTTGTGGAACGTTTCATGGATTCAAGTCCAAGATGCGTCGTGCAGACAATGCAGTGCGTTGGTTCTGAGATGCGATGAGGCAGCAGTGCGAGGTCCTGTTGCATAGTGTTAAGGGTCCTGTAGATAGGGCTTGCGATACAAAGGCCAGTGTCTGGAATGTGTTGTGCAGCTGAGGCGATGTGTCGGTTCTGATGAGCAGTGAAGCTGTGATGCAGAGCTTTGGCATCATTGTTGAGTCTGCCATCAACGAGGGATGTGAGGACCTGCTCTGGGCAAGCATTGCACAGTGGCGTTTCCGAAGGTGATGTGTCGAACCCAAGATGCGGGGTGCGGCAGCAATGCGAGTCTGCTGCGCTGGGTCTCATCCCCGCAGCATCGGCAATGCTTTGGTTCTGCTTGAGGATGGGCGCTCAGCTGAGAAGATGTGCCAGTTCTGCTGGGGTATGCACCACTCAGCAGAAAAGATACATCAGTTTCGCTTGTAAGCACCTTAGGCCTACTTCCAAGGGTCCAGAACTGGGGTGGAACCACTTGGCAGGGTAGACTCACAGATGGCAGAGTCCAGTTGCAGAAACAGGGTAGTTGGAAGTTTTTGTGTCCCTGAGACTTCAGATTAATAGTCCATCCAGCTGGCCCTTGGAGTCACTGTTGGTTCTGGGCTGGAGGGATGCAGGTCCAGTCCTTCTCACTCCCATGCAAGAGAGTAGCAGGCAGCAGGTCAGGTCAGGGCAGCAAAGCAGAAGTCCAGCAGAGTGCAGTCCACAAGAGTGGCAGTCCTTCAGTAGCACAGCAGTCATTCTTCCTGGCAGATTATTCCCAGGTCCATAAGCGTACTGAAGTGGTTGTGTCTCAGGTCCAGTTGTTATACCCAGTGGTGCCTGTGATGTAGGAGAGACTTCAAAGACATGCCTTTGAAGTGCACATATGTCCTGATATTCCTACCCTGGACCCTACCCTACTAACTACATGAGGTATGCAGCCCTTTGTGTGAGAACAGGACACAGACTATTCAGGTGTATGTGAGTTTATGTCCAGCCACTCCCTCCAATCCTGCCCAGGATAGGCTGTCAACTCACACCTAAGCTCCCATTTTGTGTGGCTGTCCAGGAGGAATACACACAGCCCAACTGTCAACTACACGCAGTCAAGTGACCAGAGACAGGCTGCAGACACCAAATGGCTAAGGCTAGAAAATGCCAACTTTCTAAAAGTGGGATTTTCAAAATTACAATGTAAAATCCAACTTCACCACATGTTAGGATTTAAAATTGTTATTCCAGAGAAACCAACCTTGAAGGGGTTATCACTTTCTATGTGGAAATTGTGCTTCTTAGTTGTAATAAGGCACTCCCAATGTTAACATACGGGAGAGATATGCCTTGCAGTGATGAGAAACAAATGTAAGAGTTTTTCAACACCAGGACATGTGAAACTAAAAAGTACATGTCCTTTTTGTAAACATTGCACCCTTCCCTCTGGGCTGTTCAGGACCTACCCGAGAGGTACCTTATATGTATTAGAAAGGAAGGTTTGAGCCTGGCAAAAGAGTTTTTTGCCTAGTGGAAATGGCAGTTCAAAAGCTGTACACATGGGCTCTGCAATGGCAGGCCTCAGACATGTTTAAAGGGCTACTTGAATGGATGGCACAATCAGTGCTGCAGGCCCACTAGTAGCATTTAGTTTACAGACCCTGGGCACATATAGTGCACTTTACTAGGGCCTTATAAGTAACCTAAATATGCCAGCTGGGTATATACCAATGTTACCATGTTTTAGAGAAAGAGCACAAGTACTTTATTACTGGTTATCAGTGGTAAAGTGCAAAGTCAGCAAAAAGAGGAGGTCTGAAGTCAAAACCACACCATGGATGCCAGGCCTAAAATAATGGCCCTCATTATGAACATGGCGGTCTGTTCCATGCCACCGGTGGTGGTGGTAGAACTGCCAACAGAGGAGCGGGCCGCACTGCCAAATAATGAACCAAATGAAACACAGGCATCCCACAAACCACCCACCGCCAGTAGAGGAGTGCCGCCGACGACGGCAGAGTATGCCCACAGGCCAGCGGAAAGGCCTAACCCGCCCATCGAATAATGAACCACCAGTCCACCGCCAGTCCTGGGGCAGGACAGAACCACGCAAACCCAGCCAGAAATGAACCAAATATAAGGAAACACTCACCGGAGGCCCACACAATGTGCCGAAGCAGACATGGATAGAGAGCTGCAGATCATGCCAGCCATGCTCCTTGCCATATACCTCCACGACCGAGACCGCTGAAGAAGACGATGACAGTAAGTACTGCAACCTACTGAATGAGGGAAGAAAGAGCACAGTCACATACCCACCCACCATGCTACACCCCCCAACCCTTCACAGCAGCACACGTCATACACCCCACAGTAAGAGTTACTTACCCGACACAGGGCTAATCCAACTTGACCATAGTACATACAAATGCTCCACACCCATGAACAATGAAACAAAAGACCAGGGTTCAACGGCATGCCGCCGAAACACAGGCATCACATAAACTTGAATGTGAAGCTCACAGAGCCAAACAGTCCAAACAGATTCAATGGCCCAATTGCCATGGGCCACAACGGACCCAACCTGACTCCTACAAGTGCATGGTACTCCACCTAATGGGGCAACATATGGGCATCCAGGCACCTCACGGAATGGGGGCAGGAGGTGGTGCGGGTGGGGATTTGCGACGGGGGTGGGCCTTCGACTTTCGTTTGGAAGGTGGAGGGCGGGTCGGTTTGTCCTTTGAAGAGGGTGGGGGCTGTTTAGATCAGTGGAGCTAGATGGACTCGGCTCAGTCCGGGCCTTTTTTTTATCTGGGGAAGGGGCACAGGAATGTAAAGGATGAACAGGGGTGGGCAGTGATGTGGAATGAGTGGAAAGGGCAAGGAGGTGAGCACGTTTGGGGACATGACGGGGTGGACCAGTGGGTTGGAAGAGGTCAGCACGTGAGAGGAAAAGTTTCTTCAGAGCAATTGGGGTGGTCGTGGATGAGGGCGTGGGAGTGGAGGCAGAGGGTGTGGTTGTATGTGGTGTAGGGGTGCGTGTAGTAGGTGCAGGTGACTGGACAGTATGCTGTGGTGTGGTGGATGCCTGATGGGTGGGTGTATTGGTGCGTTTGTGTGTTTTGGGAGGAGGGGGGTGGACACAGTGGGAGAAGAAAGACAGCTAGTGTGGATGTATGTTGTGTGGGAGTCTGCAAGTCTGGTGAGTGTGCTGCATGTGTCAACTACAGTAGTGGTGGTGAGTGCAGGTGTGGTGTATGGGGTGCATGTATGGATGTCTGCTATTGTGGTGAGTGAAGGAAGAGCAGCAGAAACAGTGACTGAAGGTGCAGTGCATGAGGGTGTGGATGAAGAGGGGACAGACAGGGAGGCAGAAGAGGTGGGCACACTGGGGGAAGTGGATGTTAGTGCGTGTGCATGTGTCTGTTGGCTGTGTGAATGCTTGTGGTGGGAGGTGTGGTGCTTGTGTTTAGAAGTGTGATTCTTGTGTGTTGATGTGCTTGACTGCATGTCTGAATGTGTGCCTTGGACGAGTGAAGGGAGTGGGGTGCTAGAAGGGGTAGAGGAGGTTGTGGGGGGGGCTCAATGGCCAGGGAAACTGCCTGCCGTCCGAGAGGAGGCCAGAGCCTGAAAAGATCTCTGTAGGGCAGACACAGCACCGTGAATGCCATCCAGATAGGCATTTGTCTGCTGTACCTCTGATGCTAGCCCCTGGATGGCATTGACGATGGTTGTCTGCCCTACAGAGATGGTTCTCAGGAGGTCAATAGCCTCCTCTGTGAGAGCATCAGGGCTGACTGGGGCAGGGGAGGAGGTGCATGGGGCGAAGGAGATGCCCACCTTTCTGGGTGGGCGGGCACGGGCAACTCGGTGTGTAGCAGAAGGGAGGGCGGTGAAGGAATGAAGGGGGGCGGAAGATGTCACGGTAGTGGTGTGTGAACTAGGGTCCGCCACCGCCTGGGAGCCCCCATCGGAAGAGGTCTTGGAGTCACTACCTCCTGTGGTAATTGCCTCCCTCGTGGAACTCCTCTCCCCGCGTCGGTT
This sequence comes from Pleurodeles waltl, assembly GCF_031143425.1. Classification (NCBI taxonomy): domain Eukaryota; kingdom Metazoa; phylum Chordata; class Amphibia; order Caudata; family Salamandridae; genus Pleurodeles; species Pleurodeles waltl. The sequence continues at coordinate 1,203,258,394 of NC_090444.1, forward strand.
GTCTCTGCCTCCGAGTATCCGTGGGCCGCTGCCTCCCCACTTGCTGGTGCCTCAGATCCCTCACCAGATGTTGATGCTGTACCAAACCAACACAAGGGAACAGGGATGGGGAGACAAAACAGGAGGGACACTTGTAAATAGCTGAATGGAGGTACATAATGGCCAGAAATACACCCACCCAGAAGACACGCCCAACAGGCAGCACTGTACACTATGCCCATGGCCATGCTCCTGACCAGAGTACTGCTCTACACCCATCCCCTGGAATATCTAAGGATGCGACATATGGGAGACCTGACAAAGACACCCCTACACCCTTTGGGGACCATTAAGTTGATGGACACCAGTCACAGTCCCTGCCTCTAAGCAGCATGAACCCTAATGCACACCCAGACATCCTTCCAGGCTGAAGTATGTGAAATGAGTACTCACCCCCTTGTGACTGCTGTGCAGCCTTCAAGCGCCCATCCAGGTCTGGGTACGCCACCGCCAGGATCTGTCACATGATGGGGGGTCAGTGCCCGACGGGCACCCCTTCTATGTTGGGAGGACTTCCCCAGCTGGGCTTCACTGATCTTACGCGCCCAGCGCCGCAGGTCCTCCCCACTCTTTCTACAGTGGGTGCTCTGCCGGTTGTAGACCCCCAATGTCCGCACCTCCTTGGCGATGGAATGCCAAAGTGCCCTATTCTGGTGGGCGCTGACCTAAAAGGGCGACACAGAAATGGAACACAGAGGTCAGGCACTTGCACGGTAGGAACAGCTGGCTAATCGTCCACTATGGGACGGACAGTACTGTCAGACATACAGGACATACGCACGCAGCATGCCATGCACCATGGCCCATGCAGGCACAGAGGGGCACACATATGTCCAATCAACACCATCCATTACACACACACAGTGCCCCCCAAACCGAGACTCACCTGTACCTCTGGCCGTTCGTACAGTTTTACATACAGGGGCAGGACCCCGTCCACTAGCTTCTCCTGTTCCTCCTGGGTAAAGGCCGGGGCCCTTTCCCCTGCAACACGAGGCACATCCATAGCCAGAGGCAGGCCACAGCAGTACACACAGTGGAGTACATGTCCGCACGACATCACGGAGTCAAGGGAATAAACGATGACGAACGCAAACGTATGTTCCGCGGCGGTGTGCACCGTCACCGCCAGCGGCGATTATGATACGCCAAGATTCTCCATTTGCATCCATGTTAACCAATGAGGGTGCGAACGGCGGTAAACACCGCCTTACGCTGTGACGTCACCTGCTAGCGGTATGAGGTCACTTCCACAACGAAAGGGCAGAATTACAGTGGGCAGACATTTTGCCTCTTCTCACAATGCAGGCCCTACTAGCCACATGAAGCACCTAGGCCTCTGTCCATTCAGTATTGTAGCACACATGAAATACTCTGTTCCTTTTTGTGATGTACATGTATATCTGTCAGGTAGCAGTTAATGTAGAGACACTACAATGAACAATGCAAGGCATAAATGATGACAAGTGTGCCTATGTATGTGTCTTCATCACACCTTTTTTAAACCCCTCGTAGGTACCGACCCTTGTGGCGAGGAAGGGCACCATCGGTGTACAGACCACTTGTGGATATGAGGACCATGGTGGAGTATCACATCATAATCACTTACAGACTCACATGTGAAACAATTCAGGAACTTTGTGCTTTACTGGATCCTGCACTAACTCTGGGAAATCATAATCAGCATGCCATCCCAACTGAAGTTCAGGTGCTCTCTGCACTCCATTTCCTGGCCACGGGCTCATTTCAAGTGACCGTGGGCATGGGTGCAGGATTTTCACAGCCAATATACAGCATGATACTGACAAGATTTCTGAATGCATTTGTACGACATCTGTAGTCCTATGTGAGGTTTCCCCAAAGTACTGACCTCCCTGCCATCAAGTCAGAATTCTATGCCTTTATCAACATACCCCATGTTATAGGTGCCATCGATGGCACCCACATACCGATCATACTCCCAAGAGTGAGTGAACAGGTGTACAGAAATAGAAAGAACTTTCACTCCATGAACATCCAATTGGTATGTACTGCAGACCACTACATCTCACATGTGAATGCCATGTTCCCAGGTTCAGTCCATGATTCCTTTGTGTTGAGGAACAGTAGTGTGCTACAGAAGATGGAACAACTCCAAGAGGACAGAGGGTGGATCATAGGTAAGTGTGCCTATCACTAACTGACACATTGCAGAGAACCAGTCTGTCTGACTAAGGGGCATAACAATGACGACTCTGTATTGCACCATTTTCTAGGTGATTCTGGCCAGGACGGATGCATAGAGAAATTACAGTGAGTCCATGGACGTACTAAGAGGGTGATAGAGCGAACTATAGGTCTCCTGAAGGCTAGATTTCGTTGTCTACATATCTCTGGGGGTTCCCTGGCCTATGGGCCTGATAAGGTGTGTAGAATAGTGGTGGCATGCTGCATGCTTCACAACGTGGCAGTGAGACATTCTATTCCCCCTCTTGGAGGTGGAGGGTGCTGTAGGTCCTGATCAGCTACCTCAGAGAGGTGAGGAGAGTGATGGTGATGATGAGGAAGGGGAAGATGTCAGTTCCAGGAACCAACTGATACAACTCTACTTCCAGTAAATGTGTGGGACTTGGGCCTGACATTGGGGTTTGTGACAAATTCTGTCAGTATGCTCAGTCATATAGGGGGTGTTGGTAATGCTAGGCGATACATGGCCCACTTCTGCATAGGGCAGATTGAAATTATGTACTTTTCCTCATTGCCACCATTTAGGCACACAGGACTCCCTTCATGCACAGATTTGACTATAAAGTAGTTTGCTGCCAGTTGCATCCATACTTCACTTTTTTCACAGTTTCAGAAAGGGGACAGTGTTACAGGTGTGATATGTGTTTTATTGGTTGAAGTGAGTGAATAGTGCTATTTAAAGTGATGGCAAGTCATAAGGGGGGTGTCCTCAAGACCAACATGGTGGCAGCCTTGTTGGTAGTATTGATGGGTCCATCTTGTCTTACAGTAGTTCATATTGCCTCTTAGCAACGTGTGGTTGGTGATTGGGTGGGATGGTTGCAGTGCATATTGTTGCTGAGTTACATTTTGAAGGGGGCCTTGTTCTTAGCTGGGTTTCCAGTGCCATATCTTGGCCTGATTGAACGTTTGGGCGCCTGCTGTTGATCTTCAGGGGATGACATGGTAGGCCCTTGGGTTTCCTGTGAGGGTAGTTCCTGGGAAGTTTCTGCTGATGGTGTAATCTGATGCTGGTTATCCGGTGCTGTTGTGGGGGCCTCTTGTCCTGTGTGGGTGTCAGACTGGTTTTGGACCAGCTGCAGCAGTGCTCCTGCTATGGTGGCCATTGTGGTGTTGTGTTCTTTCCATGGCCTGTTGGTGGTGTTCCTGCTGCATCCTCTGACTATGCTCCAAAGTGGACACAATCTGTGCCAACCTGTCATGGGTATGCTGGTAGGCCCCCAATACCTCTGATATCACGTCCTGGGCTGCTGCATCCATCCTGTGGCCTCCTCCGGCCCATTGCCACCCTTGCACTTGCCTTAGCCCCCTGTGCATGTGTCCCCTGCACAGGTCTGGCAGTACCACTTGTACTGGGGCCCTCACCTTCCTGCATGTTGGGAGTGGGAGACTGTGGCCTCTGTACCTGTGTTCCACCAGTATGTGGCCTGGATACACTGGTGTGGTGACGCCTGCCCTGGGCTGCTGGTCTTGACTGGGTGGTAGGGGTGACAGTCGTTTCCTTGGTGGGGCTGCTGCATGGTGAGAGTCCAGGACTGTGTGAGGGGCCTGCCTGCTCATCCGTGTCCGGGGATCCTTTACCAGTGTCCTTTGAGGTGCCTCTGTCGCCCTGGGGGGCACTGGCACTCCTTGTCCTGTCTGTTAGGGGTGCATGGGTGGTGGTGCCTGTTGGGGGACATAAACATGTCTGTTACAGCTGCATGATCGTTTGAGGTGAACAGGACTGGGCTATTTTGTGCTGGTGTTACTTTCAGTGGCCTTCCAGGGTGCCTTTGTGAGGTTGACATTGCATTTAGCGCCAATGTGGGTTTCATTGTGGTGGTGGATGTCGTTCCATTGTGGGTACGTGCAAGGGTAGTGACTTTGCACAGGGGGAGGGATGTGGGCCTGTTAGTGGGTTTGTGGTCATGCAGGGGGGGTGGATTTAGTGGCTGATGCCTCGGTGGGGTGTTGGTCCTGGTGGGTATGGGTGGGGTGGGGTGGTGCATGCATTACAGGTATGGTGTATATGGGGTATATGTTAATGACTTACCTGAGTCCATTCCTCCAGTGAGTCCCTTAGGGTGCAGGATGGCAAGTACCTTTTTCTCCCAGTCTGTGTATTCTGGTGGTGTTGGTGGCGGTCCTCCCCGTCTTCTGCACTGCGATGTGGTGCCATGCCCCTGACCTTCCCCCGCAGGTCATTCCATCTCTTCCAGATGTCGTCCCTGGTGCGTGGATGGTGTACCACTGCATTGACCCTGTTCACAATGGTCTGCCATAGCTCCATCTTCCTTGCGATGGGTGTGTGCTGCACCTCGGCCCCGAATATTTGTGGCTCCATCTTCAAGATCTCGTCCACCATGGTCCTTAACTCCCTTTCAGTGAAGCGTGGATGTTTGGGGGGTGACTTAGTGAGTGTGGTGATTGGTGTCAGGGCTGGGAACGAGGTGAGGGTGCTCTGCTGTGGGTCGGTGTGCGTCTCCTGTATGCTGGTGTTCGAGGTCTGCCTCTGGTGCTCTCCGTCTTCTTGTCCTGGTTTTGTTGCAAAGGATTTTGGGGTGTGTCTGGGGGTGTTTTATAGGGTTCTGGATGTGTGTCAGGTGTGTGGGTCATACGCCTAACCAATGTGTGCACTTCTTGCTGCTGAGTCCACTTGCCGCCCGTGGCGGTCGCAGCCGCCAATGGTCGTCCGGCCTCCACTGTCCGCCAAGGTGATTTGTGCATCGTTATTTGGAGGGCGGGATGTGGGTGTGCTTGGCGGTGGCGGGGTGGGGAGGTCTGGGATTCCCGCCAACAGGATCATGGCGGGGAGTGGTGGTCTGGTGATTTTTGGCGGGGTTGGAATATTCGTTCATTATATGGTGAGTTTCCATTCACCGCCAACGGTGGGATTCTGTTCACCGCCGCCACGGCGGTCGGTGGTGTTTCCCGCCGTGTTCATAATGACCGCCAATATATTGAATTTACTTCAAATGTTATATCTTATATATTAAATTTAATTATTCTTTCTGTTTAATATACCTTAATTTTGAATTATTCATATTGGAACCCTAGAAACCTCTTACTACCTCTTAACACTACCCTTCCCTGAACCTAAAGACCCTTACAGGCCCTTAACGTTATCAATCATGGCACCAAAAAAACATTTCTACCCTGTAATGCAACCCTGTCTTGCACCATAAGAAGCTATCTCTGAATGCTGCCCTTCATGAACCCTAAAATCTCCCTACTATCCCTTAACAATACTCTATGCAAACCTTAAAAATCCCCTATCACCCCTTAATGCTACATTTCCCTGAACCCTACAACCTTCGTAATACCCCATAACGCTAGCCTTCCCTGAACCTACAAACTAAAAACTACAAACTTACTACTTCCTGATGCTCATTCAGACCCTGCCTGGTGAAAGTAGGTGTAGCCTAATGGTGAACTTTTGAGAAAAACATTGGGAACTGAATCACTGATTCTCTTGATAAATCCTCATTTGTAAGGGAACCCTCAGAATCCAATTGTGATCCCTGTTATTTCTGCTAGCAGCTCCCACTCTGCAGTTATCAATGTCCTCAGTATGGGTATCTCTGGGAAGGAGTTACTGTGATATCAGGGATATTATTATATGGTACTTAGTGATGTCAAGCCTTATGAAAAAGCTTACCTCGTAATAGAGTTAGAAAGACATTAGTGAAATTACTCTGAGGAATCTGGTAGGATATATTCTATTGTTTTTATACAGTACAGCTGTTGAACAGAATGCTGAACAATGCAAACATTCAACCCCAGTCACAAACATCTGGGTTTAATCCATTGTTTTTTTGCTCACCACACCACCCCAGTTTGGACCCAGCCATATGCAAATCAGTCTTGACCCTGTTCCTAATGGGAATAGTCCAGCCCGAACTGCCAATCCAGGCCTTCCCTGGGCCAGAAACATGCATCCTAGGACCGGTTTCAGGGTATCACCCTTCATCAGCTATGCTAGCTTGAACCCAGTGGCGCAGTGAGCACGGGACCCACGTCTGGGCGTACCCTTCCCACTTGGGGCAACAAATACAAAAAGAACAGATGATGGACGGAATGCTGTACAATACAAATATTCACCCCCAGTCACAAAGATCTGGGTTCAATCCATCATTTTTCTGATCACCATGCCACCCCAATATGGACCCAGCCATATGCAAATCAGTCTTGTCCCTGTTCTTCATGGGAACAGTCCAGCCCAAACTGCTAAGCCAGGTCCTCCCAGAGCCCTGAGAAGGAAACTGATCCCCCCTGTAAGTGGAAAATGAAATCATGCCACTCTCAGTCAGCCTTGCAACCTCTAAAATTCCTCACTTTTGAGGCGTAGGATATTATACATCCTAGGTCGTCCTCCTGGACCCCTCTATCAGAAGTGGCGGAATATGTGCAAGCTCACATACGTCATAGTTGTGACAAAGATGTTCGACCCCGGCTGAAATCGATGTGATCCAGACCTGATTTCTCTTCCAAGGTCACCGAGACCCCCGAGATAGACCCCACCCTGGTGATTTATCTGAAGAAATTTTCTATAGACCCTAAGAAGGGCATTGACTGTGCTTGGCGTGGTTGTCAAGACAAGCTCTTGGATGTGTCGGGCCCTCTCACAAAAATTCTGGAGTTGTGCTTTCAGGTCAAGGAATCTGGTACTCTGAAGTCCTAGTGGGATGGGCTCAACGGACTTTATGCTTTCTGGGGAACACCAACTGTGCCATTTCTAGCGAAAGGCGTCGTTACATTCTGATTAAAATGGACCCAAAATTAACAGACTTGGCTTCTTCAGAGTCTGGACCCTGGGCTCAAGGGTTACTCTTCTGAACTCCTTTTCTCAAGGAATTGTCGAAATTTGGTGCCACTAATGAGAACCTGGATAAGGCACAGGGTTCCATTAAAAAGGTTCTTTGCCCCATTTTTACCAGGGCCAGACGCTTTAGATGGCGAGCCTTCAGCTGCAGCTGCTACCAACGTCCTCCCAGAGCAGTGCTTAATTTGTCTTATGGTTTCCGGTGCAGGGCACCGGCACTTATTGTTGAGGGCTGGCACTTATTTTTCTGCCTCAAGCATTTACTGCGAGCAAAAGACACATATGGGAAAGACAGAGGAAGAGAAAAATGAAAAAGCATCACACAGGGAAAAGCAGAAACCTGTAAGAGTGAGCTCAAGGGGCAGGGAGTGGCTGTAAATGGATAAAAGAGGCCCGAGATGGCTTCAGGTTTACGCTGCCTCAGTATTCAGTGCTTGCACATTTAACTGCAGCAGCCACATGTTTAAGAGGAAGGCTTTGAGCACTGGCTTTTTTTTATTTACCAATTAAGCTCTGTCCCAGACGCTACTATTATCAATCCAGAGGGTGTTACCAGGATTCCTCCTCCACCTTCTACTCCTCTCGGCCCGAGTGGGTCGCAACCAATCCTGAAAAGGGAAATCCACAGGGTCCCAAGCCTTCAATCAGGATGCCGGTTCTACAGGTGAGGATAATTTCCATTTCAGATATGGTTTTGGGGGGCAGGACACCATTGTTGCTTCACAATTGGCAAAAGATTACTCAGGACTCCTGGGTCCTGGAAGCGATTCAGGGTTTCAAGTTGGAAGTTTAAGATTCTCCAGTGCAGAGTGTTTTTCCTCCAGAGATGTATTTTTCCCTACAAGATCAGGAGTTCATCTTCTCTGAAGTTTCAGATCTTCTTTACAAAGGGGCCATAGTGGAAGCTCCTCCTCACCCTCGCAGTTTCTTCATTCCCATCTTCCTTGTGGAAAAGAAGGGAGGTGGGTCCCGTTTGGTTCTGAATCTAAAGGATTTCAATGGCTGGATTACTTATCGCCATTTCAAGATAAAGGGCATCCACTTGTTAAGGGATATCTTACGGGAAAAAGATTGGATGGTCCGCATAGATTTAAAAGATGCTTACCTGACCATTCTTGTTTTTCCTCCTCATTGGAGGTTCCTGCAATTCCTGTGGCAGAGCTGCTGCAACGAGTACAAGGTTCTTCCCTTCGGCCTATCTTCGGCCCCTTAGGGATTCACAAAAGTGGTGCATTCGATAGCAGCATTGGGGCATTCGTCTGATAATCTATCTGGACGATATCATGATCATGGCCCAATGAACCCTTTCTAATCCTGACTTACCTGGAGTGTGCAATTTCTCTTCTTTAGGACTTTAGGGCTCCATGATCAACAGTCAGAAGTCCATTCAGATTCCTTCCCAGCTAATTAAATTTCTGGCATTTCAGGTGGATTCTGTTCTAGCCCATAGCTTCTTCCCCCTCTCAAACTATGAAACATAAAGAGAGAACTGAAATTGATGTTGTCCAAGCAGATGGTATCTTTGAGATTATTAGCCAGTATGGTGGGCCTCCTTTCGTCTTCGATTCAGGATGTTTTCCCAGGTCCCGTTCATTATCGGGCCCTTCAGCGTTAAAGAACTCTCACCTTCAGAAGGGTCTCATTTACTCTGCCCTCATTCCCTTATCCTCCGAGGCCAAGGCAAAAATCCACTGGTGGCTAGCACACATGGATGCCTGGAATGGCAGAGTGATCTTTGGCTCGTCTACAGAGATCGTAATCGAGTTTGATGCCAGCCGCTGGGATGGGTGAGCCCAATGCCGCCCGATATCCACAGGGGACCACTGGTCTAGAGTGGAGATGGACCTGCATATCAATTGCTTGGAACTCTTGATGGACTCTTTTGTGATCCGCAGCCTTTCCCCAGAGAAGTTGAACTGTTGCATCCTCCTTCGGATGGACAACATCTCAGCGGTGCAGTATGTTAACAGATTGGGCAGGACGAAATCTCACCTCATTTGCGGAGATTGCCAAGGACTTCTGGCATTTTTGCCTCCATCATCGGATATCTGTGGTGGCAGAATCTCTCCCAGGTCGGAACAACTCAGTGGCGGATTGACAGTCACGCCACCTTTGAGACTTCAGCGATTGGAGGCTTCCCCTGAAAGTCTTCCATTCCCTCCAACGCCTTTGAGGCCCCTTCTCGATGGATCTCTTAACCTCTTGGCTCAGCCGTCAGCTGAAACAGTTTTTCAGCTGGCATCCAGATCCAGAGGTGTTGGCGACCAATGCTTTTCTACAGGATTGGTCTCCATTCCTGAGATATGCATTTATCCTGTTCATGACGATCCCCAGGGTCCTGGCTCAATCTCGCCGTCAGAGAGCAGAGCTGGTCCTAGTGACTCCCATCTGGAGGGCTCAGGCTTAGTTTCCTGTGGTTCTGGAAATAAGTTCCTCCCCTCCTGTCCTTCTCCCGCACCGATGGATTCTTCTTCTGGACCCCTTGGATATTCCTCATCCTCTGGTTCACACAACCTTTCCCTGGTGGCATGGAGAATTTCAGGGACTCATGGTCTCCCCCAGGACGTTCGTGCAAATCTATTGGCTTCATAGCCCAGGACTGGTCATCAAGCACACACAAGCGGTACTCTTCCGCTTCGAAGTGGTGGTGTAATTGGTGCAGTGAACAGGGCAATGATCCATCTTCAGCAGATTGATCTTTAATTCAAAAATTTTGGTCTTCATTGGCTGCCTCGGTAATGGCCTATAGGTCTATGAACAATTACAGGTCAGCCATTTCTGCAGGTCATTTGCCTATTGAAGGCAAACTTGTGGGCAAACTCCCTATTGTGTGCAAACTGTTACGGGGGATTAGGTTTTCCAATCCCCCTCTTTCGTGTTAGTCTTCCCTGTGGGATATAAATCTTGTCTTACGTTTCTTGGACTCCTGGACTGAAATAAAATATCTTTCTAGGAAGCAGCTTTCTGCTAAGCTTACAATGCTTTTCTGTCTGATATCTTGTAAGCAAGTTTCTGACGTCAAGGCCTTGGATTTGTCAGGTAGAGTTTTTTCTCCTGATCCTAATGGGGCGTCCTTTGCCATATTTGCCTTAGCCTAGTTTCCCAGATAACTCCCAACTATGAGTTTAAAAGAGTATGAGATGAGTACTACTGAATTTCGTACTGACATGGGTGGCCAGTTAATTTCTTTGCAGAAACCTTTTCACCCAATCACTTGAGCCACATTTGCCAGATGGATGCATTGGCTGCTGGGTGAGGCAGATATTGATACTTCTAAGTTTGGGGCTCATTCTGCGAGGTGCGCCATGGCGTCTAATGCTTTTTCTTTGGGTTCTTGTCTTGAAGACATTTTAAAGGCGGCTGATTGGTCGTCCAAATCCACATTTAAGTATTTTTACTATTCTGGATATCGCTTCTGTGGTGATTGATCAGCTTTAAACTAGCATAATCGAAGCCTCTGGTTCTGACATAGAATAAAAAAATATTTAGTATTCGTGTCAAGAATTTTTCAATTCTTAAGGACACAGAGGTGAGGATTATCCCACCATACTGTATGTCTTTTGAAAGTTGATTTATGCATTGTCTCATATGTGATGTTTTTTCTCTTGATATTGTTGAATTGACTGTTCCTACTTTGCCGTCCCTGATGAAGTCAGGTTGAGGTTTTGAATTTTTTTTTTTTTGGAACAACGTTTGCTGACAGGATTATTCTTTCTTTTTAAGAAATGAAGATAAGTGAGCCCGAATCTTTCTAGGTGTGTCTCTGGCATGTTCTGTTTCTACTGTCTTCTGGGATTTCTGTCCCTCGTCGTAGTCCTGCTGGGTCCTTCACCCTGGCTTGGATCTTCTGCACTCCCGTTGGAGTTCCAGTTTGGTTTGCAGTTTATCCTGTTGCTACAGGGTTTCTTGAGACTGTTTATCTGTTAGGTGGACTTAAGCAAAGAAAGAAGAGGATTCATGTCTCATGGGAGTTATATAGGGCTAGGGCTATATGGTTTGTCATGTTATATGTACATGGGCATGGGTTGTGTTGTTGATTGTGAACTTTATTTTGATTGGCTGCTAAAAAATTAAAGCATAGACAGAGAAGAATAATCCTCGCCTCCGTGTCCTTAATAGAATTGAAAAATTCTTGACGTGAATGCTAGAAATGTTTTTCTTACCAGCAAGCATATAGTGCCACTCATCCTGCATTTGTGTCCTCCCCTCACTGACTAACTGCACCTTGGGCGTGTCAGGCTGCAGCCTTTGCTTCACAGATTAGCAATCAATGATGGTTCGTCTTTCCCAGCTCGTCACAGAACATAATTGGAAGTGGGAAAATTCATCTGAAATGCTTTGAGTTATTCATGTTTTCAAAGCAGCAGCACAATGTGGAATGCAGAATTGCTTCTGTATTACTATCTGTTATTTTTTCATGTGCACCTCAGCAGCTTCGAGAGCACCGGTAAACTACTGGAAACATACGAGGCTCCACGTTTTCCATATGGTTTCTGGACTACTTTTTCTCTTTATTTCGCAGCACGATCGTGATGTGTTTTACACAGTGCGATCTCACTCATTTTCTCCTTTTCATTTAATGTGGCAAGAAAAGTCAGGTTAGTAGTTTACAATGCTAATAGCTCTAACTCGCCGTAATGCGAGACCCGTTGCATTGCAAATGCTTATTTTTTAAAGTTTTGGCTTGAAAGCTGTAATTATGAAGCAGATCTGAAGGACCTTTACTTTTTTCTAATGTGCCTCCAGTAGCAGTTGCCTAGACAAAAATCTTTAGGCGTGGATTAGTAATATAATAGTTTGTTAAATGCTACAGGTGTTTCAGTCCCCACAAGTTTGTTTAAAAAAGTTGGACTTTAGCCTCTTAATTGTTTCATTTAAGAGACATTGTTCTACATTTGTGTGTTTAAAAAAAATAAGTAGTTCAAGGTAAATATTGTTTGCATTATGAAACCTAGTTTCTTTGGTGACCAGAAACATACAAAATGTAAAAGATCTTTAATTTAAGTTTAAATGAGTGTGCATCATGGCTTTGTTCTGTAGGACTGCCATTAGAGAAAACTCTTATCCCTCTCCAGCAGGTATATTAATCACCAGAGTTATCTTGGCACTTTTGCTGTTGGCTGAAGACTGTTGGATATACAAGGAACTCTGCAGTGCTTTTCAAACTGCTGCCCTGCTAAAAAACCGCCCCCCAGTAACAAGCGCAGCACCCCACTGTTCCTGCCTTCTGGGGAAATGCCTGATGCCCGGAAGGCCAATTCGGCCCTGGAGGCAAGTAACAAACCTAAGTATTTTTATGGGGCCAGCAGACCACCCGAGATAGTGGAAGTGAAGGAGGGCCATACTGCCCTCGAGTGGATCTGCAACTCCTTCTAATTGTGACTTAGAATTATTTATTTTACATTTTGGAGATTTCAGCTAAGCGATCTAGTTCTTCCTTAAGGCCACTATTCTTGATTTGGTCTCATTAAGGAAGCAAAGTACATCGTCTGCGAATAATGTTAATTTACATGTCCTCCACCCAGCCCGGATACTCAAATTGTTTTGATTGTTGATAATATGTTGAACAAGTGGTTCCAATGTTAGGGTGAAAAGGAGAGGGGACAATGGACATCCCTGTCTTGTGCCGCTGGTTAGTGATATTGTGGGGGAATATGCAGTAATAACTTTTATTTTAAATGTATTTTAGGAGAAGGAGTCACAAAGTTTGATAATATATATTTAGTCGTGTTTAGCCAAATATTGTCAATCCACTATTTGGGCAAGAGACCCAGAGGCAGAAACTCTGTATCGTTGGTGGGCTCGGTTAAACTTTACCTCAGAAGAAGATGGAAAAATGTGCCATTGTTTCCTGACTTGATCCAGTTTGACAGGTGAATTTTAAAATTCTTCCACCCTCCAGGGAAACGTACCAATCAGGTCTATACCCTCTAAAGGAGGGAGAAAGAACTTCCTAAGCCTACCTTCAGCTTCCCTATATGGATCCAACCACACTTAGAAGGTGCTACTGACTTCTGCTGCCTTCTCTACCCCCAAAAGAGTGGATACTGGAAGGTCCTAGAAATCTCTTATATTATTTTATAGGATCCTCAATCACAGGTACCACCAGTGACACACTTCATCATCAGATCCTCACCCACTATGCCCACTGTGAATGGGCAGGATTGACCCAGTTTGTGAATGGAACACTTATGTTTTAAGATAATCAGTACACAATGCTTAAAATGGCCTGCTGGTTTCTTTACACTATTCTTTATTGAGAGTACCATTTGCAAAAATAAAAACAATGAAAAATAAGGGTATTTTATAACCCACAATCCACTGGTCAACATTTTTCAGCCCTACTCTCTGCACATCTGGGTCATTGAGCTTTCATCGCGACTACTCCTATCTCAATTTCTTGAGACAGAGGGTACATTTTACCACCTTGATGCAGTAATAATGTTGACTACTCACACTCATACATGCATGCATTTACAAACCATGAGGTGGATGATACACACACTGGAGGAAGATAGAAATAGACTCCCCCTTTACACTTAAAATGGCTGCTCTTCGATTTACTGATGGATCACAAGGAATGGAAATGGGCATATGTCAGGTAGGAGATGGGGCTGATAAGAGGATTATAAAAAATAGGGATGGGAACCCAGCATTAACCCTTTGATGAATGTATCATTGTGGCTGACATCCAGGTGTGAACTCTAATTACTCCTATAACCTGTGTTTTGGGACAATCAGCCTCAATCTTTTGTGCTGTGACAGACAGCCCTTCAAGAGGAAAGGAAAGAAAGAAAAGTGCATGCCTCTAAAGAAGCAGAGTCTAACATAAAACTTCAAAGGCTCAGACCTTAAATTATATTTAATATCTGAAAAAGGAGTATAAGGAGGGGCGGTTAGGACCCCAAAGATTTGTCATCTGCCAAGCAGCCAGACATGCTGTGTGAGAAGAGAAATCTCTGCAAGATATCTGCCTGTGAACAGGCCTCTGGCCAAAGGTGTGTGTAAGAGGATATCACCCAGTGAAACTAGGACCACTTGCCTTGGACCACCAGCGTCTGCCTGCTTGCCAAGACCGGTGTGCCCTGTGAGGGAGAGAAGAGTACTGAGGTGAGTGAGGCACAGTGGGGAGCCCTGCTGCCTTGTTGAATGGACCCCATATACCTGAGAGGGCCACAGTTGAATTTATTGTTGTCAGAGCATTCAGATTTCTGTCCACCTTAATAGGCGACCCCGTGTATGCCAGAAGGAGCCATTGTGGTGTGGGTGGTCGCACCAGAGGAGTCTGATCCTGGGCTAGAAGTACTGCAGCAGCCCTGTATGCCAAAAGGATCCACCTGTACCAACATTGCCAGAACTTTGGTTGTTGTCCAAAAAGAAGAGTGTTAGACCTGGCACCTTTTGGCATGGTTTCCCCTGACTTTTTGCTTTCTGACCTCTTATTTTGACTATGGACTGAACTTCATTTTTGCTGGCTTTAAGACTCTGTGCATTTTTTCACGGCTGACCAGTGCTAAAGCGCATGAGTTATTTGTCTAAAACATGGTAACATTGGCTTCATGATTAGCATATTTGATTTACTAGAAAGTCCTTCATGAAGTGCACTCTGTGTGCACAGCGCATGTAAATCAAATGCTGCTAGTGGGCCTATAGCACTGATTGTGCCAACCACTACTGTAGCCTTTCAAACATGCCCCATGCCTGCCACTGTAGAGCATTTCTGCGCAGTTTAAACTGTCATTACGACCTGGCAAGTGTACCCACTTGCTAGGCACTAAGCTTCCATTTTATTATATGTAAGTCACCTCTTAGGTAGGCCCTAGTTAGCCCCAAGGGCAGGGTACAGTGTATTTGAAAAGTTGGACATTTACTTTTAAGTGTAAGATGTCCAGATAGTGAAAAACTCTTAAATTAATTTTTCACTATTGCAAAGACTATCTCTCCCATAGGCTAGCATTGGAGTTGTCTTAAAACATATTTTGAGTGTAATTTCCAATTGGGAAAAGATAGAAATATGGAGGTTCATGTCTCTGGACTCACAATTTTAAAAAACATCTTATGGAGAAGGTGTTTTTTAAATTGCATTTCTGAAAATACCACTTTTAGAAAGTTGGAAATGTCTTACTTTAACCATTCTGTGCCTTAGTCTGTCTCTCAATACACGTCTGGGTGTAGGTGACAGCTACATTTGTGCATTCTCTCCAGTCAGTCACAAATATGGGCTGATTATCACCTACTGGTGGTCTGGAGCCAGAGTTGGGTTGAAAGGGAACCTTATGCACTTCAGAGAACTTTTTTGAAGTTACTCCCACATCAAAGGACTTTTTGGGTATAAGTCCTGGGTCTCTACCACCATATACTCAGATTACTTCTGGACTGAGGACATTCTATCAGGAAAAAGGACTGCAGTGCTGTCAGGAGGAACTTGCTATTGCTGTGCTGTGCTGGCCTGCTGACTGCTGATTCTTGCCTGGGAGTGAGAGGACTCTTTACATCCTGCAATTCAAAGTTTCTCCATGGTCCCCATTGAGCTTGCCTTCTGTTTCCTAAGTTTTAGGACTAGCAAAGCTTTCACCTGCATCTTGCTACCAGAACCTGGGCTCCTATGATGTGAGTCTTACTCTGCCAAGTGGTGCTAGCTCCAGTCCTGGGCCCTTGGAGGTGAGTGTGGTGCTGCAACACAAGAATTGATGCAATGACACAAGCGCGTCACTTGGAACTGAAACATCATGCTGCAGAAACGCTGCTTTGCCGCTGCCTGCACTGAAGCCGTGAACACTACTTGCTGACTGCGCAACGCAACAACCCCAACTTATAACGCAGCCCTGGCTACGCCCATGTGTAGGAAAGTACCATCTTGCCTGGCATGTTACCCCCATTTTTACTTGTGTGTCAGTTTGTTTTTGCCTGTTTCATGGGGATTCTGGTAGCCAGGACCCCAGTGCTCATAGTTTGTGGCCTGAATGTGTTCCCTGTGTGGTGCCTAACTGTGTCACTGAACCTCAGTGCTTATGCTCTCTCTGCTTTTAAAATTGTCGCTGCATGCTAGTGACCATTGTTACCAATTCTAATTGGCACACTGGAACACCCTTATAATTCCCTAGTATATGGTACCTAGGTACCCAGGGTAATGGGGTTCCAGGAGATCCCTATGGGCTGCAGCATTTCTTTTGCCATCCGTAGGGAGCTCAGACACTTCTTACACAGGACTGCCACTGCAGCCTGAGTGAAATAACATCCACGTTATTTCACAGCCATTTCACACTGCACTTAAGTAACTTATAAGTCACCTATTTGTCTAACCCTCACTTGGTGAAGGTTAGGTGCAAAGTTACTAAGTGTGAGGGCACCCTGGCACTAGCCAAGGTGCCCCCACAAAGTTCAGGGCAATTTCCCTGGACTTTGTGAGTGCGGGGACACCATTATACGTGTGCACTACATATAGGTCAATACCTATTGTAGCTTCACAATGGTACCTCCGAATATGGCCATGTAACATTTCTAAGATCATGGAATTGTCCCCCCATGGCAAATCTGGTATTGGGGTGCCAATCCCATGCATCCCTGGGGCTCCAGCATGGACCCCAGGTATTGCCAAAGCAGCTCTCTGGGGTTTTCACTGCAGCTACCGCTGCTGACAACCCACACACAGGCTTCTGCCCTCCTGGGGTCTGGGCAGGCCAGTCCCAGGAAGGCAGAACAAAGAATTTCCTCTGAGAGAGGGTGTTACACCCTCTCCCTTTGGAAAGAGGTGTTAAGGGCTGGGGAGGAGTAGCCTCCCCCAGCCTCTGGAAATGCTTTGAAGGGCACAGATGGTGCCCTTCTTGCATAAGCCAGTCTACACCGGTTCAGGGATCCCCCAGCCCCTGCTCTGGTGCAAAACTGGACAAAGGAAAGGGGAGTGACCACTCCCCTGTCCATCACCACCCCAGGGGTGGTGCCCAGAGCTCCTCCAGTCTGTCTTCGACCTATGCCATCTTGAATCCAGAGGTGTGAGGGCACAATGGAGGTCTATGAGTGGCCAGTGCCAGCAGGTGACGTCAGAGACCCCTCCTGATAGGTGCTTGCCTGACTAGGTGGCCAATCCTCCTCTGAGGGCTATATAGGGTCTCTCCTGCGGGCTTCTCTTCAGATACGAATGCAAGAGCTCACCAGATTTCCTCTGCATCTCCCTCTTCCACTTCTGCCAAGGATCGACTGTTGACTGCTCCAGGACGCCTGCAAAACTGCAACAAAGTATCAAGAAGACTACCAGTGACATTGTAGCGCCTAATACTGCTGGCTTTCTCGACTAATTCCTGGTGGTGCATGCTCTGGGGGCTGTCTGCCTTCACCCTGCACTGAAAGCCATGAAGAAATCTGTGGGTCGACGGAATCTTCCCCCTGCTAACGCAGGCACCAAACTTCTGCTTCACCGGTCCTCTGGGTCCCCTCTCATCGTGACAAGCGTGATCCCTGGAACACAGGAGCTGGATCCAAGTGACCCCGACAGTCCAGTGGTTTATCTGTCCAAATTTGGTGGAGGTAAGTCCTTGCCTTCCCACTCCAGACAGTAATCCTGTTTACTGTGTGAATTGCAGCTGATAGGGCTTCTGTCCACTTTTCCAAGGAACCCTTCATGCACAGCACAGCCCAGATCCCCAGCACTCCGTCCTCCATTGCTCAACTCGGTGAGTTGACCACCGGCTTCGTGGGACCCTCCTTTGTAGTGTTGAGACACCTGCTGTGCTCAGTTTTCTTGAACCCGTGTTCAAGTTCTTCTGCGGATGCTGTCTGCTCTGCATGGGCTCTCTGTATTGTTGAGTGCCCACTCTGTCTCCTCCTCCAAGTGGCGACCTCCTGGTCCTTCCTGGGCCCGGGCAGCACCTATTTTCTTCAACTGCGACCCTTGTGGCTAGCAAGGCTTGTTTTGGTCTTTCTGCATGGAAACAACTCTGTGTCCTCCGGCACACCGTGCTACATCTTCTGTACAAAGGAGAAGTTCCAGGCATCTTCCGTTGTTGCAGAATCTTCAGCTTCTTCCACCCGGAGGCAGCCATTTTGCACCTTCATCTGGGGTTTAGTGGGCTCCTGACCCCCGGATACCTTTGTGACTCTTGGACTTGGTCCCCTTCCTTTGCAGGTCCTCAGGTCCAGGAATCCGTCTTCAGTGCTTTGCAGTCAGTTGTGGTCTTCGCAGAATCTCCTATCACAACTTTAGTGTGTTTCTGGGGAAGTAGGGTAACTTTACTCCTACTTTTCAGGGTCTTGGGGTGGGGTATCTTGGACACCCTTAGTGTTTTCTTACACTCTCAGCGACCCTCTACACACTACACTAGGCCTGGGGTCCCTAAGTTGTTTGCATTCCACTTTCTTAGTGTATGGTTTGTGTTGCCCCTAAGCCTATTGAATCCTATTGTATTCTACAGCGTTTGCACTACATTTCTAACTGTTTACTTACCTGATTTTGGTTTGTGTGTATATTTTGTGTATTTTACTTACCTCCTAAGAGAGTATATCCTCTGAGATAGTTTTGGCACATTGTCACTAAAATAAAGTACCTTTATTTTTAGTAACTCTGAGTATTGTGATTCTTATGATATAGTGCTATGTGATGTAAGTGGTATAATAGGACCTTTGCATGTCTCCTAGTTCAGCCTAAGCTGCTCTGCTATAGCTACCTCTACCAGCCTAAGCTGCTAGAACACTACTAATCTACTAATAAGGGATAACTGGACCTGGCACAATGTGTAAGTACCATCAGGTACCCACTATAAGCCAGGCCAGCCTCCTACACCATGCAGCACCAATGTATCAGAACCAGTACTCATCACTTCTGGACATTGATGCATCAATGACGTTGACCGATTAGGAAATGATGCATTGCCTGCAAGTGCGACGCATCCCCTCCTTGAATTAATGCATCATCACCGCGTATCGACACAACCAAGGTACTGTCAGCGGGTCTGAGTGACTCCTGTACCTGGCCTTCACTCCATCGTGGTTGGACTGAACTTTTGGATTTGCTCTGGTCTAGCGCGATCAAATAGCCCTGTGTTGTATAAAGATTAGTGGTAGGATAAGGAATGTCTAGAAAGAATGTAGAAGGTTGTGGAATGGAATGCTGGGGTTGGGAGTGAATTGGCAGTTGCCGCTCTGTGCCCACCCTGTTAAGACGCGTACCTGCTTAATAAACCGACTTCTAGCAAACCATTTCAGCGTGGCTACTTACTTCAATTTGGCGACGAGTGGAGAACCCTCAAGCTGTCACAGGTGGAGCACTTTTCTTCTTGGCGCGCCTCTGTTCCAAAGAACACTGCCTTGAGGTGTTGATTTAGGAGCGGCATTGCGTTGCACTGGAATGTTTCCGGTCACTGGATCCTAAAGGAGCAAGTTTGTTTTGGCAAGTTTTTCACCTTATTTCATTTCTGCTGAATTTACTTTTAAAAAGCGCAATCATCGTTCGACAACCAGCGTGGGACACCTTTCGGTTAGACTGGTCTTGTGCGTGACGTGAGCGACTTTCTTGTGCGCTGACGAAGGCGTTCTACGCACTGTTGTCCTGGCAACGGATGACGCTGAGTTCATCATGCTGTTGTGTTGGTGCTACGTTCCGCTCCAGCAATGCGCACTAACAAACGCATTTTATGCATGGTTGTCCTGGCAATCGGTGACACTAAGTTCATCACTACTTCACCGCTTCAGCATCGTGCCTGCCTCAAGTGTCGCAACTCATTAGGATTCTTTTTTATTTACGTGGTGCAAAAGAATATAATGATGTGTTCTTTATATTCAGCACTGTTGTCTGCGAATCGCTACTTGTTTTCAACGGTGATTCGCACACCAATCTCAACAAAAGTCAGATGCATTTCTTTCTTTCAACTGAGGTTTTGTATTCCGGCGTCTTCTCTTGCATGTGTCTCTGCTTCAACAGTGAACTTCTACTTCTATTGTTACGCCGACCATTAGACAAAATATAATATTATTTTCTGTGAGTTTGATTTCTGTATTTGGAATAATGCATCAGTCAATCATGCCTCCTGTTCCAGTTTTAGCTTCTCCTGGTTTACCCCCCATTGAGTGGGATCAATGGAAAGAAGGTTTTGGGAAATATTTAGATGCTATTGAGAGAGAAGTATTTACACAAAAAAGAAATGTGCATTATTGAGGCATTCATTAGGCATGGAAGGGAGAAAGATATTAAAACACTTGCCTCAAATTTTGGTTACTGGCGAGGATGATGAATTAGATGAATATGAGTCAGCTATGAAAGATTTGGATGCGCATTTTAAGAAAAAAAATGCATCGCCATAAGTTTGATAAGAGATAACAAATGCCGGATGAGTCAATAGGAAGCTTTGTGGGTGATTTAAGGGAGTTGGCTTCAATGTGTGATTTTAAGATATTCGAAGATGAGATAATACGTGGTCAAGTGGTTGAAAAATCTAACAATAAGAAAATGTAGGAAAAACTCTTGACAATAGACGATCTCACTTTGGAGAAGGTGATAGAAATTGCTAGCATCATTGAATCAATGACTAAATTCATGGAGCAGATGAGTATTAAATTGGAGGCATATAGTGTTCAGATGCAGAACATCAGCAAATAGATTGATAAAAGCAACACCTTCTATTAAGAATAAAACATAAATCTATGGAGTGCTATCGCTGGAGTAGTAAAAGGCATTTAGGGAATTCTCAATGGTGTCCGGCTCTAGACAAATTCTGCAACAAATGTAGGAAAAAGGGTAATTTTATCAAAGTATGAAAGGGAATTGGGCTAAAGATCAACAATAACAAATCAGTGAATGCCGTAGAGGAAGTTACTAGTGAATGCTTAAGTGACTCAGATGAAGATGGTATAGTATTTGTAGTACAAGAAAAACAGGATATGGTCTGTATTAAGAGAAAAGGAAGTGTTGCTATGGTGACGGAAAAACCTGTCAAGAAACCCTTGTGTTCTAATGCGATCAATGGGGTTATGTATGACATGATGGCTGACTCTGGGTCTTTGTTTACATTAATCAGTGCTGATGGATGGAGCAAAACACAAAAAGGGGAATTAAAGGAATCTAAAGTGAAGCCGATAGCTTATGGGGCGAATCTATAGATGTTATAGGTGAGTTTGAGGCAACTTTGGATTTCAAAGGAAATCAAACAATGTCAACAGTGTATGTGGCACTCAATGGAGGAAATTTATTGGGGTGGTTGGATTAACGGAAGTTGGAAATCATTTTAGATCCCAACAGTCCAAAACAAGTTTTACTATGTAAGGACGTAGTTAGTTCTGTGTCAGTGGTTCACGGTCCTTGGGGTGAGAAATTTCCAGAGGTATTTACTAACACTCTAGGCAAAATCAAAGGGTTTTTCTCATAGTATTCAGTTGAAAGTAGGAGTGGAACCTGTTGTTCACAAACCTAGATATGTTCCAATAGCAATTAGGGAAGAATTAGTTAATGAGTTACAGAGGTTGTGTGATGAAAATATCATCAAACCCATAGAGAGTTCTGTGTGGTTCTGGCCAGGAAATCTAGTGGAAAGTTGAGGTTGTGCATAGACTTAAGGGATCTCAAAGAGAGAATTTGGGTGGATAGACATCCCTTGCCTAATATCATGGAGATGCTATCCACTTTAAAAGGAGCAAAAGTTTTACAACTCTTAACTTGTCTTCAGCGTACCATCAAGTGGTGCTGCACAAAGATTTGCGTTATTTGAAATCCTTCATCACTCCTAATGGGGCTTATAGGTTCAAACACATGCCATTTGGTTTGGCGTCAGCCTCATCGGTATTTCAAAGGATAATGGAAGTGCTGTTTAAAGGAATTGGTACAGTAAGGTGTTTTCAGGATGATATTTTAGTGTGGGGATCTGATAGTAAAGAACATGATGAGACCTTACTTAAGGTATTGATGGTTTTGAAGGAAAAGGGAGTGATATTAGAGGCAGGTAAATGTCCTTTTGGAGTGAAAAGTGTGGAAAATTTAGGGCACAAATTCTCAGAGAGGGGAGTAGAACCAAAAGAGAGTCTAGTTAAAGCTATAAAAGAGTTTCCTTCTCCTCAGTTGAAGTCTTTTTTTGGCCTGTTGGAATTCTATGAACGTTTCATTCCAAAATCTGCTGAACGAACTAAGGAGATGCGATTGTTGTTGAAAAGTGGTGTCAAGTTTGATTGGACAAAGGACTGTGAAAATGAGTTTAATATGATGAAACAAGATGTTGCAGAAGCTGTTCCTCTGAAACCATTTGATATGAAAGATCAGAGTATTGTGGTGACTGATGCCAGTCAGTTTGGCTTAGGAGCTGTATTGATGCAATCCAGGAATGGTAGAGAAGAAGAGGTTGCTTTTGCATCTTGTGCATTGAGATGGGCTAAGTCAACATATTCAGTTATTGAATGGAAAGCTTTGGCATGTTGGTGGGGTGTGAATTATTTCAGAAAATATTTATGGGGTACTGAATTTGTGTTGCGGATGGATCACAAACCTTTATTGAATCTATTGTCAACCA
Source organism: Pleurodeles waltl (assembly GCF_031143425.1). Lineage (NCBI taxonomy): Eukaryota > Metazoa > Chordata > Amphibia > Caudata > Salamandridae > Pleurodeles > Pleurodeles waltl. The sequence continues at coordinate 1,203,280,945 of NC_090444.1, forward strand.
AGGGAGCTTCTAAGGCAACTCTTAGGATTGCTAAGTGGCATTATAAGTTGCAAGAATTTCAATTTCCTATAGAATATATTCCAGGTGCTAAAAACATTTTTGCCGATTGTTTATCTCATCAACCGATGGAATCGGATGTGGAAGAAGTGGATGATGATCTTTCTGTCATGGCTTGTACAATGATAGATGAGAAGGAGTATGTGATGGAGGAGGAATGCAAAGAAGCGGTGCTAAAGGATAAAGTTCTACAACTGTTGAGCGGACGGTTGAATGTTGGATGGCCCAAAACTAAGGTGGATGATGAAGTAAAGGTCTAGAAGGAGATTTTTCGGGAGTTGAGTTTAGTTGAGGATGTTCTGAGACGAGCAAATTTACTGGTCGTACCTCAAGTCATGCGTGGTAAGGTGATGAAGTTGGCACATGACATGGACAGGGACATTGAGCATTGGGTTAGAGAATGTGTGTCTTTTGCATTAAATGATAAGTCACAAGTAACTATACCCAGTCCTGTTGAAGCAGTTCCTGTACCAGATAAACCATGGCGTAAATTAGGTTTGGACATTATTGGAACAATGAATATGCTTAACAATAGCTTTAAGTTTGGTATTGTATTAGTGGATTATTATTCTCATTGGCCTGAGGTAAAGTTTTTTAAAACAGCTGACACCAATGCAGTAATAGTATTCCTACGTGACATTCATGAGAGAAGGGATTCCTTGTCAAATAGTCACCAACAATGGTGTGCAATTCACCTCTAGGGAATTAAAAAATATGTGTAAATGGGGTGTGGAACATGTTAACACCTCTCTATATCATCCCAGGAGCAATGGCCTGGAGGAGAGGTATAACCGTGTGATAAAAGATAACATTCAGTTATCACTGGTGAATAAGTTGGACTGGAAAAAAGAGGTGGGAGAATTGCTTTGGGCTTTACGCACCACTCCCAATGTTGTGACGGGAGTGTCTCCATTTGCGTTGCTCAGAGGAAGGGAGGCAGTAAACAAACTGGTTCGTGCTTGGATGAATGACTTGGTTGTGTCTGAAGAGAAGAGAAAAAAAGTGGTGGAAAGACGAAAAACTGCTCAAAAGAAATATGTATCAGGGAAGGAAGGGAAATACTGAAATGATAAGGAAGGTGATTGGGTATGAGTCAGATTACCAGGAATTATAGTCAAAGGAAATTCTAAATTTTCATCCCCGAAAAAGGTGGTGTGTGTGAACAAATGTGTGGTTAAATTGGACGATGGTAAGTGGTGGAACAAAGAAAGATTAGCTGTACAACACAATTTGGGTGTCACTCAAGAAAATAAAAATATGAATGGGATTTAATGTACAATAAAAAAAAACGAGATTAATGACTCGGGTTGTAAAAAGTCTTTAAGGAAGAGATATAAACCAGCATGGCTGCGTGATTATGTAGAATAAGTATAATGTGAGTCTTGATACTGTGTATATAGCTAGTACTGTATCTATTCATATTCATTAAGGTTATGTAAAGTAAAATAATAAAAAAAAAAGAAAAAAATGTTTGGGGTGATAGCTGTAATTTTAATGTTTTATTAATGTTTATTCTTTGTTGAAAAAGGGGACGACTAGTGGTAGGATAAGGAATGTCCAGATAGAATGTAGCAATTGAGGAATGGAATGCTGGGGTTGGGAGTGAACTGGCAGTTGCCACTCCTTGCCCACCCTTTTAAGACGTGCACCTGCTTAATAAACCGACTTCTAGCAAAGCATTTCAGCGTGGCTACTTACTTCACCCTGAGTGAGAGCTTTTGACTTCTAAACACTACATTTTGATTGAAACTTTCATAATTCATAACTTGACTGGTGTATGTTGGATTTATGTTTGACTCAGATAAATATTGGCTGTTTTTCTAAACTGGAGTCCTTTTGTGGCGTTTTCACTATGTTATTGTGTGTGTGCACAAATACATTACACATTGCCTCTTTAGTTTGGCCTGACTGCTCTGGGCCAACCTACCAGAGGGTGAGCCACAGGTGAAATTTGAGCATGTATCTTACTTGCCTGATTAGGACTGGTGTCCCTACTTGGCAGTGTAAACCTCTGCCAACTAGAGACCCAATTTCTTTCATTGGTGCCAGTGTAGGGATAGGACTGTATTTATGCGTTGCATGCAGTAATTGGTGTACACTACGTCCAGATCTCGGATCATTACATAACAATATACGTTATTTTTCTTTTTGGAAACTTTTTGAGTTTTTGTAATACCAATGTCTCCATCTGGAGAGCTAACAGCTGCAACTGTAGGAGTGGAGTTTGAGCAGGAGAAATTGAAAACCTACATGGTGTCTCAGCTCAAATGTTTCTTCAGAAATTTCAAGTGGTCTTTAAAAGCCTTACTAAAAAGGAGGAGCTGCAAAAGAGGCTGAGGGCCTGGCTGGCAGCCAGGGAATTAGCTGTGTGAGCCAATGAGGGCGATTTTGTGAATGGTGAGGAGGATATGCATCTGGAGTTGCTGGACAGCCCAGAGCTGCCTGTGGGGCGAGCGTCAGTAGAGAAAGGGTCCCCTCTACAGTAGGTATCAGTGTTTCCTCTGTAGGTCTTTACACATTGCCCCTTTAGTTTAGGCTGACTGTTCTGTGTCAAGCTACCAGAGGGTGAGCACAAGTAAACTTTAAGGACCAGATTTTCAGAGCCCTAGCGCCACCGGAGCGTCACTTTTAGTGACGCTCCGGTGGTGCTATTCACTACACCATATTGACAAGGAGGCGTTAAGATAGTTTTTGTGGCTTAATACCTTCTTGTAAATATAGGCCCCTCAGACGCAGTTTTCTGCGACAAAGAGTGTGCAATGGGTGTTGCTGTGGGCGTTCCACGCAGCACCCATTGCTTTTGACGCTACCCTAGATTTATGAGAAACTGTAAATCTGTGGCAGCATCAAAAACTAATGCCACCCAGAGGTGGCGTTAGCATAGCGCAACACAGAGGAATTATTTTATTCCTCCTTGATTTCACTTTTTCTATGTGTGCTGCATTCTGCAGCATACATAGAAATAGCAAAAGCAATGAATGATTGTTTATGTTCAGGAAGGTTTCCTTTCCTGCACATAAACAATCGTAAAAAATGACGATTTGGTACTTCTATGTGTGCTGCATTCTGCAGCACACATAGATGTGCCGAATCACCATTTAGATTGTTTATGTGCAGGAAGGTGCACCTTCCTGCACATAAACAACCTATCCCCTCAATACAAACACTTGTACTATGGTGCAAGGATGCCTGCCTTGGCGCAGGAAGCTAAATTAAGAGCTGCACAGGGTTGCGATGTATGTTTGTAAACACTGCACATCCTGCATTTCAAAAGTGGTGCAGAGCGGCCCCTCAAATTTTGTTGATGCGCTTAGCCACTTTTTTGTAAATCTGGGCCTTAGTGTGTATCTTACTTGCCCTGACTATGATTGGGGTCGCTACATGGACAGAGTGCGAACCTCTGCCAACTAGAGACACAATTTCTAACAAACATTTTGCCTGTGCCAGCGGGTCAAGCCTGCCCATGCAGACTTGCCGCTGACGGATCCCCCGAGGACTGTGACATACACCGCAGGAGAGGTCGCACCCTCACTGGGCTCTTATCAGGAGCTGAAAATTTGAATCCCCCTGTGTGTGGAAGTTTGACTTACCTCAGCTTTCCAGATTGGGAGCAGCTCTGATCTGTGGGAAAAGTAGCAGCACTGCTCGAGGGATTGAGCCTGCACCTGCTGGGTGCTCCTGCATGTACTGCGAGCAGCCGACTTCTCCGAACAGGAGCAGAAGTTGTGAGTGCCCACAGAGAGAGCAGTTGCTGCATCACTGAAAGCTTTCATACTTGAAATGGGCCTGTGGAGCCTTGGGAGACTTGCTGCTGAAGGTTCTGTGGCACCATAGAAACGTTTGACTAATTCTTAAAGAGTAAAGAGGAACTTTTGAGTATGGCCTAATAGTAAGCATTCCCTGGAAGTGGCAACCAGAGAATGGGGAATAACCCCAACCATGTTTCAAGGAAAAGGGTGGGACAGGAATTTTGCCTCACAAACACCAGAGCCCCGAATTCAAGAGGATTGTGTTATTGTTTTAGAATGTTATTATTCTTTTGAATGTGTACAGTTAGAAATAAAACACAACTTTTTCGTATAAAAGTAAAAATTTGACCGGACATTGATTTAATAATAGTACTGTGTGCACTTTGAGTTATGAGTCATGTTCACTCACCGTTATCTACACTTTGTCCCAGAGGGAGCCTTTGACTATTCTCCACAGCTACTTCTGAGAGTCAAATGCAGAAGCAGTACTTGGCCCAGTAGCTCAGAATCCACAGTAGGTCAAGCCCCGGGACATCAGGATTAAAATGCCTCAACTACCGCAGTTGGGCCCACTAGCTGCTGCGTGCCCATGGCCCTCCAAAAGGGGTTCTGACAGCAATAGTTGCTTCTGTTTGGCTTCTCCACCTCTAAATTCCTCAGCTGAGTGGAAGCAGAAACCATTTCACTCTAACTACATTCATTATTTCTTACCAAGGTTATTCTTCTCTTCTGTGTGACGTTGTTTTCCATCATGATGAAGTGAAGTAGTGTTCAGGGAGAACAGCTATTTCCTGAGCGCTGAACTGAAGTGCTTATCAATCCTGTTTTCTATTACCGTGTTTGTTTCAAGGACATATATATTGAGTTACAAAGGAGCTATTTTTAAATCCTTTTTGTAAAGATTGCTTTTTTGTGTTTATTTTTTGTCGAGTACAATTTTTTGCATAAGAATAAGTAATGGAGTGTGTATTGGTTGAGAATTAAAATGCAGGAATTTTATAGGCACAGTAAATTACATTCTGGTTCGTCCAGGCAAAAGAAGGAATATTTGGATCCAAATTGTAGGTGTTGTCAATCCTAAATTCTGAAACTAGAAAGTAAATATTTAAATAGAAAAAGGATTTGCGCTAACTATATTTTTATATTATTTGGCATGATTCCTTTTTAGGATTTTTGCGTATCTCCTTCACCCCCTTGCCAGGGTATGGAAACGGAAGACTGGACATTAACTGATTTAAAAGTTGGTCCCTATTTTTTTTACATTTTCTGGCCACGATCTCATCTGGCAAATACTGCTGGTTGTCAGACTGCTCTGCTATCCAAGTCGAGGCAGAAAGCCATGCATCTTTGTCCTGGTAATGATATTTTAGTAACTCTTGAGGAAAGGTCTATGGTCTGGGTGACCCATTCGACTTCCGTGAGTGCCACCATAATACCTATGCTTACAAAGCCAAGTCACAAGGCAGCATAATCATTATAATCTTAGCCCTGACAAGGTCAAGATGTTCGCCATGAAAGATCATGCAGTGTGCAACGGCATTACACACTATGGTTGCCATGTTGTCCTGAGTGATGATTATACTCAGGGGCCCTGAAATTATGCGACAGAGAAAGACCAGATTATGTGGCAGGGTAGAATAAATTATGTGACAAGAAAAGCAAACTATTGAGGCGTAATAAGGCACATTTTGTGACAGCATCTCTGCATTATTTTGTCCTTTCACGCATTTTAACCCTGTGCAAAGGATACACATCGTTAGTAACATTGTAACACTCAAATTCTGCTGAAAGCAATTGAAAGATGACCAGTTGGCTTTTGCAATGTGCCTTCCACTGCACACCAACAAGAGTCGCCGCGTTTTTATTAATTTTCGATCTGTTGGAGGTCAAAACATTTTTTTGGTAAAATCTGCAAATTATGCAGCAGCTAATGGATTATGTAGCAAATCCATAATTATGCAGGAAACACCGCAAAATCGCATAATTCCAGTGGCCCTGATTGTACTGAACTAACGTAACATATTTTGCCCACTTTATTTGTGAGGCATTGGACAATACTTACACATGTTTAGAAGCAAGTGTATACACCGTCTTAAGCAAGGTGAAATAGTTATCAAACAAGATCCTTATTTTATAAGTCTGCCATTAAAAGACTGTCTCCCACAAGCAAACTGTAATCCAAGCACTCAGGATCTGGAACGACCCTCTGTCCTTTAGGACAGCCCCTACCGCTCTTCTGTTTAGTATATACCTTACAGCTCCCCGCTGTCTCTCGGATAGGCTGGCGCTATTCAAATTATACATACACAAACACAGTTGAATTCGCTTTGAACAGCTATGTAGCTTCAATGCACTTTCCATAATGTGCTATGTTTATGGTGAACACTGAGGCCCCCATTACGACTTCGGCGGTCTTTTTGCAAGACCGCCGAAGCCGTTGTCGCCAACAGACTGCCAGTGTTGGTAGTCTGAAGACTGCCATATTTGGAGTTGCTTTGGATTTCCACCCATTTGCGGGCAGAAATCCAACCCCGTCAGCCTGGCCGACATAGAAAGAGAGGTGGTTCCACTGCCAGCACTGCCACGGCAACAGGACTCCGCCCATCATCTAACGATGCGTAATACGGCGCTGCGGTGTCCTGTACGGTGGTGCAGTGCTGGCAGTGGCAGACGCCAGTACCCATCCCCTCCTGGATAACCACCTTGCCGAAACAGGTAAGTGGACTGTCCGAAAGGGGGGGTGTTGGGTGCATGTGTGTGGTATGTGCATGTATGTGTAGCGGGATGGGTATGTGCGAGTGCGTGTGTGTATGTATGTGTGCGTGGAGGGTGTGTGTGTCTGCATATATGCAGAGGGGAGAGGGTGCGTCGGGGTGCCAGTGAGTAGGTGTGTGTGTATTGGGATGCATGTGAGTGGGGGGGGCATGTATGCAAGTCTGGGAGTGAGTGGGGGTGTCTGTGTGTATGCATGCGAGTCAATAGGGGTGCCTGTGTGTATGCATGCGAGTGACTGTGTGTGTGTGTGTGGTCGAGTGGGGGTGTTTGTATGAAAGTGTGTGTATGAGGGGGTGTTTGTATGGAAATGTGCGGATGAGGGGGGTGTGAATGTATGCGTGCATGGAGGGGAGTGTGCATGAATACAGAGGGGGTGCGTATGTGTGAGTGGGGGTGCGTGTGTTTCAGTGTGAGGGGGGTGGGGATGTTAGTATGGATGTGTGTGGTTGGGTGGTGGGGTATTTGGAAGTGTGTGGACGGGTGAGGGTGTGCGTGCATGTATGTAAACATGTTGGGGGGTTGTGCTGGTGACAGGAATTGGGATTTATGTTGCCGGGTGCGTTACAGCCAGGCTTTTTGTGGAGGGGCAACCACAGCGAAAAGCTTGGCGGTATGCTGCCTCCTAATACGACCGGCAGTCTGAGGCCTGCCGCCAGCCCGGTGGAGCTCACCTCTGGCCGCATCGGTGCAACCGCACTGGTGGGCCTGGTGGCGTTGTGGCGGTTTGGCTACGGCCAAACCGGCCTACTTATGATGCGGCGGTCTTTACCGTCAGGTCTTAAGACTGAGGGGGTCAATCTGACCCCGGCGGGCGGCGGTTGCCGCCCGCCTGGCGGGAACCGCCATTTGGCCGCTCCGCGGTCAGAAGACCGCTGGGGCCATTCCGACCTTCCCGCTGGGCCAGCGGGCGCTAACAATGTTAGCGCCCGCCGGCCCAGTGGGAAGGGGGCCTGCAACACTGAAGCTGGCTCCGAATGGAGCCGGCGGTGTTGCAGGTGTGCGACGGGTGCAGTTGCACCCGTCGCGCTTTTCACTGTCTGCTAAGCAGACAGTGAAAAGCAGGCTGGGGCCCTGTTAGGGGGCCCCACGACACCCGTTCCCGCCAGCCTCTTCCTGGCGGTGTAAACCGGCAGAAACAGGCTGTCGGGAAGAGGGTCAGAATCCCCTGGGCAGCGCTGCTTGCAGCGCTGCCCTGGCGGATTCGCCCAGCCGGGGGAAATCCGGTGGGAAATCCGGCGGGAAACCGCCGGACCCGGTTTTCTGACCGCGGCTTTACCGCCGCGGTCAGAATGGGCTGGGAACACCGCCAGCCTGTTGGCGGTGCTTCCATCATTCGCGGCCCTGGCGGTCTTTGACCGCCAGGGTCGGAATGACCCCCTGAGTCTCCTTGCAGTTACAGCAGCTTGACGATAAAGTCTCTGGAAACGGGGAGCTTGAATGCAATCAATACACATGCGAAATGTAGTTACAATCTTTATATGAAAAATAATGTCTGTTTTAGGTAATTTTTAGGTATTTTTAAGGGATAAACTATTCAAAATTGGTCATGCTGAGAGGATGGATTGAAAATAATGTTTTCATGACGAACTGCAGTGAGTGATGATTTGTTTTCAACCTAAAACTTATTTCTTATGACACATCAATATCAATTTTGTGCATTCAAATTATGGATGCTTTATTATGTGCCAGTTTTAGTACCCTAGATGCGTTTTTGTGATATCAACAATTTCCAATGCTATGTACAATCTTTTATGGACAATTTAGCATGGTCTATTTCTCTACAAGGAATGCACATCAGAGGCTGGAAACTAATGGTAACTGACTCCGACGTGGGCTTTTTGTTTTGTCCTCATTTTTTACTATATATCTCCGTGTTCCCCACCACAGCTGTGCGAAAGAGTCCATTTCAGAAAAGCACTTAGCTTGGAAGTTCTTGATCATTATCTACACAGAAATCAATAAAACCTTTAGTCAGTAAAGATCCAAAGCCTAGCCATTTATTTCAATTACATCATGAAAGTTTTCAGCCACAAAACCCCATAAGGGCGAACAATTTGGGATTCCCTGTACCTGCAGCGCAGCCAATGATAATGCCAGGGTTGGGCAAACTGTTCTTCCATTAACAGCCACAGGTTATTCCTAAATAGGGTTTATTCTGGCCAGCAGTAAGCTGCCTCCCTAAGTGTCCTGTCTGATGTGTTTTTTGCTACACAAAGACAATCACTGCATGCAAAATGTAGAGTACACTGGCTAGCATTTCAGTAACCACTGCTTAAAGAATATTATGAAAAAGCAGTGACAGACTGGGTTCAATGCGATTTCCACAACCCAGGCCACTGATCATCAACGATGTTTTTTGTCACTAAAATTAATTCTGATAATTTGCTTTGTTGTGTGATAAAATGCTTTGTATATTGCCTTTGCTATTGCAGTTTTTTGTAGCGCTGTGAAACAAATGTTTTTATCTAACTCAATACTATTCAATTGATAAACCTATGAAGCACCACAGACCAGACAAGGCCCATCCTTTGGGGCAGGGGGGCGCCCCTCATGAAGAGTGTCTGTCAGGCTGAACAAAGGTCATCCTTGACCCCATCCCACTCTGTGACGAGGCTGGGACTGCTGCCTTCCCTCAATGGCTGACCTAATGTCAGCCAATGAGGTAAGGCAGCAGTCCCAACCCTCCTGGGACCTCCGAGGCGGAAAGTAAGTGTGTGTGTGTGTGGGATCTTTTAAAATTAATGTTTGGTGCCTGCGTGCATGCACGTTTGAATGTTATGAGTGTAATTAATGGATGTGCATGCAAGCATGTGTGTGATCTTTTAAAATGAATGTTTGGTGCGTGCATGCATGTTTGAATGTTATGAGTGTTGTTAATGGATGTGTGTGCGTGTGTGTGTGAAAGAATGAGTGTGTGTGTGTGCTTCCCGTCCACCTCCCTTCCTCTTAAAGCTGTCAGCCGCCACTTCTACAGACTGCACATGTCTAGTGGGAGTTAAAGATGGTACCGTTTTTTGTAGCACTGTGAAACAAATGTTTTTATCTAACTCAATACTATTCAATTGATAAACCTATGAAGCACTACAGACTGCACATGTCTAGTGGGAGTTAAAGATGGTACTCTAAGGCTCTTGACCTTACACACACATACGTAATTGTATATATGGTTATGTGCAGCAGCAACAAAATGTCATGTTAGGTCACCATGATCCCTGAAAGACAGCAGCATGGCATAGTGCGCTATAATTCATTGATTTTAGTTATGTTAGTATCAGGTTTTACCTGGTAATTGGAGTCCTATTGTTTACCATCCCTCTGGAACTCACTAGACTGTTGTCATTTAAGCAGGTTGTGTGTAGGACTGGCATTAAAGGGTTGTGAGAAACCAGGACTTTTTTGCAGTGTCTTCCTACTTTTTGCCCCCATTTGACTGCTAGATGATGTTTTTCTAACTCTGATTGTGCCCTGGGTTCTGCTAGCCAGACCGCTGACATGTGCTCTCATTAACAGTACATAGTAATTAGGTGTAATTACAATTGGTACTCTCAAACTACCTACAAGTCCCTAATATATGTTAGGGTATGTGGGTTTAGAGGCACAGCAGATTTAATACATTTAAGTTTGTCCTGCTGTGTGGCCTGCTTTCATTTTAAAAGTCAGACTACTTTGCAGGCTGCTTTTTAATTCAAAGTATATTCAAATTGAACTTTGGAATTCAAGGCACTTCCAAAGTCTTAAACTACCTTATCTTTACAAATGTCACCCCTGAGCCCCCCTAGGTGCCCCAGGGGTAGGTTGCCTTATAACTATAATCAGGGACATTATAAAATATGTTTCATATGCCCTGATGTGGGACAAATTGCCAATTTTGTTTTCCCTGTTGTAGTGCATTAGCTCCATCTGCTAACATGGAAAGGTTTTATTTAACTTTAATAAAGTCTTACTTTTGATACGAGTGAGCTAAAAATTCCATTCAAGAAGTCATATTAATAGAATAATTCCAACAACTTGCCAAGGTTATATAACTATTATAGGGAAGGAGTTTTAGAACTGTTTCCTAAAGTTACCTAATATCAGCCCTGTAGTAGCCTTCCCTGATTGGTCAGCCTTTGACCTGCTGGGCAGGTTGCCTTGTTGTTGCCTTGTTGAGGTGTGAAGTGGCTTGGGCTGAGACAAAGGAACCCTTTGGTGGGTGGAGAACTGCAGCAGCAGATGCCAGGGCAGGAAGGGGGCTGGATGGCCAAACTGGTCTTTAAAAGAGGGAAAGATCATTGGGACAGAAACTAGACCTTCCCCGTTTTGTGCACAAGCAGGCAGATGGGAGCCACAGTATTTAGATTAAGAGAGGGGTTGGAAGGAGAATATTAGGGAAAGTTACCCACACCTATGCATTGGGATAGCCAGACTTTAAACTCCAGGAGAGATTTTCTTCATTTTAGATTATGGCAAACAAGTGCTTTCTGGGACAGAAATATGCCACACTGTTGAGGAAGTGGTCATACCTGAGTGTGGCACCCTGTACCCCAATGTTCAGGGGTGCCCCCCCGCTTGTCACCCCAGAAGCATGGATACATATGGGAGAACTGCCCAAAAACTCAGATCTCTGTCTTGAAACTACAAGGACTGCCCTACTGAAGCCCTGGTCTGCACCAAGAGGGACTGCACCTGCTGCACACTTTAAGCTTCACAAAAGAGTACTTTGCCTGGCTTTCAAAGTTTTCAGAAGTGGACTCCCTATGAGAAACAGGTATAAAGGAGCTACCAAGAGTCACCTGCATCAACTCCTACCAGAAGAGCCAAAGTGGACACCGTTCAATGGACTTTGAAGGATTTGGCCAGGTACATTATGGGAATTGTAGTCCCATCACCCCAAGGAGCAGGTCAGAGATTCTGGAACCTTGGAGTGTTGTTTGTGGACCCTCCAAAGACCCAAAAGAAACAACTGGAGAAGGTGGACTGTCCTGCTGGACCCTTGGACTGCACAAGTTACAACTGCACTCATAAGAACTGCACCGGCTGCACGTGCAAGGCTTCACAACAAAAGGACTTTAGCTGTCTTAAAGGATAAGGAGTGGACTCCCTTATCAGAAACAGGTAGAAACATGTTGGAAGGGCTACCTGCAACATCAGTAATGAGGACAACTCCAGATGACAAGCTTCACCTGGATTTTACTTGGATTGACCAGGTACCTTGTGGAAGTTGTAGTCCCAGACCTCCAGGGGCAAACTAGAGCTTCCGAACCCTTGACTGGAGCTGTGGACCACTGCCCTGCACCAAGAAACTTTTCTAGAAGTGAGTGCAAAAGTGTTACATTGTCGGTGGCCTGAACTCTTGGCTTTGTCTCGGTTCAACGCAACCTTTTTTAACCGTTTGAACACTATTTGCTTCTAAACGCTACTTATACTTTTAATTTAAACAAAATCATACCTCAGGTTCCCTACATTGGATTTTTGTTGTTGTGGTGATATTGTATTCACAACAATATTTCCTATTTTTATAAATTCGTGTTGGATTTTTATTGTGTGTTGTGTCTTACTTATTTAATGTGTTGGTGTTTTTGAATGCTTTACGTACCTGTATCCTAAGTTGAGCCTGCCTGCTCGCCTACAGCTACAAAGGGGTGAGCAAGGAAATCATTTATTGAGACTTTGACTGAAACTTATATTGTGATTGTAGTCTTATTACTATTGGTAGGTATCTACCTACCCCTACTACTAAACCACCTCCCAACAAGGATAAGGAGGCCTTCTCACAATTGTTGCTTGGAGGCTGGCTTGCATCACATTGCCTCACCTTCCCTACCTCTGTGCTCTATGCATTCCAAGTTGATTTTCACAATACTGGTTTTAAGGTCATCTCACTGAAAGGTTTCCTAATTCAAGATTGTGGCAGGTGATAGGTCCCTACTGGTTCTGCATCCGGGTCCTGGGAAGCAGTATTAGCATAAGGCCACAGATACTAATCCTCTAAATTGCTTATCAGTGCTCATGCTGGTGGGTTCTCCTCTGCTCATGTAATTTTACTTAGTTTAGTTTATTTCTTTGGACAATTTATATGTGGAAACTAGAGTCTAAGGAGCCTAATCACAAAGGTAAATTTACACACAAGCAAATCTACACATGTAAGTGTATGCCTATATTCTTTAATAAGTTTACTACTTTTGATCTTTCACCGTTTCCAAGAGTACAGTTACTTAAAAGTGTAAGCTTACTTTCCTCACCCCATGAAATAAAGGGTGGAGTGAGTAAACATGTAAAATATGGCTTTAATGTAACCACTCTAAAAATTAGATAAAATATTTGTAAGCTAAAAAGTAATGTTAATTCATTGTATGTATTTCTAATAAATGTAGAAGAATATATTAAGTTTTACAGCATTAATAACCTAATTTTTAAAAAAAATGTTGTTTTGAATATATTAATTTTCTTTTTTTTTATTTCTGAAGTTTAAATGTAAAAAAATCCACTTAAACTAAAACAAATGTTTGTTATTATTTATTTAATTTTTTTAAAAGTAATGTTTTAAATTATTTAACAGTCATTTAATTATTTTAATAAGTATTGATGTTTACATTTTGATATTTAAAAATGGTCAATATAATTTTAACATGAATAATTGTGTTTTATTTGTAGATTTGTTTTTAGCAATAAATAAAATGTATTTCAACTATTTAAGTAGTTGAATTTATTTTAACATTAGTTTCTATGGGGTTTTATTTTAAGTTCTTACCTCCGTTATTGTCTTTGGGAGGATGTTGCAGTACCAGTGGCTGGCCATGTGTGATTCTGGGCATATTCCAGTCCTGAGTACATTTACAACTGTTTTGGGTCCTTTTTGACTTTAGTAACTGTAGAAGGCAGTTTCTGAATAGCAATGTGCTCATTCATTTGTGGGTGGGATCATGTCCCTACCTAAGACCTCGTTAACCCTTCCTTCACCCAGCCTTACTTCTAAATTAACCCTACCCTTTTAGCATTAAGTGGTTTAATTTTTTAAGCCATCTCTCTATGTCCCTCCAGCATTTTCTACAAAACATATACTTATGTAGTCAGGGTGGAGATCCCCACTCATAAAAGATAGGAGAGACGGAGGCTTAGTACTTTGCACACTGGTATATGAATAGCTTTTTGTAGTAGATTAGTAATAGTATTGTAGTACTACTAAACACACTCCAAAATACTGTTTGTAAATAGGCCCTAATGTGTGAATGAATCACAGAAAACAGTTTACACATACAGTGCAAAAATACTGTATATAGTTCTTTACTTCCGTTTTCCAGTTGATAATTTTGCTTTAGACAGTACCCTTTCAGTTCATCTCTGAAACCATGAAAATGGGAAATGGAACAGCTCAAACCTGAACACTAGTTCCACATCATAATTCTAGTCACCAAGATGTGCTTGAGACCAACCTTTGAATGTTGCTATCAATGGTAAATCAATTTTCGTTCAGATGCAAAGTTCAAGGCTCTTTGAGGTCCAGCAAAGTTAAAGCATTTTGCAAGATATTCAAGGAACAACCCATATAGTGACTTCCAAATGATAAAACGTACACTTATGATCTGTGTACCAGTACAAGGTCATGTCTGGCTATTTTCCAAAGTCAAATCGTGATCATTCTTAGATAGGCCGTAAACAATCTTTGTGGATTTTCTTTACTGTTTCCAACTTGTATCGAAACATATGAAGCATTCAGATGGACACCAGAGCTGACACAATGCCTAGCTCAAGACCTGAGGTTTTCCAGGTTTGAAGTGAAGGCTATTTCTTGCTATCCGGTTTTTAAGTGCTATTGTGGAAGCTGAACTCCAATAATCACCGGAACCCCAATATTTGATCACACCTATTTGTATAAAAAAAATTGGCTCCAGTGTTTCTCACTGATGTAGTTGTTAGAAACTACACTCCTCATCAGGAAAACTAAATTTAGCAGAGTTAAACAGAAAATAATATTGGAAGTGTAAAGGAGTTTTGAGTTCTACAAGTTCAGCACGGTGTGATCATGGTTGGGGTCACATTGGCAAATAAGAAATAACAACATTCTTTTCTAAGTCTTTAGTACTAATCCATTTCTTAAGGTGAGGGAAATCTGCTTGCACCCTCTTCAACTGCACTCCAGAGATGTACTGCACAAATGAAACATTTCTTAAGCAATGGTTCATAGAAGTAGCATAACTACACTATCTCTTCCAGTGGAAATCCTTGAAAATGAAACTTTAAGCACAATTCAAGCTCTATGAAGAAGACATGTTTCAAGCAACGGTGTATATCTCTCATACATTTACATCATTCACTTGTTGCTCTGTGGATATATGGGGAGAGATGACTTTGAAGTGGGGCACTGATTGGGAGGTTGATGAGCAGGAGCAAGTTTAGCGGAACACCAGAAACAGCTTCCATTTTAAAAAAATAATGTCATATCACATGAAAATGTGGCATAAGTATCCGTAGCATTATTTACAATTCTAAGTGACCAAGGTAACTTGTTCCAAGTGCAACTTCATCAGCTCATTGGTTGCGACATTGTGCATGATTTAAAACACTATCATTCATTTTTCACACAATATTCACACATTTTGCACACCTTTGAAAACACTAGAGCAGTTCACCCCTCTGATTATTTAAATTCCTAAAACCTTAATTGATAATTGTATTAAGGTCGAATTAGTGTTTTAAGACTTCAGCTTTTAAGTTCTCAGAACATCCTCCTTCAGTAATCTCATATGTTCAAATGCCTGATCTCGATATTCATCCAGTTCCAAAATAGTCCACTTGCGTAAGTTATTTGGGGTGTTAAAGTATTTATGCAGCACACAAAGAGCAACAAAGTGAAAGCAACAAAATATCCCACACCAATTTAGACAAATAGAGTACATTCTAATGTATAATTTGACAACAAAACAACAAACTCCAATCAGTAGAAACAGAGATATTAAATTTTACAGTTTAAGGTAAAAACTAACACTTAAAAGATCAAAGTGGGAGATGCAGACATCTAGTCGTTTGAGAGTGGGTCAAAGACAAAAAATATGTCTGGCAGCGATGGAGCACGAGTCAGATACAAGTAGTGGATTTGGCCCATTAGGTGCTTACCTTCGGACTTCAAAGAAATTTCAGGAATAGGTGTTCTGAGATGGTAAGGTTCAAATGGGCAAGGCTGCAGGTGGTTTCTGAGGAGGAGGAGGCATCATCATCAGGGAGCTGCTGGATGAAGTAGCAGTGAGTATTTCTTCATTTGGACTTAGGGCCTCATTACTAGTGTGGCAGTCTGAGAACCACCACACTTGCATTGACAGTCGGATAGCTGCACTCCAGGCGGTCTGACCGCCCAATTACAACTTTGGCGGACAGACCAGCCTAAAGACTGCTGTCCCACCAGGATTAGGCGGTCAAGCATGTAACCAGCCATGATGGCGCTGAATTCAGCGTCACCTGGCTGATTACAACCCCACTTTCCACTAGCCTTTTCATAGCAACATGGGCAGTGTAGGGACCCCCATGCCCAGCACCATTGGAATGCGTACTGTCTGCATAGCAGACAGTGCACATTCTGAGGCTGCTGGTCGGCCACCTCTGTGCTACAGTATAGGACTCCGCTCCCTTATGGGAGCCGAATCCTATACCATAGCACTGTTTCTGCTGGACTGACTGGCATGAACGCTCTATTACAGTGTTCCCACTGGCCAGCCCGGTGGGTAATAGGGAGGAGGGGGGGTACCATTGTTATGACAATGGCATCCTTCCCGCAGCATTGGCAGTTGACTGGTCCAACCACTAATGTCATAATCAGGCCCTTAATTTCTTTTTTGGAAGTGGAAAATCTCCTGTGGGGTGAGGCTGGAGGCTGTATCCAATGTGAGTTCCATGATGCCTGATACATGTTTGACAAAGGACCTTTGAACAAGATACGCTGCTACCAAGCAGAAGGTAGTCGGAGTGATGCACATATGGTGAATAGACGAGCAGGTGATCCTGATCTTCCCTCAGTTTTTGGCTACCTGGGCACCTTTGGCACCAGTAACGTGGGTCTAGGACTGGAGAGATACCACTTGGCAGTTAGGACTCACTGAGTCTGGTTCCAGGTGCGGATTCAAGATAATTGGAGGGTCTGATCAGGAGGACAGCCAACTATCCCTTGGAGTTACCAGAAAGAGGGTTCATGCACCGGGACAGGCCTCTGAGGGTTCAAGGCAGGCTCCAGACAGGACAGTGGGCAAAAAAAGTCTAACTGCCAACTGCACCCAGTCATGTGACAGAGGAACAGGCTGCAGGATCCAAATGGTTAGGGCAGGAAAATGTTAACTTTCTAAAAGAGGCATTTTCAAAATTGTAACAAAAAATCCAACTTTACCATTAAAGAGGATTTTTTAAATATAATTCTCACTAACCAAACATGAAATATTCACATTTTCCCAATCAAAAGTTAGCACATATTAAATGTAATACGGTAACCAATGTTCTCCCGTGGAAGAGGTAGACCTCACAGTTGTGAAAACCTAATTTAGGAGTTTTTTGCTACAGGACATGCAAAATGTAAAAGTACATTTCCAACCATTTAATTACAATACTCCCTGCACAATGGGGTACTTAGGACCTATTTTAAAGGCAACATATATGCAATAAAAGTGGGGTTTAAGGCTTGGCGGCAAGAGGGTTAAATTGCCACATTGAACCAGCAGTTTAAAACTGCAATCAGGCTGCAATGGCAGACCTAAGACATGCTTTCAAGGGCTGCTTAAGTGGGTGGCACAATCAGTTGTGCAGGCCCAATAATGGAATTTAATTTATAGGACCTGGGTATATGGTATTCAACTCTACAAGGGACTTCTAAGTAAATTATATATGTCAATCAGGTGTAAGGCAATTTTACCATGTTCAAGGGAAACAGCACAATCACTTTAGCAGCACTGGATAGCAATGAAAAAGTGCACAGAGTCCTAGAGCCAAAAAGCAAATTTCAGCAAAAAGTGGAGGGTAAAGGCCAAACATTTGGGGGAAGACCACTGTAAGGCTGAAAGGTCTAACATCTAATCTTCTCCTTTTCTAGGTTTTGCATCACCTTGTTCCTCTCCTTTCTTTTTATCATGTCATTTAATTGTACACTTTATTAGTATTAATAAAAACAACAAATAGATTGCATAAATGAACATGAATATTGTTGGTGTTTGACCAGCTTGCAGAACTCCATTACAAATCTACTTAGCCACTCACCTACTCTTCCTCCCCAAACTACTCCATATCTTTTTTTATCCAGGGCCCTTCAGTAGCCCAGACACCTGGTTCTTCTAATGACCTAACTTCATTCATCAGGTTAGTTATGAGAGTAATGTATGAGTTAGTCACTCTACTGTAATCAGGGACATCACTTCTTTGCCCAGTTACCTTATAGACCACTTCCTCTTTCACCAAAATAATGTCTAAGGTGAGGTAGTTCTGCAATATCCTTGCTCTAATTACCAACATCTATATATTTACCAGCTTAAAAGACCCTGCTGTATCCACGGCAAGTCTATCCACAACTCTAGACAAATATGTAATCTTTACATCATTCATGGATATTCCCATAAGAGGAATAATAGCCCCCAATATAGCCAAAACCACTCGCCCAAACATTTTCTTTGTTCTTCTCAAAATGTTTTCCTCATTCAATTCTTCCAAATGATAGATTCCAGGAAAAAAAGCTAACTAGCTCAAACGTACCCAATTCTTTGGAAAATTAAAATAAACAGTCTTTCCACAAACATAACAATTTCCTCGTAGGTTATTTTTCCTGTTAAAAATTCTCCAGTAATGTTAAAGACTTTGGCCCTCATTATGACTTTGGCAGTCTTCTGCAAAGACTGCCAAAGCCGCAGGTGCCAGAAGATCACTAGTGGTCTTCCACCCACCATATCATGAGTACTGAAGGATTCCCGCCACATTTTGGATGGAAATCCTCCAGTAGTCGAGCTGGGGTTCGGAGTCACATGGGTGGTTCCACCAACATCCCTGCCTCGCCAAATGACTCCTCCAGCCGTATTACGACCTGTAATACAGCCTGACGGTGCCCTGATGAGGTAAGTCGGGTGTCCATGAGTATAACGTAGTTTACTCTCCATTAACATAGCAAACATAGGAATGGAAATCTTAAATTCAAATATACAACATACAATATATTTCAATTTAGATATTTATTATAGCTAATTAAACATTCAGTTCGCACATAATATAATCAACATAGAATCAACCAAAAAAATATATAATACAACCCCCTACCCTAAATGAAAAATACATATATGAAAACATAAATAACATAACAGTAAATACGCAAAAATAAACAAATAACACAGAACCAACAAAATCACAAAATAGTATACATACAAAATTACAACCGCCTCATACATGAGAGGATATTTAAACAGCACAATAAAGTTACTGCTTTGATGCTACAATTATGCGTTGTAGTTTGGATTGTATAAAATTCAACATAACAGCCAATTCTAGGTTATAATTTCCTGATTCAAATTCTCGTGTTACAGGCCTGATGGTAGCCAATCCTGGTCAGGGCTTCAAATTTGCCAATTTCAAACACTTCATGCCAATGTTCAAGACATGCCAATTTACAAGCCGACGCGCGTTTCGGTGAGTGAAGAAAAATATAAATACACCTTCATCAGGACTTTATGATTCAGTATAATTGGCATATGTACATCTTGTAACCTGCCTATCAAAGAAACATCAAAATTATTCATTACAATTCTTTGCATAGGGGGAAGGCTCGAATCATGTCAGATTTGCAACCAGACCAACTCAAGTGACTTAATTAAGAAAAAACACCGATAAAGTGCCCAAGATCAAAGTCTATAAAACCAATGCTTAATAAAGGTAAATAAATCTAAAGATCCAAGGAAAGCACCATTAGTGTCCAGCAAAATACTAGATAAAGTGCAGAAATAGAATCACCTATAGCATAAAAGTGTTGGATTACCACCGAGAGAATCTAGTCAAGAATAGTAATAGACTAGTTTGTTTATATTAAAATAAGATAAAATACCTTAGATATGAAAGAAATTAGATATCCCTTACAGGCTGGATTAAACACTCTCCAACTTCAAATTTGTAGTCCAAAATGAAGGACTAACACATGGATATAGCTAAATGAAGCTATGCTTTCTCACTCTAAAAGCAAACATAATGAAATCATTAGCTTGCACAGGGCAGGAAAGTCCACAGGATAGAAAAGAAAAAATCTGCTCATATGTACAATCGCTAACTACAGACTTACCTACAAGTTCACATGGTTTAAAAAACGTAATCCACAGGGGAAACCCACAAGGATACCAAACTGGTAGGGAACAACTTGCTAACTGCAAGGGAACAGGGGGGAGTCATGAGCCAGATAGAAATGACACAATCCAGACGGTATAAAATAATTCAATCCACAAAGGTTCAGCAAAGCTAGCCTACCAGTATCAGCAGGATCCAGGACATATGACCAGCACGATGATCTCTCGAGGAGCAATAACCCGTACTTCCCCAGCTGCCTCCTATTTAAACCAAATCACCACAGGTGATGCGATGAACATAGAAACAGGCCCGTAGGGGTCATCTAAGGAAATGGTCAAACATGCGCCATCTTAGAACCGTCAAACCAGCATGAAATATGTCAAAATCTACAGAGAATAAGAGGTACAATCAAACTGTAGAGTCATAGCCATATAGTAGTGGCAAAAGGAAATAACCAAAAATAAAAAATAATAAAAAATAATGGCCAATTCTAAATCAAACCAAAGAGTAGATATCACTTACCAGCACGCCCAAAACAGTGGGCGCCATCTTGGAATGTCAAAGTACAGGGTACTCAATGTCCCAAGGGTAGGCACAAAATGGGTTAGTAAAATACAATACGTATCGTGTATATAATACAAATCGATAACATAAGGTTTTATAAGAATGAACCGAAAACGGTTTTATCGTATAAAGTGAAGAATTCACTTCAAAGTAAGATAAAGGGCTACCACAGGAGAGCACAAAGCAACCCTGTGGTAGGCACCTGGAAAATTATTGACCCCTCAGGCAATCCTGTACATAAGTACTCAGATGGCATTGCTCCAAGGGAGATCTTCGTTCAGGCCATTCTCATATGTGTTTAAAGAAAAAATCCAAAACACTTCTTTCTTTTTCCTTTGTTTTTCAGGGTCCACATCGTTTCTTGTCAGTACTTTCTCAAGAATAATCCACCTGATATCTACCTCCTTGTGGTTTAAAGATAACCAATGAGCAAATAGGGGGGCGTTGATCTTTTGTGTCCTAATCGTAGATTTATGTTCCGAGAGCCTAGTTCTAAATTCCCTGGAGGTCTCACCTATATATCCCAGGTTGCAGGGGCAAATAATCAAGTAAATTACATTTTTAGATCTACAATTAGTCATGTCCATAAATGGGATAGTCTTGTCATTGAATGTAAACTCTTTGGCAACAATGGCTGAGTCACAGGCGTGGCATTGGCCACATTTGTAATTGCCCGTAACTGGATTAGATCCTGTTAGTGACTTTTGGCCAAAAGTAGATACAAAATTGGTAGCTGATTTCACCAAATGGTTCCGTAGGTTTTTGTTCCTCCTGAAAGCGAACAATGTTTTTTCAAGTTTATCCGCTTCAGTATTGGAATTCAAAATGTGCCATTCTTTGTTAATAATACCCCTGATTTGATTATTCATGGTAGAATGGTGAATCACACAGGCTAGCCGGTCACTGGTCTTGCATCGTTGTTTTGAAAACAGGGCCTCACGGTTGTAAAACTTGGCTCTTTTTAAGGAATCTTTGATGGTTCTAATCGGATAACCTCTCTGCTCAAATTTGCACGTAAGATCTGCGGCATGTTTCAAAAAGTCTGCCATGCTGGTGCAATTTCTCCTGAGTCTCAGGAATTGTGAAAAAGGAATAGACTGCTTCTGGTTACGGGGATGGAAACTATCAAAGTGAAGCAACGTATTCCTAGCCGTGGGTTTAGTGTATAGGGTCATAAGCAAGTGCCCTTGATAGTGTTTGATATACACATTCAGGAATTCAACCAAATGATGGTCGTATTTAATCGTAAATCTGAGGTTGCTGTCACACAGATTGAGCCAACTGTAAAATTCTAGTAGTTGGTCTTCACTGCCTTTCCAAATGAAGAAAACATCATCAATAAATCTACTCCAGGCCTGCACATTCTCATAGAAAGGGGCCATTTCGTTGTAAATGAACTTGTCCTCGAATGCTCCCACATATAGGTTCGCCACACTAGGTGCACAGGCAGCACCCATACTGACTCCTTTGATTTGGTGATACATTTTGCCATTAAAATCAAAGTAGTTATTAAATAGTACAGTTTCCAAACATTTCAGAATGAAACTCAATGCTGGATCATCTCCCCGTCTGTTTAGATATAGTGCTACAACATCAATGGCTTCTTGCTGGGGTATATTCGTATATAAAGACTCAAGGTCCATGGTCACCAGATATTCCCCATCAGGTCTATATTGCAGGCCCTCGATCTTAGAAATGAAGTGGCCTGTGTCTCTGATGTAAGATGGTCAAAGGGCTACCATTGGTTTCAGAAAGGTATCAACGTACTTTGACAATGGCTCAATGGCCGAGCCTATGGTGGATACAATCGGACGCATAGGTGGATTACTGGCGTCCTTGTGAATCTTAGGTAGACCATAGATAATCGGGATTCTAGTATGGACTGGAGTCAAAAAATCAAATTCTTTCTTACAAATAACGCCCGCTTCTAATGCTTCTAGATTCGTAGTTTTGATTGATCTCTTCAATTTGATTTCAGGGTGGCCTGGTATAGATTTATAAAAAACCGGACACTGCAACATGTTTTCCATATTGTCCATATACAAATTGGTGTCTAGAATAGCTATACCACCCCCTTTATCACATGGTTTAACAGTGATAGTCCTGGTATTTTTAAGACTTTTTAGGGCCATGCTTTCATCTTTGCTAAGATTGTACCTGGATCTTGGGGCATGTAGAAGCATTTTCTTAATTTTACTAGTCACTGTCCTCTCAAATATAGCTATTTCAGGACCCAAAGCTTCTAACGGGGGAGTAAACGTAGATGGCAATTTGAGTCCTGATCTGCTAACAGTGGTAGTAGGGGGAGACAATGAAAAAAACCTTTTTAGTCTCACTCGTCTGAAGAATGCCTGAAGGTTTCTCATCAATTCAAATTTATTTATGTCTGAATTCGGTACAAAGGACAAGCCTTTCGATAACAAGCTGATGCAATGGTCATCCAAGGTAATTTGACTCAGATTAAAGATCGGAATCTCCTTCAGTCCCTCCAATACTGATTGCGTCTTGTTTGTAATGTGTGGTGAGATTGTTCTGAGTTCGGGGGACGATTTCCCTGATTTTGTCTGAATCTTGATCTGTGATTGAATCTGCGGTGACCTAAAAAACGGGGATTCTGTTGGTACTGTTCCGAATGATTCAGTCTATTGCCATATTCATCGAATTGATATGAACTACCCTCCCCTTCAGATTCAGAAGTATCGGAAAACGTCACCACTTTCTTAGGAACCCACTCCTGTCTTTCCTGTGGTATGGAGGATTGTTTGTAGTACTGGTCAGCAAGATAAGGATATGTCCTCTCCCGGGTGAAATACCTGATATCTTTTTTCAATTTGTCTGATTTCCTCTTTATCAAATATATATTAAATGATTCCAAATCCGTATTTATCTCCTCTAGCTTTCTTTTGGCTTCCTCCACAGATACTGACTGCCTGAGCTTGCTTTCAAGTTCCTGAATCTCAGAAAACAGAGAAGAAGCTACTACTCTGGCTGTTTCTACAATCAACAGCATGTGATCACGAGAGCATCTATTAGAAATAAGCGACCACTTTTCGAGGAATTGTTTGATCTCAACAAAGAGGCCTGGAATGTTTCTTATTCTTAGGCCGTTTGGGATAGTACCAGCCTTAAGATATTCTAAAAGAAATTCAGCGTGTGCTTCAGTCCTGCGGGCTTTCTTTTTTAAATTGAGTAAATTAAGCCAGTCATTGTTCAGGCTGTTGGAAAATAAGGACTCTGAACTCGAATTGGTACTGGTGCCCACTATTCTTGAAAAATCCTCCTCGGTGAACCCAAAGGTTTTAATACTCTCCATCAAAGAAAACAGATTAAACTAACTCTAAAGAACTTATTAAAAGAGAGAAAAGAATATAAAATAAAACAAAAAATTGGCCCAAAAACAATATAATCCCAAAAGAAAAAAAGAAAGAAAGTCTGGTGCACAGAAAGACCCAAGATAAATAAAGTAATCAAACGAGCAAACCCTGACAGCAGAGCTGTAAGTAAGCAAATCCTCGTATCTAAACAGGGTCCCTGAGCTAGATACAGAGAGTAACACACAGGGAAGCAATACTATGAGTATAACGTAGTTTACTCTCCATTAACATAGCAAACATAGGAATGGAAATCTTAAATTCAAATATACAACATACAATATATTTCAATTTAGATATTTATTATAGCTAATTAAACATTCAGTTCGCACATAATACAATCAACATAGAATCAACCAAAAAAATATATAATACAACCCCCTACCCTAAATGAAACATACATATATGAAAACATAAATAACATAACAGTAAATACGCAAAAATAAACAAATAACACAGAACCAACAAAATCACAAAATAGTATACATA
The DNA here is from genome assembly GCF_031143425.1 of Pleurodeles waltl. Classification (NCBI taxonomy): domain Eukaryota; kingdom Metazoa; phylum Chordata; class Amphibia; order Caudata; family Salamandridae; genus Pleurodeles; species Pleurodeles waltl. The sequence continues at coordinate 1,203,305,216 of NC_090444.1, forward strand.
CAAAATTACAACCGCCTCATACATGAGAGGATATTTAAACAGCACAATAAAGTTACTGCTTTGATGCTACAATTATGCGTTGTAGTTTGGATTGTATAAAATTCAACATAACAGCCAATTCTAGGTTATAATTTCCTGATTCAAATTCTCGTGTTACAGGCCTGATGGTAGCCAATCCTGGTCAGGGCTTCAAATTTGCCAATTTCAAACACTTCATGCCAATGTTCAAGACATGCCAATTTACAAGCCGACGCGCGTTTCGGTGAGTGAAGAAAAATATAAATACACCTTCATCAGGACTTTATGATTCAGTATAATTGCCATATGTACATCTTGTAACCTGCCTATCAAAGAAACATCAAAATTATTCATTACAATTCTTTGCATAGGGGGAAGGCTCGAATCATGTCAGATTTGCAACCAGACCAACTCAAGTGACTTAATTAAGAAAAAACACCGATAAAGTGCCCAAGATCAAAGTCTATAAAACCAATGCTTAATAAAGGTAAATAAATCTAAAGATCCAAGGAAAGCACCATTAGTGTCCAGCAAAATACTAGATAAAGTGCAGAAATAGAATCACCTATAGCATAAAAGTGTTGGATTACCACCGAGAGAATCTAGTCAAGAATAGTAATAGACTAGTTTGTTTATATTAAAATAAGATAAAATACCTTAGATATAAAAGAACTTAGATATCCCTTACAGGCTGGATTAAACACTCTCCAACTTCAAATTTGTAGTCCAAAATGAAGGACTAACACATGGATATAGCTAAATGAAGCTATGCTTTCTCACTCTAAAAGCAAACATAATGAAATCATTAGCTTGCACAGGGCAGGAAAGTCCACAGGATAGAAAAGAAAAAATCTGCTCATATGTACAATCGCTAACTACAGACTTACCTACAAGTTCACATGGTTTAAAAAACGTAATCCACAGGGGAAACCCACAAGGATACCAAACTGGTAGGGAACAACTTGCTAACTGCAAGGGAACAGGGGGGAGTCATGAGCCAGATAGAAATGACACAATCCAGACGGTATAAAATAATTCAATCCACAAAGGTTCAGCAAAGCTAGCCTACCAGTATCAGCAGGATCCAGGACATATGACCAGCACGATGATCTCTCGAGGAGCAATAACCCGTACTTCCCCAGCTGCCTCCTATTTAAACCAAATCACCACAGGTGATGCGATGAACATAGAAACAGGCCCGTAGGGGTAATCTAAGGAAATGGTCAAACATGCGCCATCTTAGAACCGTCAAACCAGCATGAAATATGCCAAAATCTACAGAGAATAAGAGGTACAATCAAACTGTAGAGTCATAGCCATATAGTAGTGGCAAAAGGAAATAACCAAAAATAAAAAATAATAAAAAATAATGGCCAATTCTAAATCAAACCAAAGAGTAGATATCACTTACCAGCACGCCCAAAACAGTGGGCGCCATCTTGGAACGTCAAAGTACAGGGTACTCAATGTCCCAAGGGTAGGCACAAAATGGGTTAGTAAAATACAATACGTATCGTGTATATAATACAAATCGATAACATAAGGTTTTATAAGGAACCGAAAACGGTTTTATCGTATAAAGTGAAGAATTCACTTCAAAGTAAGATAAAGGGCTACCACAGGAGAGCACAAAGCAACCCTGTGGTAGGCACCTGGAAAATTATTGACCCCTCAGGCAATCCTGTACATAAGTACTCAGATGGCATTGCTCCAAGGGAGATCTTCGTTCAGGCCATTCTCATATGTGTTTAAAGAAAAAATCCAAAACACTTCTTTCTTTTTCCTTTGTTTTTCAGGGTCCACATTGTTTCTTGTCAGTACTTTCTCAAGAATAATCCACCTGATATCTACCTCCTTGTGGTTTAAAGATAACCAATGAGCAACTAGGGGGGCGTTGATCTTTTGTGTTCTAATCGCAGATTTATGTTCCGATAGCCTAGTTCTAAATTCCCTGGAGGTCTCACCTATATATCCCAGGTTGCAGGGGCAAATAATCAAGTAAATTACATTTTTAGATCTACAATTAGTCATGTCCATAAATGGGATAGTCTTGTCATTGAATGTAAACTCTTTGGCAACAATGGCTGAGTCACAGGCGTGGCATTGGCCACATTTGTAATTGCCCGTAACTGGATTAGATCCTGTTAGTGACTTTTGGCCAAAAGTAGATACAAAATTGGTAGCTGATTTCACCAAATGGTTCCGTAGGTTTTTGTTCCTACTGAAAGCGAACAATGGTTTTTCAAGTTTATCCGCTTCAGTATTGGAATTCAAAATGTGCCATTCTTTGTTAATAATACCCCTGATTTGATTATTCAGGGTAGAATGGTGAATCACACAGGCTAGCCGGTCACTGGTCTTGCATCGTTGTTTTGAAAACAGGGTCTCACGGTTGTAAAACTTGGCTCTTTTTAAGGAATCTTTGATGGTTCTAATCGGATAACCTCTCTGCTCAAATTTGCACATAAGATCTGCGGCATGTTTCAAAAAGTCTGCCATGCTGGTGCAATTTCTCCTGAGTCTCAGGAATTGTGAAAAAGGAATAGACTGCTTCTGGTTACGGGGATGGAAACTATCAAAGTGAAGCAGCGTATTCCTAGCCGTGGGTTTAGTGTATAGGGTCATAAGCAAGTGCCCTTGATAGTGTTTGATATACACATCCAGGAATTCAACCAAATGATGGTCATATTTAATCGTAAATCTGAGGTTGCTGTCACACAGATTGAGCCAACTGTAAAATTCTAGTAGTTGGTCTTCACTGCCTTTCCAAATGAAGAAAACATCATCAATAAATCTACTCCAGGCCTGCACATTCTCATAGAAAGGGGCCATTTCGTTGTAAATGAACTTGTCCTCGAATGCTCCCACATATAGGTTCGCCACACTAGGTGCACAGGCAGCACCCATACTGACTCCTTTGATTTGGTGATACATTTTGCCATTAAAATCAAAGTGGTTATTAAATAGTACAGTTTCCAAACATTTCAGAATGAAACTCAATGCTGGATCATCTCCCCGTCTGTTTAGATATAGTGCTACAACATCAATGGCTTCTTGCTGGGGTATATTCGTATATAAAGACTCAAGGTCCATGGTCACCAGATATTCCCCATCAGGTCTATATTGCAGGCCCTCGATCTTAGAAATGAAGTGGCCTGTGTCTCTGATGTAAGATGGTAAAAGGGCTACCATTGGTTTCAGAAAGGTATCAACGTACTTTGACAATGGCTCAATGGCCGAGCCTATGGTGGATACAATCGGACGCATAGGTGGATTACTGGCGTCCTTGTGAATCTTAGGTATACCATAGATAATCGGGATTCTAGTATGGACTGGAGTCAAAAAATCAAATTCTTTCTTACAAATAACGCCCGCTTCTAATGCTTCTAGATTCGTAGTTTTGATTGATCTCTTCAATTTGATTTCAGGGTGGCCTGGTATAGATTTATAAAAAAAGTAAGTCGGGTGTCCGGCAGGGGAGAGGGGTGGGAGGGTGGGGAGTGTTGTGTTTGCGTGTGTGAGTAGGTGTTGTCTGCGTGTGTGAATGTCAGTGTGTATGCGTGTTTGTATGCATGTTCGTATGGGTGTGTGTATGCATGTGTGAATGTATGTGTGCATGCATGGTTGAATGCGTGTATGAATGTTGAAGTGAATGAGTGTATGAATGTTGAGGTGAGTGTATGTATGAATGTTGAGGTGAATGTGTGTATGAATGCTTGTGAGTGTATATGTGTATGGATGCTTGTGAGTGTATGCGTGTACGGATGCTTGTGATTGTATGCGTGTATGGATGCTTGTGAGTGTATGTGTGTATGGATGCTTGTGAGTGAATGCATGTATGTCAGTGTTGGTGTATGAGTGTATGCGGGGTGTGTGTGAGCATACATGCAGGAGTGGGGGTGCTGTACTAGGAAGGGGGTGGGGTGCTGTACTAGGAGGGGGGTGGGGCGCTGTACTAGGAGGGGGTGGGGGTTGGGCGGTGCTGCACTAGAAGGTGGGTGGGGAGTTCTGGTATAGAGGGGGTGGGGGTATTGGGCTTGCAGGGGGGGAGTCGTCTGCCGGTGACGGGAAATAAATTTCCTGTCACTGGTAGCCTTTCCGCCAAGATTTCCGTGGTGGTGCTACCACCGCAGAAACCCTGGTGGAAAACAGGCTCCTAATACTGCTGATGGTCTTCATTGGACCTGGTGGTACAGGCAGGAATGTGGCCACACTCATAATGTGGCAGTCTTCACCACCAGTTTGTCGGCGGTAAAACTGCCACCGTGGCCCTGGCAGTCAGACTACCTCCAGGGTCATAATGAGTGCCTTTTTCACATATGCTCTCACAAATTCTGCCTCACCTCCTTCCATAGGCCTATGCCTTAACATGCACATTTCATCTTTCCTTTCTCGCTCCATCCTCAATCTTGGATGTAAACCCGAACACCTAAATTCTTCTTCTTCCCTGATCTCTTCTAAATAGGTTTCATGGTCTTCCAAAGTTAATACCACTTTTATATCTCTCACTTTCATACCTCTCCCATTATATTCCTTAATAATAGTGCTCTCAAACACAAATAAGCAGCATCCATATTAGTTTTACTTCTGATTTGCTGTAGGAAGCTGTCCTGGTTTGTAGTGGGTACCTTGGGTACTTACACCTTACACCAGGTCCAGTTATCCCTTGTTAGTGAATGTAGTAGCGTTCTAGCAGCTTAGGCTGATAGAGGTAGCTATAAAAGAGCAGCTTAGGCTGAACTAGGAGACATGCAAAGCTCATGCAATACCACTTATAGTTACATACTACTTATGCACAAGTAAAGACAATACTCAGTGTTACCAAAAATAAAGGTATTTATTTGGGTAACACAGCACCAAAAATATCTTAGAGACAATACTCCTTCTGGAGATAAGTATTATACACAATATACACACTAGACACCAAAATTAGACAAGTAAATAGTCATAGAACAATGCAAACAGAAGCACATCCTATAAAATGCAATGGGAGAAAACAGGTCTAGGGGCAACACAAACCATACACTAAAAAAGTGGAATGTGAATCACAAATTCCCCCCTAGACAAGTGTAGTGTGTGCAGAATTGCTGGGAGAGTAAGAATACAGTAAAGGTAAGTAAATTACCCCAACCCAGAGCCCAGAAAAGCAGGAGTAAAGTACTGGAAGTTTCCATAGGACACACTACACCTCGTTTTGGGGATTTTGCAGCAGCCAACCAAGTCTGCAAAGAACAACTGCTGGAATATTGGACCTGGAGACCTGCAAAGGAAGGGGACCAAGACCAGAAGTCAAAAGAAGTTCTATGAAGGACAGGAGCCTCTGCCAACCCAGAAGAGGGTGCAAAAGAAGAGTGCTGGTTAGTAGAAGACTGCAGAAATGCACCCTAGGAAGATGCCAGTGGGTTCCTGCATGATGCAAAAGATGTCCCACGACATCAAGATCATTGCAGATGAGATGTCGTGTTGGAAGGCACCAACAAGCCTTGGCTACAACAAAAGTGTGTTTTTCCTCAAAATGGCACTGGATGGACTCAGGAGGGACCTGGGGGCCTCAACTCTATGTGAGGTGGAATAGGGGTCTCTCAGCACTTCAGAGAGCCCTCGGGATGCCAGCTAGTGCCCCCAGAAGCTGCAGGATCTGGGTTCAAAGGAGGTGCAAAACGCAGTTGATGCAGCACAACAAAAGAAGGTCCCATGCTGCCGGAGAACAACTCAGAGAGTTTATCATCACAGGGTGGAGTGCTGTGGACCTGGGCCAGGCTGTGCATGAAGGAAGTTTGCAAAGAGTGCACAGAGGCCCCATGAGGCGAAGAAGACACAATACACAGCGGTACCATCATTCTCGGGGAAGGCAAGGTCTTACCTCCTCCAAATTGCATCAGCAGGACCTTAGGACAGTCTATGTCAATGATGTCCACCCTCTGTGTCCTTAGGAGCATGCTTGTCACCGTAGGAGGAGTCCCAGGGTACCGGTCGTCGCCTTGGAAGGTGCCTGCTTGGAGCAGGGGAGTGACTCCGGCACTCTACAGGAGATTTATTCGGTCCTTCTGGTGCAGGGATGAAGACAGGGAGTTTCCAGAGCATGCACACCATGGAAACTGTTGCAGTTGCTGACTTGGAGCTGAGGTTGCTGAAGAAAAGTGTCTCTTGTAGACACTTTGTTGCAGTTACAGCGTTTCTTGGAGCAGGCTGCGGTTGATCCGAGGTCAGAAGAGTATGAAGTTGTTTCAGAGGATTCCTGAAGGAAACATGCGAGCAGAATCTGAAAAGAACCCACAGGAGACACCCTAAATAGCCCTGAGAGGGGGATTGGCTCCCTTATCAGGTATGGACCTATCAGGAGCGGTCTCTGATGTCACCTGAGAGCCCTCCAGAGTGCCCCCACACCTTGCAAAACAAAATGGCTCTGGGCTCCATCCCTGGGGTGGTGATGGACAGGGGAGTGGTCACTCCCCTTTCCTTTGCCCAGTTTCCTGCCAGAGCAGGGGGAAAGGGGTCCCTGAGCTGGTGTAGACTGGGTTATGTAAGGAGGGCACCACCTGTCCGCTTCAAAGCATTTCCAGAAGCTGGGGAGGCTACCCCTCCCCAGCCTGTAACACCTATATCCAAAGGGAGAGAGTGTAACACCCTGCTCTCAGAGGAAATACTTTGGTTGACCTTCCTGGGACTGGGCTGCCCAGATCCCAGGGGGGCAGAACCCTGTCTGTGAGGTGGCAGCAGCTGTAGCTGCAGTGCAAGCCTCAGAGAGCTGGTTTGGCAGTATTGGGGGTCCATGGTGGAGCCCCCAGGATGCATGGAATTGGCTTACCAATACCAGATTTGACATGTTACATGGCTATATTCGGAGTTACCATTGTGAAGCTACACATAGGTATTGACCTATATGTAGTGCACATGTGTAATGGTGTCCCCGCACTCACAAAGTCCATGGAAATGGCCCTGAACTATGTGGGGGCACCTTTGCTAGTGCAAGGGTGCCTTCACACTTAGAAACTTTGCACCTAACCCTCAGGAAGTGAAGGCTTAGGCATATAGGTGACTTATAAATTACTTAAGTGCAGTGAAAATGTCTGTGAAATAGTGTGTGCACTATTTCACACAGGCTGCCATGGCAGTCCTGTGTAAAGGTTGGTCTGAGCTCCTTATGGGTGGCAAAAGAAATGCTGCAGCCCATATGGATCTCCTTGAACCCCAATGCCCTGGGTACCTAGGTACCATATACTAGGGACTTATAAGGGGGGAGGGTCCAGTGTGCCAATTGCAATTGGTAAATGGGGTCACTGGCCTACAGTGACACATTTAAAAGCAGAGCGAGCATAAGCACTGAGGTTCTGATTAGCAGAGCCTCAGTGACACAGTTAGGCACTACACATATTTATTGTTATATGAAAACTCCAAAAATTGTTCCACCAAATCTTTTAATTAGATTGACCCTGCGTGTTATCTCTTTTCAGCCCTTTTACATTTTGGAAAGCATTCCACTATCTTGATCATTGTCAAAATACATTATTTCAGTGTTTTTTCAAAGGTTTTGTTTCATGCTCATGGTGGTTTTTCCTCTGTGTCAAACTCTAGATCATGGTCATTCTCATAGTAGCTATAACACCTGTTCAGTGGAAAGTCATCCTCTTCATCTGTGTCATCCTCTGATATTATTGTCAAATACACCTACTCTGGTAATCAATACTTTCAATTATGGACTCTCCTTCTGACTGACAATCTCCCAGGCTGACTGCTTTCTTGTCTCTGACTCAGGCTCGCATTATTTCAGCTTGCAAATTCTCTTACTGGGAATTTCTTCAGCCTTTATTTCTCATTTTCTCTCAAAACTTTGGCTCTCACTTGATCCTGCATTTTGTTCTATCTCTTTTTGTTCTTCATACAGCAAATTTTCTTCTTCCAAAAGGGGTCTTTCCAACTCTGATTTTCAGTTTGAAATTGTCAAGCTTATCATTTTTATCAGAGCACACTGTTTCTTGCTGTACCCTGCTGTTTCCCATGCTTTGCTCTTTTACATGACAACAGCCCTTCACTGTGACCTCTTCGTAACTGGACGTATGGAGTTTCAAGCACTGCATCTGAGCTCTCACTTATTTGAAACTGCTGCTTCATATTTTGTTTTGGATTTTCAACTTGACTTTTAACTTGATCTTCACCAGTTAGAAACATTTCTTCACCCCACTTTTGATAGACCCTGCAAACTTGGCCTGGACTGCCACTTAAACTATTAATTTGTTCAGCAGCGACCGTGCATCTTGATTATTAGCTTCTGCTTCTTCTACAGTTTCAACTACTCTAACTCTCTTCAAGTGAGCAGTGTCAATCCACTGAGACACACCGACATACTTAACTGCACTATTGGTGGCCATTATAACTTGGTAAGGACCACTTGAATGTACATCTAAGCACCTCTTGCGGTCATGTCTAGAGATAAAAATCTAGTCCCCTGCATTCAGACCATGGCAGCGAATATCTTGGTAGTCCTCTGTGACTGTATCCACTTGGCGAGAGATTGATTTTACCACATAAGACAGGCCTTTGCAAAAATCCAGAACAATACAATCAGTTATTGAAACAAATGCAAGAGAAGATAAATTTACAAGTCCCATTACTCTACCCATGATCATTTCATGAGGGAGATAAACCTGTCTTCCTGTTTGCACTACTTTCGATATTCATCAACACCAGGGGAAGCACATCAGACTATTTCAGACCTGTTGAGGCACAGACTTTTTCCAGTTTGTTCTTGAGGGTGGCCCTTGTTCTCTCCACCATGCAAAAGGATTGTGGTCAATAACTGCAGTGGAATCTGCTTCATCACAAAAGCTGTACTATTTATCTACAGCACTTCATTTTTTAAGTGAGTTCCATGGTGTCTCAAAAGCCATATGATGGTATCAACTCCCTCAACAGCAATTTGCCTACTGTAAGGCTATCTGCTCTCCTACCTCAACCCATTTAGACAACAAACACACCACTACCAAGATATACTTAAGGCCACTGCAAAATGGCATCTCAATAACATCTGCTTGCATTCTTGTAAATGGGTCCTCCGATTTGCCAAATTGATTCTTAACAATTTTTACTTTGAGTGTTTATGTGGCAAGCTAAACACCCATGATATACATCTTCAGCAATATGTCAAAATCCTGTATTTTCTTAATACCTTTTAAATAGCCTAATTAGGCTGTCTCTCCCAGCATGAGTTTGATTATGCAAATATTTAAACATGGCCTACAACATCTAATTAGGTAAAATAGTTTTTTGATCTTTATTTACATGCAGATCCTGATAATTCTTTTTGTAACCCATTTCAATCAATTTTATTTATTCTTCACCGGGTACATCATCCTGTAGATCTCTCCATTCAGTCAAAGAACTCTGCAATAAATCCATAAAGAAACAGTTTTCATTTAGACTCTGTGTAACATTAACATTTGCAAAATTCTTCTTATCATTTTCCTGAATGACTGTCTCTTCCTGCAAGGCACAATACCTTTCCAGTAGGTCAGTATAATTGTTTCTTACTGTAACCAAATCCTTGCCAGACTTATGGGCTTGACACTTTACAACTGCAACTTCTTTTGTTTTTTTTAATTGCATCAAACAAATCCAATATATACATGTTTCTTCTATTGGACCACCTGAAGTGTCGTGACCAGAGTTGACCAAAGTCTTGCACAACACCAAAACATACTTGTTATCCATGTAGATAGTCACATTCAAATTATTTGACAAGCAACGAGCTCTCGTTAGAGCAATTGATTCCACCACTTGTACTGAAGCCACATTTCAAAAGGAGGGTGCCTCCAATGTTTCTGAAACAGAATATATTGTATGAGCAGCTCTCAGTCCTCCATATGGATCCCTCAGTCAGGAACCATCAACAAACTGTGTCAAATCTTATTCCTCTGATGGGGCTTCCTTACTGTCTGGTCTTGGTTTTGTACAAAATTTGGTCACCTCAATGCAATCATTAACATTATTTTCGATGCCTTCACATTTGTCTGAAATTTGAAACAGTGTTGCTGGGTTCAGGATATTACATATTCAAATGAAAATGTTTTCTACTCCAAGTATTACCTGTTTCTAACGAGTGAGACTTCTGTTTAGAATTGACTGTATTTATATTCTTGCTAAAAGGATTACAGCAGTTTGTGTATAGGAGGCTGGTTCTCTGTGTAGTGTGCAAAGGTAGGCACACTGTGTAGGGGGTCCAGACAACCACATGTTGGTTTACAGGGGTAAAAATTAGACCACCTATAGTGCTAAATTTATTGTGGTAGCTTGGTCAAGCAGTTAGGCCAATCTTGGAGAAGTGCAAATCATTTGTTGTACTCACAGCATCAATTCTTTAAATCACACAATCAAAGGAATAACTCAACCAATTTATAAAAAATACTGCATATTGTTATGTACGTTTTAAAACCAAGATCATCAAAATTGGTTAAGTACTTTAAGAGATAAGAAATTTTTAAGTTTAATAAAAATAGTCCTTTTGTGCGTAATTACGCACCATAGGAATCAATAGAGGATAACTTTTAAAAATGCATATAAAAACATACAGTCGGTTTACCAAGTTCTTTGGTGCAGGGCGCAGGGCGGGCCGGTGCAGCGTGAATCGGTGATCCAGGAGTTGTGCGCAGGAATGCCCTCAGAAGCAGGAGGTAGGTCGGTTTCAAGGGTCCTTTGCAGGACAATGGGGGCACTCTGGTGGGAGGTCCAGGTTGTTTCTGAAATCCATTGACTGGGGCTTCCTCCTGGTCTTTTTACACTCATGGGAGAGCTGTTTTCTTGGTGTCCGAAGTTAGGTGACCAATACCAAAGGTGCAGTGCACCAAACGTAGCACACTTGCAGGGTTTGTCCTCATGGCTGTTGGTGTGAGTTTAGTCTGGCTACCGAGTCTGGTTCCAGAGTTAACGCCCAGTTAGTGAAGTGGACCTCACTGTCTTGTTGGTTCCATACAGATCTAGAGTGGTACCTCAACTTTGGAGGTAGTTCTCTGGTGATCTGCAAAGCCTAGAAGTCTTCGGGTGTTCTTTCGAGATTTTCCAGTTGTCCAGCAGCTCCTCAGCAGTGATTGTTGGGTCCGTGCAGCAGGCAGGGTTTGGCGCATTTTCATTGTGCAGCAGGTCCACAGTTCTCGTGCCTTTGGATCTTCTTGTTGCTGGTCTTCCGCTGTCCATCAAATCAGATTTCTTGGTCTAGGGATGACCACTAAATACTGTACTTAGTGGGTGTTGTAGAGGAAACCTGGTAGTGGCCAGTGGGCAGAGGTCACTTCCCAACACTTGATTGGCTATTTTCCTTCCATCCAAGATGGAGGAAAATGAAATGAAGAGTCCCCCTCACAAGCAACACCTTAGGGGTGGTGCATGTTAGGTAGGGCCACTCCTCCTGTTCTTTGTTTGAGTTTTCCACCATTGCTCCCACCAAAAGGGGGGCTTAACAATGGGATCCGCCATCTGCTGCTAGCAGCAGGCCCGGAGGTCGAGTTTCAAATGCGGTAAGCTCTTTGAAGCTCACCAACAGGGCAGTGCACATTCCTGAGGGAGGGGGTGTTAGCACTTCTACCTATGAAGGGCTTTAGTCTACATCCCAGAGAGCAGAGGCCCTCACTCCAGGAGTGCAGATTTGTGTCTGGAGGTGGCAGGCTGGATGTGACAGGCCAGCAACCACACCAGGGTAGTTAGCTTTTGCAGGGGGCAACTCCAAGGTGACTTCTGGGTACATTTTGGTAATAAATCCAATACTGGTACCAGTTTGGATTTATCAATCTGAGTTGTGGCCATCATATAGCTGTGAAACTCAAATTGACCAGTGTCCAGCACATGTATTAAAATGGCTGCTCTGTTTACTCACTATGTCCCAGGCTTGGCAAGGACACAGTGGGGGCATATTGCTCATGCAGCAATGCCTTCACCTGCAGTATAGTGCACCCTGCCCTAGGGCTGGAAAGCCTACCAGAGGGGTGTCTTAACCATAGTGCATGCAGTGTATAGTGGACAGGGCACACAGGCAGTGCGCCATAACACTCAGGCCCTCATTACGAGTGCAGTGGTCTTAAGACTGCCACACTCACGGTGGTGGTGTTACTGCCACAGTCCCGGCGGTAAAGACCGCAGCATTATGAGTTTTGCGGTGGTTTGGCCGAAGCCAAACTGCCACAATGCTGCCAGTCCCACCGGTGCGGTTGGACCAGCGCGCCCAGTGGTGAGCTCCTCCGGGCCGGTGGCATGCCTTAGACCGCCGGCCATATTACGAGGCAACAAACCACCAGGCTTTTCACGGTGGTCACCCCGCCGGCGAGAACCCTGGTGGTAACCAACCGGTGACATGAATCCCCATTCCTGGCACACGCATCCCCCATGTCTGCACACTTGCAGACACCCCCCACTCTCCCAAACACTTGGAGTCACCCCCCTGCTCCCCCTCACACTTGCAGACACACACCCCCATTCGCCCACACACTTGGAGAAACCCCCCACTCACCCACACACTAGGAGGCACCCCCCACTCACTCACACACTTGCAGACACACACCCCTGCTCACCCACACACGTGCAGATACCCACTGCCACTCGCCCACACCCTTGCAGACACACACCCTACTCGCCCACACACTTCCTTACCAACATCCTCACCCGACCGCACGCATACACCCAAACACCCACACCTAACCGCACACATACATAGATACCCCACCTAACTGCATGCAAACATATAGACACCACCACCCAACCACATGCATACATACAGACACCCCCACTCACTTGCACACAGACACACTCTCCCACTCGCTCGCATACAATCAGACTTGCACCCCACTCGCTTGCACACAGACAGACACGCACCCCCACTCATTCACACACAGACACACACCCCACTTGCTCGCACACAAACAGAATGCACCCCCACTCACTCACACAGACACGCACCCTCACTTGCTTACACACAGACACACCCCTCATTCGCTCGCACACAGACATGCACACCCACTTGCTCGCACAGAAACAGACATGCACCCCCACTCACTCGCGTGCAGACATGCACACCTACTTGCTCACACACAAACAGACATGCACCCCACTCACTCACACCCGCACCACCACTCTCCGCATTCCTGCACACTCACCCCCATCCTCTGTATACATTCACACCCCCACCACCAGACATGCATAAGGTCACACACACACACACACGCACACCCATACCCATTCCAACACATGCACACACACATAAACAAACACATAAACACACACACACCCTTCTGGTTAGTCCACCTACCTGTCTGGGCAACACAGCAACCCACGTTGAGGTGGTCATCCGGGAGGGGATGGATGTTGGCGGTTCCACCGCCAATACCGCACCGCCATGCAAGGACCACTGTGCCATATTACTACTCGTAATATGTCGGGTGTAGTCCTTCCGTCGTGGCATTGCTACCGGAGGAACCGCCTCTCATCCGCCGTCTGTAAGGCCAACAGTGTCGGATTTCTGCCTGTTTATTGGTGGAAATCCATAGGTGACAAGTAATGCGGTGGTCTTTGGATCACCAACACTGGCGGTCTTTTGGTGCTCGCTTCAACTGTGGTCTTCTCAAAAGGCGGCCAAAGTCACAATGAGGCCCTCAGCCTGCAAAGGCAATGCTGGGTGCACCTGAATGTATGGCCCTAGAGGGTGGCACAATCAGTGATGCTGCCCTCAGGGGCCTACCCTTAGTACCTCCTGTACCTAGGTACAATTTACTAGTGACTTATGGGGGCAGCTAAAAGGGTCTCCAATTGTGCCTATGCATCACAACAGTTTAGGGAAAGAGCTCTGACACAGGGAACCTGGTTAGCAGGTGCCCTTGCACTAAACTTCTAGGATAAATCACATACCAGGCAAAACGTGGGGGCTAACCATGTCAAAAGAGTCCTTTTCGCACAGTGTGCAACATAGACAATTATAGTATGGCCCATCACAGTTTCTTCACTTTGCTCTATTGCAGACAAACTGCTGCAACTGATTTTTAGACATCCTGGAAGACAACCTATACCAACTGGATCCAGCACTTCTGAAAGATAAGCTATTGGACACAGGAGCCCTCCATGTTTGTGGGCAAGTATTGAAAGTACACATCCATCTATTTCATGATAAAACAAATAGAAAATCATATTGTAGGCAGGCATCCTGAGTGCATGGGCATGACACACACTCTCTTTTAGTAGCTTAAATGATCTAAGGCACTCATCATCAAATAGTACAGACTGGTGAACATTATTACATGTCTGCCTTACTAACGGCTTTGCAATCTTGAAAAAACTTGAAATCCACTGGTGACAGTAGGAACAATTTCCAGAAAGATCTGCACCTCCCTTTGCGTGGTTGGGGGATTCAATTTCAGAATAATTAAAAAGCGTTCTTTTGAAATGTTTTGCACACACCTTTCAATATGGTCTCTGAGATAGGTAACTTCCTTCTCACAATATTGCATTTTTGTTGGGGTAACTTTATGCCAATTTTCCATCAAATGTTTAAAGAATATCAGGGTATTAGGTTTTCAATACCTTTTCATTTTGGGTTCCAACAAAAGATTATCAGTGTAGTGCATTAGGACTGAACGGCATGGGAATCTCAAGCTTACTGAATCGATAGGATTCAGAGAGAAAATCGAAGGACTGTGTATACCCTTGTTGAATTCTGCACCACACAAAAACGTTATTCAAGAATTGAATTACAAAGAGGAATGGTGAGTCCTCATGGAATGTTTTGAAAAGAATGATTGGCAGAAGTCGATGACTGTATACTATTCTGCCTCTGCTGGAATTTGGAGCAGTATTACTCATGGATTCAGGACCGCAAGGAATCACAATTTTATTTAACTCTTGGAGTTCTTATACAAATCTCAATTTATCACTCGGTTTCTTAATATTGCATGGACTGCCAAGGACCTCTTGAAGGATTGCTCAATCATTTTCTCAGTCACTGGTTTTATTCCCTCTTCAGCTTCTTTAGTTAATCTGTACTGTCTTGTTCTTGGCAGCGTCGTAGCTTCTGGGAGGTGGGGGCGTTAGGGGAGTTACACCCTCTAAAAACAGATTCTGTAGTAAATATTTGGGTAGAGGTAACAATTGGATTTCACCTAGGAGTTTTACATGCTCACACTGACAAAAATACACACACTCCCTCTCGTCTATGCTTTGAAGGCTTTAAAAATGTTGGTTTGTTTGACCAATATTGTGTTTTAAGTACCCATAACAATGCACACTCCTCTCTATTTCCTCTGCCTCTTATGCCCCCCTCATATGCGTCTTCTCATATAACGTATTTTAACAAGATATGCCAGTGTGATTCTTGCGAAATCTGAAGCTTTTGTCAAAACTGGGTGCACCTCAAATATGGAGTCATCTGCACTGAGTTTTGAAAGTGAATCCTCATCTTGTATTTTTACTGCAACATCATCTGGTGTGCAATAAATAACAAAATTAATCTTGCAAAAAAGATCCCTTCCATTGAAGTCCACTGGGCTTCAATCAGATAGAATAAACTGTCTTCTTCCAGAGATGGGTAGGTTCGGAACGTCCACAGAATGAACTGTAGAACTGGTAGAGTCTGTATCAATCAGAAATTTAACAGGGTGGCCATTGACTTCTCTGTCAATATGTGGGCCACTTTAATCTACCTCCACGACTGCTCCAAGTAAGCAATCCTCGTCCTCCCCCAGACACCATCCTTGGGAACTGGTGGCTTCCATCTCATCAGTGGTCATCATGGCATTCTGTTTGTAACCAGCTTTATATGGCATTTTATTTCTCATGTTTTGCTCCATTACCAGAACTAAAGGTACTGCCATTTGAAAAAAATTCTGACTCTGCATGTTCTCTCCCATGCTCTGCATTATTGGCATTACAGCATTTCTCTGCAACTGTTGATGTTGTTGAACATTATCCTGAATTCCGTTTGGATGCTGTCTACAGTCTCTTTTTCAATACCTGATTTGCCCACAATATTAACAGGCCATAGTCCTTTTCAAAATTTCAACATTTCCAACCATGCCATTTGACTTGTATACTTGTGCTATTTGTTTTATCCTGTTCATTCCATTTCTCACAAAATCCGTATTCAAAACCAACTGCCCCTTTTCAAATTGTTTTCTCACAGCAATCCTCAATTTCTTTTCCAGGTCTTTTCTGTTTCTTTCCAAGATAATCACTACTGTTTAGCCAATCTCTAAATCTCATCAATACCCTTTGTCGCCCAACACAGTTCGCTTTGGTGAATGTGATTGCTAATCTCTGCCCATTCATAAAAGCAGAAATGAAACCTCCAACAACATATTTCTCTGGCTCATATCCCTTTCTGGAATTTGTTTCTTCAAATTCTCCATTAGTGCCTAGTGTTTTTCTGTCACATCTCTTGATGATGCAGAGTTAGGTTTCTGTCTAGGTGGTTGCTGAGTCAGCCACAATACCACAAAACCACAAATCTCCAGGGCAACACTTTCAATCAATTAACTCAACTCTGTCCTCAGCATTGAAGAACGGTGTGTCAATTTATGAACCTCATCATGCATATGTGCCAGGTCCAGAGGGTATGCATCAAATTTCCTCCATGCACTTCTCTTAAAGGAAACCCAGCTATTGAACTTATTCTAACTTCTGAATCAATTTCTAAACTTTTTCCTACTTTTGTCTCACTGTGCTTCTTCTTTTTCTTAATTCCTGTTCACATTGATCATCTGTCTCTTTATTTCTTTTGCACACCCCAATCTTGTGTTTTCTCAATCAACTCTTTAATATCAGCTCTCAATGTAATAAGATCCATCTCCCTGATTTCATAATATGTTAAATCCAATTTGTAATTTGGTTTAATATTCTTATTTGTACTTATGTCATCATCAAAATCATCAGCCAATTCTTCTAATGTGTCATGTGCTTTACTAGCACACCTAGCTGCTTCTTTAATTAAGTATCTCATCTCATCAGCATTATATGTCAGTAGTTTTTTCAAACCCACATTATCCTAAAGCATCTCTCCAAATTCTATTTTAAAGATTCCAATGCAGACCTTCTTTGGAGATTGCTCTATCTCCACTATCTCTGCATTGTGCTCTCTACCAATTGTACCAGGCATTGTTATTTTAGTTGGAACGTCCGACTCTATACTTCTTACTGCTCCAGTAGGAACTTGGACTGCTGCAGTTTCTGTCATTTCACTAATCCCTACAGTAGTCTGGGTCTGTTCTGCTGATCTGTCTGTGTGCAGGGGAGGCCTTAAAATCAGTAACTCACTAAAGAATTTGTCACCTTCACATCTGATTCCTCATTCGCCTTGTTCTCTTTTGATTTATCCATTTAGATCTATTTTCGTTCTGTGACTACAGGGGGAAATGTTTTAACAGTTTCCATTTTGTTCATTCTCCATGCTTTCTCCTCCTCATTAAGTCTGACTTCTAACCAACTCCAGAAGGATTTCTTAATAGAATTATCCTTCTTCTCCCTCTCTTTCTCCGTTGCCATATGATCCCATTTATTAAGTCCTTCGCACTGTGTAGTTCTAGGCATTGGATGCATATTGTACATGGTCTGTTTCTGAAAGTCTAATTTCTCAAAATGAAAGGTGCTCTCTATAGGGAATTGTAATTTCTCATCAGCTATATATTTATTTCATTCAGGAATCCAAACACATGGATGACACCAAACCTCTTGCATCTTTTCAAACACTGGCATGCCTTATTTTGGCAGCATCTGAACCACTCTACAGTAGGCCTATCTTCTTTCTTAGGTTTAGGTTCAAAAGAACCAGAAAAATCAAAATAACACCAAAACGAACTTTGCCAGCAACAGCCAATAAGAGGGCAAGTTCTGTCAAAGGTCAACCTATCACAGTGCAGCTATACTGACAAATAACTAATCAGAGTACAGCTAGTGGTGACATCAGACCAATCCCAGTGCAGCTTCCTGGCTGAACAGCCAATCAGAGTCTGGTTTCCATGTGAACAGGAATATAACTACAGAACCACAATAAACTTTCAGAAATTAATAAACCCCTTATCTGTGTACCCTAGAAAGGAAAATAAATCAGTATTTTATAGTCGAAACACTTCCAAAAGTAGAAACTCGATTTCGTATGAACAAAGGAAACAATACTATTAAGTTTCTCTAGTCAAACTTCTAGCCAGCAGAATTCTACCCCAGGCTAATCTACTACACCCGATGCACTCAGGGAAAGCACAGTAACCAAAATAAGTCCCTCAAACCTGAAAAAAGAAAACCTGTTAATAAAGTCCCCACAGATGTGTAAGTGGTACCTTACTCTACAAAACACCATACAGACAAGATAATACTATCTTGAGATCTTGGATTTTCAGAAAAATCTGTTAACCAACACAATTCTCCCCCATGAGCGAAGCAATATCATATGGGTCCACAAATACAAATAAAACAACATCAAAATACTAATAAACTCACCAATTGAAGCCACAACCATCATCACATAACAAAACAGCTTACCACAAAAACAGAAATCCATCATCACAAAAAACACAAACTCATGCATTCATTCAGGACTGCGCAGCAATACAACTTGTCACCCTGAAGGAGATTCCAGAACAGGGAAGTAGACAAAACCCCAACACTCCTTTCTCCTCCTTTCTAGGCACCTAAGACCAAAGCTCTTCCAAAAATATTTTTTTGGGGGGCGGCTTAAAGAGGTGGTACTATAAAGCTAACCATCCTCTGTTACCAACTTTGTGGGAGCTAAGCCTCAATATTCACCAGAACTCCAATATTTAATCACCCAGACTTTTACCAAAATGATACAGCTCCAGTGTCTCTCACTGATCTAGCTGTTAGAGACTACATTCTTCATGAGGAAAACACAATTTAGCAGAGTTAAACAGAATAAAATAATGGAAGCATAAAGGACTGAGTTTGATATTAAAAAATAAGGCAAAACAGGAATTTGTTACAGAATAATAAAAATGTGTATAAAGAAAAATACATGAAATGCCACGAGGGCCCAATACAGAAGTACAGACAACTGCAAAACGTAATAATCCCTAGTTAGGCAGAACCTAAGTAAATTTTAAGTGTCAGCTCATAGAGTACTGACAGCACCCCAATAGCAGGTTTAAAAGCAAAAGAGGAGCATGTTCATTCGCCTACCAGGAATAAAATAAAAGCAAATCTCCAGCAAAAGACAGAAAATAAAAGATTTTATAGATAAATCACACAAGCTGTTAATAGATTCTGCAAATTCAGCATGGTATGATCTTGGTTAGGGTTACGTTGTCAAATCAGAAACAACAATGTCATTTTCTAAATCTTTAGTACCAACCCATTTCTTGAACTAAGAGAAATCTTCCTCTTACTCCCTCATCAACTGCACTCCGGAGATGTATTACACCATTGAAACATTTCTTAAACAATTGCTCATAGAATTATCATGACTGCACCAACTCTTCCAGTAAAGATTCTTGAAAATTATAATTTGAGCACACTATAGGAGCTCCATTCACAATACACTTTTCAAATGTTCTGTTCTTTTCAGGCCTCTGTCCTTTTCCTGTATCTTGCCCCATTCCATTTCTCTTCTCAATGTCACAGGTAACTGTCTAGCTAGAGCAGTGCACACTTATAAAGAGAAGAGGGATTATGGACAAGACAGGGAAAGATACATTAGGATGAATTTGCCAGGTTTTAACCAACTGAATGGTGAAAACCCTCAGAGCAGCACTTTGATTTTCACTGTTTGTAGCAAGAATTCAAGAAATGAAGGCGAATATATTTCTGAATACAAGTATCTGACAACTAAAGCTACAATTTCAAGTGCTATGTGCATATGTCTTATTTTATTATTTCGCACTAATCATCTTAACGTCTAGCAAGTAACCCTTAACACGTTTTACTACAATGGGAGTAACAATCTGTTTAGTCCATTAACTCTGCTTAAAATGTTGTTGCAAGTGAAACAATATACATCCACAGTCAAACTGATCAATGTTTGTTCAAGCTTTCCTTTGGTACCATTTGGCTGGTGGACACCAGACAGCTTGAGCTTTTCTCAGTCCTCCATTTCTGAAGGTGTAACATATAACTAGACATTTGACAAAAAAAGGGGAGGGACTGACTAATTGTTACACAGTTCTTATAGTGCTATTCAATCTTCTTGGTATAGTATCAAGAAAGTGTTCCCAATATGAACTTCCATTTGCAAAAATATTCTGTATTTACAATTCATATTCCAGGACATACATCAAACTTCAGCCAACATGTATTGCTGTTACAAAGAAGAGCTTCTTTAAAGCTGAAAACAACATGAAGTGTATACAACATTAAATTGCTGTAAAAACATTAAATAAACAAATTTACAACTTACCACAATATGACATCAAAATCACAACTTTGTTGAGGTATCCAATGCACATATCAAATGTGTCCCTGTTAGACCTGGCATCCCTGGCATGATTTTCCCCTAACTTTTTTGCCTTCACACTTCCTGTTTTGCTGACCTCAGTTTTGCTGGCTTAGGACTCAGGGCACCTTGCCACTGCTAGCCAGTGCTAAAGTGCATGTGGTCATTGTTTAAAACATGGTAACACTGATTTATCCACAATTGGCATATTTAATTTACTTCTAAGTCCCTAATAAATTGCACTACCTCTGCCCAGGGCCTGTAAACTAAATGCTATTAGGGGGCCTGCAGCACTGATTGTGCCACCCACTTAAGTAACCCTTCAACATCTCTCAGGCCTGCCATTGCAGAACCTGTGTGTGCAGTTTCAAACTCCCATGTCAACCTTGCAAGATGACCCTCTTGGCAGGCCCAAACCTTCGTTTTTAATACATATAAGTCACCCAAATGATAGGCCCTAGATAGCCCAGGTGTTTAAAAAGTAGGACATGTATTTTTAAGTTTTACATGCTCTAGTAGTGAAAAACTCTTAAATTAGTTTTTCACTTTCGGTTGAAATCGGTACTACTATATCTTGAATTTAAAACTAACATGGGCACCTAGCCTGGCCTCTAATTCCCTCATTATCCCCACCCCCCCTGACTTGCACCACAAACTAAATGAAGAAGACCACTGGCTTTGGAAAATCCTTGTATTAACTGGTCTCAAAGTCATTCTCTCTGAATGGAAGGTTTTTCCTAACTCATCCCTTACACATGGTGTGAATGGATGCAATACATACCTAAAGACAAAAAAAAAAAAGACAGAATCTGGTCCAAATTAGACAACTTTATTTACAATACACATCCATAGTCTCTGCTACCTCCGACGCTTCCCTTCCATATCCGCCCCCTTCCCTTACTCCATTACTCAATCACCCCTCCTCTTACCTTCCCCATGTCTCTTACCTTCTCTCTCCTACCACCTGTCCTATCTTCTACATATTCCATTCTTGCCTTCCTCCTATGCTCACACGATCATCAGGGGTAACCTAATTTCAGATGGTCTCCTACCAGTCAGTTCAGTGACATCTCCATACAGATATCATATTTAACCAACATTCACTCTTCACTCCATATACAGATACTCAACCCCCAAATCACAAATGCTAATCTACTCATCCCTACCTATGGTATTGTTTTGAACTGATAGCTATGTTACTCCCACAATACATTTGTGTTTTCTCATATAGCCTTACTTGTATTGTACTTTTGTTGTTCTTTACTCATGTAAAACCATAATAAAGTGTATCTTGAAATTTTTAAAAAAAGATTTTCACTACTGTAAGGCCTGTCTCTCCCATAGGATTGCCTTGTTACAGTTTATACAATTTATAAGTGTAATTTTCAATTGGGAAGAGATGGGACCCCCAACTTTATTGTCTCTAGAATCACAATTTAAAATCACAACTTATGGTCAAGTTGGATTTTAAATTGTAATTCTGAAAATGCCACTTTTAGAAAGTTGGCATTTTCTTACTTTAGCCATTTGGTGCCTACTGCCTGTCTCTGAATACACGTCGGAGGTGGGGTGACAGCTGAGATTGTGCATTCCCTCTAGACAGCAATACACAAAGGGAGCTTAGGTGTGACGGATGGGCCATTCACAGCCTGATGGGCCATCCTGGGCAGGATTTGAAGGAGTGGCTGACTCTTATACCTGAATAGGCGGTGTCCTGTCTCCACATAAAGGGCTGCACACCCCCTGTAATGAGTCGAGAGCCAGGGCAGGAAGGGCAGGGACTCTGTGTACTTCAAAAGCCTCTCTTTGAAGTCTCCCCAACTTCCAAGGGACAACTGGGTATATGTACTTGACCTCAGACACCACCAACTCAGGACCTGTGGATAGTCTTCCAGGAACAAGGACTGCTGTGCTGCTGAAAGGACTGTCTGATAGACTCTGCTCGACTCCTGCTCTGTTGTGATGACCTGTTGCCCTCCTTGCAGGTAGTGAGAAGGACTGGACATTAATCTCTCCAACATATAGCCAAAATGACTGGAAGGGCTTGCTGGCTTGTTTCATGTTCTTCTGAAGTCTCATGAACACAAAAGACTTCCAACTCATCACCTACATCACATGGCGTCTTCCATTTGAGAATCTTGCCCTGCCAAGTGGTGCCAATCCAGTCCTGGACCCTTGGAAGTTGTTATAAAATGCTGCTCCGGTCTAAAATTCACACATCAACGCGTTGCACCTCTTGGAACTGGTGAATTTTTATTGACAGAACGCAGTGCTGCGGTGCAAGAACAGAGGACACCGCATCGCAACGATGCTGGAGCATCGCTGCTGCTACAAGGATCGGGAACACCGCATTGCTGACTGAGTAACACATTGCCTCCATTTTGACACATCTTCAACTTTGTGCGGCTTGGAGCTGATGCATCACCCACATGTTTGGAATTGGTGCCAGAGCATCACCTCCTTTGCTCCTTGCATCTTGTTCGTGACATTGATGCAACTTTGAACCATGGTACTGTTTCAACGGGCCAAGGCTGGTCCCTGTATCTGACCCACGCTCCATCGCAGTCACCCTGACTTTTCAGATTTGACCCAGTCTAGCACAACCAGATAGCCTGGGTGATGCTTTATGCTTCTAAGCGCTACAATTATGTTTATTCTTTGATAATTCATATATTGAATACTACTTATTGGATTCTTGTTATTTTCGCCTTATTTTGCTCATTAAATTAAGCTGTATTTTTTACCCAGGTGTGGTATATTTTTTTGTGCTGTTTCACTGTTTTACTGTTTGAAGTGCTGCACAAATACTTAACACATTACTTTTCAAGTTAAGGCTGACTGCTCTGTGCCTACCTACCAGGGGCTCAGCACAAGTTAATTTAAGTTTTGTTGTGCCTTACCCTGACTCAGATTGTGGTTCCTGCTTCGACAGGGTGCATATATCTGCCAACCAGAAGCCCAATTTCTAAAAGTCCCAATTTAAGAAATACAAATGAGTGAACTGTAGCTAGCAATGAAATTTAACAGTACATTTCTAGTAGATTAAGATACAATGTAGTTGTAATGTACGTGTCATCACAATCAGAATAATTTATTGCAAAGGGAGGAAAAATGACAACCAATGTATCAATATACAAATGCAATCTAAACAAGAAACAGAAAAAGCAAATGCAGATCAAACATATTTATAAAAAAGTAATATCTAGGTTAATGTGTTAATTATTAGGTAACAAAGGATAAGTCATAAAATGTCAAAAACATTCTGTAACATAATTGGGTAAGTCATCTAGCACCACATGTTGAATCGGGTAAGTCTGTTTAAAATTTCACTCATATTGTATACCAATATTTCAACGTTCACCTATCAGGCAGCCTTGCTGTTAAACACCCACAGTCAAGGGTGCAGCTCAATAGCTATAACTTATCAACAACAGGAACCCACTAGCTTTTGTACCTATTTACATGGGATTCAATTCCAAGTCAACCACCATCTTGGATATGTCAAAACTAGAGTATATCAAATCATTATTATGTGACAAAAGAGCAATCCCACTGGTGAGAAAACCCCTCCTCATGCTTATATACTAAACTATCATGAGGTATGCTCTGTTTGTCAGGCTAATCTACTGTTTTCATATCTTGAAATGTGTCACCTTACTCCAACTTGGCTAATTTGACATCTAATTAAAAAAAATGATGTAATTCATCTGAACCAAGCATAATGTTCAGAGGTCTGATATGGGTGAATCACTAGTTCTAATCATAGTAGTCACAAAAGTACAGAAAGGCAGCGATGCCAGTACACTACAATCATCATTTTGAGGTGTATGACCTCAATCTAATAAGGCTAATACCATATTGAGTCAGAGTATAAAACATCTTATGCAAATTTTTTCAGAATGAACAAAAAAACAATCTCTGAGTTTATTACTAATTTAAAACCTTAGTGAAAGACAAAAATAGGCACAGTTTTCTTGGGTTTTCAGCAGGTATGTCACCATAATCTCCAAATCATTACCTACGTTTCATAAAACTTACAATATACACTAGGGCCTACAAAAGGAACCACCCACAAGCTATCGGCACCCTTTCACAAAGTTCCATTTCTGTATCACTTTATTAAAGTACATCCAAACCAAATTTTAAATACACTTTTTTTTTTTAAGTCAGGCATCCTAATCTTGCAAAAAAATGATGCATTTCTTTTTCTCTATTCATTCTGTGATTTACTGCTCTTAAAGCGCATATTCATTTGGCTTCTGCCTACCAGAGACGGAGACATAGGGCCTGATTCTAACTTTGGAGGACGGTGTTAAACCGTCCCAAAAGTGGCGGATATACCACCTACCGTATTACGAGTCCATTATATCCTATGGAACTCGTAATACGGTAGGTGGTATATCCGCCACTTTTGGGACGGTTTAACACCGTCCTCCAAAGTTAGAATTAGGCCCATAATGTCCACCTCTTGGTCATGTTCAAATGTGATCAATAGCATACAATGAAAACTATGAATTATGATTAATTGCAGCACACACATGCCAGTAGGGGATAGGTTAAGTCCTTACTCTAACATGCACTAGCAATCACATTGATTTGTTTAAATTTATTAGAGATGTTAAACTAAAATGTAATTTTCACCATTTGAATATAAAGACTAAACCAACACTATAGAAGCACTCACACTTCTAAAGTTACCATAACGGAAATACAAGGTACATACACATTTACATTTAATATTGATAACATTGAAGTAAATAATATATCCCACGAGATCGACAATAGTATATAGACCTTTCTCATGCTTCTGGGTTGTTTGCTAAGTGGAACTAGACAATACATCTGTGATGTGCTGGACATGGTGGTGTGATATGATTTAAACAAAGGAGTGATAGAATTCTCGTTTTGTACCAGGGCACATCTTGAGGATGTCACTAAAGTTAGCGGGTAAGTTACTCTCATTTTTAGCTCTCCAGCATGGCTATCAGCATCTTTGATAATCAAAGAGGTTTAACTTGTGGTAGAACAGCCTAACAGTGTATCTAAGACTGAGGAAGGAAATTCTCACCTGTGAGATTGTCCAGTGGTCATATAAAGATGATAAAGCTTAGTTTGCCCTATCCAAGACGGTGGTTGACATGGAATTGAGACCCAATTTAAAGGATACAAGAGTTAGTGGGGTCTCATTGATAGCTAATTAAAGATATTGAGATGCACCCTTGAATGTGGGTGTTTAACAATGAGGCTGCCTGATAGGAGGAAGTTAAAATATTTGTATAGAGTAACAGTCAAATTTTAAACAGGCTTGCATAATTTAACATGTGGTTATATATGGATATGTGAGATATGCAATCAGATGCGGTACACCTGTGCTCTTACTAGTGAATGAGGTCGATATCTTTAAAATGTTTGCATTCAGGAGAGAGAAGATTTTCTCATGAATGGGACTGTTAGGTTTTGATGCGACTATGTTTATGGTTATCAAAGATTGTGACAGTTTTTGATTTGTGACAAATACAATCGGATATGACACATTTGTGCCTTGAATAATTAAGGTCTTATCGAAGGAGCAAGACATTATTGAGACTTTATTATGGTTGTATTATTTTGACCACAACACTGAGAGACATATATGTTCTAAATATGGTGGTAGATATTGGATTGTGAGGTAGTAGCTTGTCCTAATAGAATCAAATTATGTAAATAATTATTCAAATTAATTATTTTAAGTCATGTTTGCTTTTGTTCAGGTCTTGATTATTCATTCTACAGATGAACAGTTATCTTGAAACACTAATTGGACTGTTAATTGTCAAACTCAAGCTTTGTTGTTGGATATGATCATAACTCTGAGATGTTATTAGAGAACCAAGACCTATGAGTAGATTAAGAGCTTTTGTATGTGTATACAGTATAATTGTTTTTTGTAAGACTGTTTACAGTAAAAGTTCTAAATGGCTTACCCTATAAATGGATCAAATTACAGAATATTTTTACATTATATGATTCATCATATGTGACCTCTCAAGTAACACATGGACCTAGATATTATTTCTTAAGTTGTAATGTTGGATCTGCATTTGCGTTTTCCAATTCTTGTGTGGATTGGATTGCATGTGTGTAATGACACATTGGTTGTCATTTTTTCTTCTGTGTAATGAATTTTTCCAATTATGATGGCAAGTATCTTTCGCGACTAGAAATTGAGTATTGAATTTCTTTGCTAGCTGTGATTCACTCATTTCTGTTTCCTGAATAGGGACACATTTCACATGTACATTTGATATCTCAACTAAGTTTTGATGGTAAAATTATATTACGTTACATTGTAATGTAGTTCATATTCTTTCAGAAACTTAATGCTGTGTACATTTATTGCTGTTTTAAGCCTTGAAAAAGCTCTTTTTGATATGAGCGAAACATGTTGGCTGAAATTTGTTGTATGTCCTGGAATATGTTTTGCAAATAAAGGATATTTTTTCATATCAGGAACACTTTCTTGATACTATATTGAGGGGAGTGAATAACTCTATAAGAACTACAAACAGTTAGTGCCTTTTCTATTTTTTGTCAATTCAAATAGTTGAAGCTGAGCACAACCTGCTTTTAGAGGCGGGCACAAAACCAATCCACATGGGGAGATTTTGGATTGTCGGGTAAAAGGTTTTTGGTTGTCCAACGGGAGTTCGCCATGTAAGTCAACATTGTTTAGCATTATGATGACTTAAACAAGCTAGAAGGGGAAATAAATGTAAAGTTTTATTTTTCAATCTAAGAGCGCCCTGTTAGAAATGGGGTTCCTGGTTGGTTAGGGCAGGCACCTAAGCCAGGCAGAACCCACCCACTCTAGTCAGAGTGAGGGAGTTACACACCCAAGATAACCCATGCTCACCCCCTTGGTAGCTTGCATGAGCAGTCCCAGAGGCAATGTGTAAAGCGTTTGCACAACACACACAACACATGTGACACAATAAATAGACCATAAAGGAAACACAACACCAAGTTATATAAAATTAAACTGTATTGCACAAAACATCATTAGATCAAAGACAACATGTCAGAAATACCCTGCTACACAAGCAGTTGTCAGAACATCACACAGTTACTGGTACACTGTAACAATAAGCAATAAGCAGTAGTCAGGAAAACATAGAGGTTACTGGTTATTCTGCAAAACAGACAGTAGTCAGGTCATCATTGCTACCAAAAATGCACGTTATAGTAAACACATAATCAGAACTGCCAAAACCACATCATGAATGCACATAAAGTGAAAGATCACCAAAAATGGTCATGTCAGCATAAATACATAGGCATAAAGATCACGGCCCCATAATAAAACACAGTCCCCAATGGCATATGTCAGGCACAAAGAAAAATGCACATAGTAATGAAACTCTCCCACAAGTTAAACCAATTTGATTATCAAAGATGCTGATAGCCATGCTGTGGAGAGCTAACAGTCCCACTCATGAGAACATCTGCTCTCTATTAAAATTAAATGAAAACGTTTGAAAGATATCGAACACCTCCCTGACTATTGAAAGCACAGGTGTACCACATCTGATTTAATATCTCAGATGTACATATATAACCCCATGTCAAATCATGCGAGCCTATTTAAAATTTGACTGATACTGTATACAAATATTTAACTCTCCCCCTTGGCACACGTCATTGGAAACACATTGTCATGAATTCTCAAACTATCTTTATGAATGCTCCCCATTCCCCATGGTTAGTCAGCATTATCACCCACCTAAATGAAAGAAACACATTGATCATCCAGAGGGTTTATGCGGGTAGCACAGTCCACCCCCTCCAACGAAGGAGCTCCAATGCTTCTCCTAAGATTACTGCAGTTTTCTGCTTGGTCCGGGGACAGCCTCCCTCAAGGTGTCCGTCCCACAGGTAATTGGGGGCCAACATCCAAAAAGAAATGCCCCCCAAAGGTGCGCTGCCACTGGGGGAGGCACCGATACTGCCCATGTCGTGGGGAAGACCTCTCAGGGTCCCATGCACTAGGCACAGCCTTAGATGGCCCTACATATATATCTACATCGGGCACCCACAAATCTTCAAGCTGTCACTGAAAAAGACTTCAGTGTTGAGGCTTGGGAGGCCAGCTGTTTAGTTCCCCAATCACTCGTGGCCACCATTAGAGTTTTTCCTAATAAATAAATAGTTCTTGTGAAGCCCTTAGTTTTTAGTTTTTAGAATTTATAGAGCGCATAGTTACCCAAGGGCATCCCAGCGCTAAAAGCAACGAAGATCACGTGCAGGTAAGGGAACAAAAGTTATTTACGGAAAAAGAATAGTTTTAAGCTTTTTCCTAAAGAGTCGCTCCGAGGATTCATAACGGAGCTCCAAGGGAAGGGCATTCCAAAGATGGGCAGCCTTACTGGAGAAGGAGTTGTTGCCCCAAGCTCTCTTAGACCTTATGTTTGTGCTGTAAATGCACGTTTTTCTGTTCTCACATTTCCATGACGGCCACTGACACTTCAATCCCTCTGTCTGAGTTTCCTTGGGTGCTTTTTGTTTAGTGTATATGTTTCAGATTTTATTCAGCAGCCTCCAGAAGCAATCTCCAGGACCTTCCGAGGGCTAGCCACCCTCAAACTTGAGGTGGCGAATTCTTTCTGCCTTTTGACTACATAGGTTACTGTAACTTGGACAAATCTCCCATATGTGTAATATTTTCCTTATTGTTATTTACATATTCTGGTGTGTCTTGTATCATTGACAAACATCCTATAATTCTCTGCCTGCCTTAGCTTTTCCATGCTTACAAAATCTCTGTACTATATAAAAGAACATGAAGGCTCGTGAAAAGTCATTGAGAGTCCTACCCATACTTGGCACATGATAGCTGATGTCCTGTTTTGAGCTTTTCCTAGAAAATATGTGCTTTTTGTGTTTTTGTTTGTCTTTATCATTCCTTTTCTCATTTCCCACTGCACACTGCAACCTTAAAAAATGCAAGACATTTATAGATAAAAGCAGTATTATAACCATTTAAGGTAAGGAAGAAGGCAATGCTACCGTTAGCGTGCCTGACCTTAATAAGTAAACTTACAAGGGGAGGTGAATAGGTCGATTAACTTTCAGACTCGCAATTAAGATGATCCCACCATAGCTCCAGTACATGCAGATCAAAAATCAATAATCCGTACACTATATATGTATAATCATCAATAGTCAATGACATTAATAATCAATAGAATCAGTAATTGTCACACACCATGACCTTTCAGTCATAAATAACCACACCTTTTAATAACGTAATCTAATCAAAGCTTAAACTATTACACATTCTGAGGTTACAGTGCAAATTAATAACAAGAACAATTGCACAATCAATATCACATACATCTATAATCAACAAAGAAATGTATCAAGCATCATTCCTTATAAGCAGATTTCCATTAGTGAGGATCCTTAGCTAACACCAGATTAGCATCAGCATGTTGGGCTCCATGCAAAGCAATTTAGTAACACAAATTTGGAAAAACATCTAACTATGGCTCTCGCAAAACGGTGTGGTTGGTACCTAGAAAGATAAAGCAAATATGCATAACAGACACATGGGTACAAATAATACCTCTCCTCAATTGGATTGGAAAGACAAGATAGTCTTCATCATCAGTACATCAGTCGATCACCAAGGCATCAGGATTCAGCATCAAAGTTCAGAAAACACAAAGGCCCTCATTTCAACTTTGGCGGACGAGCGCACTCCCACGGTGGCCATTTGGGGATCCCTGCTGGCGGGTGGAGACCTAGTTTCCGCCCGCCGGCCCATCGGGGATCTCGCTGCAACACGGGAGCCGGCTCCAAATGGAGCCGCCGGCGTTGCGGCGGTGCGACGGGTGCAGTTGCACCCGTTGCGCTTTTCACTGTCTGCTATGCAGACAGTGAAAAGCTCCATGGGGCCATGGCAGGGGGCCCCTGCACTGCCCATGCCACAAGCGACTCCCCTTTCCGCCAGCCTTTTATTGGCAGTTCATACTGCCATGAAAAGGCTGGTGGGAGGGGGACTTGTAATCCCCTGGGCAGCGCTGCAACCAGCGCTGCCCTGGGGGATTACAACCGCCGGGACCAATGTGGCGGGAAACCGTGGGTCCCGGCGGTGCGACCGCGGGTCCCGGCGGTGCGACCGCGGTGCTTCCGCTGCGGTCGTAATCCCATGGGAAGCACCACCAGCCTGTTGGTGGTGCTTCCATCGAAACAGCCCTGGCGGTCTTTGACCGCCAGGGTTGTAATGAGGACCATAGTCTTTAAGCAATAAATTAAGCACGTCTCTTGTCAAGACGGAAAGTGGGCAAGAATGGGCTTCTGGCAAATGGCAAATTCTGGTCTCCTCTCAGTGCAGTCCCGCTAAGTTAAATTCCCTAAAACTATTTCCCAAATCCCTATTGGTCAAAGGATCGCATGGTCACACTTTGTCCAATAAAACGGAAACTCCAAATCTATGAATTCTACCACAACTCCGTTCACATGTCGCTGATTCTTTTTTCCTGCAATGTTCTCATCCTCTGGCTCCTCAGGTAACAATATTGTTGCAGCATCTACTCCAGTCAGTGTCTCCATTGTTCTCTTCCTGAGAAAGTTAGTCTTACACACATTACGCACACAATGTTACATTTAGCAAGAACAGCATCTTCTAGCAGTCAGTTCTCAAGAGAAAACTTTCTCAGCTATGAGCACATTCACACAATACAATGGAAAATCAGAATTTAACTCTCTAAGAAATACAGCTTGACATGAGGCCTGGCGACTAGGCCAAGACCTTCCCTAAGTTAAGGCCTACATGTAATAAATCTAACCCATAAAATACTTTTTATTTGACATATCACTACATTAGTTAAACATATGCTCCACATTTCACAGCATTAGACTATTAATAAGTACACTTCGTGAACATTGTTGGGCACTCATCATAATCACATTTTCAAATGCATGCATTATTTTCTCCGTTATTATATTTTCTTACACAAATCCATTACTCAGAATACAAGAACACTCATTAATAATTTTTATTAAAACCCCCTCGCTAGCACTACTTAAGTTAAGAGCTGTTTGCCTGCTTTTGGTAAGAAGATGTTGCTAGGGTATGAACAACATGACAGGAGTGAAGATCAAAGTGACACCATGGCAGCATGTTTTATCAATGAGAAAATTCGAAATTCAGACCATAAAGCCAGTGCATGTAGAAATACGTCTTCCGTCGCGAGAAGAAAATACTAAATTTATTGCTTGCTGGCGTCGCTTTTTTATACAAGAGTACCAAAAAAAGTGATAAAGTCTTATATGATGGATGAGGAACGAATCTTTGATATACTTGATCGGATCAAGATGAAGTTGCCCTTGGTTGTTACTTTAATCTCTTTAAGCTCTTATGCTGGAAGTGTTGACACGGCTGAAATACCACAACCAACTTTCTTCCAAAAGCTTGAATGTGACGATGTCCATCATGAGGCACTGCCGTCTCTGTTGAAGTACTTTTCGGGGTCTAATGTACAATGAGAGATTACTACTTGGGAGCGCATGCTCCCATTGTAACGAGACCATTTTTGGGAACATTCTTTGCCATTGGGTGCTACTTTGTGACTTTTTGTGTTGACAACACTTGGCAGCTGCATAGATTGGTCTCAATGCATCACCGGTCCAGGGCATCAATTTACTAAAACAACTGCATATTTGAATCAAGAAAAGGCAGGATTTTCGGTACTAACCCTATTTCCAAATGTATTTGACTGCATTGGTTGCATCCGTGTTTGCATTGTACCTCCACGATCCAGAAAGCAGAAAGCATAAAAAAATTAGATGCCCTTTATATGTGCAAATAATCTGCTATTCAAATACAGTCCTGCCTAACACCACACATCCGGTGTCTGCATCACCGCACTAAAATGCATTAGTGATGCTTAATTAGAGTTGTTCTGACATAGTGGAATGACGAGGCGCTGCAGTTTAATTTAGCAGTTTGCTTAAGTAATATCCATCTAATACAATACGATAAACTGAAATTAATCTCCAAGAGGCAATTACAGTGAGGGGACATGCTATGATATTGGTTATAAATGTCAATCGTCTACCCATACTGTTGATTTATAGTGTCACAGATGTTAGCGTGAGTGCACTGTGATATGGGGGTAAAGTATGTCGTCATCAGTATACAGCACATTTGCCAATATCATAGCATGCATTATATCAGATGGATATTACAAAAGCAAACTGTGGATTAAAATTAACATATGTATCACTTTGAGATGAGATAAACACATGAACCTGTAGCACACACAAGAAAGTTTGCTATATTATTTTAACTTTACATTTTCATTTTATCACTTTTTATGTGGAACTACCTATCCTATAATGCCTCATTATGGGCAACATGAGTGTGTACTAGTTAAACAGAACCTGATGAGTGAGTCACTAACCGTGACAAAGACCAGTTTGGACGAAACACGTCAGTACGTGTGTCTAGAGTAATACAGACTGTTAAAAAAACAGACGTTTTTGGAGTGCAGGGTCCCTCTGTATCGGAGTGAAAACTGGGTTAATGGTCAGACCCCCACACTAGCACCAGTTGCAGATCGTGCTGCTTTCTTTGACAGCATTGCAACTATTTATATATATATATATATATATATCTATATAGATATATATAGATATATATATATATATACACACACAGACACACTCACAAGCACATATATTGATATCCTATTGGCAGTCACCAGTAAGATAAGATCTAGTTTCCATAGGAAAAGTATTTTTTTGTGTTAGCTATATCATTGGTGACGTTTGGCAAATCTTCATGAAATGTTCCAAAAGAAGTGTCTTATTGGGTCTTGTTGTACATAGTCAGTTTCGGGGTGATCCGTCAAGCGAGGGCAGAGAAAAAGGGGAATAAAAAAAGTGTGTTTCCCATGTCAATTTCCATAGAGGTTTTAGACATGACTGCAACCCGAACCACTGAAGGGGATTTACACCAAATTTGGCAGGAAGCTAGTGCTTGGTCCAGAAAGCACAGTTTTTGTTATTTGGTGTAACTCCATTCAGTAGTTTTCAAGATGTTAAAGGAAATTCAAATGTGTATATATGGGTGATGCCTAAGATAATATCTCATGGTGAGATCTGATTGACTGTCAGCACTTCAACCAGAAAGTGATGGCAGCCATTTTGGGACCAATATACATGATAGCACCACCTTAAAATGAATTGCAGTGAATGGCAGGTTTTGAGAGTCATAAAAAGGAAAACCTGTAAAGGGCGATAACAGATTTTAGTTACAATATAAACCATTTTTTGCTAAGGTGATTTTAACCTGTGAAAAAGCCTTCTGCTGGGATTTCATGAATCATGTTTGAGAGAAAACCGTTTTATCATGATTTTCCCATAGAGGGTAAGGAAAGTGCTCCAGAAGCTAAAATGAGGGCATATTTTTCGTAAATTCACATTATCTTTCTCAGCCACATGAAAATGGAGTCTGAAATTCTCAGTAAAACTTGTACTTCCATCATGAGCAGCCTGTCAGTTGATTCCCTTGTGTTTTACTGCAGCCTCCCAGAGTGTTCTCCATGGAGGGCAGGGGAAAGGGGAGCAGGGGCAACAAACCAACCATGCAGGACAGGCAAGAGAGGCTGTGGCAATATAACAAACCATTGAAGGCAGAAGGAAGAGTCAATGGCAATACAACCATACATGCTAACAGACCAGATTGAGGTGGGAGACTACTAATGTTTTTAAGCCCAAACTTGCTTTATTTTATCTGTCTCCTGCCTAATATCCTCTTTTTTAATGTAAGTCAATTGGGAAAATCAGTTCCCCAGGTTTTTTTTAAATCTCCCTCTTACCAAGTTCAATATGCTGACATGTCTGGTACATTGGATCACTGAGGGCAGGAGGGATGGGGTAGGGAAATGGACTTTGATAACAGAGGGCAGAAGGGAGATGGGCCGGGGAACCAAACTGATCTTACAGGGCCAGTGTCAGGCGTTGCAGCAGCACAATACATCACACTTGGCAAATGAGATAGCACTGCACCACGGTGGACCATGGTAAGCAATAGGGAGGGGACATGGCTATGCACATGGACAACAGAAAGCAGAGGGGAAAGAGGCAAGGGCAGCAAACTGACCATACTAAGCACACAGGAGGGACAGTTGCAGCATAACAGACCATGAAGGGCAGAAGGAAGGAGGCAGGGGCACAACAACTGAACAGACATGGCAGGAGGGA
Organism: Pleurodeles waltl; assembly: GCF_031143425.1. Lineage (NCBI taxonomy): Eukaryota > Metazoa > Chordata > Amphibia > Caudata > Salamandridae > Pleurodeles > Pleurodeles waltl. The sequence continues at coordinate 1,203,339,882 of NC_090444.1, forward strand.
GGGGGCAGTGACCTGCACATGAACAACAGAGCAGGGGGCAAGGAGGAAGGGCTGGAGCAGCAAGCTGACCATGGAGAGCAGGCAGGATGGACACTGGAAGCACAACACACCATGGAGTGCAACTGTGAGACTATAAGCAAGCTGACCACACAGGGCAGGTGGGAGGGGCTGCGGCAGCTCAGAAAGCCATGCATGGCAAGCCTAGGGTTAGTGGCAGCACAATGGCTATGGTGGGCAAATGGGAGAGGGCAGGGGAATGGACAAACGACCATGAAGGACAAAAGGCATGGGAAGGGCTTAGAGACAGGCAAGAGAAGGCAGGGGAGGTGGCTTCACAACAGACCATGTGGGTAGGCAGGAGGAGCAATTGCAGTACAACAGAGCATGGAAGGCAGACGGGAGTGGCAGCAAAATGGGCTGTGGAGAATAGGAGGGAGGAGATAGGGGCATGGAACTCGGCAGGCAGAGTGGAGGTGGCAGGGACCGGTGGCAGTCATCTGACCATGCTATGCAGTTGGGAAAAGGCAAAAGTGGGGGTAACCAAGCTAGAAGAGGCTACTTTCCTACAGCCAGGCTGTAGGAAAGTAGCCTCTTCTAGCTTGGTTACCCCCACTTTTGGCCTTTTTGTCAGTGTGTTTGACAGTGTCTACTGGGATCCTGCTAATCAGGACCCCAGTAGTTATGCTCTCTCCCTTAAAGTATGGTTATTGCATACTTTTAATTCAATATTTCACTCAAAATTGGCATACTGGCGCTCCCTTATAAATCCTTAGTATATGGTAATTAGGTATCCGGGGCATTGGTGTTCCAAGGGATCATTATGGGCTGGAGCATATCTTTTGCCACCTATAGGGAGCCCATGCAAAGGCTTCTGCAGGACTGCCATTGCAGCCTGCGTGAAAAGTGGCATGCACCCTTTCACTGCCATTTACACTGCACCAGGTCACTTATAGGTCACCCTTAGAGCAAGCTCTCCAGCCCTGAGGGCTGGGTGCAGAGTACCTGTGTGTGAGGGCACCCCTGCAGGGCACCCCTGCACTAGCAGAGGTGCCCCCACGACCTCTAGGACCATTTTCCCAGACTTCATGAGTGTAGGGATGCCATTTTCCGCGTGTACTGGACATATGTCACAACCTATGTCCAGCTACATAATGATAACACCGAACATAGGCATGATTGGTATCAAACATGTTGGAATCATACCCCAATGCTTTTGAAAGCATTGGTTGTATGATTCCATGCACTCTGGGAGCTCCTTAGAGGACCCCCAGTATTGCCATTCCAGCCTTCTGAGGATTTCCAGGCAGCCCCAGCTGCTTCCACCTCTCAGACAGGTTTATGCCCTCCTGTTGCTTGAGCAGCTCAAGCCTAGAAAGGCAGAACAAAGGATTTCCTTTGAGAGAGAGGGGCGTACTACTCTCTCCATTTGGAAATAGGTGTTACAGGCTTGGGAGGGGTAGCCTCCCCAAGCCACTGTAAATGCTTTGAAGGGCACATTTGGTGCCTTCCTTGCATAATCCATTCTACACCGCTCTGGTGCGAAATTGGACAAAGGAAAGGGGAGTGACCACTCCCCTGTCCACCACCACCCCAGGGGTGGTGCTCAGAGCTCTTCCAGAGGGTCCCTGGGTTTGCCATCTTGGATTCCGAGTTGGCAGGGAACTCCAGGAGCATCTGAGTGGCCAGTGTCAGAAGATGACATCAGAGCCCTCCCCTGATAGGTGCTTACCTTTTCAGCTGACCAATCCCCCTTTCGGGGCTATTTAGGGTCTCTCTCTTTGATGGTTCTTCAAATTCAGATTGCAAGACTCCAGCAGGAATCCTTTGCATCCTTTACTTCTCCTTCTCACCTAAGAAATTGCATGTGGACCCTCCAGGAACTCTACAATCTGCAACAAAAAAGCAAAGATGATTTCTGCAACATTATGGGGGTCATTATGACCCCGGCGGTGGGTGGAAATGTGGCAGTAGTACCGGCAACAGGCTGGCGGTACATACCGCCACATTATGACATTGGCGGTTTGGCTGAAGCCAACCTGCCAATGTACCACACTGACCGCCATGGCGGTAGCAGCCGCTGGGCTGGAGAGACAGTCTCCAACCTGGCGGCTGCTACTGTCCGGCCGGCAGAATTATGACCCTGCCTACCGCCATGGTTTTCATGGCATTCGTAATGCCACGAAAACCATGGTGGTAGGCCCTACCAGTGACAGGGAATCCCTTCCCTGTCAATGGTAGGAAGCCCACCCACCCACCCCCTAATACTCCCCAGACAAACCCCACCCCCCTCTATCCACGCTCCTCCCCCTTCCAATCCTTCCCCCCATACACGCACACTTGCAGGCACACACCACACATTCACACACTCACTCACACAGGCATACACGCATTCATACACACATGCATACATTCATTCACGCACACATCCGTACACACATCCAAACCTACACGCAGACACGTACTCACATTTCCTTTCATTTATGCATTCTCACACATGCACACAAACACGCAAGCAACAAGACATACTCATTTGCATGCACGCACACAATCACTCATTCATTCACACACCCCCACACACACACAACACCCCCCATCCCGCTCCCATTTTAGAAACCCGACTTTCCTGGATCCAGGGGGTCTTCCGGCAGGGGACGGGCCGGGATGGGGCGCTACTACCACAAGCATCGCCCACCAGCAGAACAACGCTAGGCTGTATTATTTTTCATAATACGTCTGGCGGCGGTCTACTGGCGAGGCACTGCTGATGGTAGCAGCGACACCTTAATACCGTCTGCCAGCATGGCCACATCCAGATTCCTGCCCTTCTTGTGGCGGGAATCTGTCTGTGGTCATATAATGGCCGACGGATGTTAGCCGCAGCAACGGTCTTTGGGCGGCCGTCGCCGCGGTGGTAGGCGGTACTTACCGCCAAAGTTATAATGAGGGCCTATATCTTCAGCTCCTGCCAGCAACTGCAACTGTTTCCCGGTCGGGCATCCTCAGAGGACAGTTTTTCTTCAGCCTGCACCAGAAGAACGAAGGAATCTCCCTTGAGTGAAGGAGTCACTTCCCTGCTTCAGAGGCACCTCTCTGCATCGACGACTGGCAGCGTGGTCCCCTCTCCTGATGACCAGTGTGGATCCAGCATCACGGGTGGTGGACTGAAGTGGTCCAGATGGTCCTGACGTCCTACTGTCCAACTTTGGTGGAGGTAAGAGCTTGCCTCCCCACACAAGACAATACCCTCATGCACTGCATGTTTTGCTGTTGCCAAGGCTTGTTGGAATCCTTCCATGAAGTTTTTCGTGCACCATGCAGCACGGCCTCCAGCACTCTATCCTGCGATGCACAGATTCCTGAGTGGTTCTCCGGTGGCGTGGGATCCTTTGTTGTAGTGCTCTGTGGGCCTCCTCTTGCACCTTCTATGTCCCCGTGCTATGGGACTCCTGTTCATGCTGCCTTGTTTTTTGAGGGCTCTATGAGTTGCTGAGAGCCCCCTTTGATTTCCCCTCCTGGGTAGAGTCCACCAGGTCCCTCCTGGTCACGGGCAGCGCCGTTTTCTGCTACCTGTGAGCTTTGTGTGTAGCAAGACGTGTTGGCAGAATCCAGCGATGCAAACCAGTCTGCAATCCTCCATCCGGCGTGGGACGTCATCTGCACCAACCAGGAACCCGCATCCATCTTTTTGGGTGCAGTACTCACTGTTGTTCTTCACCTGTGGTTCTTCTTTTGCACCTTCATCCTGGTTAGCAGGGCCTCCTGTTCTCCCTGGACTCTTCTGTACTTCTTGGACTTGGTCCCCTTCTTCCACAGGTCTTCCAGTCCAGGAATCCACTGTTGGTATCTTGCAGTCTCTTCTGGTTCTTGCATAATCTTCCTTCTCGTGTTCTGGTGTGTTCTGGGAAAGTTACTGTGATTTACTCCTGCTTTCCTGGGCTCTGGGATGGGTTATATTACTTAACTTTGGTGTTTTCTAATACTCACAGCGCCCCTCTACACACTACACTTGCCTAGGTGGGAAACCGACATTCACATTCCACTTTCTTAGTATATGGTTTGTGTTCACCCAGGCCCATTTCTAACGATTTTGATTTTCACTATTTGCACTGTTTTCTAACAGTTTTACACCTGTCTTTTTGTATACCAGTGTATATAATTTGTGTATTACTTACCTCTTAAGGGAGTATAGTCTCTATGGTATTTTTGGCATTTGTGACACCAAAGTACATTTATATGTGTTACACTGAGTATTTTCTTTCATGTGTGACTACAGTAGATTGCATGAGCTTTGCATGTCTCCTAGATAAGCTGTGGCTGCTTAGCTACAGCTACCCCCAGAGAGCCTGACTTCTAGACACTGCCTCCATTTCATTAATAAGGGATAACTGAACCTGATATAAGGTGTAAGTACCATAGGTTCTCACTACAAACCAGGCAAGCCTCCTACAGTGGCAGCTAAACAGAACACTCAGAGTAGATTGGAGGGGCAGTGGCAGGTCCATGGAACATGGTGACCAAAAAGGAGGGAGACGGGGCAAGCACACAGACATTGAAGGGCAGGGGAAGGAGGGTAGGGGCATCAAGCTAAGCATAGAGGCTCAGCAGGAGGGCAATGATGGGGCATTTAATTGGGCAACCGAGGGCAAGAGAAGTGGGCAGGGACATCGAGCTAAATGGAGAGCAGTGGCAGCACATCGGACCATGGAGGGCAGGAGGGAGGGAACTGGTGCATGGACTCAGATAACAGAGGGTATGGAGGAAGTGGTTGGGACAGCAAACTAAGGGGGTTATTACAACTTTGGAGGAGGTGTTAATCCGTCCCAAATGTGACGGATATACCACCAGCCGTATTACGAGTTCCATAGGATATAATGGACTCGTAATACGGCTGGTGGTATATCCGTCACTTTACCGTCACTTTTGGGACGGATTAACACCTCCTCCAAAGTTGTAATAACCCCCTAACTGTTTAGGGCAGGCGGAAACGGCAGTGGCCTGAACAACAGCCACACAGGGCAGTGATAATGGAGCAGGGGCATGAACTTGGACAATGGATGGCAAGGAGGAGGGGAGGGCAGGAGTAGCAAGCTTGGATGGGGCAGCCCAAAGCCAGGCCATACCCTGTGTCCAACACCTCCCATGTGCATTCCGATGGGCATTTTACTTAGAGTTACAAAAAAACTAGAAATTCACTGAAAAAAATGCAATGGTTACAGGGTCATTATAGTTAGAAAATGGAATTTGAGAAATCTTAGAAATTCACTAAAACAGCAAAGTTTACAGGGGTTTTATAGTTAGGTTCAGAATTTACACGCCCAAAACCATAGAAACTTAGCTGTTATTGTTATGGTTATTTAAAGTAACTATAACTCATTCCCTAAAGTAACTATTACTCGTGCCCTCGCCGTGCACTGCTAATTACCCCAGACAGTACATCACTCTTGATATCTTTCATAATAACACTGTAACATTTGCAGTAAAATTACTGATGAAAAAATTGTGCATGGCATCATTTGAGATGTCATCAGTGATGTCACTGACCATGTCATGAGTGATGTAATATGTGAGGTAATAAGCAGTGCTTTATGGGGCATACGTTATAGTTCGGTGAAGTAGCTATATTTGCTGAATTTCTATGGTTTTGTGATGTTAAAATCTCTAGCTACCCATTATGTCATGTAACCTTTGGTTTTTGCAATGACTTTTAAGTTTTTTTAAATTCTATTTCCTAACTATAAAGTCCCAGTAACCTTTGTTTTTTCAGTGATTTTTAAAGGTTTTTTTAAATGCTAATTCATAACTATAACGTCCGGTAACCTTTTTTTAGCAGTAAATATAGATAGATAGATAGATAGATAGATAGATAGATAGATAGATAGATAGATAGATAGATAGATAGATAGATAGATAGATTATAAAAATGAAAGAAGTGGAGATGGTTAAAATGTGTGGAGGCCAGTGATGTTCTTTAAAACTTGTACCTACTTTCATTGCTACATACTAGCTGGACCATTCATACTCTCTGTCATAAATATAACTTACTGAACTGCAGCACAATTGCAGTATTTCCCAAAGCCCCTGCAATGGGACCTGGTGAAAAACAGCTCATTGAGCAGAGCATTAGCTGTTTCTTGGGACATGTAAAGGGGTAACTATATTTCCAGCTCCCTTTGTTTTGATCTTTCTGTTAATTGAAAATGCAGTTATTAGTTGTTAAGGAAGGGTAAATTGCACTACATTCACATTTCAAATTTCTTTCCTGGATCCTCTCCAGACACAGCCTTCGTGCAGTGAAGTAAGCACTATATAAATACAATTACAAATCAGGGTTTATGTAGCACGTTATCAAGCATGGAAGGGTGGATAATGCTGTAAATAACAGGTAGTGAAATGACCAACTCAACCTAGTAAAATTCCAGAATTTCAACTTTTTATTTCCTATTTAGAGCCGTAACTCAACAAAAAGAGCTCAACTTGCAAAGCTATCTTACCTGTTTAATAATTGCAACTGGTGGTTAGCACTATATTCTTAAATAGTTTTCATCAAAATATATTTTAGTTATTTCGTGCGATCGTTATTCTATCAATATAGAAGTTAAGACACACATTCTTACCAAACCACTACTCCACAGGGAAAGAACAAATAGGAAACTGCATGACACCTTGTGATTTCATTCTCAACAAACATTGGCAAAGCCAATAGGTTTTACCTAAGCTAGATCTATTGGCTTTGACAGTTTTTTCTAAAATGTTGCACATTGGTGCCAGCTGCTCTCCAACATGGACTTAAAGTAAAATAGAAAAAGTTCTATGATGCAATCAAAACTGGCCACATCCTAGTGCTTTTGTTTTTTTACCTTGTTGTTCGACTATTGATTTATCATAAAGAAATGAAAGACAAGAGGTGTTTGGCAAAACAGGAACAGTTAGTTTAATTAAATGCATGGTTTAATTAAACTCAGTGGCCTGGGTACCAGTACAGAGTTGGGTTCTGATGACTGTCTCAAAGGCCAGGTGTTCTGAGCGCCATTTTATACACTTCGTGAAGCTACACCTAGTCACAGAGTCATAAATGTTACCAGCTGATAAAGTGGGCAGGTGGGTGTCAACCCTGCATGGTCGAAATGTTCAGACATCTGGCATGAGGAGCGTGTGATCACTGCATGTTGTGTGAGCATGTTGTATTCTGATTGTCTGAGTGTTCCTAACTTCATGTGGCATTTAACTTTTATGTTGTTTTCGGAACTTGGACCCCTCCAGCCCAATGTGTTTTATTGGGGGCTAATCTCCTAAAACCATTATAGTGTCACTGCCTTTCTGAGGGATTGATCAGGGTTTTTCCTGTTTGCGCGTTTGTCTACAGGCTACATGTCACCTCACCTGTGATCTGTCAACCAGTTGCTTCAGGTCAAGGTTGCAGGGCTTGCCTGACCACGCAATTCTGACTCAGGGTTGATGAGGAGGTCACAGCAGGTGGAATCAACAACTGAAATGAGTTTGTTGTTATGCATACACATATCATGGTGTACATTGACATTGTTTTCATCAATATTAAGAACTTTAAGCTATGTAGCACAGCAGCCAGTGCTGCTATGCAATATGTAGAAAAACAACATTAACAAAGCCAATAGATCTCACGCAGCCGAAACCCATTGTCTTTGCCAATGCTTGTTATTTGCGTGCTGTCAGCACCTGCTGCGACATGGTGGTGCTGTAGTGGTGGTGACTATTCTGAGCACGTAGCAGATGAGACGGTATGGTGTAGGATGTTTACATAGCCTTTGCCACCCGGGAAGTGCAATGTCCTGTGATGGGGGAACAGGACAAATAATGTGTGGAGGTGTCTGAATGAACCGTGAACTTGATCAACTCCATGCCAGATAGCTACCACACGAGCATGAAGGAGTTTGGGACCTTATCAGTAAATTAAAGTAGGACATAATCTCCCAGACCTTAATTTTTTCTTTAATGGTCACCCATGTGGTTTCTGCTATGAAAGTATGCGGAATGAAAATGTTCAATAAAAAAGCAACATTTTCAACCTCAGTTGTAAGGCACTATGGGGGTCATTATGACTTTGGTAGATGGAAAAGCCCGTTCGCCGAAGTCTTGAAGGGCAGGTTTTCGCCAGTGCGGCCGCCTTCCCGCGGGTCTCATAATAGAGCTGGCGGCAATGCTGTAGTGAGTAGGGTGCACCAGCACCTGTCTCAATGTTCACTGTCTGCGCAGCAGACAGTGAACTTTGTGACGGGGCTGGCCAGTGGGTTCCCCTGCACTGCCCATGCCAAGTGCATGGGCAGTGCGGGAGACCCCCTGGGGCCCCCCTACCCCTGCCTCCACAAGCCGTTTCATGACGGTGCTCCCCCATGAAACCGATGGCAGAGAGGGGAGTTGTAAGCCCCAGGGCAGCTCTACTTGAAGAGCTGCCCTGGCGGATTAGGACCCACAGCACCGTCAGTCTGTCCTACGGAGGAAAACTGCCACATTGGCGGCAGTCCAACCACCACCGCGACCCTGGCTGTCTTAAAACATCCAGCATCGTAATGACGGCCTATTTCATGAAGTGCTGTAGTCTCACAAGATAAATGATTTCGAGATTCTTTTGTTTCCTTCTTTTTTGAACTCTGGAAAATTTATGAAAATGGGACACAAAGGCAACCTGAAAAATGTGTACCTATGTTCAGATTCATTGGTGATTACCAATTGCTACGTTTGTTTTCAATGTCATGCATCTGCATGGCACATATACTTTATTGAGTAAAGGACCTTAGTCATAGTAATGAATCTGCACCAAGAATAAATGATAATGAGTAGAGCTCTATTGACCCCACACTTGAAACTGCAACGTTACTGTCAGATGCAATGACAATATTTTTATTTTCATGTAGGGCTTACACCATAATTTTTGTCATTTGGACTCGCAGAATGTAACAGATGTCTCCATTACCCAGTTTAATGGTAGTCATTTAATCGCCCTTTAAAAGGCTGAATGGCAGTATTTGTCTAGCAAGGACTCTAAAGTGTGAAATAAAGGCCACACCAGATGCCAGCGGCAAGCATTTAAAAGTGCTGAGGTGATTTGTAGGACCTAGGTAAAGCAGGAACCCTGCATCAGGATTTCACAGTTGAATCGCCTCTAGTTAAGTTGTCAGTTCTTATATTCTAGTATGACTCTTTCTGAATTGCAGTGCTGTATGGGCCAGGAAATGACTGCATTCCCTTCTATATGTGATTCAGGAAGGTATATGTCAATGATTTGTGACCACAGTTTTGGTTACAAATCATTGATCAGCTGCTAACGCTCAGGTTTGGGTGATAACAGATTCACAAAGGAGAAGCTGACCTATTTTTTACTTTGATTGCGGCTTCAGAGGGGGAGCAGACATTGGTCCTAAGCACCACTGACTGCTCCCACCACTGTTCCAAATGGAAAACATTTTTTATAAGTAGCACCTGTCACTTTAGTGTACATGTACTGCTTTAAAAAAATAAAAAAAGAAAGGATAAACAAACAAAAAATAAATGAAAAAATAAATAATATATACATATATACTGTATGGGAAAGAAAATGCAGGACAGAGGGCCTCCATCACTGCATTTGTAGCAAATCACAGGGAGTCACAACTTGTGACCTGCCTAATTATTATGCATTAGTCTGATGATTTTGACACCTCCTGCAATTGGAATGCAACCCATTAGTACACAAATTGCACTGTAATTACATTTCCATTCGTACAAGTTGGTGTGTAAACTGTACGTACCTGGTTTATGAAAGGGAAGAGTTTATCTGGACCTGTGCTCTTTGTAATTTATTGTTAGCATAACCAGGGAAATATTCTTTGAAAGCATACTTTGAAATACACTGGATGAAAAGTTAATAAAGCGGATAGGGAATTAGTGGGCCCAGGCACTACTGACTACCTTGTAGATGAGGCACTGGGAGAAGGTTGTGTATATATGGTCCTGAGAGAGGTGGCAATTGAGGAGGCACTGAGACCATGCAGACAGCAAAGTGACAACATTGACAGTAGACTCTGTGTAAACAAAAGAAAATATAAAGACTGTCCCAAGGGGGTATAAGTACCAAGAGATACTGAAAGAGAACTTCTTAGGGAGTATGATCTTCAAACTGTATTTAGAACATCCCTGCCTTCCTTACCGTACAAGTGTGTACAAGCGAAAGCAAATTATGATTACTGATTTGGGTTCAGTTGAAGTGTGCTGAGAAGCAATTGAAAAAGAATAAGCAGTGAGAGTGTAGGAATGGACAAATATGTTGGACATCAGTGTTAGACCCGGCATCCTTGGCGTGGTCTCCCCTAACCTTTTGCCTCTACTTCCCAGATTGTTGCTATATGCTCAACTCTGTTTTTGCAGTTTTTGTTACTCTGGGCACTTTATCACTGCTGACCAGTGCTAAAGTGCAATGTAAAATTGTATGTGTAGTTGGCTTTTCCATGATTGGTATATTTGATTTACAAGTAAGTCCAGAGTAAAGTGCACTAGAGGGGCCTGGGACCTGTAAACAAAATGCTATTAGTGGGCTTGCAGCACCAAGGTAGCCCCAAGGGCAGGGTGCAGTGTATGGTTAAGGTAGGACATATAGTAATGTGTTTTATATGTCCTGACAGTGAAATATTGCTAAATTCGTTTTTCGCTGTTGCAAGGCATGTCCCTCTCATAGGTTAACATGAGGCTACCTTTAAATCTGATTAAAGTGTAGATTCCCTTTGGGAGCGGATGGACATGTGGAGTTTGGGGTCTCTGAGTTCACAATTTAAAAATACATCTTTTAATAAAGTTTTAGAAAACCTGATTTTAAGATTGTGTGTTTGAAAATGACACTTTTAGAAAGTGAGCATTTTCTTGCTTATACCATTTCTGTGACTCTGCCTGTTTGTGGATTCCCTGTCTGGGTCAGTTTGACAGTTGGGCTGGTTGCACCTCACACTAGACAGTGACACAAAGGCAGCTGGGGTGTAGCCTGCATATCCCGATGAGCCATCTGTGCTAGGAGGGAGGGGAAGAGTGGTCACTTACACCTGAAAGGGCTGTGCCTGTCCTCACACAATGCAGTCTTCTACCCTCTGGTGAGTGTCTGGGGCCTGGCCTGGGCAAGGCAGGATTTCACATACAAGCAAGACTTTGCTTTGAAGTAGGCCTCCTTCAAAGGAGAAACTGGGTATAAGAATGACACCCAAAACCACAGATTTTAGAACACTTCTGGAAACCAAGAGGAATCTCTGCCTGGAGAAGACCTGAGGAAAAAGAGCTGCCCTGCCTGTGACTGTGCTTTGTGGAGCTATCCTGCAGTTGCTGCTTCTGCCAGAGTAAGAGGGAAAAGACTGGTCTTTGTGTGCCTTCCATCTTGAGAAGAAACCTCCAAGGGCTTGATTTAGAACATGCCTCCTGTTGTTTGAAGTCTCAGGGACAGCAAACACTTCTCTCTGCCAACACCTGGAGTCTCTGGAGAGACTCCTACTCTGCCCTGTGGTGCCCATCCAGTTCCTGGGACCCTGAAAGGAGAAGCTGGCAGCCTAAGAGGGTGAAATCCATGCACAGAGCGCCGTGCGGGGAAAAGATCGACGCAACTTTTTTTATTAGGACAATATGCCCCCAAGGGGGGGCAGAAACCACTAGACACCAGGGATTTTTGTTTTGCGCCAATTTCACACATGGGGAGCAACCCCTTAGGCAAGGGTCGCTTCCCTGGGGGGCACATTTATTTTAGGCCATTTCTGCCCCCCATTGGGGCAGATTGGCCTTTTTTTGTAAGGCTCACCTGCCCCGCAGGGGGGCAGAAACCCCACCAGACAACAGGGAAGAACTGTTTTTAAAAAAAAGAGGGTGGGGGTAAGGCCATATAAATAAATAAATAAATGGGGACAGAGTTTTTCTGCCCACCGGTGGGAAGATGGGGCAATTACCCCAAATCCACTCCCTGGGGTGGGTGAGATGCCAGGGAATAAAAACAAAAATAGTGGGCTGGTGGCTACCTACCAACCAGTATGGGCATGGTTATGCCCCCACCCCAACTGAAAGGGGTAACAGTCTTTCAGCTCTCCCCTGCACAATAAAACATGTTATCCCATGGCAAGCAAGAGGACTTTTGATTATTTGGGGTTTTGGTTTTACATTTGGGCCATGAAAGCTTTGCAAACTCTCAAAATCGTCACACTTGGAATGGTGACAGCTGCAGTTTTTGGATTTTGAGATGCTATCATGTAGAAAAATCCACAAGACCTAGAAACATCTGAAAACTAAACATCTGCGTGAGTCCAGGGTGGTGTGCTTCACATGCACCCTGCACCATTTTCTTACCCACAATGCCTTGTAAACCTTCAATTTTGTTGGAAATCACACACTTTTCCCACATTTTTGTGATGGACCCTTCTGGAATCTGCAGGAATCCACAAAATTCCTACCACTCAGCATTATTGCATCTATGCTGAAAACAATTCTGCCCCACTTGTCAGCCTAAATGGTTTTTTTTCAAACTGCCCTTTTAGATCCGCTTTGGTTCCCCCTCAATTTCGACATGTTTTTAGCTCTTCCATGTCACAGGCACTTGGCCCACCTACACAAGTGAAGTATCATTTTTATCGGGAGACAGAGGGGAACATTGGGTGGTAGTCCCGGTGCGGTGATCCCACACAGAAATGTGGGAAAATGTGTTTTTGTTTGCTGAATTTGAGATTTGCTGAGAATTCTGGGTAAAAAAATACTGGGGGATCCACACAAGTCACACCTCCCTGTACTCCTTTGGGTGTCTAGTTTTCAGAAATGTTTGGGTTTGGTAGGATTCCGTATATGGCTGCTGAGCCCAGGACCAAAAACGCAGGTGCCCTCATTCCCCCACAAAAACAGGTAGTTTTGTATTTGATAATTTTGATTTGTCCAGGTAGTGTTTTGGAGCATTTCCTTTTGCGGGCACTAGGCCTAGCCTCACAAGTGAGGTATCATTTTTATCGGGAGACTTGGGAGAATGCTGGGTGGAAGGAAATTTGTGGCTCCTCTCAGAATCCAGAACTTTCTGTCACCAAAATGTGAGGAAAAAGTATTTTTTTGGCCAAATTTTGAGGTTTGCAAAGGATTCTGGGTAACAGAACCTGGTGAGAGCCCCACAAGGCACCCCATTCTGGATTCCCCTAGGTGTCTAGTTTTAAAAAATGCACAGGTTTGGTAGATTTTCCTAGATGCCGGCTGAGGTTGATCCACAGCTAGTCACTTTCTAAAAAACATGTCAGTTTTCAATGTAAAAATGTGATGTGTCCATGTTGCGATTCCTGTCAGGGGCATTAGGCCTACCCATGCAAGTGAGGTGCCATTTTTATTGGGAGCCTTGGGGAAACAGAATAGCAAAACAAGTGTTACTGTCCTCTTGTCTTGCTCTACATTTTTTCCTTCCACATGTAAGACAGTGTGTAAAAAAGACATCTATTTGAGAAATGCCCTTTAATTCACATGCTAGTATGCCCCCCCCGGAATTCAGAGATGTGCAAATAACCACTGCTTCTCAAGACCTTATCTTGGCCCATTTTGGAAATACAAAGGTTTCCTTGATACCTATTTTTCACTCTTTATATTTCAGCAAATGAATTGCTGTATACCCGGTATACAATGAAAACCAAGTGCAAGGTGCAGCTCATTTATTGGCTTTAGGGACCTAGGGTTCTTGATGAATGTTAGACTTTTCATCCTTGGCGTGGTCTCCCTTAATTTTTTGCCTCTGTTCCCCAGGTTGTTGATGGGTGCTGGACTCTGATTTTATTGTTTTTGTTACTCTGAGCACTTTACTACTGCTAACCAGTGCTAAAGTGCAAGTGCTCCTGTTTAAAATGTGTACGTAATTGATTCTCCATGATTGGCATATTTGTTTTACTGTTAAGTCCCTAGTAAAGTGCACTAGAGGTGCCCAGGGCCTGTAAATCAAATGTTACTAGTAGGCCTGCAGCACTGGTTGTGCCACCCACACAAGTAACCCTGTAATCATGTCTCACACCTGCCACTGCAGTGTCTGTGTGTGTATTTTTACTCTGTAAATTCGACTTGGCAAGTGTACCCACTTGCCAGGCCTAAACCTTCCCTTTTCTTACATGTAAGGCACCCCTAAGGTAGGCCCTAGGTAGCCCCAAGGCAGGGTGCAGTGTATGGATAAGGTAGGACATATAGTAATGTGTTTATATGTCCTGACAGTGAAATACTGCCAACTTCGTTTTTCACTGTTGCAAGGCCTGTCTCTCTCATAGGATAACATGGGGGCTACCTTTAAATATGATTAAAGTGTAGATTCCCCTAGAGAGTAGATGGACATGTGGAGTTTGGGGTCCCTGAACTCACAATTTAAAAATATATCTTCTAGTAAAGTTGATTTTAAGATTGTGCGTTTGAAAATGCCACTTTTAGAAAGTGAGCATTTTCTTGCTTAAACCATTCTGTGACTCTGCCGTGTTTGTGGATTCCCTGTCTGGGTCAGTTTGACAGTTGGGTTGTTTTTCACCTCACACCAGACAGTGACACAAAGGGGGCTGGGGTGTAACCTGCATTTCCTGATTAGCCATCTCTGCTAGGAGGGAGGGGTGGAGTGGTCACTCTCATCTGAAAGGACTGTGCCTGCCTCTGACAATGCCGGCTCCAACCCCCTGCTGTGTGTCTGATGACTTGCCTGGGCAAGGCAGGATTTCACAAGTAGGTGTGAGTCCCCTTTGAAGAAAGGTGACTTCAAAGACTAAAATGGGTAGAAGAAGGGCACCCAAATCTACAGACTTTAGAAACACTTCTGGAACCAAGAGGAACCTCTGCCTGGAGAAGAGCTGATAGCTGAGGAAGAAGTGCTGCCCTGCCTGTGACTGTGCTTTGTGGAGCTTTCCTGCAGTGCTGCTTCTGCCAGAGTAAGAGGGCAAAGACTGGACTTTGTGTGCCTTCTATCTTGTGGAGAAATCTCCAAGGGCTTGATCTAGAGCTTGCCTCCTGTTGTTTGAAGTCTCAGGGACAGCAAAGACTTCTCTCTGCCAGCACCTGGAGTCTCTGGAGAGACTCCTGCTCTGACAAGTGGTGCCCTATCCAGTCCCTGGGACCTTGAAAGGAAAGCTGGTGGAATCCAAGGAAATCGACTTCGGACGACTTCGGACCGACGCCGCTGCTGAATCCGGTAACGCCGCCTGCACCTGACGCCGTGACCTTCGCTGGAACGCGACGCTCTTCGCAGGCCAGATGCCGCAGTAGCCCCGCTGAAGTCCACGACTCCGTGGAAGTCGCCGCACCACGTCGTGACCGACGCCGCTTGAAGTGCACGGATTCAATGTTTCGCACAGACGCCGCGATTCCTGACTTCGCGCCTCGGCTTGTTTTCACTCTTCACCAAAGGTACTGTACTTGGGGGTCTACACGACTCCGTGTCCGGCGCCGCTGGTGTCGGCTTGTTGGGAACGACTCCGTCACGACGCCGTGTTAACAACTCATTGAAGTATTTTTGTTTCTAAGCGCTATTTTTTAGGTTAATCTTTAAAAATTCATAACTTGACTTGTGTATGTCGGATTTTTGTAGTTTTGGTCTTGTTTTGTTTAGATAAATATTTCCTATTTTCTAAACCGGTGTTTTCATTTTGTAGTGTTTTCATTAAGTTACTGTGTGTGTTGGTACAATTACTTTACACCTAGCGCTCTGAAGTTAAGCCTACTGCTCTGCCAAGCTACCAAGGGGGTAAGCAGGGGTTAGCTGAGGGTGATTCTCTTTTACCCTGACTAGAGTGAGGGTCCTTGCTTGAACAGGGGGTAACCTGACTGTCAACCAAAGACCCCATTTCTAACAATGAACCTACAAGCCCTGTATATCCCCACAACCAGAAGCGTCCTGCAGATGTAACAGTATATTGCTTTCAAAAATCTGACATCGCAGGAAAAAGTTACAGAGTAAAAGGTGGAGAAAAATGGCTGTTTTTTTACCTCAATTTCAATATTTTTTTATTTCAGCTGTTATTTTCTGTAGGAAAACCTTGTAAGATCTACACAAATGACCCCTTGCTGAATTTAAAATGTTGTCTACTTTTTAGAAATGTTTTGGTTTCGGGGATCCAGCATTGATTTCACACCCATTTCTGTCACTAACTGTAAGGAGGCTAAAAGCACAATATAGTAAAAATGGGGTATGCCCCAGTAAAATGCCAAAATTGTGTCGGAAAATCAGTTTTCTGATTCAAGTCCACTTGTTCCTAAAAGCTGGGAAGATGGTGATTTTAGCACCACAAATGCTTTGTTGATGCCATTTTCAGGGGAAAAAAACCACAAGACTTCTTCTGCAGCCCTTTTTTTTTAAAAAAAACAACATTTTCGAAGTATTTTGGCTAATTTCTTGGTCTCCTCCAGGGGAACCACAAAGTCTGGGTACCTCTAGAATCCCTAGGATGTTTGAAAAAAAAGACACAAATTTGGCATGGGTAGCTTATGTGGACAAAACGTAAGGAGGGCCTAAGCGCAAACTGCTCCAAATAGCCAAAAAAGGCCTGCCACCTGAGCGGAAAAGGCCTGGCAGCCAAGGGGTTAAAAATTCATTACTTTGCCTGTGTGTAGGTTGGATTTTTGTCGTTTTGGTCTTGTTTCATTCAGATAAATATGGACTATTTTTCTAACCTGATGTTCAGCCATTTTTTTGTGTCTTTCACTGTATTACTCTATGTATTGGTAGAAATTCTTTACACATTGTCTCTGGGTTAAGCCTTTCTGCTCGTGCCAAGCTACCAAGGGGGGTGAACGGTGGATAACCTGGTGTGTTTCTCCTTTACCCTGACTAGAGTGAGGGTTCTTGCTTGGACAGAGGGCAACCTGACTGCCAACCAAGACCCTGTTTCTAACAATCATGAAACGGTTTATCAGTGTCTCTGAGACTATGGCAAGGCAAGGTTAAATTGAAATCTATGAGATTCTGCTGGGGACTCTAGTTTGCACCCCAGCAACAATTGACAAGCCCATTCTTTTGCGCTGAAATCAGAGGAAAATGCATGATATTCAGGCCCTTATATGTCATTTTGTACTGCATTACAAGATTCACCTGGTCTACATCAGGAAGAATATGTTTTGTGGGAAGTATCACAAATGGGGAATCCATGGTTTTGTTTATGTTAGCAAAAGCGTAACATTTCCTTTATCCTTGTTTTAGTCCCAGAGGAACACAGAGAAAAAGTAGTCATTCAACAAAAGGGTCAATCCCACCATTTACTGTGTTTATTGTGGCATGGTTTTATGGTTTAAAACTTGGTAATATCTATGTGGCCAAGTGCAAGGCCTGCAGACACGAAGTGAGCTGAAGTTAAAGCAATTTGATGACTGTGGCTGCTATTTATAGGGACATTTCAGAGAATTGCTGGGAAAGTTCTTGCTGTGCAGAATGGGGCTTGGGGACGAACTGACCCTGGGGAGGTATGCCCCCCCAGGAATTTGGAAGATGGTGCAGTCCCGCGACTGCCATTTTATTTGGGCTATTACGAAGCCCAATTCTGACCCAATGATCAAGAGGCAAGATGTTTGTAGGTATTGGGTATTCATATTCCTATTGAAGGAATTCTTGGGACTGAAGTTTTCGATCGAAAACATAATCAATGTCAATGGTATCAGAGGCCTTATCCACTGGATCCAATTCGGGTGTAATGCTTGTGCGATTGGAAAAGCCTTTAAAGCTGTTATTGTGGTCATGACAATAAAGTGCTTCCCCTGGGCCAGAGGTCTCTCTTTTGTGACTGCCAGCTGAACAGCAGCCAGAGTTTTTTCAGTGGGAGCAAAGTTCAGCATTGGAATACATATGTGATTTGTATGCTATTGGAACGGTATCACCTTCATTAAATGTTACAGAAGTAAACCAGTAATTACTCTGATGACCAAATTTGTTTGAACATGTGTGTGAGTATTTTGATTCAAGCATGTCCTGAAAAAATACTCTGAGAACGTACAGTATTTATATTCAGGTGTCCAATGTATGCCTGAAAAATCTGAACGTATTAAGTCATAAAATACTTTTATTCATTGTGCATAAACTGGAATGTATGTTTGGCTAAAATTGAAAAAGCCCTATAATGATGGCAGCTTTTTGATAATATTTGGTGGTTGTAATTGTGTGCACTTTTCCAGAAAGTGGGATGCCAGGCTCTTTGCTTCATCTGATAACTCCGATCCCAAAAACAGGACACTGAGAAAAGCAATTATTCTTTTCTTGGAATTAAATTTATAGCCTAATTCAGCAAATCCCACAACAATGTGGTCCACGTGTTTTAGGTGTTCTGAGGTCGTCATCTGTAAGTAGATAACATCTACATAGGACAACGCCCTGAGATCAATTTCATGCTGAGAAAAAGCCAAGATTGTGCTTGTACCCCTTTTGGAGTTGGAAAACATTCTTTGAGAGTCAAGCGCAATGAGGCTGCTTACATCCCGACTTTCAGGTGCTAGATTTTGGCAGAAAAAAATCAGAAATATCAAAGGTTGTTTTGTGTTTTTTGTGCACTAGATTGTTAATAGGTCGTGTGCTGTGTGCATTTTTGTATAGCAAATGTACGTGTGTGACTGTTAAGGTGTTTGTAATCTAAGACTATTCTATAAGGAATGGTCTGGCTTAGCTACAGGGAACAAAAGGTTGTTCAATTGTGATACATAGGGTTGTATTACACCCTGGTTCTCAAGTTGTATGAGTATTTCTCTCACTGTTTTTTTAGCCTCATGTTTAAAGGGGTATTGTAATTTAACCTGTGGTGTTGATCTAATTGGTATTAGATGGTAGAGGTAATCTTTATCCCATCATACGTTGGTTGCGATACAGCACCGGAGCCTGTGCCAATGCCCAATCTACGGCGTAAGCTTCTTTTAGTATGTCTGGAACGAGAGCCAAGAAAGATGCCAAAATAACATCTTCCCCTCGTGAGAGATTGTGGACAAATTCTTGTGGTCAATCTTTTTCTGCCAAAAGGATATCGTAACTCAGTGTTAATCTTCCCCAAAATATTACTATTATTGTGCACTCTATGTCTCCCTCTATTTGTACTTTCACTTTGTAAACTGTAAATCCTTTCAGGAGGGGAGACACGCCTGCCCGCAGTTTCTACTTCTAAAAAGTCATTAATTGCTGCCACATCCAGACGCTCTTGAAGATTCTGGTTAACTACTACTACTAAGTTAGTGTATACGTGGCGTACTTCTGCCACTGCCATGGTACCTGTATTAGGCTGTGGTGTATAAGTAGCTAATTCTGGCCATGTACGGCCGTCATTACTTAAAAGACCTAGTCTAACATTTTGTGCAACATGTGGTAGGGCCCCATCAAGCCAATTTTGGTGTTCTTGATAAGATAGTGCTATTTCTACATATGCATATGGTCTGTATGCTGCGGGTGCATTTTGTGGAGTGTAGTGGGCAAATGTATGTATGTTCCCATCTGCTGCTGGAAAGGTGATTCAAGAATAGAATATTTCAGTTCTATACGCTTCGTGAGCCTTGACCTGTAACTTCTTCCTCATCCATGAGGCCTTGATTCTTTAAATGTGGTGCAAGGGGAAGCTTCATGTTTACTACAATTGCTACCCATTGAGGGGCCGCCATATTTAAAAAATGGTCAGTTCAGATATAGAAACACCAGTTTGGGGAAATCCTTTTTTAATGTTCAAGCTTGAACAACCTACAGCATCAAATAGGTATACCTATCTATCTGAGGAGGATATTCTATAATACCACAGATGTTTCATATAATGAAATTAATAAAATATTTATAATGTGCACTACTGGCCAGCAGGTGCCTAGATGCTGCTTATCAGTGAAGTTAGTGAGGCCTGGGGCATGTTATGATGGGCTAAAAAGCCATGCTTTAAGAGCTTTCCTGAAAGGAAGAAGCTCTGTCATATTTTTAAACCCAGAAGAGAATTCCAAAAGCAGGGCCGTACAGACAGAAAAACATTGGCCGCCCAGTTGTGGCTCTGATACCTGGGAATGACACAGTTTTTGCAAAGGATGATGACAAAAGTAGTTCGGAAAGCTACCATGAAAAACAACGTTCAATGTAATCTGGCCCTGTACAATGCAATGCTCTGAATGCGTACAGAATGCTGTAAAATCAATACACTTCTTCCCCAGGAGCCTATGAAGTTGGATCAGTGCTTGTTGGGCTGACAGATGTTTGAGAACTCTTGCAACCAACTGGGCTGCTGCTCTTTGAACCATCTGAAGTTTATGGAGAATTTGTTTTTGAATTGTGATAAAAAAGAGCACTACTGTAATCGATTTTGGCCAGTACAAGTGCTGGCACTAGAGTCTTTTTCAGGTGCTGAGGAATAAAGAGAGATACCTTTCTCAAAACTTCAGAATAAGAAGGAGGTTGAAGATATTGCTTTGACCTGATTTCCGAAAAAGCAATTTATCATCAAAGTGCACTCCTAAATTCTTGGCTTTGACCACAGGGGTAGGAAGTGGTCCAAGACTCTGAGGCCACCAACTGGGGGACCAAAGGGATGTATCTTTACCCATCAGTATTACTACAGCCTTCCAAGAGTTTAACTTCATGCAGTTGTTGTCATCCAATTGCTAATGTGGACCATACAATCATGGAAACTGTCAATGGTGTCATCAGGTCTGCCAGTCAAAGAAAAAAGAATCTGTGTGTTGTCAGCATACAACACTATTGAGAAGCAACACAATTTTATGAAGAAGGCCAGTGGGGTAACTTAAAGATTATTAAGTGTAGGAATCAGGGAGGATCCCTACTGTACTCCATATGGTAAAGAAAAAAGGGTATGATGTAAATTAATCAAGAGCAATGAATTGTGTCGCTGCTGTAAAAAAGATCTTAAAATGTCAGTGCTTTACCTCTAATGCCGATGGAGAAAAAACGTTCTATCAGTATTTTATGGTTTACAGTATCACAAAAACCACAAGGAGAACTAAGAAAATGAGTGTGGCATTTCCTCCCTTGTTCGTTGCCCTTCTGATCTCTTCTGTAGCTGCAATAAGGCCAGTTCTATGCTATGCTCACTTCTAAATCTGAACTGAGTCGGATCAGTTCTCCTTCATAAATGTAGTGAGCTCTTGATTGATGTGTTTTCCTACAATTTCTGCTGGGAAAGGCAGACGTAAGCTGGGTCTGTAATTACTGGGATCTGCTACCTCAAGATTTTATTTTTTTAATAGCGCTAATATTTACACTTTTTTCCATTCCATGGGAAAAAGGCTCCCACTAACTACCTGAATATAGATTGTACTGAGATTTAGAGATATCACTTCTGGGACCTGATGTACAATTTTAGCTGGACAAGGATCTAGCGGGGAACCTGATTTGATGGTGGTGAGTACTTTCTGAACCTGCGTTTGCAGTAAAATGAGAGAAAGAAGATAGTACCTAAGAATTATCCTGATGCCTAGATCTTATACTAAGTGTGTCCCCCAAACTGGAGGCACAGGGAGTAGAGAAGGGGCCTTGCGACTGCTGGTTGTTAACCATAAAGGTATCATACACCACTTTGAATTTTGCTTGAAAAAAGTCTGCAAGAGAATTGCAGAAATCTTGGCTGGTAGAGGAGATCTTTTTCTTTGGAAGGTTAGCTAATTCTTTTACTGTGGAGAACAATTCTTTAGAAGAGTTGTTAGAGGTTTTAATCTTCTGAGTTTATTATTCAACCTTAGTTTTATATATGAGAGCCTTGTAATTGTTGATAGTAATTTTGTAAATATCTGTTTCAGAGTCCTCATAATTTGTTCTCTACTTGCCTTCTTGTTTACGGCATATTTGTTTCAACGTACCGAGACTGTCTGAGAACCAAGGTTTTGATGGGGTGGTTCTGTGAATCTTATAAGGCTTTTCTGGCACCAACTGGTCTAAGGCAGTATTTATCCATTTATGGTAGCTAACTGTGGCAGACTTGGGATCTTGACGGGCCAGGAGCAGAGAGTTCATTAAGGTATTTTCAAATATGTTTGCATCTAATTTGTGCCAGGAGTGGTGGGTTTTAATAGAAGAGACCACCTCAGATTTTGAGGAGATAACTTGAATTCTGAGTTCAAACATGACTGCTCTATGGTCTGACCAGGTTAGTGGAAGTGATTCTCCTGGATGTAAGCAGGATTGTCTGAAAAGATTCCACCGAGCAGATGACTGGCTTAATGCATTGATATTTCCACCAGCTGTGCAAGAGCTAGATTTCCCATAGTATCCATGAGTGATTCTGTATCTGCATCTGACCTATTTTCTAACTGAAAGTTAAAGTCCCCAAGGACAACATAATCTGGAAATATGATTTTATTTTACAAGAATGGATAAAGGTCTCACTAAAGGGTGCTCTTGGACCCAGAGGATAATAAATCAGTAGTACATTTATGGTATGGTTTTTATTAAGTTCAATAATATATCACAGGGCTTCGCATTCATATGTAAGGTAATTAGGATGCCTTTAGCACTTAATGAGACAGAAATACTTGGGAGATCTGTAAAGTTAGTGCCTAACCAACTTTGGTGATGCCATATTACAGGATGGGGACAAGACTGCTGGCTTCAGGCTGCAGCATCACCTCACCAAAACATAAGAGTAAAGGTGATTTGTCGTAGTCTGATGCATGACACTAACATTTCTCAGGTAAGCATGTGAAACAGATCTTACCCCTTTCTCTCAGTTACGCAAGTGTCACACATGCACAAGACAAGCAGATGGACGGTTTGGTTAAATATATTTTATTGAAGCAATTGCATTTTATGTAAAGAGGCATGAATTGCGATTATTAAAAAAATAAAACACAACACTTTTCCTGCAGTGATGAAGAAGGTGAAATAGATAAATAGTTGCAGCATTCTGTCACAATAGTGAATCTAAAATCCCGACATGCACCACTAAAAATCTACATGAGAGCAATAGCAGTGTTAGTCCTAATCTGCCCGTCTGGTATCTGCAAGGAAACCTAAACCCCATACTTGTGCAGTAGATAAACAAGAGGTCTATTGGATTGCTGGCAACCATCCCAAGAGCATGGAGAGAAGACACAGAATTTCAGCAGAAACTGTGACAACAAGGTGCAGCATAAGATGGCAGGCTGACTGGAATGTCCCCTCTGAAATGGTGTGGGAAGCACGTTGTTTTATGATAAAACATATTGTTGTTCTAGTAACTGCCCTGACGTGACAATACAAGATTTTCTATGTATAGGGTAAACATTGTACTCTTTAGACCAGCAATACCTGGTAACTATTGTGTATGGCCTGGGGTTGAGTGCAAGATGAATTGTGGTGCAAAAGAAGTAAAGACAAATTCTGCATGGAAGGGCAACTGGTAAGAATAATGAAAGTGAAGCTTTGGTAAAATAATAATAAGAATAAAATGAAATGCAACTAGATGAAAGGGCACAGGCCTCAGGCCTAGAGCTAAAATGAATGTGCCCAGACAAAGTGCTAAAATAACTCCAGGTCAATGCTATTTCATTTTTGTTAACTTCCTATAGTTGACTTATTTCTTGTAATTCCTCACTTAGCTGTGTAATTTGCATTTCTTAATGACTTGATAACATATTATGGATGTCATGACAACCCTGGCGAACGGTGTTAAAGCGGCGGTAAGACCGCCAACAGGCTGGCGGTCTTTTTTTTTGTATTATGACCATGGCGGTTACCGCCATGGTCATCTGCCGCTTCCCCGTTCCGCCTGCCAGGGCGGAGACGACCGCTGGGCTGGAGACCTGGGTCTCCAGCCCGGCGGCCGTGACAATACCGCCGCCGGTATTGTGACCCGGCTTACTGCTGTGGATTTCCAGCGGTAGGAACTGCCATGAAATCCATGGCGGTAAGCACTATCAGTGCCAGGGAATTCCTTCCCTGGCACTGATAGGGGTCTCCCCCACCCTCCACCCCCACCCGTCTCCCTCCCCTACACCCCCCACAACCCCTGCCACCCCCCAAAGGTGGCAGGGCCCCCCTCCCCACCCCGACACCCGACATTACCTTACACATACACACCCGACACGCACGCAGGCACCACCAACACACATACACGCACACACACCGACATACATGCCAACATTCACACACACACTCAGACAGACTGGAGAAGTGTGGCTCAATGGTTAGAGCTGCAGACCCTGATGCAGAAATCTGGCCTGGGACCAGGGTTCAATTACCACCTCTGCAGGTCTTGGGCTCAATTTCCTCAGACCGGATAATTCTCGCATTGGTGCCTAATCTAATTCATGGGTCCCACTCTGTAACTCTGGGCAGTAGCTTGCTTAATCTCCACAACGGCCCCAACAGTGCTGGGATGCCTGGCTTCACCTTGGAGGTTGCCCAGGAGTGGGCACTTCACAGGGAAAAGCCAGGAGGGGTTCCACAGCGGTATGCGTATAGCACCTTGAGACCCTAACGGGTGAGTAGTGCACTATACAAGTACAAAGTTTTTTTTTTTACAGACACGTACACCCACATTCACACATTCATGTACACATCCATACAGACATACATACAGACAGACACGCACACATTTCCGAAACACGCAACACCCCCGCAAGCATACACGCACTCACACACCCACCCTACACACACAGACGCACACCCCCATGTACCCACACAACACACAACACCCCCCCACCCCCCTCCCCTAACGGACGATCGACTTACCTGTTCCTTCGATCCTCTGGGAGGGGACAGGAGCCATGGGGGCTGCTCCGCCAACACCACACCGCCAACAGAACACCGCCGCGTCGAATCACAGGATGTGATTAGTTCGGCGGTGTTCGGTTGGCGTGGCGGTGGAGGTGGAGCAACCTCCACTTCTCTGCCGCCCGCAAGTATGGCTGTTGGCGGCTCTCCGTCGGAAAAAACGACTGAGGGCACCCAACGGTCATAATACGCCGAGCGCCAAACCGCCACTACTGGCAGTCTTCCGCACGGCGGTCCCTCGGCGGTCTTCTTAAAAGACCGCTGAGGTTGTAATGAACCCCTATATGTCTTGCTCGAGATGCATATTCATTTAAATTAAGTAGGATTTTTAATGGTGTTTCAAAGTGTTGGCTTCATAATAATTATTTTTCCGAAGGTCAAAATACTCACTAAACTTAGCAAGAGCTGATAATTCCAGCAAATCAGAATACCTTGCACCATCTCTCTTGCACCCTCTCTCTATTTCCATTCATTCATTCCCTTTCCTTTCCTAGCTCTCTTCTCCCTCTCTGGTCATTTTCTCTCTTCCTTCACCGACCCTCCATCTCATTTTCTCTCACTTGAAGCCCCTACATGCTTGCTGAAATGAACCTGGGGCATCTGAGGAATGTGGCAGAGGTGCCATGTGCGGCACAGGGCTTTCAAAACAAACCCCTAAGGGCTCCAGCCCAATGGAGAATAGCCTGGTGGAATAAAAGGCCTGGCTGGCCCTGGTAAGCTGGGCAGTTCAACCTAGAGCCGAGCCAGGGGTCTGGCTTGGTTCTAAGATGTGTAATACGAGACGAGTCTGCAAACAAATAAGTGTTGGTAAAGCCAATAAGCCTGGTTTTGACATCAAACATTTTGGCTATTCCTATTTTTTTGCAAACGTTTATTGTTCAGGAATCTCCTGGGCCCTGATTAAATTTAAACAAAATAATGGCTAAAGGCAAAAGTGTTTTTCTGGTCTCAAAAAAGCACACATTTCCATGGTACACCCACACTGAATGGAACTAACTTGTGTGTGGATTTGCTTCTTGTGAAAGGCAGCATGCCGTATCTCATGGAGAAGTCAGTCAATGGCTGAAGTTGGCTAACATTGCTCCTTGGTGCATGCTAGGCTCGGTGTAAATGACACAATTAGAGACTAATGGATGTAGTCTGACTGAAGTTCTCTATAAGTAGCTATGTTACACATACGTTTAGGAAAATCAAATGGTCTTGGCTAACCCAGGCTTAACATTGGTCTGGCATTGGCTGCTAGTGCTGTCTTTGAGAAAGAAGTCAAGAAAGAAGGGAAGAGAGTAAGAAAGGGGAAAATGGTAGGATGGCAGACAAAAGGGAAGGAAGTGAGGGAGGCACAAATGGAAGGAAAGCAAACCAGAATAAAGCAGGAAAGAAGGAAAGAAAGGAAGAAAGAAAGAAAGAAAGAAAGAAAGAAAGAAAGAAAGAAAGAAAGAAAGAAAGAAAGAAAGAAAGATTTTAAGAAAGATGGTAAAACAGTAATAAAGAAAAAAGGCAAAAAAGAAGGAAAGAAAGAAGTGAAGGAAAGAATGAAGGCAAGAAATAAAGGTGGAAAAGATAAAGGAAAGAAAGAATTAAGAAATGACAGCAAAAAGAAAGGAATGAAAGAAGGAAAGAAATAAGGAGAAAATGCAAAAAAAGAAAATAGGAAAAAAAGAAGAGAAGGAAAGAAGAAATTCAAGTAGGCTCAAAAGAAAAAAGAATGAAAGAAGGAAAAGAGAAAGAAAGCAGAAAAAGAAAGAAGGAATGAAAAAAGAAGCAAAGGAAAGAGAGAAGGAAAAAATGAATGAGGGAAGGAAGGCAAACAGAAAAAGAAAAAAAGAAAATATAAAAGAAAGACAAAAAAAATGAATGAGCTAAAAAGGCAAAAAAAGAAGAAACAAATAAAAAAGATGGCAAAAAGGAAAGAAAGAAGGAACGAAAGAGGAAAGGTTAAAAGAAAGACAAAAACAAAGAAAGTAAAAAGGAAAGGATGACAAAAGATAGAAAGAAGGTAGGAAAGAGGGCTCACAATATAAAATATTGGATACTAAAACCCAAATCAGATTCAACCTATACTTAAATACAACTGATACAAGTGCGCTGCAAATTAAACAAATTTTTCCTGGGCAAAGTTTATTAAAGAGCCATTGGTGAATCCAAGTCCAGGAATATAATATGGGAGGCTGTGAAATAGCTGTCCATTTCAAAAGGAAGTCACAACAGCATTGGAAGGAGGCAGGAACTGTTAAAGCTGGAATGTGCCCTGTGCTCACTTCAATTGTGCCCTACAATCACATCAAGCAACACTGTGACTAAAGAGAACTCCCTGTGTGTGGCTGTGCACTGTGTAAAAGAGCAAAAATCACTCATAATGACATTAACTAGGCTGACCCATCGCACCATGCTATATGCTTTAGTGGATGGAAGCAAAATGAGAATGTCACAACAACAGACCAATGGATGAAGGGGAGGCGGCAGGGCAGATAAATCCCAACCTTTTCCACATCTAAAATAATAATAGCAATCAATTTAGTGTAGCTCACTTCTAGCAGCTTCAAAAGAATGAATCTCAGTCTGAGATTTAATTCTGGAATGGTACCATTAATAAGAGGACCATTTAGTGGTACCCTGGAGGGCCAGGAAGATGCAACAGAAACTGTTTTAAACAAAATCCAACTTTACAACAGCTATCACCAATGCTAAATTACAAGATAAATCCAGTGTATGAGAGAACAACAAATAACTTGTGTTGAATGTTGTGGGGAAGAAAATTGAAATAGATGAAAAAGTGAGTAGGAAGAGAAGTATGGACAACCTGCTAGAGAAAGGAAGAGAAAATGAAAAGTAAAAACAAAGACTCTTCTGGATTTTGCAGCACTTAGCATTTGGCTTTTAGCAGATAATGCCCAACTTCGGACAATAGATCTAACAGATTTTAGAGAAGGGGCATGTTGCCAAAATGGGTAAAAAGATGGATAGAATGCATAACACTGTGACTCATTCAAAAGAGGATGAAGAATATGAGTGCATAACAAAAATCTCGAAGATAATATTGTTTATAGAAAAACGTGACTCAATGAGGAAGTACAGAGTAAACCCTTAAAAAGACCAAAGCATGTATTAGCTGTAGATGAAAAGGAGGATGAACTTAGTGCAGACTCAGACCCACTATACATTATGATAACAGAAGGCTTATGCCAGAAAGATGGCCTACATAGGTTACTAGGGAGAGAAAAATGAGCAAAATATGCTTAAAAGGATAGAATGGAGACACCATAAAACTGAAGGTTTGAGCAAGTAAGCTTAGTCTTTAAAGATAGGCATTATAGAGGAGAGATATAGGTACTGCAATCTAGGGGTGAACTCCACAATATACTGTCAAAGAACCATTAAAATCAGGACATGGGAAACAGGTATTTGTTGAAATTAGGGAAGTAGAAACAATACTGCAGAAACATCAGGATGTGTTTATAAACAATGTGGCTTTATTAAAAGAGTACAAACACAGAATTAGGAAGACGAATGCGGTTGTACCAATACGACACAAAGGCCCTCATTACAACCCTGGTGGTATATGCTGCCTACCGCTGTGCTGACGGCCGCCAACATACCGTGACCGCAGCGGTATTCTGCTACGGGTATTATGACCCACACTGAGAAATCCGCCACTCTACAGACACCCACACAAGTCCGCCAGACCAAAGGTCAGTGATAAATTGGCGGTACCAAACGCCACACCATTACACCAACAGGAATACGCCCACAGTATCAGGACCCACGAATCACTGTGGCGGTCCTTCAACTGCAGTAAACCATTGGCGATACACACCGCCGCACTCAAAATACACACACACACACTTACAAAACACCACCACATTGGACAATTCAAAAAACACACACCTGACACACATACACACACCACACCCACATACTCACACCAATATAAAACACACACACACATTACCCACATCCCTTTCACCAAAAAAAAAAGATTGCCAACACAGAGAGACACAAGCCAGGAGCACCCATTCAATTTGAGCCACAGAACACCATCACCCATACACCATCCACGCACCTCACAGCACACACCACAACACATCACCCCACACATCTCCTCACACATATCACTCACACCACATCCATGGCACCCCAAAGACACCCCAGGAGAAGGTAAGGGTCATGGTAGAGGAAATCATCCAGGTAGAGCCACAGCTATTCGGTTCACAGGTGCAGCAGACATCCATTGAAAGGAAGATGAACCTATGGCAGAGAATCGTGGACAGGGTCAACGCCGTGGGACAGCACCCCAGAACAAGGGATGACATTAGGAAGAGGTGGAATGAGCTACGGGAGAAGGTGCGTTCCATGGTTTCAAGACACAAGGTAGCTGTACAGAGGACTGGCGGTGGAACCCCACCTCCTCCCCCACAACTAACAACATGGGAGGAGCAAGTCTTGGCAATAATGAATCCTGAGGGCCTTGGAGGAGTAGCAGGAGGACTGGACTCTGGTAAGTCAAATCTTTACAACCTTATCCCCCACTCTACCTGCATGCCATCACAAACTCCTACCCC
Source organism: Pleurodeles waltl (assembly GCF_031143425.1). Lineage (NCBI taxonomy): Eukaryota > Metazoa > Chordata > Amphibia > Caudata > Salamandridae > Pleurodeles > Pleurodeles waltl. The sequence continues at coordinate 1,203,369,102 of NC_090444.1, forward strand.
TACCCTCACCCCCATCACTCCACCACCTCAAATATACCCCACTATCACAACCCACCCATTCCAAAACCAAGCCCTGCATGTAACACCAATCCATGAACCACCATCACAGACCTGCATGGACACCCATCACCACAGCATGCCCATTAGAGAGAATCACCTAGCCCACAAAATCACCACGCACACGAGACAAAGCTGACAGGGCAATCCCAACCATACAGGGAAACACACCCATGCACAAGATGGCACACACAGATACAATAACACTGCATTTTCATCCCCACAGGACCCCTACTCAACGTCACCGGAGAGGATTTGCCAGCAACATACAGTCCCTCCCCCCAGAGGTGGCCCACAGTGATGACAGCAGCTCTACACGCCTGGGTCACGATGACCAACCTGGCCCATCAGGGACCTCTGGACAGTCGGTTACCCTGCCACAGTCCCAACCCACCACAGAGCCTCCCCCTCAGGAAACACCAGCACAGCACCCACCCAGCGGGCCCTGAACATGTCAATCAGCAGTGTGTCCACCACTACAGGGACCCCAGGCAACCCCACAAACACAGGACGATCAGGAACCTGGGGTCAGTGGCAGTGGGCTCACGGTTCAGAGGACAGAGGCACACAACAACAGGGAAGCTGGGAGGACTGCTGTGCGACAGGGGGAGGACAGGCCCAGGGAACCCACTCTCCACGAGGCACTCACAAACATCCTGGGAGCATGCCACCATTCCCAGGCGACCCTGGGCCAAATACTGTACAAGTTGCAGGAGACCCAGCGGCTTTATGAGGGACAGTACCTGGGGATCAGGGAGGACCTCAAAAACATCTACACCATCCTGGCCACCATTGCAGGGGTGCTGGCTGACATGGGCAACACCATGAGGGAGGCAGTGGCACAACAACGGGCCTCTGACACTAGCCACACCGAAGAAGAGCCCTCCTCATCTGCCGGTGCTAGTGGACAGGAGGTCCTGCCACAGGACCAACAGGCCACGGCACCCCACCCCTGGCAGAAGAAGAACCACCCCACAAACGGTCCCTGCGATCCAGGCAGAAGCCAGAGAACATTGCCAAGACCCCCACCAGGAAATAGTACTCTCCTGATTGTCACCCTTCTGTCCCACTTTGTCACCCTGTCCACCTTGAGCTGCCATTACTCTCCTTCCTATGCCCCATTGGACAATGCACCTGTTATACCAAGAGATTGGACTCTAACTGGACATTCCTCCGCCATGACCCCAGCCCATTGCACATCCCCCTCTATGTATGAGCACTTAAATAAACACCCTTGGAACAAATACAAATCTTGAGTCTGTCAAATTATTGAAATATGTATTAGTACAACAGTCTGAAAACATTTAAGTCATATGTACAATAATATATACATTGGTATGACCTTTAGTGGGCAGCAGGAAACATACCAGGAGCCAGAGTGGGGCACAGAGATCTGAAAATAGAGATGCCAAAGGTTACAGGAAGTGGCCATAGACATAGGGAAATCAGGCTGCCATGTACAATGTCCAACAGAAAACTGAAATGTAAAGAGAAGTTACAGTGTCTTACCTGTGTCTCACTGGAAGTACTACTGTATTATATTACATCTGTTGTCCACATCTTCTTCCTATGCCTCCTATTCCTCATTGCCCACAGGCTCCACCGCTGCCACAAGACCATCTCCAGGCTCATCCTCCGGCAGGAAAGGCACCTGGCATCTCAAGGCCAGGTTGTGCAACATGCAACATGCAACATGCAACATGCAACGATGATCTGGCACACCTTCTTGGGTGAGTAGTACAGGGATCCACCTGTCAGACGGAGGCACCGGAATCTGGCCTTCAGGAGGCCGAAGGTTCTTTCAGTTATCCTCCATGTTCGCCCATGTGCCTCATTGTAACGTTCTTCTGCTCTTGTCCTGGCATTCCTCACTGGGGTCAGTAGCCATGAGAGGTTGGGGTAACCAGAGTCACCTGCAAATATCGAGGGATACCTGTTAGACACACACTAACCCTTAGGGACAACCCCATACCCAGACACCAACTTATACAGGGTGGGGACCTTGGGGTCACCTGTTAGCCACACCCGGTGCCTCTGGAGTTGGCCCATCACATAAGGGATGCTGCTATTCCTCAGATGAAGGTGTCATGCACAGAGCCAGGATATTTGGCATTCACATGGGAGATGTACTGGTCCACAAAACACACCATCTCCATATTAATAAAGTGATAGCTTTTTCTATTCCTGAACACTTGTTCATTTCTCTGGGGACGACGACAAATGCCACATGTGTACTATCAATGGCACCAATGATGTTGGGGATATGTTCCAGGGCATAAAAGTCAGCTTTCACTGAGGCCAAATCCTCCATCTAGGGGAATACGATGTAGCTGCGCATTTGTTTCAGCAGGGCAGACAACACTCTGGTCAACACGTTAGAGAACATTGGCTGAGACATCCCTGGTCCCATGGCCACTGTTGTTTGGAAGGAACCACTTGCCAGGAAATGGAGCACTGACAGGACCTGCACTAGAGGGGGGATACCTGTGGGCTGGCAGATAGCTGACATCAGGTCTGGCTCCAATTGGGCACACAGTTCTTGGATTGTGGCCCGATCAAGTCTGTATGTTAGTATAATGTGTCTGTCCTCCATTGTCGCAAGGTCCACCAGGGGTCTGTACACAGGAGGATGTCGCCATTTCATATTCATCCTCAGCGATTGAAGCCTATGGAGGAAAACGGTGAGCAGAGGGTCATATTCACACATCAATTGAAATAATGACGCATCTTTTCCTTTACAGAACCTGTATGTGAATCCGAGATTCAGTTGCTGTGCCAGTGTCTGCTGTGACGCAGTTAGGTGCCATGGCCTGTGCCCCCCTGAAATGGCGGCTGCCTGACCTGTGTGGAGGGACAATTGGAAATAATTCCGCTGGTGTTGTGCGCCGTTGCGGTAGGCGGTCGGTGACTGCCAGCGCAACTTCACATTGGTTATCATTGGGCCCTATGGGTTCCAGGAGCCAATGGCGATGTACTCTGGCGGTGACAGTACGCACTGCCGCAGATGTGACCGCCATTTTCTAGCTATTCACTCACTTGCTACCTGACCTTCAACAGGAGAGGACCTACACTGCAAGTGCTGCTGTGACCTGTGTCTGGAAGCGACAATGGCTCATGTGTCTGGGGAAAGGGCCCCTGCCCTCACTGCGGAGGAGTTGGAGAAACTGGTGGATGGTGTCCTACCCCAGCACACGTTACTCTATGGTCCTCCAGACAAACAGGTGAGTACACTGTGAGTGTGATGTGTGGGCCATGAATGTATGGATTGCTATGTGTGTAAGCCACATGTAGGGGGGGCTGAGGCGTCCTGGCCAGTGTGCTGCATGTATGGTGGTCAATGTATGTGCGTCAGGGGATTGGAGTGATCTGGTAGGCCATGAGTGTGACGGTCTGGACAGTTAGCTAATTTCCTTTTCTGCTGTCTTTTCCATGCAGGTCAGCACACATCAGAAAAAGGGTATTTGGCGTGCCATCACCAAGGAGGTGCAGACCTTGGGGGTCTTTGACAGACGGAGCACCCACTGCTGCAAACAGTGGGAGGACCTGCGCTGCTGGGCAAGGAAGATGGCGGAGGCCCAGCTGGGACTGGCCTCCCAACAAGGAAGGGGTGCCCGTCGTACCCTGACCCCCCTGATGTTTCGCATCCTGGCGGTGGCCTATCCGGATATGAATGGGGCTTTGAAAGCACCACAGCAGCCCAAGGGGGTGAGTACAGATTCAGAATCATGACTGTGCGTGCGTTAAGGTTTACCTGGGTGGAGGATGTGGGCTGTGAGTGCCCCTAGGCCAGGGCAAACATGGCAGGGTAGGTCCCTTGTTGGGCAGGCTCTGAAGCACTCCAACCCCAATAGTGTTAGTGGGCATCTACTACTGGGCATGGTCCTGTGGGTTTCAGGTGTGCAGCTAATGGAGTTAGCCATTGTACCCCATGGGCTGGTGACTATCTTAGTAACTGGTAGTGCATAGCCTAGTGCATAGGGCTACTCCCTGTGTGTTGTGTACGCCAACGGTAGTGGTGTTGCTGGCATTAATCAAGTGTATCCTCTGTCTCGCCCCCTCGTTTTTGTTTTGTCACCCTGTCCTTGTGTGCATTAGCATCATCTGGCAGAGGAGCAGAGGCACCGATGACGGAGGGAGCTGCACGCTGCACTCCCGATGGGCCATGAGGCCGAATCCACCGACAGTGAGGGCACCAGTGGGACGGAGGGCGAGGGGAGCATCACGACGGGGACAGGAGGGGACACCACAGACAGTGACTCCTCCTCCGATGGAAGCTTCCTGGCGGTGGCGGACACCTCTGTGCCCACCCCAACAACAGGTACAGCCGCCACCCCCCAGCACCGCCCTCCCAGCAGCCCCTCAGTGTGTTTCCTGGGCCCGCTCACCCAGGAGGGTGGGCATTTCCTTCACCCCAGCCTCCTCAGGCCCTGCCCCAGTCAGCCCTGCTGCCCTCAGTGAGGAGGCTATTGACCTCCTGAGATCCCTCACTGTTGGGCAGTCAACCATTCTGAATGCCATCCAGGGTGTCGAGAGGCATTTGCAGAAAACAAATGCATACCTGGAGGGCATTCACTCTGGTGTGGCGGCCCAACAGAGAGCATTTCAGGCTCTGGCCTCTGCACTGATGGCAGCCATTGTCCTTGTCTCCAGCCTCCCCCCCCTCCAACTTCCTCTACCCAGTCCCAATCCCCTCAACCCCAGCCTATTCCAAGCACACCCTCAGACCAGCATTCACCCAAATCAGCACACAAAAGTGGCTCAGGCAAACACAAGCACCACATTTCATCTCACAGGCACTCACACAAGCACCATCCCCATGCAGACACACCAACATCCACTGCCTCCACTGTGTCCCCCTCCTCGTCGTCATCCACCTCCCTCCCAGTAGCATCTCCACTCACACCTGCATGCACTATATCCTCATCGACTACCTCCATCACCAACACGCCCATCACAACACACCCCTCACTGGCAGTCACCACCCCAACATCCATGCACATGTCCCCTGTGTCCTCTCCCAGTGTGTCTGTGATCCCTCCTCCCAAAGTACACAAACGCAAGCACCCACCCACCCAACAGCCATCCCCCTCTCAACAGCATCCAGCCCATGCACCTGCACCCAAACTCAGCAGAAAGACACCTCCTATAACCACTCCTTCTTCCTCCACTCCCAAGCCCTCTCCCTCTTCCCACCCCAGTGTCCTTAAGAAGCTTTTCCTAGCAAACATTGACCTCTTCCCTACCCCCCCCATCATTTCCCTTGGGCCAGGGTAGCCAGAACCCAGCCCAGCACCTCAGCCACCAAGTCGACATCCACTGTGGTTCCTGCAGCTATCGGAGGCTCAAAGGGGGCATCCGCCAGCCCAGCCTGTGTGCCACCAACCCCTGCCAAGGCCAAAGCCATCCCACCACCTGGCAAGGTGAAGAGGGGGACAGCATCCAGCAAGAGGAAGGAGCCACAACCACCCAGCAAGGCCACCTCAAAGACTTCAGCTGCCAGACCCAAGGTAACACCACCATCTGCCAAGGTGAGGAAGAGGCACAAAACACCAGGCATGGCACTTCAGCCGTCCGAGGCTGCAGGTGAAGGCCTGGTGGCTACCAGCACAACCGCCAGCACCGCAACCTGCACCGCAGCCAGCACCGCCAGCAGCCCCGCTGCTAGCAACGCCGCAAGCACTGCCGCAAACACCTCCACCTGCACCACCGCAAGCACCACTACTGTCAGCAGCAGCAGCCCTAGTGGGCAGCCGTCCGAGGCTGCAGGAGAAGGGCTGGAGCCTCCCTCCACCACTGGAAGCACCGCAACCCGCACCGCCGCTACCACCACCGCAGGCACCGCCGCAAGCACCGCCACCTGCACCGCTGACAGTAGCACCACTACCAGCAGCAGCAGCCCCAGTGGGCAGCCGTCCGAGGCTGCAGGAGAAGGGCTGGAGCCTCCCTCCACCACTGGCAGCACCCCCACCAGCACAGGCACTACCACCAGTTTGCAGCCGTAGCTGCCGCCGGATGGAGTCTAGCCCTGCCTCCATGGACTATCATGCAACCTGGTCCCTGCAAATCTCGTGCCTCAGACACTCAGGTGAGCTACTCTGAACTGCCACGCCCCAAGTGCTGCATCACTGGGCACAAAGCCCCTCCAGAACCAGTGGAGAAAGGCATCCACTCACCCTATCCTTGGCAGGATGAAGGAGACTGGGCACAAAGCCCCCTCCAGAACCAGTGGAGGATGGCATCCACTCACCCTATCCTTGACAGGATGAAGCACACTGGGCACAAAACCCGCTTCAGAACCAGTGGAGAAAGGCATCCACTCACCCTATCCTTGGCAGGATGAAGCAGACTGGGCACAAAGCCCCCTCCAGAACAAGTGGAGAAAGGCATCCACTCACCCTATCCTTGGCAGGATGAAGCACGCTGGGCACAAAACCCCCTCCAGAACCAGTGGAGAAAGGCATCCACTCCCCCTATCCTAGGCAGGATGAAGCACACTGGGCACAAAGCCCCAGCCAGAACCATTGGGGCATTGCATCCAATCACCCTGTCCTTGGCAGGATGAAGCAGACTGGGCACAAGGCCCCTACAGAACCAGTGGAGAAAGGCATCCACTCCCCCTATCCTTGGCAGGATGAATCACACTGGGCACAAAGCCCCCTCCAGAACCAGTGGAGAAAGGCATCCACTCACCCTATCATTGGCAGGATGAAGCAGACTGGGCACAAAGCCCCCTACAGAACCAGTGGAGAAAGGCATCCACTCACCCTATCCTTGGCAGGAAGAAGCACACTGGGCACAAAGCCCCTTCCAGAACTAGCGGAGAAAGGCATCCACTCACCCTATCCTTGGCAGGATGAAGCACGCTGGGCACAAAACCCCCTCCAGAACCAGCGGAGAAAGGCATCCACTCACCCTATTCTTGGCAGGATGAAGCACACTGGGCACAAAGCCCCAGCCAGAACCTGTGGAACATTGCATCCAATCACTCTATCCTTGGCAGGATGAAGCAGACTGGGCACAAAGCCCCTCCAGAACCAGTGGAGAAAGGCATCCACTCCCCCTATCCTTGGCAGGATGAAGCACACTGGGCACAAAGCCCCCTCCAGAACTAGTGGAGAAAGGCACCCACTCACCCTATCCTTGGCAGGATGAAGCAAACTGGGCACAAAACCCCTCCAGAACCAGTGGGGAAAGGCATCCACTCACCCTATCTTTGGCAGGATGAAGCAGACTGGGCACAAAGCCCCTCCAGATCCAGTGGAGAAAGGCATCCACTCCCCCTATCTTTGGCAGGATGAAGCACACTGGGCACAAAGCCCCCTCCAGAACCAGTGGAGAAAGGCATCCACTCACCCTATCCTTGGCAGGATGAAGCACACTGGGCACAAAGCCCCCTCCAGAACCAGTGGAGAATGGCATCCACTCACCCTATCCTTGGCAGGATGAAGCATACTGGGCACAAAGTCCCCTCCAGAACTAGTGAAAGAGGCCACCCACTTGAGAGACTGTGGCTTTGCACTCCCCAGGACCAAGCAGTGGGCAAACCAACCACTTGAGAGACTGTGGCCTTGCACTCCCCAAGACCAAGCAGTGGGCAAACCAACCACTTGAGAGACGGTGGCCTTGCTCTCCCCAGGACCAAGCAGGGACAAACCACCCACCAGAGAGACTGTAGCTTTGTCCTCCCCAGGACCAAGCAGTGGGCAAACCACCCACTAGAGAGACTGTGGCTTTGCACTCCCCAGGACATCGCTGTGGGCATGGAGCCCCCTCCAGGAGCAGTGCCATTATTCCATCTTCTGGCTGAGGTGCCCCCCGTCCCCCTGAGGTGCCTGTGTGTTTTTGACCTGATGCCCCTGAAGTGTTTTCTCCGTAGTGAGGCAGAAGTCAAGTGTGAGCTTGGTCTATGAATTTTGGCTCAGTGGCCCACGGACATTTTGAGTGGACATTGTACCACCTTATGTACATATTGTGTATTTTTGTAAATACTGTTTTTAAAAATATTACATATATCTGTCTATTTCTAAATTATCACTGACTTGACGCTATTCCTTTTATCCTTGCGTTCTTCCAGGGGGTTACGGGGTGTAAATGTAATGCTGTTGCATGTGTTTGTGTGTATGGTGTTGTGAATGAGGGTGTTGGGGTGTTGCGTGTGTGTCACTCTCTTCCCCCCATTCCCTGTGTACTAGGTGCAGTACTCACCATGGTTGTTGCCGCTGCCGTTCGTACTCCTGGTAGATGAGGACATAGACCAGCATGGGCAGGACGTGCAGCTCGGGCTCTATGGCGTCCTGGTTCCTTGTTGAGTGTCGAAAGGTGAGTGGTTCCCCTTCTGGGTACTGTTTCCGCCGTGCTTTTGATGGCGTTGGAACCGCCCCGGAAAAGCTGGCGGATGGACGGGTTGTGATGGAGTGGGCGGTACATTGACTTCCGCCTGTCTGTTGGTGGTTACTGCCACGGTGTTTGCTGCTACCGCCATGGTGGTCTGAGTGTTAAAGTGGCTGTATGTGTTGGCGGTTTCCGCCGTGGTCGTGATCCCATTTTTTTTACCGTCGGCCTGTTGGCGGTATTACTGCCACTTTATCACCGACCGCCAGGGTTGTAATGAGGGCCAAAGTGAGGCCTTCCTCATCACAATTGTAGGAGTGTTTTTAATAAGAAGAAACTAATAGTTTATTCAGATGTGCTTACGTTAGCACAATTAGATTTCAATTGACATGACAAGGCCTCATACAGCTTGCATTGACATAATTTCATATTTTCAGAAGGAAAATGTACTTTTTATTATACATGAACAATCCTTTCCATGTGGATGTTATCATGTCAATGTGTGTTTTTCCATTTTAGAATAAAGAATGAGATAGAAACTCCTGACATGGTGTCTGTTTGTTGATAAAATTCAGCTGTATCAATTTTCCTCCTGATAAGGAAGACATGCCTAGGATGTTCCTGTGTGTTGCAATATTCAAGGCTCTCTCCCTAGGCTCAAACAAGAGTGGCATTCACACTCTAAGCATGTTATTGTTTGTTAAATTACATAAAACACTGACATTTCCTACATTTAACTATGTTCATAAGCCACATTCATTTGAGGCAAAGTAGGTGTTTACTAGATATAGTGTATTTGATGTATCTTGTGTAGTTGAACAGTCATTGGTTAATTCACATATATCTTTCTTAAGTCAGTTCTAATATGCCATTTGACACTATTGGCCTTATTCCAAGGACTACCAGCCTCGTAGTGACTGTCGGACCGCAGCAACTGTGGTGGTCCGACCTCCACATTACAACCCTGGCAAGTGGACCTGCCAAAGGACCGCCATCCCCGCCAGGAACATCCTTCCCGATGGGCTGACAGCGGTCTGAGTTGTACTCAGTCAGGGCGACGCTGAAGTCAGCGCCGCCTGGCTTATTACAAATCAGCTTTCTGCCAGCCTTTCCATGGTAGGGATCCTACCATGGAAAGGCTGGCATAAAAGCAGTGCAGTGCCCCCGCCCATCACCATCAAAATATTCACTGTCTGCTTTGCGGGTGCTGGAGTGCTACGATACTGTCTTTGGCTTCCTTAATGGAGCTGAGGCCAATATCGTAGCACTATTCCCGCCGGTCAGGCTAGTGGAAACGCGTAATACAATGATCCCGCCGGTCAGCCCATGGGAACATTGTAATATGCTTGGGGGGATGCCACTAGTATGATGGTGGCGTCCTCACCACGGCTTTGGCAGTCCTCTTTTAGGACCGCCAAAGTCGTAATGAGGCCCTTTGTCGTGTGCGTAGCTTTTCTGCTAAAAGACCAATAATATGAATGTGTTTTAGGAAATGTGTCAGACTTTTCCTGATCATTTTGGGGAGTAGACTCTATGATTGTCTGTTTTCTCACTTTATACTTAAACTTTTCTTGCTTTCATTACTGTGTAGATTCCATTTCAGTCCGTCATTTGACTTTGTATTTGGTTCTGGCTGATTGCTTATCTTAATGTTTCACATTATATCACTCCTCTTGCTGACAATTTTGATATGAGCTAATTCATGATCTGATTGACAATCTCTTTGCCTTCTGTAATCATAATCATTTTGAGTAAACCCTTATAGTATTGACTTGAATTACTCTCTTGTGAAGATTTTAATAATTTGCACTAGGACTTAATCTTAGAGTGAAACACTAGGTTTTACGGAGACTCAGACAGTCTTAACATTGCTCATCAACCTACTAATTATTTAATTAGAGAATCAACACTATAAAAGGTTAAGTGAATTAAATGCTAAAGGAGGCAGAGGATGCATATGTATCATTGAAAAGATGGAGGTCAGAAGTAGCTTTCACAGTCGTAATCACTAAACTTCCTAATGGTATGTTATGCTTTTGTGTCGACATCCGCAATGTAAGCAAGTTAGACAGTTTGATAGGGATCTGCTGTCCAACATAAACCAAATGTTACTAACACTGAAAGTGGGCTAAAGTGTTAACGAAAATTTGATTTGCAGCCTGCATATTACCAGATCAAGTTACGTCCCAAATCAAGAGCATTGATTGCATTTCTATTGATGGAAAATATTTACTGGCTTCAATTTATCCTTGAAACAGCAACTTTGGTATTCCACTAAAGATTCCACAAAGATTATTGCAATTTTGTAGGTCACTCCTGTATGATCATGGGCCCACAACATAAACTGTTGAAAATAGGAATCACTTTGTAATGGGGAGTAGGAACAAGATAATTCATTTGAAATTATACCAAAATGCAAATTTTTAAGAAATAAAACAACAATTTTGAAAGATGATACAAATGGCTTTAAGATAGTGGTTAATTGATGCAACAGGAGGTGCAAGAGAAAATGAAATAGCATTTGCTTCAAGGGAACATGCCAAGACAGAAAGAGCACGTGCTGTAATAGAGAGGAAACTCCTTGCATGTATGTTACTGACAGCACATTTCAGAACTTACTTTTGGAACAAATGTTTGCTGTAAACTGTTGCTCAGAGTGTTGGAATCTATAGATACACACAAAGACACCCCTAGACTTAGAGAACTAGCATCTTAGCTACAAAATTACCAGTTAACAAGAGAGGACCATCTTGAGGTAGGAGAAAGCAAGTGGTGGACTGTCTATACCATCCACTAGACATCAGCAACAAAGGACAAGAACAAGAGGAAAAGTGCAAAATGGTGGTAGCATGTATATAGTTTTTAGAAAATTCACATAAAAGCATTATAGGAAGGTCACTTTTTCAAAGATTAGAGGCCAGATTGGAAAACAGTTTTGACTGCCATTATTTCATGACCTTGGCGACGTGTTAAGGTAGTGCTTGGTGCAAACACCATTGTATTTTGAAAACATGTTGCTTCACAAGAATGTTTGTGGATATTTATGTGGCATTTCATTATGTTGATGATATGCTCTGTTTTTTTGCTGCTTTGCTTTTTGCTGTTTTGTTGCAAAGCGATGTGTTGTCCATGCTTGTTCTGTTGTGTTCATGTTTTGATTATTTTGTCTTGTGTGCCCTAATTTTTAACTGTGTGTTATGTTGCTTTGTTGGTTATTGTATTATGTTCTGTTCACACTCGAGATGTCAACAATGCTGCTGAATTTCCAGCTAAATGCAGCAAATACTTTTAAAGCTCCTTTACCCCTGTCTAGGGAGGCAAAATATCATTGCTCCAACTATTCAAAGACATGAGTTAGGCCAAATCTGTGGCAGTAATATGTCTTGAATTAGCACTTGCAGTGCTCACTTTAAGTGATACAACGCTTTGCCTTAGGCTGATCTTTGAAGTAATGCAACAGAGATGGAACACAGAAGATAACACAGAGTTTTCATTGAGAACATAGAGGAAAATATATATTATGTATAGAAAACAAAATATTGTTAAGAAAGGAAAGGTTAATTTTGCCAGATGTTCAAAAGTAACTGGTAGCTGTGGCTCATCAAGGGAATTTGTTGAAAACATTGACAAAAAGAAAACTAAAACAATCATACTCTTGGCCTGGTTTGATTGCCGACGTGAACAAATGGGTAGACAATGGTCCAGAATTTAAAGAAAGTGAAAAAGGAATAACAACAAGAATGGTGCACATGGAGAGACACCACAAGAAACACGTGAACAAATTAGGTCTGGAATTCATTAGACGAACTCTAGAGTTACTTCCAAAATAGAAGTACACTGCTGTACTTCTGGAGTATAACAGCAATTAGATAAACTTGAGATTCATTGCAGAAACCACAACCAATTCTCCTATAAAATTCTTCAAATATATATTTTTGTGAGGGTGGGTATACCCAGTGGAGTACAGGTCACTCTGTGGACCATGAAAATAATCATAGAAATACATAGAAATGAAGCAACATATCAATCCCTTATAGTCATCAAGGGCATGTACTAAACAAAACAATCACCCAACTAATTTGAGGCATGCACAAATGGCAGTCTGCAAGCACATGTATCTGGAAGAAACTATGCACAAAATGCTGGTGGTCTACCGAACTATAGTGAATGAGGCAAAATTCAGCTCATTTGAATTTATGAGAAAATGCAAATGCACACAACAAACATACCCCCTTGTTGGACAATGGTGAAAAAAGTCAATAAATGTTAGCGACCCCACCATGGGAAAATAGTGGATAGAAGATAAGTTTTACAACTACAGGAAAAGAACTAAGCCCTCCAAATTTGAAAAGGGTAATTGGGTGAAGGTGAAATTGCAAGGGATTAAACACCATGAACTGAATACGTTTGGTCGCCAACCCTGGTGAAGTAAAATATTGGATCCTGGCTTGAACTGGAAATTGTCACGACTCACGTGCTGCTTACGCCTGGAATCCGCAGATCGAGTGGCGTGGGTCTTGAGTGTTCGACTTTGGCCCAGAAAGGGGCGACTCTTTCTGGTAGCCACGGTGCTGTAGGCAATGGAAACGCCAAGAACAGACCGTGCCCTTCAGAAATAGCGCCAGAGGGAAAAAAAACCTAAAAAGAGGAAAAAACCTCTAAACAGAAAGATTCCTGAAACAAGAACAAAAGAACAGGAATCAACAGAGGCAAAATGTAGGTAAACACAGAATTGACGAGATCCAGAACCGAAAGGCAAAGAATCAGGAGCGAAGACACTATCAAAACAGAAAGTGTTGCAGCGCAAGGAAAGGAAGAAAACACATCCCTTAAATACCATTAAACAGGAAACGACCAACAGGAAGTAAAAGGACACCATCTTAGATAGGGAAAAGTACATAGAACAGAATAGATTAGGAACCATAGAGAATAGGGAACAAGGAATGCTGGGAAGAAAAAGGTAACATGGGAAGGGGGAAAAAACATAAAGGAAGGTACAACCAGATGACCCAGGAAAAGAAGAAAAGAAAAGAAAAAGAACAGGTAAGAGGGGTCAGGAGGCACAAGAAATGCGGTGCACAAAAGCAGAGCGAGGCCCCATGCCAAATCTGGGGCCTCGCAAGGTACATAATAGACTTGGGGCGCGCCGCGTCCTGTAGACGCGTTGTGCGGCCCGACAGTAGATCTCCCCCCGAAGGCCCAGGTTTGTGTGGAAATAAACAGTGAAAACGATGAATCAGAAGAGGTGCGTGAACAGAAGATGCATCTTCCCAAGAGCATTCACTGAGAGGATAACCCATCCAATGAATCAGATACTGAAGACGTTTGTGAAAAAGACGAGAGTCATAAATTTCTTGTACCTCATATTGAGGTACATCATCCACTAGCACCGGAGGAGGACAAGGAAACTGACTAGAGTAAGGGTCAGGTACGTAAGGTTTGAGCTGGGAAACATGAAAGACTGGATGAATTTTCCATGTACGAGGCAAGTGAAGACGGACAGTGACAGGATTAATCAACTGAAGGGTACGGAAAGGCCCGTAGTAGCGAGGTGTGAACTTATTCTGAGAAAGGTGTGAGGGCAAGAATTTGGATGAAAGCCAGACTTTATCTTGAAGGTGATAGTCTGGAGTGTTCCTACGTTTCTTGTCTGCTATTTTCTTCATATATCTCTTGGTGTTTAACAAATTGGATCGAATTAGTCTATGGATCTGTAGAAGTCGTTTGGAAAGGGAAGTAATTGCAGGCAGAGGAGAGGTAGACTGAGGAGAAGTAGGAAAAGAGGTAGGATGATAGCCTAAAGAACAGAAAAAAAGGAGTGACCTTGGAGGCACTATGGACAGTATTATTATAGGAAAATTCAGCAATAGGGAGATAAGTGTTCCAGTTGCTTTGGGTAGAATTACAAAAACAGCGAAGGTATTGCTCTAATCCTTGGTTCAGACGCTCGGTCTGTCCATTGGTCTGAGGATGGAAACCCGATGACAGTGCTATATTGATATTTAGGCCCTCATTCTGACCTTGGCGGGCGGCGGAGGCCGCCCGCCAAAGTCCCGCCGTCAGGTTACCGTTCCGCGGTCGAAAGACCGCGGCGGTAATTCTGACTTTCCCGCTGGGCTGGCGGGCGGTCTCCTTCAGACCGCCAGCCAGCCCAGCGGGAAAGAGGCTTCCACGATGAAGCCGGCTCGGAATCGAGCCGGCGGAGTGGAAGCTGTGCGACGGGTGCAGTTGCACCCGTCGCGTATTTCACTGTCTGCGCAGCAGACAGTGAAATACATGTAGGGGCCCTCTTACGGGGGCCCCTGCAATGCCCATGCCAGTGGCATGGGCACTGCAGGGGCCCCCAGGGGCCCCGCGACCCCCCCTACCGCCATCTGGATCTCGGCGGTCCGACCGCCGGGATCTGGATGGCGGTAGAGGGGGTCGGAATCCCCGCGGCGGTGCAGCAAGCTGCGCCGCCGCGGAGGATTCAATGGGGCCGCGGTACACTGGCGGGACCCCGCCAGTGGTGCCGGTCCGACCGCGGCTTTACCGCCGCGGTCGGAATCCCCATTGGAGCACCGCCGGCTTGTCGGCGGTGCTCCCGCGGTCCTCCGCCCTGGCGGTCAAAGACCGCCAGGGTCAGAATGAGGGCCTTAGTGTCTTACAAAAATATTTCCAAAACCGGGAAATGTACTGAGGTCCTCTGTCAGATACAATGGTATGTGGAAGTCCATGGAGACGGAAAATATGGTCGATAAATATCTGGCTTAGTTCTTGGGATGTAGGTAGCTTTTTCAGGGCAGTGAAGTGAGCCATTTTAGTAAAGGAATCAACAGTGACCATGATAACCCGGTTTCCTGCTGATGGTGGGAGCGAACACATGAAATCAGTAGAAATGGTGTGCCAGGGAGCTGGTGGAACAGGCAAAGGCTGTAGTAATCCTGCAGGTCTGGTACGGGGAATCTTGACTTGAGCACATATGGGACAAGCCTGAACGTATCTTTCAACATCCGGCTTCCAGGTAGGCCACCAGAAAAATCGTGAAAGAAGTTCTTGTGTGGCCTTGATGCCTCTATGACCAGCAACCGGCGAATCATGGCACATTTGTAATGCCTTTTCTCTAACTCTGTTAGTAGGGAGGAACAACAGATTCTGATAATAATAATATCCTTGTTTTTTACATATAAAGGGTTTTAGTTTCTCTGCTTCGCGGTCAGACAGGCTGGAGTATTCCAGTTGTACCTCCTCCAGGAAAGACTGAGCTACTCCATTGATCTTAGTAGGTTCAAGTAGATACTGAGATGGGGTAGGAGTACAATCTGGATAACGGCGAGACAGAGCATCAGCCAGAATGTTTTGGGATCCAGGAATATAGGTGATGTAAAAATCATACTGACTGAAGAAAAAGGCCCAACGAGCCTGGCGACTATTCTGGCATACAAAATTACGTAAACATTGTAGATTACGATGGTCTATTCTCACCTCAAAAGGCTCCTTGGAACCCATAAGAAACTGTCTCCATTCTAGGCAGGCTGTTTTCAGAGCTAATAACTCCCTTTCTAGGACTGAATAATGTTGTTCTGATGTAGAGAGTACATGGGACAAATAGAAAACAGGATGTTCAAGACCATCATCTTCTTGTTGTTGGAGTAAGACAGCTCCGATGGCTCTTTTAGAAGCATCGGTAACTACAATAAATTGTTTGTTGGTATCTGGGTGTCTCAAGATGGGGGCTTGAGTGAAAGCCTTCTTTAAACCTTGAAAAGCTGTTTCAGCCGCCTTAGTCCAGACAAAACCTTTTGTTAAATTTTCCTTCTTTAAAGTGTGAGTTATGTGGCTGGTTTGTTTCGCAAAGTCTAAGATGAACTGCCGATAAAAGTTTGCTAATCCTAGAAAACATTGTGTTTCTTTAATAGAAGAAGGAGAAGGCCAATCTAGAATGGCTTGTATTTTTTCTTGGTCCATAGCTCTGCCGGTGGGACTTAAATGATAACCCAGATATTTGACTTCCGTCTTGTCGAACTCACACTTTTCTGGTTTACAAGATAGTTGATGTACCCGGAGTCTTTGAAGGACTTGTTTCACACGGGAAGAATGGAGTTCGGGACGTCTAGAATAAATAAGAATATCGTCTAAGTAGATTACAACTGTCTGGTTCAAAAGGTCAGAAAACACTGAGTCCATAAATCTTTGGAAGATTGTGGGGGCATTAGTGAGACCAAAAGGCATAACCTTGTACTCAAAGTGACCAAATGGGGTTCTGAAAGCTGTTTTCCAGTCGTCTCCTTCTTTAATACATAAAAGGTGATAGGCTCCCCGTAGATCCAGTTTGGTAAAACGTTGAGCCCCTCTGACTGCTTCTAGAATATCCTTGATGAGAGGCAAAGGATAACAATCCTTTATAGTTATCTTATTCAGGCCTCGAAAATCCAGGCAAGGACGAAGATCCTTTGTCTTCTTGGGTACAAAAAAGAGAGGAGCCCCTGCCGGAGAAGACGATGGAACAATAATACCACTCTGTAAATTTTCTTCCAGATACTCTTTTAGAACTTCCTTTTCGGGTTCCGTGAGGGAATACATCCTCCCAAAGGGAACAACAGTTCCAGGTTCCAAGGGAATAGCACAATCGTAATCTCGATGTGGAGGTAACACAGGTCTGGATGGTTTTTGGAACACATCTTGAAACTCTAAATAGTGTTCAGGGACTCCTTGGACAGTATTGAGGGAATATCCGGTAGTACTTTCAGTAGGTGTTCATCTTTTCGGTGACCAATATTTGTCGGAAGCAAAACAGTTCTCATGACAAAACTGTGAAGACAAGGAAATAGTCCAGGTTTCCCAATTCACATACGGATTATGTCTTATGAACCACGGAATTACTAGAATGATGGTATGGTTGGGGGATGATATGAGATTAAAAGAGATGTGTTCCTGATGGTTACCAAACTGTAAACTTAACATCAGGGTAGTAGTATCGACTGGACCAGAGGATATCAAAGATCCATCCACTGTGTGCACTTGTTCGGGAATTTCTTTGGGTTGTGTTGGAATTTGTTGAGTAGTGGCCCAAGTCTTATCCATGTAAATACCACTAGCACCACAATCTAGTAATGCCATAGTTTTTTCTTGACGGCCGTCAGGTAGTTGTAACATGACAGGTAACATGAACAAGGATGTGGTATTGTCCTTAAATGAACTGATGGAAGGTATAGCCGATTATCCCGTCCCCTCCCTTCTTACAGAGGACGGGAAGTGGCGTTTCCCGATGGCCTTTGCGGACGTACAGGGCAGGTACGAAGCATGTGACCAGCAGAACCGCAGTACAGGCACAATCCTTTCTTACGTCTGTCTTCCCGCTCGCTAGCGAAGAGCGGGCCTCGAGTAGTATCCACTTGCATGGGTTCCCCCTCTATGTCTCTAGCAGGAGGGCGAGGTTCCTCAGAATGATGCAGATAAACCCGTGAAGTGCTTGGCTGGGAAGACCCTCTACTCCTTCTCTTCTCCAATCGTCATTCTTGAAGACGGTACTCGATGGAAAGTGCTTGATCCATCAGACCACAAAGATCTTCAACTCTGGTGGAGTGTACTAATTCATCTTTTATTTCTTCTTTAAGTCCTCTACGAAACAAAGTCACCAGAGTATGTTCCACCCAGGTGGTCTCTGCCGCTAGCTGACGAAAACGTGTAATATATTGAAGGACATCTTGTGAGCCTTGTTGGATGTCACATAAGGCTTCTTCCGCAGAGGCCTCCAATCCTGGACGACTAAACATTTGTTTGAAGCGATTCACGAAGGCGGAATAGTCCAACAATACCGGGTCGTTGGATGATATCATCGGGGTTGCCCAGGCCAAGGCAGGACCGGATAAAGCACTGATAAGATAACCCACCTTTGTCCTGTCATGGGAGAATTGGGTAGGTCGGAAGGCGAAATACACCGTTAATGCATCAAGGAACTCATGTAGTTTAGTTGGTTCACCGGAGAAACGAGGAGTAGAGGCGGAGATAGTCGGAACATCGCCACTGCGGAAAGCCAAAGCCTGTCGTAACGCAGCATTTTCATTGCGTAGTTGTTGCAATTCTTGAACTTGTTGCTGAATTGTTGTCAGAAGAGATTGATCAGGATCTGCAGCAGCCGCCACTGTATCATCCATGGTGTTAGAGGACGTCGGGAGAATTTGGCGCTGCAATCTGTCACGACTCAAGTGCTGCTTACGCCTGGAATCCGCAGATCGAGTGGCGTGGGTCTTGAGTGTTCGGCTTTGGCCCAGAAAGGGGCGACTCTTTCTGGTAGCCATGGTGCTGTAGGCAATGCAAACGCCAAGAACAGACCGTGCCCTTCAGAAATAGCGCCAGAGGGAAAAAAAACCTAAAAAGGGGAAAAAACCTCCAAACAGAAAGATTCCTGAAAGAAGAACAAAAGAACAGGAATCAACAGAGGCAAAATGTAGGTAAACACAGAATTGACGAGATCCAGAACCGAAAGGCAAAGAATCAGGAGCGAAGACACTATCAAAACAGAAAGTGTTGCAGCGCAAGGAAAGGAAGAAAACACATCCCTTAACTACCATTAAACAGGAAACGACCAACAGGAAGTAAAAGGACACCATCTTAGATAGGGAAAAGTACATAGAAAAGAATAGATTAGGAACCATAGAGAATAGGGCACAAGGAATGCTGGGAAGAAAAAGGTAACACGGGAAGGGGTAAAAAACATAAAGGAAGGTACAACCAGATGACCCAGGAAAGGAAGAAAAGAAAAGAAAAGAAAAAGAACAGGTAAGAGGGGTCAGGAGGCACAAGAAACGCGGTGCACAAAAGCAGAGCGAGGCCCCATGCCAAATCTGGGGCCGTGCAAGGTACATAAGAGACTTCGGGCGCGCCGCGTCCTGTAGACGCGTTGTGCGGCCCGAGCCGAATGTTCCGCTCGCGCCGCACCATGCGGCGCGACAGAAATGGTGAAAGGTAGAATAGCTTCAAAGCTGCTTTGTACATGAAAGATCGAAACAAGGTAAATATATCTGCAGACCATGAAAAGGAGGGATCATGCCTGTTCAGTACAGATATTGTACCAGCAGAGTACACATGCATGAGGAAAATATCGACCCAAGGACAAGCACTACTCAATATTAGACCCAAGTCCTAAACAGCCAACCTGCACCACCGGTCAAGACTAATGAAAGACAACCAAGGCCACAAAGGGTGGTAAAACCACTCCATAAAGTTATGGACTTTACTTTTTCTTTTTAAGTACATTCTTTCCTCAGTAGTTTTGCAATATAATGATGGGTATGGTGCTCCTTTCTACACTGTTGTGCCTATCATACTGTCCTTGTCTGAGGTAAAGTGAAGAGATAAATAGGGGAATCTTTTCTGTGTACTATGTCTCAAGCTCCCTTTTCTAGGACAAGTGTTCCATGATTTATCGAACATTTGTGAAAGGGCTGTTGATGTCAACATTTTTTGCTGAAGTCCAGCCTACCCCAGCTCTTCCTGATTTTTATCATAAAAGAAGGACTGTCTGCTCTCAGAATTCTTACATGGAAATGATTTGTCGGGCTATTCTAGGAAAATTAAACATTAAAATAGGATTATGCTTGATGGAAAAACCTCATTTGTGCTATTTAAGATAAACAACCTATGTATGAAAATAGCTTATATAGCACATATTCTGTTGGCGTTCATCAGTACATTATTTCACTCTTAACAAGCCATACTTGTGATGACACATCTACTGTTTTTAACTATATCAGTTTAAGATTTTAAATTCGTATTTTACCTTGTTTTTCTAATTTGTCTTTTTTTCCCCTCATAATCGTGACTACCAATAGGTCACAACATTATCCCTTTTGTCAGACAAACTACCACGCCCTAGAAGCAACTGGTTAAATTATTGGAGTCCTATTTCCTGACTTTACGTGGGAAAATGTTCTCCCTTAAGCAAGCAGTATGGACATCTTCATGATTTAGCCATAGAGGAAAAACATGCAGTTTACCTGATCCTGCAAATGGAGGAGGGGGTGGCATACAGATGGATGCTTTTCAATTGACCTTAAAAACCTGGAAGAACATTTTTGTTAAAAACAAAATATGTAATTGTGTACATTTTCAGAAGGTGCAATACAATAATGAAATATCAGACATTTTGTCAGATATCCCACTAACTCTTGAATGCAAGAATAAATTCATTTCACGAAGGCAACTGCCATCACCTAAGGTATATGGCATGTAGTGGATTTTGTTAAAGTAATAAAACCAACTGTGGAACAATCAGTGTGTGAAATCATGGAGTATACTGGATATGACAGTATCACTAAAGCTAACTAATCGATCATTTCTAAGATTAAGCATAGCAGTGAGAACTCAAACCTAAACGCTACGGTTGTGGGAATTCAGGGCAATTGACTAATAGTTCCACACATGTGTCAGACTGTTGTTGTCAGAAATACCATCTGACATAAATATTGTGATCTAAATATTGTTTACAAAAATATCATCTCATTGAGTGTAGATTTTCTATTTTTAACTTAAATGGGGTGACATTTTTGTAAATATTATTAAGGACTTGATATCTACGTTAAGTGGATATTCTGACAACCTTCTGCCATATCAGTCCGCCATATCATGCTAAGAAATCCCCTTGCATAAATTGTGGAAAGAAGATGCATATGGAGATGGACCTTGTAAGAGTATGTACGCTATAGAATGTTTAGAAAGTGACACCAACTCAACTCAAATCCTAATCCCAGCAAATACTGATGGTGACATATACAATTACCAAGTTCAAATTATTTTGGATAGTAAAACAGTATGTCAGATGCATGTTCACCATTCAAACTCATTGGCAGCAATTTGTTCAAAGGGAAATTTGCAGAGTACACACTCGAAGAGGCTGATATTAACCTAGGTGGCTATAAAAAGTATCCTAGTTCCCTTCAGTGGATGATTAACATGTGGCTATCCTTTGAAGGTAAAACAACTGTTAATAAAGTTTATATCACAAAACAAGGTTCAAATTTACTCGTGAGGTGTCATCTGAACGATATTGGAACCAAACCTGGTCCCAGTGAAGAGAAACCAGTTATTTGAATTAAAAGATCACTTGATGATGTAGACTATATAGGCATTTCCCTAGACGGTTCACCAACAAGTTAAATCATCTCACTAAATTCTAACATAGTATTAACTGAAAGGTAGTAGCCATCCCAGTTGTTCACCAATTATGTGAATGTTTATTTTCTGTATTTTGTTAACTACCATAGCAAGAGGAAGCAGAAGGTAGCTTGTGTAAAAACGTGTAAAAATGTGATGAATCTTAGCTCACTCCTTTGGATAGATCACCATCCACTTCCTAAGATGAACAAGATGCTAAGTCTGGAGATTCAGATTCCCAAACCATTAACACAAACTCTTTGTACAGATGTCACATTCCTTCTCACTGGCACCAAACAGTTTCACACAAATACTGGTAGTCTTGGCAGAAGTGAGCATGCTAACAGGGTGATGTCCTTGCAGGCAATAATCAGTCTGCACATATTAACTATTTCCAGTCATCCTGAGAGCGCTGTGGTTCATAAATTCACATAACAGCTAATCTGGCTTCCCCCAGTGTCTTCACTTTGCTTGGAACTTGAACACTTCCAACTAAGAGTTCTACCAATCAGTCTCTGTCCCAGAAAGCATTCATCAGGGATGAGCATCAGTGATGGTCTTGCTGCGTGAGGAAGGAGTACATGTTTCTATATCCAGGTGACTGGCTGATTTGTGCTTCTTATTCTTTTCAGGTTGAGAACAATGCCCAGCAGATTTGCAGTACTCTATTGTATTTTCCTCATGAATAAAAAGATGTCATATCTTCAAGACTTTCAATGAATTAATGCCATATTCCAGTCAGCGTAGGGACAGTGCCCTCGTGTTACACAAAGCACAGTAACTGTACCACAATTGGTTCAGTCCTGTCGCACAGTTTGGAGGGTTGAGCCAGAAACTCACTCAGAGTCCCATTTCTGATGAAGGCAGCAAAAGCAATGGTGCCCTTGGCTTGATTACATCTTAAACGTGGAATGAATGACTGGACGAATTAATGAATACAATTCTGTGTTAGTTCCATATTATCTCATTGGTTCAAGGTAGAAGCCGACTATACCTCCCACTTCTGATTACAGAGATATTTGCATTCTGTGGCGGTTAGAATAAAGTCATATCTTGTCAAGTGTTTCTCTTGTCCTGCCTATACCACATATGAAAGTCATCTCAGATGGGGATCAAATTAGTAAAAGACAGGTGGTTACTAACACGTGTCCCTGCCTCTAGCTGAAGAGTACTAATCAGACTACTAGCCAATGCATCTCTCCTGAAAGGGGTAAGCAGTCCTTGTCTGAACAGATATCCTGGTGACCACGGTTTGTACCAAATGTTCGTGTGGTACCATTGATGGCAATCTAACCTCCCTCATGACACCTCCTGGTGAGACACAATCTGATGGGGGGACTACCTAGAGTCTCCTAAGAGTTGTTTTATGACTTGTTTAAGACAGTCATCCAAAGGTGGGGTCAGACATACCTAGACATATTCTCCTCTCAGGAGGTTGTCCTCCTTTCAGAATTTTGTACACAATTCTCAAAGGAGGAAGCATGGAAGACAACCATCCTTTCAATGGTCCAAGGAACTTCATTTCATCTTTTCTCCCATGTCCCTTCTCTAAAAGGTACTAAAGAAAATACACAAGAATGAAGTAGCCCTTGGTTTCTTTCACCATAACTGGAGGTAATGGTGTAGGGGCAATGATGTATCTTGCTTTAGGAAATTAAACATTGCTCCGCCATTTTTTCTTCCAGTAGACACATATTCAGTGCTCTTCCCGGGTTTGTCTCTGTAAGCCTTTCTTAATTTTTTCCTGATGTTGTGAAAGTTCAGAGGGGAGGGCTGCAAAAAAAGCTGTTCTAAAGAGGTGTTGATGGATAGCTGGGTGTCCAGAAATCTGCCTTTGTATCAAACTATTCACACCATGAGGTCCACATTATAAGTTGGTGTATGAGCAAAGTGCTTCAGCTGAGGTCCTGTACCACACACCAGATTCTGGAGTTTCTCATGGAAGGGTTGCTGAACAGGCTGATCCTAATCTCTTTATAGTGTCAGGGGGTTATAATCTGAGCACTGAGAGAGGCTCTGCTTTTGATAGCAACATCGAAAGCCATCACAATAATTCCCTATCATTAGAAGCCACAGACCAGTTGCTTCCCTGTCTCTCTGAATAATTCCTTGATCTTGGTACTGTTCTCTGGGCTAACAAGCCTTTTTTTATTAGCCAATATGTTATCAAGCCATTTAAGGGAACTTCGACCTTTAATAATTTCTGAACCACATTTTAAGATTTTCCAGGACAATGTGGATTTGCACCCTAGGCATTGGTTAGTCCAATATTGCCTTCAATGTCAACATGGCACAAGACAACGCTGTGATGAGTATTCCTCCTTATCTCTAAGTATACATTGCATTTACTAAGTATGTGCCATTTACTTATCACTTACTTCATTAAACTAGCATGTACTCCCATCTTCAAAAATCCTATGCCGTTTGAATCATGGTGGGCCACAAAGGAAAGAAATGAAGATTTCAGCTCTCAGCAGATGTGTAATTTCCATGGCATCTGAGGCTGTTTGGTAGTCAGGCGGGCCTGACTACCAAGGACAGTATGTACCAGATATCGCAGGTTACCATGGTATATCTGGGCCACATGGTGGGCAGAGGCAAGTTGCAGTCCCTCCAGGCTAAGACTTTACTATCCTGGACAGGCACTTCCCAACACTCTGAGGTTAGGGCTATCCTTGGTCTTACTAGGTATTACAGGAGGTTTCTTAAGGGATATGGCACCATTGTTGCCCCTTAAACTGAGCTGACTTCGGACAAACAGGCATAAAAGATGACCTAGACAGAGGCCTATAAGAGGGCCTTCGACACCCTCATGGAGGCCATGTGTACAGTACATGTACTGGTTGCTCCTGACTTCGCAAATGAATTTATTGTGTAGATGGACCCTCCAGAGCACGGCATGGGGTGATTTAGCACAGTTAAATAAGGAGAGCCTAGACCTACCTGTAGCCTTCATCAGCAGGAGCTACTTTTCCGGGAACTGAGGTAGAGTGCTATTGATTATTGATGTCAAACAATTTTTTACATTTTACTCTTTTTCTGAATTGGTGTGGGATTTTTCTTGTGTTTTCACTTTATTGTTATTTCTTCTTTACACATGGCCTTTAAGCTAAGCCTGGCTGTTTTTGTGTCAAGGTACCAGAGGGTTAAGAACAGGGTATTTTGGGGTTTGTCTAATTGTGGTTGCTGCTTGAGTAGTGTTCACCACCCTCAATACGAACCCAATTTCCTATAATTATTATGTCTTCACATTGTAATCAGTCTGGTTCTTTTGGTTAACGTGTACTAGGTGCGGTTTCTACATTTTGCTTATCTTGAAAAAAGAAATTAAGGTAATCCAGCATTCTTATCTCCTTTCTTGTTTTCTGTGGTGTGTGAACATGGGATGGCCAGCACTACATCAGCATCGCACATCCTCATATGTGATTGTAAATACTGTGGCAAGAAAGAGGTTGTATGGGCTAAGAGTCTGATTATTTACTGGTAATCTTAATTACCGCAGATCCGAGATTTTGCACTAGGGTGCTTCGTTTGTAAGCCGTCTTTTGCCCTTTAAAACAGCACTGCCGTTCATGAAACTTGGACTCACGATAGGGAAAAGAGGATAAGAGAAGGAAATAGTAAAGAGCAATGGAAACACAAATGCCCCATCATTCTTAAAGGAGATGATGAGCAGCCGTTTTGCACAAAAAGCCAATGACAAAATATCTGGGTTACATTTCTCGGGGAAAGGCTGGCATCAATTTTAGAGACAGTGCTGAGGAAGGCGAGTACTATGATTAAGAAATATTATAACAACCAAGTAAATAAACCAGCAATATTATAACAACCAAGTAAATAAACCAGCATAAGGCTATGCAAGCTGCATTAGTGTCTCCGTGATGTCAGGCAGAATACAAAATCCTGAAACTTTGCAGGAATTCTCTTCTTTGTTTTTGTGCTATGTAGCAACTACCAATAAATCTCTGCAAATCATGCTGAATGATTGCAAGTCTCAGTATGGGAAGTTTACCCTGTTGAAGCTAGTGCCAGTAACATAAAAAAAACATAACCATGATTTGTCTCTGAAAGTAAGGACAGGTACCAGACAGAAACCGCTTGCTGCAGATAACAAATGCTCGCTGATAATGAGGACAAAACGGTCACGTCGAGACATTCTGAGAAAAAAACAGAGGACAAAACGAGTGTGCTTTTTGGGAGACGTGTGCAAAGGTTAGAGAGCAGCATTTGTAGTTAAATTTACATTCAGACTCATGAATAATTCATGCTCTTAAGAAACCGCACACATCCTCAAATTAAATTAATCTGCAAAATGCTGTTAGAAATAGTCAGGGATAAGGATCCAATATCTTACTAATTGCCTAAGAAAGTCACAAATGGGTTCTAGGCTGCAAATGAAAAGGTCATAGGCAGTGAAATTAACAATGCTTATATTAGTAAACTGATCACACATTTCTCTAATACTTTGGTTGCCTTGAATAGAGGCGCCCTTCTAAAATCCTCACTGTGCTATGCAGTACGGAGTAGAGTTGTGTGTTTTGCAGCACCCCGAGATTGAATACTGTAAGAATCAAATTACCTACCCTACGAAGGGGTGTAACTTTCATTGGTGCAGCAGGTGCAGTGGTACCGGGCTCAGAGGCCTGAGGGGCAATTGAAACCTCATTTTGCACTATTTTACACATCAAGCAACAGGGGGCGGGGTATTTCCTTTCTTGCACTAGGGCCCATGACACACTTGCTACGTCACTGACTCTACGCCAAGCTCTGTAACCGCAACCCCGAAGCTGTAGATACTGTTGCTTTGAAAAAAGGCACTGCACCCTCTTTAGTGGATGTAACAGTTTTATTTTCTGGTTTTGTTTACGTACATCCTTAATTTTTCCTTCTTTGGGAGGTGGGCTTGTATTTAGCAGGGACGGCTCCTCCATTAGGTCAGAGGAGGGTCTCCCCTCCCGCCAGCAGCGACAACTGCAAAATCTTTTTAAGAAAACAATAATAAACTTAGTTTATTATCGTTTTCTTTTAAAAGGGCAGGGCCACGAGGGTGACGAGAAGTGCAGAGCACTCTCCCTCACTGCGCATGTATGCTTGGCCAGCCGTCTTGGGCCGGCCAAAACACATGCGCAGTGTGCTCTCTCCTGCCCGCAACACAGTTGCTGGGCTGGAAAGAGCCTGCACAGGCTCCCAGCCAAGCCTGAGCTGCTCTGAGCAGCGTCAGGATTAGCCTGTGCCTGCCCGCAGCAGAGGAGCAGAGGAGCGTCGCGTCCCAGGAGCAAAGAATGTACGTTTTCTTTTTTATTTAAAAAAATGTACGTTTATTATCCCCCCATGTGCTGCCTGCCCCTTCTGCGCCCAGCGAGCCACTCCTGGTATTTTGTTTTTAATGTTTACTCTAAACTTTACGCCCTTACAACAAGCAAAATTACTTCGAGGTGAATGACCTTTCCGAAGATAGCTGATGTTCAGCTTTATCCAAACGTTACCTGAGTTTGTTTCTATATTCCTGTTCTCTTCCAGAAGGGTTGTAGGTCGGGGGCGGGGTTTGACTGCCACTCTAGCTTTTTCCCAGTGAAATGCAGTTCTGAGGTGAGTATCACTGTTTTGTCAGCTATGCATTTATTTAAATATCCATTTAATGAGGTACACCTGACGCTTTCCATCTTCTATGACACAGCAATGCCATCCCTGAGAAAAATTAGATTTCCTGACAGCAGAACAACATTATTTTCTCTTTCGTTTTCTGCCTACAGCCTGGCCTGTGAAATTCCCCTGACATTCTTAAAGGTTTTATTTCTAAAGGGGATTTGTTTGTGTAACCAGGATTGGTCTGGAAACCTGTCAGCCCTGACAAAAAAGTACAACTTCAGCCTAACGTGACATCTGCAGGGGCTCCAGTGGCAGCCAGTGACTATCAGCATCATAAAAGTAAGTGAGCCACTCACTAAATGTACACACAAGATGGGCAATATAGGTACAGCTGGGCATAGCATTTATAGGCACCAGCACACCACTTAATGAAGTCTGGAGCTCACATTAGAACTCAGTTGCCTTTCAGTTTTCATCCAGCAGCTCGAAGGAGTCCTCTACAGCTTGGTCACCAATCCAGACATGGGTACCAAAAGCAGCTGTGGCACAAATGCTCAAACCAGCCCCACTCCATTCGTACAAATGCGATGTCTCTTTCCATCCATTCATTCTCTCTCTCCCCACTCTCTTCTCTATCTTGGATTGCTTTCTCGCTACCTTCTCCACCTCTCCCTCTTTTTATCTCACTCTTGAAGCCTCTCTGTGCCTGATACAATTAACCTCGGAGAGCTGGGGACAGGCCTCCAGCCCTGAGGAATATAAGGCCTGCCTGACCTTTTGCCAACCACTGGGCTCACCCCCCTCATCACCTGACAGACCGCACAGAGACAGATGACTTGCGTCAGTGTAGCCCTACTGTTAGACTGGCCAGTGCTCGTAGGTAGTGCTGTGCTTTGTGTCCTTTTGTGAAGCTCTGAGGGACATGGCGCTTAGTACTTCGTCTTAGGTAAATATAACAGTTTTTTAAAAACTATGGCCCAGATATAAGAGGGCCTAGCATCTCCTTGCACCACATTAATGTCATTTTTAATGATGTTAATGTGGCCCAACGAGGCCAAATTTGCCACACCATATTACAAAGTGGCGCAATGCATGCATTGTGCCACTTTGTAACCCCTTGCGCCACATTATGCCTGTGCCAGGCATGATGTGTGCAAGAGGGACGTTCCACCATTAGGGGGACTGCAAATCTAACAGATTCCCCTACACCATTTTTAGCAGCTATTTTTAACGCCTGCACGGAGCAGGCGTTAAAAGGTGGCACACCATTGTTTTCAATGGGTCCCTATGTACTCTGCAGGATTAGCACCAAAATGTTGGTGCTAATCCTGCACAGTACATCACCAGCATCAACAATGTTGATGCTATTGCCCCTACCTTGCGCTATAGTGCGCCGTATAATAAATGTGGTGCACACATGGTGGTGGTAGGGGGTTGCTAAGGGGTGCAAGAAAAGTGGAGCTGCATTGGATGCAATGACACTTTTCTTAAATTCGGGCCTATAAGTTAATAGCAGCAGGGTTCAAGGATGGTTGGAGACAGTGGTGACACTTATTCACATGTACAATCAATAGTTACCTCTCGCTCATATACTAGTATCATGCCATGCCATGTAAATTAATTCATATTTAAAAATACATAGATTGCATTAACATATAGGCCTGTATGTTGTCTTAAACACTCCTAAACATGAATGATTTATGTATGTACATGCACATTTTCACAAGATTACATGCAGGGCTTTAAGTGGGATGAAAAAGTGGGGGCTTCTAAAAGAAACGTGACCCATGTAATAAGGGACGTGAAATTTCTGTGATTCCCATAGTGTTCCACTCAAGCAGTATGTTGGCTCCTATCTGAGCTTTCTGTTATTACTTCCAGATATGTAACACAACAACTGACATACACCTAAAACCTGCCAGGGCTATTGGCATTGTAAGTGGTTGTTAGCTGTTTAAAAATAATGAGTAACTACAATGACTTTGTTGTAGATAATGATGAAAATGTTTACATTTGGAAATTGTGATACTGAATTAAACATTACTGAGGCCTGTGGATGGCTGTCTTCAGAGTGTCTCAGTCCCTCCTGTTATGTTCACTCTAGTTTAGACATGTATGCCCTTTGGTCTCCACATCTCTTCCGTCTGCACATCTCACATCTGATTTCTTCCCTCTTCTTCACCCTCTTTTCGCTCTGTCTGAATACACTTCCTCACATCTCTTTCGCATCAGCGCATACAAACACACAATATGCCCACTCACCTGTTAGCACTCCATTTTATTTTGCCTTGTCAAAATATTAACAAATGTGGATGTCCTTCACACATATGGCACATAATCACAATTGCAACTGGAATATGTGACCATTGCTCTCTGCAGAGAGGCCAAGAATTGGATGACTGTGTATTCCAAACATCTTTCTGACCCACTGAAAAACACTGTGAGAAAACTTTAGTGCTCTCAATCATGGTCAGTTGTAAACACCCAGAGGCGAGTTGTTTCAGAGTAAGCACCACAGAAGAGTAATAAGCTACATGAAATAAAAATACAGAATCACAATCTCCTGGAAATAGCAAACACTCTTAGGGAATGCAAGATTAAGTAACATGTGAAATATAAATAGGACCTAAATCACTGACATGCATTACCTCAATTGTTTTAACATTGGTTGTTCAGAAATTGATTACTGTTTTTATCAGTAAAGTTAAGGACATGAATAGAGGGCCAGATACAGCAATCGTTTCAATGCAAATTACCACCGAGTCGGAGACCTGGAGGGACCCAGACCACTTAAAACCCTGGTTACATGCCCTTTCACCATGATGCATTGTGAGACACTGAGGTGGTCAATCTGACTTTGGCAGTCTTTACCAAAGACCGCCGTGTAAGCGGCAGCTGAAAGACTGCCATTTTTATGAGTCACCAACACAACACTGCCTAAAATTCACAGAAAAAAACAACACCGTCGGCCGAAACAACGACGTGGAGGAGGCATCTGCACCACCAGCACTGCCACGGCGAGAACATCCTCCCTGCCAAATAACAGGTCACAAATCTGCATCGTGGTCTCAGCACAACGCTATTCCATTGGCAGTCTGAAGTGCTAGAGAAAAAATTGCACCTCCACCAGAACACTGCACCACATTGGACAATACCATAACCCCACGCCTGATACACATACACACACCTGACCACAGCACTACAAAACACACACCCACGCATACCCAGAACCCTTTTCACCCAGAAACGTTGTGAGAGTGAGGCAAGAGCACACTGAAAGAAGGCATTGCACCTAGATATCACAGGCACCATAACATTGAACACACATCACACAACTCACCACTGCACACACACACTACAAACCACATGCACCTCCCATTACCCTAACTCACACCAACAAACAGCACACTCAGCATCCCTTCACAACACCCCCGCCCACAACCCAACCACCATGGCACCACAAAAAAAACCCAGATTCACAGATGAAGAGCTGAGGGTAATGGTCGACTAAATTGTCAGAATGGAGCCACAACTGTTTGGAGCACAGGTCCAGCAGACATCTATTGCCCAGAAAAATGACTTGTGGCAGAGGATAGTCGTCAGGGTGGACGCTGTGGGGAACCATCCATGCACAAGGGAGGACACTAGGAAGAGGTGGAATGACCTACGGGGGAAGGTATGGACCATGGCTTCCAGGCACCAAATTGCCTTCATGAGGACTGGTGGTGGGTCCCCACCACCTCCCCCAGAATTATCAACGTGGGAGGAAAAGGTCTTGGCCATCCTACCCCAGAAGGGCTGACAGCAATACCTAGTGGACTGGACACTGGTAAGTCAACTACACACCCCGGTCAACAGGTACCCGTGCACAGCATATACCCCCACAACCCTCACACCACCCTAACGTGCACAAACCCGCTATGGCCCCTTTGCCCACCCTTGCATGCTACAGCTCCCTACTGACACCATTCCCTCACAGGCCCACCTAGTAAATGGATACCCCAAACTGCAGCAAGTACTACAACTAGCACAATGCAACACTCCTTACCCTTGCATTACTGCTACAACCACTTCACGTTTCACGTTAAACCATTTCACTCCCCATCATCAATAAGTATTTGAAATGCACATCAGTACATGGCAATGACAGTAGCAACACAAATATAAACTATTTCCCAAAATAGGACCTGCAACATTCTACTGATGGAAACACAAGCAGTGGTCTTATAACTCTCAATGCCATTACTGCCTTGCAAATGCAGTCAATTATGACATACAGCCATGAGTATAACTTCTAAAATACCATCATGTGACACAATACCTCTAATTCCACAGGTCTCCCAAGTACTGCCACACAGCAGAGGAGGCCTTTGATAGAAACCCTAGGCATGGAAACAGGTCCAATAGTGGACAAATCACCTGGATGTCTGGATGTGGATGACAAACCTGGCCCATCAGGCATGAGTGGTCAGTCCATCACCAACACCATCCTCACCCTGCCCACAACTGAAACAACCTTCCCTGTGGCATCCATTGCACAGCAGAGCCTACCTTCCCAAACCTGTGTCCCAAGGTCACATCAGTCATCAGTGTGCCCCACAGGACAGGGGCAGGAGTTAACGATGCAAACAATGACGGTCCTGGGGTCAGTGGGAGGGGGCACACTGCACCAGGGGCACAGGCAAAGGGTACAAAGGCCAGTGGGAGGGCAATCGTGGGCCAAGGGATGAGGCAGGTACAGGACATGACTGGCCAGGAGGCCATCTCCAGAGTCCTAAGAGCCTACCAGCAATCCCAGGACAAGATAGGCCAGATACTCACCTTCTTGCAGGACACCCAAAGGTTGCAGGGGGAATACCACCAGGAGGCCATGCAGCAGTGGCAGGCACTCAATGCCACCATGGTCTCTATATTAGGTGAGATCAAGGAACTGAACAACATCCTACCAACATCCTCCACTCAACAGCAGGCCCCATCCTGTAGTCAGTCAGCACCACTGGCCTCAACATCAGCACCTGATACTGGAATGTAGGCCCAGCAGGAGGACCCACAGGCCACCAGCACCACAGACCCTGCAGCTGATGGACCCCCCGTAAAAGAGGTTAGCCTTCCAGACATCCTGCAGGACCTGAGGCATAGACCATTCCCCCCACCAGGAAGTGATTCCTCTTCTGAACCGTCATACTTCTGTGCCACTGTTACACCCTGTTAGCTGTCCAATGCCATGTGCCGATCATTCTGAGGCAAATGGATACAGGACCTGTGAAAGAAACAGCTGTACCAACCACTCAGATCCTCACCTAGACTGGATGGTGATTTTAAACACTAAATAAACACCATTATCACAACTCATGGTGCATGTCTCTTCAATGTATGTAGAAACAATTCTGTTTACAAGCAACAAATATATACATATGTCGACACAACAATAATGTCAAAGTGACACATGTAGTGGGATACTCAAGCAGGTGTGTAAGTACATCCATATTGTTGTGACATTCACTGCCAACGATGCCAACAGGCAATTCAGTAAGCAGATTGCAAACAGAGATGTGACCTGACAATGGTAAATGAAATTGAATTAGACACAATGTTGTAAGGTATGTAATCCACAGTCATACATCAACAGCAGATGAACACAAACACAGAATGACTGTCCCAGCAGCTATGATACCATATATGCAAGGGCCTGCATTGTCCCTCACACACATGTGTTGGGCAGGAAAGATGTCACATAGGTAGCATCCTCTACTGTCTACCTCCCTGAGTAATCAGGAATAGGTAGTTGCCACAAAGCAGCTGACAATGCAGCAAAACATGCCTTGTCAGCAGGACAAGACTGATACGTTCCCCTTACATTAAACCAAACAGGCAGACTGAGGACTCAAAACCTTTGGTACAACCATAAGGATATTCTGTAATGGCACCAGCATTCCATATGTCATTAGCAGCAATGCATTTCCAATAACCCTCATGTTAAGTCAGCTACCTTTCAGGGTCAGAAAATAAGATGTACCGCTATAGTCCCCACACACATCTTGATGCATGCAAAATCTGAGTACAGACTGACATGAACAAAACATATTCCAAGTTGCAGATGTCATACAAATCACACAGACCTGTTCATTATTGAAGGTAGTGACAAATCAGGTCAGTCCTATTGTCATAAGCCTCATCCTCGTCTGCTTCCTCCTCAGCATCAGGGTCACCAGCTCCAAACACTGCTACAGCATTAGTGTCCCCCTCCTCCAATAGTGGGATGTGCCTTCTGAGGGCCAGATTATGGAGCATGCAGCATGCAACAAGTATCTTGCAGACTT
This sequence comes from Pleurodeles waltl, assembly GCF_031143425.1. Classification (NCBI taxonomy): domain Eukaryota; kingdom Metazoa; phylum Chordata; class Amphibia; order Caudata; family Salamandridae; genus Pleurodeles; species Pleurodeles waltl. The sequence goes on from NC_090444.1 coordinate 1,203,402,533, forward strand.
TCCCTGGTCGGTATTGTAGGGCACCATCGGACACATGGAGGCAACGCAATCTAGCTTTCAAGAGGCCAAAAGTCCTCTCAATCACTTGCCTCTTTCGGCCATGTGCCTCATTGTACCTGTTCTCCCCTCCTGTAGTTGGACGTTTAACAGGTGTCAGGAGCCAGGGCAGGTTGAGGTATCCGCAGTCACCTGTGTGGAAAAGGGGACATGGCTATAGGTAACAATGCTAGGCAGAGTGCAGCCTGTGTAGGGAGAAGTAACCATCTGACATGGAGAGCAGTACACATACCTATGAGCCAGGCACCTTCCGCCTGTAGCTGTGACATCAATGCAGGGACACTGATGTTCCTCAGGGCATAGGAATCATTTACTGATCCTGGGAATTTTGCGTTTACATGTGTTATGTACTCGTCTGCAAGACACACCACTTGTACATTGAGCGAATATGTACTCTTCCGGTTCTGTAGACCTGTTCATTGGGGAGGTACCAAGGCGATGAGAATCCCATCAATGGCTCCTATTACATGTAGGACATTTGATATTTTGTAGAAGGCTGCTTTGGCAGTGGCCATTTCTGCACGTTGTGAGAACCTGATGTACCTGTGCACATGCTTGAGTAGGGCACCCAGCACATCCTGCAACACCTAACTGAACTTGGGCTGTGACATCCCTGCAGCCAGTTCCTCAGTCACCTGAAAACAGCCACTCGCCAGAAAATGCAGGACTGACAACATCTGGACTGTTGGAGGGATGACATGGGGATTTTGCAAAGCCGGCAGGAGTTCTGCCTTCAACTGGGCGGCCAGTTCCCTGATGCACAAACGGTTCAGTCGATAGGTTAGGAGGATGTGTTGCTCTTTCATGGTTTCAAGACCTACGAGTGGGCGGTAAACTGGTGCATTCCTCATCACTCCATTTGGCGATATCTAGGCATGGAGACAAACAACAATCTGGGAACATCTCACAATGTTTGGCACCAGGTATGACATACAACAATCACAAATAATTGGTCATGTAAGTTGGATGTCATGTTGTGGGAAGACACATTACTCCACACTCCATTCCCAACCAGACAATGCCACATAATCCCTGTGACAATGGACGTGTACAGGACATGTAAACATACACCTTCCATGTGTTCTACCATACGGATCCTGACAAATGTAGTGACAAGTGTGGTGATGTCACCTGACACTCACTACATATGTGATTATCCACAAAGTGTAACTGAAATGAATGAATTTGTGACAATATGCAGGTGATGACACAGTGTGAACCCAGGACAGTCATGTAACATACTAAAATGGCATCTGCCTGTCATGCATGCATTGGACAGATGGAAGTGACCTCATTTCGCCGGCGTCAGTGGTCAACTCCTCGTTGGATAAAACAGACGTCTATGGGAAACTGGGACCAATGACAATCACCGCCGGTGCTGACTGTCATGACCGCTGTGATCTTCACCGCCATTTTGTATGGGCCAGCTCACTTGGCTCCTGGCATTCGGGCAAGGAAGACCTCCTCTTTGTGTACTGCCGTGTCCTGATTCTTGGAGCAACGATGTCATGCACTGCAGGGGATAGGGCCCCAGCTTTCACAAGTGAGGAGCTAGAGAAACTGGTGGAAGGGGTCCTATCCCTGTATGGGCGGTTATACGGTGCTCCAGGGCAACAGGTTAGTACAGCGTCCTTTGTGCCGCATTTTGGGTGATGGTTGAGAATGAATGTGTGTGCACATTGACATGTAATGACTGATTTGGGGTTTTGTGTGCACATGATGTGTGTGGCATATTAGCAGTGTGCATGGTCCATGTATTTTGTGTGTCGCAAAGGTAGCAGCTGTATTGGTATCCTTTACAGCATGCCCCCCATTTTCAGTATGTTTCCCATGCAGGTCAGTGCCCACCAGTAAAAGGGTTATGGACATCCATCTCAAAGGAAGTGCGGACCCTGGGGGTCCATAGCCGCCTGGGCACCCACTGCAGGAAGCATTGGGAGCACCTGAGACGTTGGGCCTGGAAGACCGCAGAGGCCCAGCTGGGGACAGCCTCCCAGCGTGGAAGGGGTGCCCGTCAGACTCTGACCCCCCCCAATGGCCCGCATACTGGTGGTGGCCTACCCAGAGTTGGATGGGTGCTTGAGAGCAACACAGCAGCCAGAAGGGAGTAAGTGTAGAATGCTAGGTGACTTTTGCATGTTGTGTAATGTGACCCTCACTGGACTTGGGATTGACGGGGTCAGAGGAGATTTAGGTAGTGTACAGTCCTGGTTGTCACACCAATCATGTAGGAGTGTGACATGTTAGCTATGTAGAGCCATGCAGGAACAGAAGTGGTGGTACTGTGACACACATTCTACTGTACATATGGGTCACTCAAATCTTCTATCATGTCACTGGCTGTATCCTCCATCTCTCTGTGTACTGTAGTAGTACAAGGTGATCATATTGGCCCTGTATTTGGGTAATGACAGGTATGTTTCATTAACATTGCAATTGCTTCAATTGCAACATCAATGGACCTCTGTACCACATGTACTCCAAACATTCCTGTCAGTCAGTTTGTGTACACAGTTCCTCTGAGCTCAGATTTGTTTCATCCTGTAATGGATGACATTTGGTTGGGTACGCTCTTGGGTTGAATTGTTGGATCAGTCATTTAGCCAGTTGACAGGCATGTAGTAGTTTTCAATCAGGTGTATAGGCTGCAGGTTTGAGGTGATCGCTGATAAGATTGGGTATTGCTTACATGACTCTATTGTTATTGATTGCAAAATGGTCTTTTGTTTACCCGGCAGGGGCTAATTTATGTATTGCTTGTATGTGAAGTGGATGTGTAGGTTATCACCATTTCCTCCATTTCTGTTTCTCCCATGCTCCTTCTCTCTCCACCTTTGTCTATGTGTGCATTAGCATCATCTGCTAAAGGAGAAAGGGCACCAGCGAGTGGGGATGCAGCAGCCCACGGGACCCAGGAGGCTGGTTTCTCCTCCGATGGCAGCTCCCTGGCAGTGGCGGAAATTAAAACAAGACAGCAAAAGTGCCTATTTTTAAAAAGATAAATGAATCTGAATAAAATATATCTAGGGTAAAGTGCACAGCGGCAGGCCTAATGTGCTGAAATAACGTGCATGGAGCTATAACTAAAATGGCTACACAACCCCCTCCCCTTGTCGGTTGAAGTTGGTTCAAAGCCTAAATATATATAAAAGTTACTAAAACTCAGCCTAAGATATATGTATAAAAAGTGTCAATAATGACAAGTTAAAAGGAAACATGAGCATATATAAAAGGACAATTTAAAAACTTAACATATGGTTAAAAAAGGGGCCGAATTTCAAAAGGTTTTCAATTGAATCTGGGACAATGGAGGACAGGAAATCTTTCACTTCGGCAGGTGTTAAAGTCGTAAAGGCATCGCCAAAAAGGACCAAGGAGCCGTCGTGTTCCATAGCCTGAGCTTCAGCCGAGGCAGCAGCGTTCCGCGGTGTGCCCTGTAATGAGTTCAGAGCCGCATCCTCCAGGAAGGGCAACTCATAAGCAGCTTCCCGTAGCAAACGCAACCTCAACGCGCATGTCTGGTAATGAACTCTCAGCAAGAACATCAACAGATCAGCGTCTAATGAAAGCAGGCGCTGCGTAGAAAGACAAACTTTCAGTGCATGTTCAAAAGAGCACCAAAGGCAGCGAAACACGGGCTGCACACAATGCAAAACCGGTCTGAATGACAGAGACCAGTCACATTACAATTGCTCCAGGAGTGTTGCTCCAAAGCACTGCATCATACATTCACAACACAGCTGCGCTGATGGGAGCGCCATCATTCCTCTGTGTTACGGCGGGAAGGCCATTGCACATAAAAAATAGCAATAGCAAAATGCCAAGTATTATAGCCAATGTTATTGGAAATCCCCCGAAAATACTGGAAAATATTGAGTGGATGGCTGATAATATCAAACCGAATATGGAGGAGAAGGTGTGAGCGAAACCAGAACCAACAGCCTTAAAGAAATTTGTGATTCCAGTAGTACTGGATGCATTAAATATTCGTCCCACGAGTTCACCAAAGAGTCTTGGAAAGTTGATAATTAAAAGGGACCATATCTCTGCTGACGACGTTGCCACCTGAAATGAGTAGGTCTCACGTGTAGATGTGAGGGCCACATGTTTTTGAAACAATAAAGCTTTGAGTCTGCTCAATTTGTCAAATTTCACATTAGAAGTAGCAATATGGGGCCAGATGTCAGCTACCTCTTTTAGTTTAGTGGGAGGAAAAAGTACATTCCCGCAGCATGTAACAATCTTAGAGACCGAAACAACATAAACTATTCCGGATCGCATCCCACAACAGTCTTCACCATTGAGGAGACATAGCTGCCATTCGAAAGCACCTGGAACGCAGTTCTAATCAAGGGAACTGGAACTCCCTTCAGACAAGCTAAGTTCCCTGCAGACGAGTTACACGCCCCGTGCAAGGACAGCTGTTTACAAACCATTGAATGGCTGACAGAAGTCTTGCATTCACTACCGCGAAGAAAGACCTCATTCATGCTATAGAGACACTTGTACTCCCTCTGCCTCCACTCCCAACCCTCAATCATGTGACCGCCCCTGTGCACCTAAAAAAGTCTTCCTTGCTGCCCTTGACCTCTTCCCTACTCCCCTCCCACCCTATGTTTCCCCTAGACGTCATGTCCCCCTGACCCACCCAGGCCCTTCCACCTCCAATTCCTCAGGTGCGCCCTCTGGTGTTTCCCCTGCTCCTCTACCCAGCAAAAAATCCACCCCTATCAGAGCCAAAGTCCCCCCTACCAAGCCCAAACCGAGACATGCTCCTTCCAAATCAATGCCACACCCAGGACCCCTAAACGCCTGAGGTGCCTGCCTGTCCCATTGATGCCCCTATGCCGTGGAGGCCTATTTGCTGCCAGGAGTCAAGTTGGGGCCACGATATCTGGACAATGTGTCTTGCATTACAGGACATAGAACTTGCCATTTAGCACATTTTGTATTTTGTTTATTTTCCTATATATTTTTTAAAATACATCTGCCCACATTTCTGTGCTTGGCAAGTTGAGATGTTTGTCCTGGCTTCCTTCTACATGGTGGTGTGACATCTGTGTGCAACAGTTTGTGTGGTCTGTGTATGGGTTGTGTCTGTGTTGTTGCATGCGCTGAGTAGATAGGTTGTGCCATGTGCATGTTGTTATGTGTCTGACTGCTTGCTTGTGGGATTGTATGGGGAGCTGTGTGCGTCCATGTTTATGGTGCTACATGCATGGATTTCCTTGTCTGTTGTTTGTATGTGACGTGTCACCCGTGTCATTGTTTATGTGTGTGTTCACTGTTGTTGATTGTGTGTCATTGCTGCATACAGTTTATGGTGTGTGTGAATGTGTAGTGTTTCACAACATGCCTGTCTATGCCTGCGTTGAGAAGTTTGTGGTGTAGTTGTCTTTCTGTGGTTATGGAGTGTTGTGGATGGATGTGTATGACTGTGTTGCTGTGTGTTGTGCTGTATGTTAGACACATATCTGCTTGGCTTTGTGTGTGTATTGGGTACTTGGCTTTGACGTATTTTGTGTGTGTCTGTGTGTGTGGATGTGTGTGCTGTTGCGGTATGTTTGTCTGCATGTGTGTGTGGCCTTCGCTGTCTGTGCCGGGAATGTGTGTTATGTGTGGGTTTGTATCACTGCCATTTCCTCCACTCTCTGCTAGGTGTACTTACGGTTGTCGTCTTTGTCGCTGTCGCTGGCCCTGAAGGTGTATGGCGAGATGCAACACTGGGAAGACAAGCAGTTTGTTTTCCATGGCGGCCGCGTCTCCGTGCCTGGAGGTAGGTGGCAGGTGGGTGGCTCCTTTTGTATTTTCTGTTTCCCCCAGGATTTTCCTTGCGGCCAGCTTGCCCCAGATATCCTGGCAGTGTGGTGACTCGGAATGTGGTGGGCGGCACATAGGTTTCCGCCAGCCTGAAGTTGCCTACTGCCGCCGGATGCTGCTCGTTTGTGGTGCTGACGATCAGTTGTCTGTGTTGCAATGGGTACACCGCCTTACTCGTTATATGGCGGTCTGCACCGCCTCCCTGGCGGCGGTCACAACACCGCTGCCAGCGTGGCAGTCAGGTTACCACCAAACTCGGAATGACCACCAGAGTCATTTTCAATTTTGAATTCCTTGTAGACTGTTTTTGGAGGTGCCTTACCCCTCAAGTAGCTTGTTCTTCCTCCCCACTCTCTGCCCCCATAAGTAGACACTGTTCATTGTATATTTTAATTTCCACCTGGTTCTTTTAACTTCATTCTGATTTCTTGTACGACTGTACACCAGAGACTTTTTGAGGCATGGGTGAAGTAGGCAATTGCCAAGGGCTCCAGCTTCCAAGGGCCCCCTTGGAAAGTAAACTTTCTCGGTTGCTCAACTTTCCCCTTTTCAAAATCTCAACCTCTTTCCTCATCTCCATCTCCATCTACCTTATATCTGACTCTATCTCTCTTTGCCCAACATGGACATTTTTGGCCCTGGAAAAACATATTTCAATTGTGTTTGTGGGAACCCAGTTTCTAAAAGTTTGTAACACATCATGTGGGTTTCAATCAGCAGAAAATGAGTGATAAAATTCAAAGTTCCTACAACAGGGGTGTTGTATTTTGTGTAGATTGGAAGGTTGTGAGTTGGATTGTAGAGTGGATTGCATGTAGTGGCAGTTGCAGGCAGGCTCCCTCCCTGTGGAATGTATTGGAATAAAATATTTACCTACTTTGGAGCTGTCTGTGTGATTCCTTCCATTCCTTTAATATTTCATTTTCGACAAGCTGTGTAATCCACCTTAACCAGGAGGAGAGCCGCAGAAAGACCCTGGAGGAAGCAATGCCATTCATGTGGTCTACGATTTGTGTTTCAAGCAATGCTTGGCAGTATAGCCTTGTCATAGCTGATGCGGCACTGGGACCTGTTTCTAAATCCAAAGTCTGTTGAATTTGTTCTCTCTTTTCGGAAGGGTTAGGAGAAAATGCTTCAAATTATTCAAATTAATTAGGGTAACTCGATAGCCACACATTCATTTCCAGAGACCAACTTATAGTTCAAAGGGCTTTATTTTGACTCAAAGTCAAGCTTACACATAGGAGTCTCAAAATCATGGTCTAAATGTACGGCATAACCAAAGGATAAACAAAACGTTGCACAATATGAAATTTAACTAACATTTGAAAAACCACAAATTCAATAGCAATAATGCAGACAATGAGTACAAATGACTGTTGTTCAAAGTTCGATTCCAAGTTTTCCTGCCTAACCAGTTGATCTAAAAACCTAACCATGTTAATGTTCTACAGGGTCAGGGAATAGTCAGCATGACAGAACTTCTGGAGAAGTTTCCATCCAGAAAGGTATTGTGTCATGAAGCCACTTAGAAATTAGAGTTCAGGAGAGGTATCTAAGTAAGGTCCGCTATCAGCTAAAAGGCAGAGCGAATCTGAAACCTACTGCTAACTAAACCACACTTAAATCTTGATTCTTCCAAGGGTGATTTCAGAGGCAAATACCTTTTCCAATTGAAAAACATAGTCACAAATCGTACGTTGCCAATTGACAGCTTAGCCTTCTGAAATTTCAGCGTCGACCTTGGTACACGCTAGCGCTTTGGAATTTTACAAGAGTTACAGCTGCCAACACAGGATACTGCTCTCATCCTTGAAAAGCATTCTGCTGGGCTTTTCTTATCCTCCCAAACAATGAGCTCCCTATTAACCTTATCTCGGATCCAGACACCCTCAGTTTTAGAAAAACATTCAAAAAGCAAATTTCACATTGAAGGTTAGAACACAATGGACAATTATGGGCCTTCAACTTGGCCAAACTAATTAAGCACGAATACTTCAGTTTGAATAAATTCTATATGTCTCTTATGACACATATATAATGATTATAAAGAATAATATTTCTAAAGCACTGTAACATAAACTGACTTTCAAAATGATGATAAAATATAGAATACATGAAAAATTGCATTCATCCGTGCACTTCACTTGTATATTTCACCGTGCACCACATTTCAATGAAAAGATTTTGTACATTAAGCAGAAAAACAACAACCCCTTAATTTAATGTTTTAAGAGACTGTTGAACCTAGCTGTTTTTGAAGGGTCATGCTAAAACTTTTTGCCTCCTTCCTCCCATTTTTTCTGACCTGTTTTGCTTGGCTTCTGGACTCTGGGCACTCAACCACTGCTAACCAGAGCTAAAGTGCATAAGATCTCTGTCTAAATTGTATTGGTGATTGGTTTAGCCCTGATTGGCATATGTGATGTACGAGTAATTCCCTCATAATGTGCACTAGAGGTGCCCAGGGACTGCAAATTAAATGCTACTAGTGGGCCTGCAGCCCTGATTGTGCCACCCACATGAGTAACCCTGTAAACATGTCTCAGACTTGCCACTGCAGTGTCTCTGTGTGTAGTGTTGCACTGCCAATTCGACCTGGCAAGTGTATCCACTTGCCAAGCCAAAACCTTCTACTTGTAAGTCACCCCTAAGGTAGGTAGGCCCTAGGTAGCCCCATGAGCAGGGTGCAGTGTAAGTTAAAGGTAGGGCATGCACATATGTGTATTACACGTAGTGATAGTGAAATACTGCCAAATTCATTTTTCACTATTGCAAGGCTTATCTCTCCCATATGGTAACATGGGGACTGCCTTTAACTATCTTTTAAGTACAGTTTCCCATTAGGAGCATATAGAGATGTGGAGTTTGGGTTTTCTCAACTCACAACTTTAAAATACATCTTTTGGTAGAGTTGGTTTGTAGATTGTCTGTTTGAAAATGCCACTTTTAGAAAGTGGGCATTTTCTTACTTAACCATTCTGTGCCTCTGCCTGGCTGCTGAATACACGTCTGGGTCAGACTGACAATTGGGCTGTTTGTGATTTCACTCTAGCCAGTGACACAATGGGAGCTGAGGTGTGTCCTGCATATCCTGATGAGTCTTCCTTAGCTAGAGTGGGATGGAGGAGCTGACACCTGCACTTGTGAGGGCTGTGCCTGCCCTCACACTATATAGTCTCCAAACTCCTAGTATGTGTCTATGGCAGGGCAAGGAAAAGACAGGGTCTTGTCCACTCCAAAGACTTTCCTTTGAAGTGTGCATGCTTCAAAGGCAGAGAAGATTATAAGTAGTGGACCCAAAACCCCAGACTTTCAGATTACTTCTGGGTCAAGAGGAACCTCTGCCAAGGAGAAGAGCTTGATGCTTGAGGAGGACCTGACACTCTGCCTGTTGATTTGTTGTGCTGACCTCCTGCTGCTGCTTCTGCCTAAGGGGGAAAGGAATGGACTCTGCTTTCTGCAATCCTGCTTGTGGAGGGTCTCCAAGGGTTTGGACTGAGCTTGCCTCCTTTTATGAAGTCTCAGGGACAGCAAAGACTTCACCTACAAGCCTGTAGGTTCCCTTGCTGTGGATCCTAACTCACCACGTGGTGCCTACTCCAGTCTCTGGGCCCCTGGGAATGAAAGCTGGTTGAAAAACAAGAAGAACCAATTACACCCACTCTGGATGATGGCAGCACTGATACCGCTGCCTGACCCTACATTGCCACCTGTAACCAAAGCTGTGGTGCCCACTGGTGTGTGATGACCCTGCCTGACATCGCAGGCCTGAAGCTGCAGCCCCGCTAAAGTCCCATGACTTTGTGAGTCCCGAGTGCTGTGTCACTGACGTCCGTGACACACTACTCCGCTGTGTTGCCAGAATCCCCGTGGCAAGACCGCCACCCTGTAAGGTTTCTCCACTGTATCTTGACCCGCCGGACATCGATCTGGTGGGAGCATAAGGAACCAATGTTTTGCACTGATGCTGCATCAGCTCCCCTGCTTTGCATTAAGGAATGAATGCTGCACCGGATCTTGTGACACCTCAACTCCCTGACTCCGTACACCGGCTGGTTTCTTTGTTACCAAAGGTACTATACCTCGGGGTCTGTGTGACTCCGTGACCGGCACCATTGGCGTTGGATTGTTGGGAACAACTCCATCACAAGACCGTGATACAACCAAATTGAAGCATTAGTGTGTCTAAGCACTAAAATGAAGTTTAATCTTTGAAACGTTACAAATTTGCTTGTGTATGTTGGATTTTTGTAGTTTTGGTCTTGTCTTACTCAGATAAATATTGGCTATTTCTCTAAACTGTGTTGAGTGCTTTTGTGATGTTTTCACTGTTTTACTGTGTGTGTTTATTCAAATACTTTACACATAGCCTTTGAGATAAGCCTGACAACTTATGCCAAGCTACAAAGGGGGTGAGCAGGGGTTGTCGTAGGTGTGTATCTCCCTTACCCTGACTAGAGTGAGAGTCCCTGCTTGGCAGGGTTCAAACTGACTGCCAACCAGTGACCTCATTTCTAACAGAGGCGTAATGGCACAGCCAGATTACGATCTCTCAACTCTCCCTCTGATGAATTTTAGAGCCTTCATAAATCCCTTTCAGTCTTGAATGAGACTGTCTAAAACCTGGTTGTTTTAAACAGCTTTCGGCTTGACTCCTCCAAACTCTTCATATCATCATAATATTTACACTGACTATCTTCCATTTCAACTTCTTCTCTATTTCTCTTCTCATCTCTACGGATTTTCCTTCTCTGGGAGATTTCGTATCTCCTTCATTTCATATTTTAAGAGATGTAATGGAACAGCCAGGTTATGCTCTCTCAGAGCTTTCTGTTTCCTCATGTTTCTCTATGTCGCAGCGCAAGCAGTGTGGCCAGAAACTTGCTGCTGATGAATATTGTGGGGAATGAATGATGTTATGGTCTTTACAGCTGCTGCTGCCGTGTGGCACTTTCAGACATTTTGGTGCACAGTAATCTTCAGCCCTTTCATCGCGAGCTGGGTGCAGATGCTGCTTCAAAAGAATGCATGCTTTCACTGGCATTCAAGACACCAATACAGGTTTATTTTGGTTGCCATGAAACTGTTGCAGTGTGTTTTTTTTAACCAATAATAATGTGAAAAGCTTGCAATATATTGTGTGATGAAACTACATAGAAAATATGTTAACATAGAAAATATTGCACGTGTTGAAATGTGCCCACGAGGAGTGGCTACCAATGTATACGAAGACTAATGAAACGCTTATTAATTCTGAAATTTTATATGCAATAATGTCTGAATTTGTATTAGTATATCATAGTTAGAGTTGTGTCTTAAGAGTTTGCTTTATTAAATCAGATGATAACAAACAGCAAGAGGGGAAGTCCCTATTACCCCATTGGATCAGGGACAAAAAGCAATACGACAAACAAAATATCCAGAAGGAATAAATATGTACCCAACTATCTAAGCGAAAAACTCAATTGTTCACTGAAAAATAATTTCTTTTATTTCCAATTAAACCAATTTAATCATAGTGCCCACAGGTTACCTGTGCACCCGAAAGAATCTAATATACAAAACTAATAAGAAAACTCTAATTATCTATATACAAGTTATACATAAAGAAATCAACCAACAGTTCCATTAGAGCACCGTGATACATCAAATATAATCTGCTTAGTCATCTAATGGCAAGCAGTCACAGAAGAAGGTGGTGACAGTTGTCCAAGGAACGTATCTCACCTCAGTGAGGGAAAACAGTCACTGAAAAGAAGTCCGATACAGTCCACAAAATCTTAGATCCCACAGTTCAAAAATTCCAACAGTCAGTCCTTAACAAATCCGGCCTCCTCAGAACAATGGAAACAGTGCAGCATGGCAGTGGAAAAGCGATAAATAAATAATTATCGCAAACAGACTAATGCTCTATTATTAAGCGTGGACCCGGCCGAATGGTTCCGAGGATCGCAGCTCTTATGCAAAACGCTCGCAACGCGCGTTTAAATCAATAAACAAAGCCCGGCAAGGCTCTCTGGCTCCACGCTTAAAAATAGAGCATTAGTCTGTTTGCGATAATTATTTATTTATCGCTCTTCCACTGCCATGCAGGCACTGTTTCCATTGTCATGAGGAGGCTGGATTTGTTAAGGCCGAAGCGCGTTGACTGTATCTTTTAAGGAGTGACTGTTGGAATTTTCGCACTGTGGGATCTAAGATTTTGTGGACTGTATCGGACTTCTTTTCAGTGACTGTTTTCCCTCACTGAGGCGAGATACGTTCCTTGGACAACTGTTGCCACCTTCTTCTGTGACTGCTTGCCATTGGATGGCTAAGCAGATTATATTTGATGTATCACGTTGCTCTAATTGAACTGTTGGTTGATTTCTTTATGTATAACTTGTATATATATATATAATTAGAGTTTTCTTATCAGTTTTGTATATTAGATTCTTTTCGGGTGCACAGGTAACCTGTGGGCACTATGAATAAATTGGTTTAATTGGAAATAAAAGAAATTATTTTTCAGTGAACAATTGACTTTTTCACTTAGATAGTTGGGTACATATTTATTCCTTCTGGATATTTTGTTTGTTGTATTATTAAATCAGAGGGCCTTAGCTTAGCAAGGGTTTAGACCTAGCTGCCTGGCCTCATATTGAATTGTATTTTCTAACGTGTAATGTGCTGTTTTCCTGAAGGACACGAAGCTGTATTTTTTCAGGAGTTATGTGTGTGTAGCCGTAGTAAATTCTTTCTCATGAGAACCAGCTTGCTCAAGGCGACGTTCTTGCTAGATGCAACAGTGTAATTTGTAACAGGTGCAAGGTTAACCGTACTAGGAGAAGACAATAAAGACACTGACTGGCTCGTAAAGTGTAACATTTTCTATCTGACATCCCAACTGTTGAAGATGTCAATAACTCGGACCAATCCGCGACATGGGAACTACAAATTGTGGAAAGTTCTAGTAGGGTACTTGCCGAATTATTGGGTAGAGATAATAATGCACCAAACTTCATCCAATGAGGAATTAGGGAATGGATAGCCAGTTTTGATTTAACGGTGTGACCCAAGAAGAAACCAACTCACTTCTCTCCAATTCACTCCATTTCGCCATCTCCATTTGTCATTCCTATTGCTCCAGCGTTTTCCTGAATTTATTCTGAGTACTTTAAAACCATCCTCTACCCCATTCTTGCCTGATGCTTACTTCCCCTCTATCTGAGGGAAGTAATCCATTCTGGAATGATGCTATAATGAGACTCTGCCCCGTCCTATCTCTGCTGATGGTGAATCGACTGATGTCCTGAGGACGAACACTGACGCTGTTTGCTGATCTGTTGGATTGGTAACTATCTGATGCAAATTGTAATTGTCTGTTTGCCTTTTCTTTCTAGGTACCAACTGCTATTTTGATAGAGGCCTTAGTTTAGATGTTTTCTAACTTCGTGTTCACTAAATGTTTTGCATGAAGCCCAACATGCTAATGCTAACTTGAGGTTAGTTAAGGTGTTCACTAATATTTTGTGCAAATAGAAAAATGACTGAGTTCTTGCTTTGTTGATTCATGTACTAATGAGACCTTCTAAGTTGATTCTTATAGTGATGTGCCTAGATGCTACATTAAATTTGTAGATGTATTGAGTAAAATAGCCCTTTGATTATTGATTGGATTGTTTTGGTGTGGGTTTATTGCTAAGGAGACTAACAGATATGATATTAGATTGTAACCAATAGGGAAATAAATGTCTTAACTTTGACTAAACTGGTGTGGTTATTTGTGACTGAGGAATCAAAGGCGTGTTCAATTATTGATTTTATCAAATGCTTATTGACTAGTGATTGTTGTTATTGAATTGATTTTTGATCTATTAATTGGTGAAGACAAGAAAATATTTCGTACTGGGAAGTCTCCAAACGTGGTCCAAAGGTTTGTCGGCCTAAACGCGTCTCCTGGTAAGTTTACTTCGCTAGGCTCTGACGCGCTAACAATACCCACTGTTTAAGGAAACCTCCACCACTGGGTTAAAGAGACACGTTTGATTAAGGTGGAACGCTCTTGAACAAATGGTCAGTGAGTGCAGTTGTGTCCTGAAACAAAGGAACTCTTTTGAACAAATGGGTTTTCTTTAGTGGGACAACTGTCTTGTGTTTTGTTTTCTCCTCTTACATTTGAAGGATTCTTGGCACCACCATATTTTTGAATGCCCCAGGCAAGTCCATTATGCCCTGGGAGGACTGGAGGGAAGATTTTGAGACATGTGTTCAAGCTGTAAATGGTGACATATTTACTGCATCCAGGAAGTTGGCCATGTTAAGACATTGTCTCTGTGCTGAACATAGACGAATATTAAAATATCTTCCACCCCTTATAGATGATGAAGAAGAGGATGATGAAATGGATGAATATGACAGAGCATTGCTTCAATTGAATCTAAGTTTTGGAAAAAAAGAAGAATGAGGCAGTGGAAATATTCAAGTTTTTCTGAATGAGCCAGTTCCTGGGTAAATGTTGCTGGTTTAAGCTCACTGGCATCCACTTGCATTTACACAAATTTTTCATGACAAAATGCTCAGAGACCAATTACTGTTAAAGATTCATGACAAAAAAGTGCAGCATAAGTTTATTAAACATGGAAGGGTCAGAGGGGCACAAGGCTTGGTTGCCCGTTATCCCTGTTATTATGTGCACTGGTGAGATCCTTCGAACAGATGCCAGAATCTGTGGCTTTGACTAGGGGAAAGTGGTGGAAGACGGGTTTCGATATGCATGGGTGACATGCTCCTCTTTATCCAGTGGCCCAGGTATACCCTCCTGAGGCTTATGGAAATCTTAGAGATCTATGTGGAATCTTTGAGACTCAAGGTCAATAGGAATCAAGTCCTGATGTCCATTTGGGGGGAGGTGGCTTAGGACTGGGTGGATCCTTCATTACAGATAGTGGGGGGCTGTTTCCAATATTTGGGTATGATGGAAGCCCTGTCCAAATCAAGGTAGGAAACCTCAACAGAGTCCCACTTGTGAAAAGGGGGGGAGAGACGTGGACAAGTGGTCCAAGCTGCTGCTATTGATAGCAGATCATGGAGCATTTTTTAAGATGGTGTCTCTCCCCCGTTTTGTTAATGTGCTACAGCACTACCCTTACGCCTTACTGCTTACCTCTTTTACTGAGTTGCAGTCACACATCTCTACCTTTCTTTTGGGGGAAAGACCACCAGGCTACCTTTGCAAAAATGCTGTTTCTACCCATTTGATGC
Organism: Pleurodeles waltl; assembly: GCF_031143425.1. Lineage (NCBI taxonomy): Eukaryota > Metazoa > Chordata > Amphibia > Caudata > Salamandridae > Pleurodeles > Pleurodeles waltl. Next base: position 1,203,417,656 of record NC_090444.1, read on the forward strand.
AGGCTTGGGGTGGGCTGACATTCAACTATATTACTGGGCCTCACAACTGGTCAATATTAATGACTGGTTCTGGGTGGACAGGGAGGGTGCAGCCAACAGACTGGAACTAGCTCTGCTTTCTCTACTATATTCCAGGGCACCCCTGCACTCTCTCCTACTGATTATGCAGGTCCCAATTCGCTGTTGGTATGCAGCACTTCATCACACAAAATAGTATGGTACCCCACGGGGAAACCCCTCTTTGGAATGGGATATGGCTGACAGAAACAGCAGGTTTAGTTGTCTTTCGGCAGTGGGATATGATCTGCACCTCTACACTGGGAGATGTCTGGAGAGATGGGCACATAAGATCTTTCCTAATGGAAGAATTCAGCTTACACTCCTCACAGTTCCACTGTTACCTTCAGCTTCAAAATGCTTTGAAGAGTTGTAGAGTTAGGCTGGCGGATCTCCAAGAATTCAACCCTTTTGGTGTAAATTAGTAACTGATGAGCTGAGTGGAAGGGGCATAACCATACTCTACAAATCTATTGTGATGAATACACCCAACCCCCTATGGTCACTGATGACCAGGTGGGAGGAGGATATAGGAGCCATTGAGGATGATGAATGGGTAAAGGCTAAAATGGCCTTGATGACACTTGCTATATCAATGTGTCTTTGCCTAGTTCAGTTCAGGTATTTTCATGGGACATATTACTCCGCAAAGTGACTCTGGCACATGGGACGAGCCTGAAACCCAGTGTGTCTAAGATGTAATTTCACCCAGGTTCCCTTTACCACACTATTTGGACCTGCCCAGGGGTGCAAGTATATCAGACCACCATTAATGGGCATATTGGATGAGTGGTGGAATTATTCTTCGTGCTTGGTCCCCAGACAGTTTTGCTGGGAGTAATGGACTTGGTGGGAGACTCTAGAGCCATTCGCTCCCTGATCACCACAGCATACATGGTGGCCAAGAGAGACCTAGCCAGATATTGAAGGGATGAGCAGGCCCGCCAATACATGAGTGGGTCAGGGATATTGACTCCTGTGTGGTGATGGAAAACCTGGTGTTTAAAGTACGGTGGCATGGAGGGTCCCACAGAAATATGATTGTATATGAGGGATATGGACCAGGGACAAGGAACAATCTGGTTGAGATCATGGATGGGTGCCAGACAGATTACCATTCTCCATTGTAAAGTGACATGATTACTACTGCTCCACAGCCATTCGTTATAATGTTTGCTGTGTGTAACTTTGCTTGCATTGCAGGTACTGCTGGGTACTCTTGTATTGCCCCCCAGGCCTCGTCTATTTATTAATTTTGATCAAGTTGCTAAATCAAATCAGTAAAACATGTTATAAAAAAACATGGAAGTGTTAAACTTGCAGATGGTAGTTAAAAGTAGAAAGATAGATGAGACCACTAATGATGGTTTGAAGGATTTAGCATCAGGGAAAAAAGTTGAAGTGTTTGCAAAAGAACTCCAGCATTTGAAGGAGATGATGCCATGGTAGAAGTGCTGTGTTTTGCTAAAAATATGATTTAAAGGTCATTTTCAACAGACAACTGCTGTTCTGTAATAGAGCAGATTTGCAGGAAATGCTAAATTAAGGGGCATTTTACCAGTGCATCTAAAGCTAAAGAATGAGTGGTATGAGGAAAACAAAAGGTGCAGTGAACACTGTAGAAAGTTGTGGGGACGGAAGTAGCAGTAATATTACAAATACAACATGTTGGAAATATCAATAAAGATAATCCCTTTTGCACCATACAAATTGCTGGTGAGTGTGTGAGACTGATGGCAGATTCAGGTGCCAGGTATAAACTTATTGATGAGGACTATTTGAGCAAATTTCCCAGTAATGTTTTCAATTGACCTGATGTAAAATTGGCGGCATAAGACAATAAACTTATAGATCTCTTAAGATTTATTGAGGCCTAGTTACAATTTCAAGGGGTGGTGGTTCCTTTTAAAACATATTTTGCCAAAGATAAGGCGTGTTTCTTGGGGTGGCCACAACAAAGAGAGCTGCTTATGCAATTGGATCTGAATCATCCATATCAATTATTGGGTGTTCGGTCCATAGTAAGGAAGGCTGGAATATATTGTTGGGAACATGAATCCCCTTTGGTGTTCAGGAATGAGTTGTGCATACTCAAAGGTTTCATGCATTAAATTGTATTGATTGAGTGATTCCCAAGGGTCATAAGCCCCATAATGTTCCCCTCATCATGAAAGAGCCAGTGTGCTCAGAGTTGCAGAGGTTGTGTGAGGAAGGGATATTTGAGGAGATTGAGGATTCAGAATAACTGGCTCCTGTAGTGATGGTCAAGAAGGGTGATGGGGATTTTCACCTTTAAGTTGATTTGTGTGACTTAAATGCTATCATTTGGGTAGACAGGCATCCCCTGCCCCACATTTGTGAGCTATTAACTACCATTAGTGAGCTAAGATGCTTCCACTCTAGATCTCTTCTCTGTGCATCATCTGATTGTGTTACACCCGATTCTTGACCTTTAATGTAATTTGTCACACTGGAGGGTGGCAAGCGAAGGTTATGAGATTGTTGGAATACAGGCATGAGATGGAATATGTTCCTGGAATGAAGAACATTTGCATCACTGAAAATAGGGACATGGACAGTCTTGATGTAGATTGTAGTGAATGTGAATGTAGTAACGGAAGGCAGGATTTTGCATGAGGAGTTGGAATGTGCAGTAAAGAGTGATGTGGTATTACAAAAAGTGAAAAGGTATGCCCAGCAAGTTTGGGCTGGCAAAGGTAGAGCTTCTGCGAATGCAGAGAATATTTGTCTAGTGAGTGTGGAATTGTCTGTTGCGGGAGATGTGTTATTGAGAGGGTAGTTACTGGTGGTGCCATTGAAAGTGGAAGAATATGTTGTGAGGGTGGTGTATGAGGGCTACATTGGCATGAGTGGTACTAACAGATGTATCAGTGCAAGTAAGTGGAAGTGGAGCACTGTATTAGGGAATATCTGCCTTGTATTTGGAGTGACAACTGTGAAATATCTCCCTGTAGTTTCAGACAAGCCTGATAGTTGTGGAAGAAAACTACTATCATGTCACAAGTCTGTTGGTTGCTTAAGGCTAGTATCCCAAATATTCCATCGTAGTTGTAGATTATTTTTCTCAATGGCCTGAGGTGAAGTTCACTGAGTAGGTCACAACAGGGACAGTAACTGATTTTTTGTGTGAGGTATCTGAAAGGGTGTGCTGGACTCATTGTTTTTGGTTTTGAGAATTATGTTAAATTTGTCTCTGAAGGAATTAAGGAGTTTCTGTTGATGTATAGTATTGAACATGTTCCGTCAATTCTTTGTTACCCTCAGAGCAATTTTTTGGTCAAGAGATGGAATAGGATGCTCAAATATGGTTTGCAATTGGCCTTGGCGAGTGGAGTGGAGTGGAGAAAGCCTATGAGAAAATGCACCTCATCATAACATATCCCATAGTGAGATACATGAAGCACCTTTTGAAATGTTGAGAGGTCAAGAATCCTGAGAATTGTTGTCAAAAGCCATTGAGAAGAAGAGAGTTTGCTAGACCTGACAGCCTTAGGGTGGTCTTCCCCACAATTTTATGCCTGCCTGCCTCCCTCCTTTTCTGACCACGTTTTTGCTGGCTTTAGAACTCTGTGCACTTTATTACTCTTAACTAGTGCTAAAGTGCTTGCACTCTCTTCCCTAAAAACATGGTAACATTGGCTCATTCCCAATGGCATATTTAATTTATTTATAATTCCTTACTAAAGTGTAATGCATGTGATCAGGGCCTGTAAATTAAATGCTACCAGTGGACCTGCAGCACTGCTTGGGGCATCCCCTTAGTGGCCCTTTAACCCTGTCTCGATCCTGTCGTTTGATAGCCTGTCTATGCAGTTTACACTTCCATTTTGAGCTGGCAGGATAAATGTCTTGCCAGGCCTAAACGTTCCCTTTTCATACACATGTCACCCATAAGGTAGGCCCTATGTGACCCACAGGGCATGGTGCCATGTATTTAAAAGGCTGGACATGCACTTTTAAGTTTTACATGCCCTAATAGTGACAAACTTCCAAATTCATTTTTCACTATCACAAGGACTGTCTCTCTCCCAAATGATAACATTGGGGTTCCCTTATTCCATCTTATAAGTATAATTAATGATCTGGGAGAGATACGTTTGTCACATTTGGTGTCTCTGAACTCACAATTTAAAATCACAACTCATGGTGAAGTCCGATTTTAAACTACAGTTCTAAAAATGCCACTTTTAGAAAGTTGGCATTTTCTTACTTTAGCCAGTTGTGGTGCCTACTGCCTGTCTCCAATACACATATGGGTTGGGGTGACAGCTGGGCTTGTGTGTTCCCTCTAGACAGCCACATACAAAGGGAACTTAGGTGAGACTGATAAGCTGTTAACATCCTGAAGAGCCATCCTGGGCAGGATGGGTGGGAGGGACAGACACACCTGAAAGAGCAGTGTCGTGTCACACACAAAGAGCTGTCTACACCTCTATAGTGAGTCTGGAGCCAGGGCAAGAAGGGAGGACCTCTGGACACTTCAAATACCTTTCTTTGAAATCTCCCCCTTGTCAAAGGAACAATTGGGTATAAGTACTGGACCTCTGACACCCTCACATCAGTACATATCTGGACCTGTGGATACTCTGCCATGAAGAAGGACTTCTGTGCTGCTACAAGAACTGCCACTCTTCTGAGATGCAACTTTGCTGGTCTTCTGCTTTTCTGAGCTGGCCTGCTCCTTCCTGCCCTCTTGCCTGGGAGTGAGAAGGACTGAACTTGCATCCCTACATCCCAGAGCCGAAGTAAGTCCAAGGGTTTGCTGGATGCATTCTGTTCTGAAGTCTCAGCTACATCAAAAACATCTCTCCCCAAATACAACTAGCACCTGTACTTTTCCTGATGCAAGTCTTGCACTGCCAAGTGGTGCCAATCCAATCCAGGGCTATTGGAAGAGAGTAAAAGTGCTTCATGTGCTAGAACCTGGGCATCTATGCTGTTGTGCCGATCAGAACTGGTGCATCACATGCTGCGATTGTCACAACATCACTGCTGCATGGACAGGACATGAGCATCTCCCTCGGAACTGCTGCATCGCCTCTGGAAGCACAGCTTTGGAACCAATGTATCGCTGCCACAGGGTAGAGAAGATTGACGCATCGCCCTCCACCGTGAATTAACCCGGCACATTACATTTGGAACCGTTGCACTCGGAAGTGGCACACCACACTCGGAACCAACTCATTGCCTCAGTTACTTGGAGAAATTCGGTGCCACACTCAAACTGTGTGGGGATCATCAATGCACCTCATGCTGCAACAAGGATTAAGGTACTGTTGCTCAGCGGGTCCTGTGTGGGTCTTGTAGCTAGTCTGTACTCCATCATGGGTGGCCTGAACTCTTGAATTTGTCCCGGTCCAGTGCAACCAGATATCCCAATTAGGGCTTATTGATTATAAGCGCTATTTGCACATTGATGCTTTAAAAATTCATAACTTGACTTTGATTTATTGGATTTTTGTTGTTTGGTCTTGTTTTGTTCATGAAACTAAGCTCTATTTTTCTAACCTGGTGTGGATTTTGTTTGTGTGGGGTTCTCACTGTTTTACTGTTTGACGTGTTGCACCAATACTTTACACATTGCCTCTTAAGTTAAGGCTGAATGCTCTGTGGCAAGCTATCAAAGGGTGAGCACAGGTTGACTCTTAGGCCCAGATTTAAGAGGGCCTAGCGCCATTCTAACGACACATTAGCATCACTTTTTTTACGCGAATTTGGCATCAGAGGGCTGAAATACTGCACCATATTTGCAAAGTGGTACAAAGAATGCATTGCTCCACTTTGTAACCCTTTGTGGACGGGGACGTTCCCCCGTTGGGGGTGGGGGAAAATGGCGCAATGAAATCTAAAAGATTTCTTCTCGTCATTTTTATCTGCACTTTTAATGCCTGCCCTGAGCAGACATGAAAAGGCGGCTCCCATGGGTTACAATGGGCTTCTGGGTGCTTTGCAGGTTTAGCGTAAAAAAAAATTATGCTAATCCTGCAAAGCGCTGAACTATCGTCAAAAATTCCCTAGCTACCGCCATGGTGCACCATATGTTAAATACAGAGCACACATGGTGGCGTTAGGGGGTGCTAAAGGGCACAAGAAAAGTGGAACTGCACTAGGTGCAGTGCTACTTTTCATTAATATGCCCCTTAGTATGTATCTGAATTACCCTGACTAGGATTGTGGTTCCGGCTTTGAGAGTGTACATACCTCTGCCAACCACAAACCCAATTTCTAAAAGGGTTGTTTTGGAGAATGCAACTGATTGATTTGATGTTGGTGATTAGATTTGAGTGTTTAAGGGGTGGATCTAAATTTTCATGCCCTCTTCAAGTCATAAGAGTAAGTAAATATATCCTTATATTCAGTGATGGGAATGTGTGTAATCGCAAGAAAGTGCTTAAACATGTGGAGGAGGCTCCGGATTCTGATGGAAATGTTTATGATGGAGGAAATGGTACTTCAAGGGTGCTTCATGACTGAAAGGAGCTTAGGATTCCTAAAAACTTTAAGGATTTAATTTTGTCTTAGGGTGTTATGTTTGCAAGATGTATTTGTTTTTTCTTTGCTAATATGTTTTAAATGTGTTTCCCAACAGCAAGCATCTGCTCATTCTGGTAAAACCATCTCCCCTGCTTATTAAATGTAATAAGTTCTAACTTCTTGATTGGGAACAGATAAATATTTCAAGTTTTGTGTCTGAGGAATTGCATTAAAAAATCCTGGTAAAGTCATATTTTAAGTTACAATTTTGAAAATTCCACCTTTAGAAATTGGCATATTCCTGCCCAAACTGTTTGGTGCCTGCAGCCTGTTTCTGGGTCAGATGACGTGGGGTAGTCAGCAGTTGGACTATGGGTATTCCTCCCAGACAACCACAGAATAGAGGGATTAGATGTGCCTGAATGGGCCATCAACTGACAGGATGGGGCAGAGATGTGCACAGACCCACTTGCAGCTGAATAGGCTGTACTCTGCCTTCATACAAAGTACTTGTCACCCTTGCATTGTTCATGCAGCCAGTGTGGAGACTGGGCATGGGAAGCATAACACCTGCCAATGCGAAGCCCTGTTGAACCCAGCTCCTAGTACCACAGCACCTGCCAGTGATGCCCAGATCTTCACTCTGCTCCACTACATCGACCACTCATGATGACTGCCAATGAGAAGCTCCAACAAAAATTGTCTGCAGCAACCAACAGGATCTTCGTGCTAAAGTGATTACCATCAGGGATGCCCAACCCCTCCACCACAAACTAAAACTCTTCTTGCTGGACTTTGAAAGGTAACTCTTTCAGTTGGACTAACCTGCTTCCCGTATCTGGTCAATGCTCCATCACAGTTGGACTGAACTCTTGCAAGACCAGATGAACGTGAGTGGCTCTTTGTGCTTTTTGGCCTTATACTTACCTGAAATATTTGAAATTGCATATCTCCAGCTACACTGATTGGATTTTTGTCTTTTCGGTCTCAGATAATTCATTGAATTGTGCTATATTTTTCTAAATTGTTGTGGGATTTGTCTTGAGTTTTATTACTGTTTGTGTGCTTCACAAATACTTTACACATTGCCTCTAGATTAAGCCTGACTGCTTTTGTGCCAAGCTACTGGGGATTAAGCACATGTTAATTTAGTGACTTTTGTGGTTTACCCTGACAGGGATTGTACCTGTTGCTTGAACAGGAGTCATTCCCCATTCAACCAACAACCCAATTTTTCACAGACCACCTCTTCACCAATGTTGAAGGCATGACAACCTCTGCACTGAGTCCCATTACGTGATCCAATCACTTTATGGCCCGTTCACCAGGCCTATTTTTCCTTTAGTTAGAGCCCCATATTTCATGAGCCTTGAACATGATTTGCCAGGACAATATGTTGATGCCCTCACCGGGGCCCCTGCCTCTCTCAGCAATGATGTTTCCAATTCTGCACCACACATAGAAAGAGGAAAATGCCTCTCACGATTGTTTTTGTGCAGGAAGGGGCCCCTTTCTGAACAAACACTATCTTGCTTATTACACAGGCACCCTTTTACCAAAGTGCAAGGGTGCCTACATTGGTGCCAGGCAGCACATTGTGTGTCAGTGCAGGGAAAAGACAGGAATGCACTGTACAATGTTAAACACAGCACATTCCTGCCCTTTCCCTATCACGCAATCCAGCGCAACAAGATGACTTGCTGCTCCTCGTGACTTCTAAATAAGTATACCCCAAGCTCTCTTCCATTATTCTTGCACCAAATATTTTTTTTCTCTCTTTTGAAACACCTGACAATCTGGCACTTCAGAGCGCCACAAACTCTTTTATGGGTACAGCCATGCTATAGAAATCGAAATAATAGTAAAAAATATAACAAGTACAATAATAATAACAATAACAATAATAATAATAATAATATACATGCAGTTGCACACTAAACCTCAGTAAAGTTGGGAAAGGGTGCTCTAGGGGTCCTATTGAGGTTTCCATTTGGTTCATACTGCCTACCATTGACTCGTATCTTGCTTTCTAGGGACAAGGACATCACTGCTTTCTTCATTTCCTCATAAAGTGTCACTCAAAGGTACTAAGTGTCAAACGTCAGTACACCGCAAGTTTGGTAATGTCACACATTATCAAACTGAAAGTTTGGCAGCTATGCATTATACCACCCGTTAGCACATCAAACCCAGACCTATTCGCTTTGCTAATGCTTGTTGATAGCAGTGTCTAAGCCAGAGGACCTCAACTGTTAACTTCCGCACAAACCCAATAGATGCGCTTTGTGACATGATTTTAACGTGCATGGAATATCAATGAAAAAATTCAACGAAGGAAATGTAGATATTGCTAACCTTTTCTTTTGTCTGTTGAATCCAGCACTTTAGACCTGCAAAATATGGAAAATGTGATAATGCTACATTTGGGTTGTCTGACATTTATTGTTCTTTGATTTACTTTACCATCACATATGTTTATTTAAAAAAAAACTGCCTTTATGGATTCATGGTTGTTTACATAGAAGGTTGCGAATGCTACATTGCTGGCTAATATATGTAGAGTCTATAATAATTGTGGGACAGACTGCTATGTTTATATTTATTTCGAAGTGAATCATCTAAAAGTTGATTTAGGAGTCGCTCAATCGAACCCTATCTACCCACCCCATGGTCCAAATAGTTTAATGTAGTTCACGTATATCAATGGGGAACTTAGAATTTCAATCAGTCCTAAAATCCTTTTTCGATTAAAATGTGTCAGTTGATTCATCCATTCTTCAATTGTTCTGCAAAACTCCGACACTATCTTGCCCCAAAGCTGAACAGTTCTTATCAGGCCTGAGAAAGCAATACTTACTTGTCTTTAGAAAGATCTTGACTACAACACCTCTGGTCACTTTCACTTGGTAAAGACCTTTGCGAGCTGTCATTTGTATAGTTGTCAAGACTTTAAAAAAATAGGAGATTATTGCTTTGGAAACAGAACCTTACCAGGTAGCCAGATATCATTAAAGTGAGATGTCAGGGCAAGCATGTGTCATAGGAAGAGACCTGTCTCGTGGAACCTACCGGTCTTTGGAAATTAGTTGTAAGCGCTCCCCATGGCACAAACTCTCAATCCTGAAAAATAATTCGCTTGAAATGACCTTCATAAAGACAGGGCACGTACTGGTCCTTTCCCTTCAGGAAGGCTGCAACACTCTGCTTCACGGGTCCCCAGCACTACATTGGCTGCTCTGTAAAGCATCTAACTTGCTGCATCTAGTCTCACCGATGGATTTAAAAAGTTTTACTACATTACCCTATTGCATTCAGTTTCTACAACGTGTAGTAGAGTCTCTGCAAAGTCTTATTTGGGATATGCCTTTTTCCACGCAATCCATCAATTAAATGAGATCTGGGGCATCTGTGTCAGTGCTGAGGTTCCTTGCCTATGTGTTAGCATGGGTTTGACTCTATCCTAAATTGTCAATCGTGATCATCCTACTCATGGCTTAATTTGGGAGATAACAAACACCTTTATTAGGTATGTTTGGTTCCTTATAACTCTGTTTCCTTAATAACGCAGAGGTGTGGCTTTTTCAGGTCTAGCTGCTGGTGTCCAAAAGGATACAAACAATTCAAACTTGTTGTGGAAAGTTTGAGGCGATGTGTCACAAGTGCCACAGAGGAAATCATTAAAAGAGACATTATCCTGCTGCAGTTTATACCACAAAGGGTGTCCCTTAAATGTGATCAGTACATTTGATGGCGATAGAAGTAGGTCAGAGATTAAGTGCAAAGGGGATGGCCATTAAATCCACAAACATGTTAGGTTGAGGAGTAAATACCAATTTGTATTCCAAATTCACTGAGATCAGTTTGGCACAACCACTCGCTCAGTGAGCACGAGCAATAATATATTTAAGTCACCACGTTCCCTAAACAAATTGCAATAGAATGCAACACTAGAAAGCATTCTGCTCAATGCACAAAAATATAACATGTGCTTCATGTTGATTTCAACGCTATTAAACTGGTGGCTGCCAGCCATGGTCTGGCAAGCAACAATTGAGGTGATACTTCGGCTTTTATGCAAGCCCCCTTGTAGTACCAAATAAACTACTGATGCACAATATCAGGAAGAGTGCCACTAGTGGGGAGTGGGCAATAATGCAATCTCTGAAAAACAAGGGGGTGATGTCCCTTCCCAATAGATTTATGTTGGACTACAATACTGAAGAAATTGACAGAACACAGATGATCAAGGAATTAGGCATGCAGATTCCCAGATGTTTCATTGTATGCGTTGGGTAATTAAATAGGACCATAAGTGAGTGGTGATGTTGTTCTGTAGGTGATATGGTATTGTTGGAAATGGCCTTTCTTCAGGGTCACCCTCAAACGTTTTGCCTTCCTCCTCCTCTTTTTCTGACCTCATTTTTGCTGGCTTTAGGACTCTGCGCAATTTACCACTGCTAATCAGGGCTAAAGTGCATACGCTGTCTCCGTTAAAACATGGTAACATTGGCTCATATCCAATTGGCATATTTAATTTACTTGTAGGTCCCTAGTATAGTGCACTACATGTGCCCAGAGCCTGTAAATTAAATGCTACTACTGGACCTGCAGTCTTGGGTGTGCCACCCTCATTAGTACCCCGTAACCATGTCTCAGGCCTGCCATTGCAAGGCCTGTGTGTGCTGTTTCACTGCCAATTTAACTTGGCATTTAAATGCACTTGCCAAGCCTTAAACTCCCCTTTTTCTACATATAAGTAACCCCTAAGGTAGGCCATAGGTAACCCATAGGGCAGCGTGCTATGTAAGTAAAAGGCAGGACATGAACATATGTGTTCTATATGTCTTGGTAGTGTAAAACTCCTACATTCGTTTTACACTGCTGTGAGGCCTGCTCCTTTCATAGGCTAACACTAAGGCTACCCTTATAAACTGCGTGGTAGATTCTGATTAGAAAGGGGTTAACAGGTCGTATTTACTATGGCCAGAATAGTAATACAAACTCCTGATGTCTGGTGAAGTTGGATTTTATATTGCTATTTTAGAAATACCAATTTTAGAAAGTGAGAATTTCTCTGCACTTACAACCTTCTGTTCCTTACAATCCACGTCTGGGCTGGGCTCGTTGATAGCTCCCTTGTGCATTTCACCCAGACATCCACAAACACAGGATGCTCTGTCACACCTGCACACATCTGTATACTGAATGGCTCTTCCTGGCCTGGAAGGGTGGAGGGCCCGACACTTACATTTCAAAGAACAGTGGACTGCCCTCACACAATGGACTGCCAAACCCCCTACTGGGACCCTGGCAGACAGGATTGTACTGAAAGGGGACCTTGTGCACTTCTAAGCCACTCTTTGAAGTCTCCCCTACTTCAGAGGCACATTTGGGTATATAAACTGGGTACCTGACCCTACCAACTCAGACACTTCTTGACAAGATACCTCCTGGGAAAGAAACTCTGAACCAGAACCTGAAAACTGCTAAGGGGAGCTGCCTGGCTGCCCAAAGGACTGACCTGACTGCTTTGCTGAAAAGGACTGCTGCATTGCTGTTGTCCTGCTGCCTTGGTGCCCTCTGGCTCTGCTGAGAAGTACTCTCCAAGGGCTTTGCATTGAACTTGCCTCCTGTTTCCTGAAGTCTCAGGGCCAAAAAGACTTCATCTCTGCAAAGAACTCCTTGTGCGGCGAAAATCGGTGCACAGCCTGTCGAAATCGATGGACAGCCTGCCCCACAGTGAAAAAATCACTGCACGCCGAACCGGAACGACACAGCTCTGCTCCCTGAGTGGAGATCAACGCAGCCCCAGCGTTGCGACCGGAACTTTGACACACGGCCCACCGGATCAACGCATCGCCGACCCGAAAGTCTCGCCTGACTTCCTGCGACAGGAATTGACGCAGTGCCTGCTGTGTAACAGAAATTTCTCTGCATCGCCAACTGGATCGACGCAGCTCCTGTGACATCGTCCTGCATGGCTAGGACTTCTCCGCATCGTCCCCGGGGCTTCCACATACCTCACAACCCAAAGAGGATTCAGCCTGCATGCTGGAATTCGACGCAAAGCCCTTGCCGCGTGGAAAAGAAACAACGCATTGTCCATGTGTGCCCGGAAATCCGAGGCCGACCTACAATTTTCAATGCATCTCCTCCTCTGCGGTCTTCTCGCGTGTAATTTTGATGCAAACCAGGTACCTTGTGCTTGCAAGAGACCATTGTTGCTTTAAAGAACTTAAAACTCATCCTACCATTACAAAAGTGATATTTCCACTTGTATTTACCCAATCTTGGTTGTTTTGACCTTAATCTACTCAGATAAATATTCAATATTTTTCTAAACTTGTGTGGTGTCTTTTTGTAGTGTTCCCACTGTGTCATTGCATGATGTATTGCACAAATACTTTACACATTGCCTTCTAAGTTAAGCTATACTGCTCAGTGCAAGTTACCAGAGGGTGGGCACAGGATAATTTGGCTTGTGTGTGATTTACCCTGACTAGATTGAGGGTCCTTGCTTGGACAGGGGGTAACCTGACTGCCAACCAAAGACCCCATTTCTAATAGGTAAGATATCTGACTTTTAAAGTTTGACCTTCTATTCAGCAAATGTATCATAGTCCACTGGTATTTAATGCAATGAGGCAAGCGTTTCTCACAATTGAGACACGAAACAACATGTCATTTGCATATACCAAAATGTTGTGCTCTATGGGTCAAGGTATATGTTTTCTTTCCCAGGAGCCTTGTTAGGGATTGTAGCTTTGGTTTTGATGATCAAACCATGCAGGCAGCAGAGAGGGCAACAATGTGTTGTACTATTTGTTTCTATGGGTGTGTAGCAAATTCTGCTCTGTTCACCACAGATGTTTCACTTTGCTCTAAAATTATGTTGGAAAAATTGGTTTAAACCAATTGCTCTAATTAACTTTCCTTATAAAATGCACCTGTGGCATAATAGTTAAATGTCGGACTGAAGTGTGTATTTACACCACCTGAATATATGACAAAAATATGACTGCCAGGAGGATCACTCCACTCTAGCTGAACTACATTTTAAGTGCACTGCAGTAAAACAAGGCAAGGGCAGCAACATCACCATGTAGGAATACGTATTGTTATATATTAATAAGTCACCCCTAAACTCTGTCTTGTTAACGCATAAGGCCGAGTGAGTGGAACCCTATATTTTTTAAAAAGTGTGCTCCCAAAGGGTGTGAAGGCCTACAATCTATCTTACTGTGGAGGTTCAGCTACATTTTTCATAGAACAGGCCTAGGTGTGACTACATTTTTTATTTGTACATCTTTACTTAGGAAAATGCTACAAAATGTATTTCACAATAATTTTTAATATCAGGACAGTGCACGCTCTACAGGCGACTAAAATGCAAAAACACAGTCTTTATGCAAAAGCATAATTCATGCATTGTGTTTATATGCAGTTTGTTAACCTTTTGCATTGCAGAGTTTTACCTTGAAACCACTATTAATGATGTTTGCAAATAATGTTCATTTGCAAGGTATTGCTGCAGGCTTACTGAAAGTGTTAGGGTGTGGTCCCTTTCTAGGACTTTCTAGAAGCTTTCCCTGCAGCATGACTGGGTGTGGTTTGTGGGATGGGCCAGACTCTGTATAAGGGAGCCAGCCCAGCTCCACGTGCTCACTATTCAGAGGTCCCGGTGCAAGTAAGCAGCAACTTCCTGAACTCCTGTTCCGGAGGCCTACATTGATGTTCCAGGCCTGCCCCGCATTATATTGGTGACCCTTGAGCAGGGCGGTAAGGTGGAGGTCGGGCTGGGCCCCGACCCCGTTCTCAAAGACTCTCAAGTTTTGGGCCTACTTGTAAAACTTTCAGAGTGGGCGATTCATTGCTCTCATGTAAACCTTGGCAGTCAGATCGGCAACAGCTTGCGTGATCATTTCATGGCATTTGAATATTCTTCTTCGAATCGGCAGTGTGCGCGATTCACTTCCAGCATGTATAACTTGATGTTCAGATTGGCAACAGTGTGCGGGTTCATTTCATGGCATTTGCATATTCTTGTTCGAATCGTCAGTGTGCGTGATTCATTTCCAGCATGTAAAACGTGACGTTCAGATCAGCAACAGTGTGCACGATCATTTCATGGCAATTAAAACTTTGGTGTTTTGTGTTTGTTGAGGTCGACACATTTATCCCGAGCTTTTGGATTTTCTGTGAAGATGCTAAATTCAAAATGTGACATTCTTTGTGCATATTAAGTCGCTAGTACAATTCCTATTGTTTTCCAGGGAATGTTTCAGATAGCCTTTTGTCCTCATGTAAAAATGCAATGTTTGTTCTGAAACATTATTCTAGAAGGTTCTTGTATTCTAAACAGTATGTGATATTTCATGAAAAGCTCATATGAAACATTGTATTAATCCATTCTGAGGCCTACTTGGAGTCTAGTTCTAGGCCATTCATGTTTCTTCAGTATAGAGTGTTATTTCATGTTCTGAGAATCATTGAACCCTAGATTCAACAGAGTGTTATTTCATGTTCCGAGTATCATTGAACCCTAGATTCAACAGAGTGTTATTTCATGTTCCGAGTATCATTGAACCCTAGATTCAACAGAGTGTTATTTCATGTTCCGAGTATCATTGAACCCTAGATTCAACAGATTATTATTTCATGTTCCGAGTATCATTGAACCCTATATTCAACTGAGTGTTATTTCATGTTCAGAGTATCATTGAACCCTAGATTCAACAGAGAGTTTTTATGAAAATCAATGTGAATAATCTTGTTATTGTGTTCTTAACTCTTGCTTCCACAGGTCTCCTTCTCAGCAGTCCCCAACCCAAACCCTATCCCCCACTTGGCCATTCCTAAACTCTATGCTATGATAGCCAGTGGAGTCTGGAGCTGCCTAGAGGTGGACCTATTGACAACAGGCGCAAACCCCGAGGATCTTTTCTCCATGACAACTATTTTTCAAAATCTGTTGTAATGGTGAAATCATATTTTTGTTAACTTGACTCTAATAGTACTTAGTTACTTACCTATGCCTACTACCACTCCTAGGGTATAGGCCATCAACCAGGACTCTCCAGCCATCTCTGTTGTGGGCATTTCTTTCAATCTGACTCCAGGTGAAACTCATCTCCTTGCAGTCATCTTCAAGACCTCAGCTCCAGGTGTTTTTTGGCCTTCCTCTTTTTCTTTTCCCTTGAGGGTTCCAGATCAGAGCTTGTCTGGTGGTGTTTGATGCAGGCCTGTGGAGGGTGTGTCTTTCCAGGATTTCTTTAGAAGCAGGGAGGTGGCAAGTCTGTTGCCATAGGTCTTGTTGCTGAAAGTTTCTGGCCAGTGGATTCAGAGAATTTTTCCCAGACACGTGTTGATAAAGGTTAGACTTTGTTGGTAGTGGTCACTGTTGTCCTCCAAGTTTTTGTTCCATACAGAAGGGCTTATTGTATGTTGGTGTTAAAAAGTCTTATCTTGGTTTGCAGTGTTAGGTCCTTGAAGCTCCAGATCTTCTTTAGATGAATGAAGGCATCCCTTAAATGATAATTATTGTCTTTATGTTGGCATCTATTCTGCCCTGCTTATCTATGAAACTGTCCAGGTAGGTGAGGGCCTCAACCTCTTCTAGTGCGTTGCCTGCTTGACTGACTGCAGTTGTGCTGGCAGTCTTAGCCTTAGGAATCTTGGTTTTTCTGCTGTGACTGTTGACCCCCAGTTGTGCTGATATGGCTGCCACATTGCCGGCCTTCTCTTGAATCAGCAGATGGGTATGGGAGAGTTGGGCCAAGTCGTCTGCAAAGTCCAGGTCGTAGAGGTGCATCTAAGGTGTCCATTGGATCCCATGTCTTTTTCTTGCTGTGGATGTCTCCATGATTCAGGCTATGGACAACAGGAGGAGAAAAGGCAAGAGCAAATAACTCTGGTGGATTCTGGTCTTCACTTGGAAGGCTTCTGTGAGTTGCTCTCCATGAATTATCTAAAAGTAACTTTCTAAAATGTACTTTAGGCTCCAGAACCCAGAACTAGCTTAAAACCAGTCTTGCCACTTGACACAGTTCCGGATCTGCAATGCACATACTTGGCTCTGAGTGGGGGAGAGTTATCGACTCTGACTCAGAAGATGATGGCCTACCTCAGAGCTCTAGAGGAGCAAAGATGTGTTAGCTGCTGGCCGCTTAGTGAGATTAGTTACTTGGGAGCGGACAGGAACAGCTGAAATTACAGAGGCAGCCTTAAAACTACCTCTTGTGATTTGAAAATGCCAGGAAGGCATTCTCCTATTCAATGTCAGGACTCTCCTAGACAGCCACCCTCCATTCACAGTGGGGGAGAAAACCAGTTAGGACCCTGTCAGGTGGGAGGAGAGTTATCTAAATAGGGTAGTGGCTAAGGAGGTGTGGACAGGCCTGCCTGCTGGTGAGAGTTCAGCTGTGGTAAAATAGGGGCTCCAGAGTAATTTTATAGTAAGAAAAAGAGTAAGTGCTGCAAAAGTAGGGACAGAAACTATGGGAAAATAATTAGAATTCAATGGCAGAATTTCCCCACTCAATAGTGCACAGGATAAATCTGGCACTTCAGCCACCACAATCCTAAGAACATTCCCAGACCTGGGAACGCACCATCGGAATATGAAGACTCTCCTAGAAGAAGACTTCTGTCTTCTGCTGGCAGAAGATACATCACACAAAGTCTCCTGTGTGCTGTAGGCGGTGCTCCAAGGATCAAATGGTTTGCCCCCTGTGTGCCTGCTTCAGGGACACTGTTAGGCTTGCCTTTTTGGGCAGTCTTGCAGTGACAGATGGGCCAGCTTGAAAGGGTAATTGTGTGGGCTTTTTCTTTTAATCGGTGGGTGGTGACAGGACCAAAAAGCAGCCCAAACACCTGCCTTTTCAAACTGGCACATCTGGCAGTGCCAGACTCCCCAAAAAGCTATTCCAACTCTGTTCAGAGACACAAAAAGTAGAATTACTCCTGAATTCAAGAGGGCCAAGCTGAACACAGAAGACTGGAGCCTACTGGAGACCTGCCTAGAGAGAGTACTGGTGCCTTGAAGCCTACCCTGAAGAGCAGGGCATTCATGACTGCTGAGAAGGAACTTTCACAGCAGTTGGAGATTTTCTTTCCACCTACAAGGCCAGAGACAATGTCTTGAGGCTTGCACAGGAGGGCAAATCTTAGGTAGACAAAAAGCATGTTTTTCTTACTTGGAGTTTTTTTGACTCCTCGAAAATAGATGCAGTGAGATCTCATGGTAAAGGTATCCAGCTTAGTGGAGCCCTGCCTGGCTACAGCTTCCAGTCTTTCCCTGCTGAAGGATTTGTACCTCCAAAAACAGTGACTAAGCCCGAAGGGAAAATCTTGGACTAGGGTGAGGTGACTAGCCTATCTGACCATCTATCACCGTTATCAGTCATGAACCTTTGTCCCACTCAGAACTTGTAATGGCAAAGGCTATGGCTTCAACAGGAGGTTGGTGTCATTGCATTTGCCTTACAGTAACTCTTGCGAGCCACAGCCTTAGACCATGCACCTCTGAAATGTTTAAATTTCCATTTCAGAAACTATATCCAAAAGGTTAAAAATGTCAGCAGGATTACCTGCTTAATGTATTTGACCTTGGACCGATTGTGATCAGCCCAAAATTGTGCCTCACTCCTGGTCAACCTCAAACTGTCGTTTTTCAATGCACTTCACTTTTTGTGGGAGATGTTTTCCTTAGTAACTTTAAATGTCTCTGATTTCTCTTATCCAATTTTAAAGATCTTGATGTATTTTGCTAATTAAAGTTTTCTCTACTTTTCTAAACTGGTTTAGGGATAATATTCTGTTGTTTCACCAACTTTAAAATGTGTCAGTGCTGCTTGAACCTAACACATGCTTCTCTTGGAATTTCCTGCTGCTGTTCCCTTGCTATAAGGGATTGAGCAGAGATTCTCCCAAAACTGTGTATTGACCTGACCTGATTGTGTTTAGGTTGGGAAGGGTGACCTAATTTCTTACAGGGTGCATAACGGGTAGAGCTTGATGGCCAACACTGGCAGAATGGGAAGGATGAGCTGGACACAGCCTCACTTACACCTGAAAAGGCTGTGTCCTGTTGACACAAAAAGAGCTTAATGACCCTGCATTGTCACTCCAGTCAGCTTGGAGGCAGGGCAGGGGAGGCTGGGAATCCCTTGCCCTTCAAAGCCACTGTCTAGAAGGTTCTCCTACTTTTCAGAACCTGAGCACCAGGCTATAAAAGAGGGACCTCAGACACTACCACTTCACTACACTTCCTGACCTGTGGTTACTCTTCCAGGAAGAAGGACTGCTCTTCTGCTGAAGGACTGCCACTCTGTTGGAATGCAAGCGCTTATGTTCATCATTGGTATGGAGGTGTTCCGCCTCTCGGGTAATGTTATGCTGTTAAAGTTATGTGCTATTGACTTGCCATCCATGGTGGTAATGGGAGAAAATCACAGCAGATGCTTTCCTGAGAAGTGATCCCCCATTTTGTGTTTTATAGTATGAGTTCATTTTGTGTTTTATAGTATGAGCACTTCATTGTACTTGGTAAAGGCACAAACTAAAAACTGCTCCTTTCCCTGGCGGCAGTGGTAGGAACTTTGAGAACGCTGTCTGAATTATACACACGGCAACCTGCATGTTATGACTCCAGCCATTGGATAACACGTGAGACAACGCACGAGGAGAACAACCACGCCCTCCATGTGCAGCCACAACTGCCGTCAGGTGCGGTGAATATTTAAACTGCTTCATCCCCCTGCGGCTCGCTTGGCTTTGTCAGAAGCACCTCTCACCTCTCCTCAAGTTGCTAGAAGATGCGCTGTGCAAGTCCTTCAGCTGCTGCCTTCTCGTTTCTGCTGCAACAAGCAACAAGAAAAGGCCATAGTACAGGTATTTCAGTAACGCGTCTTGTGGTCTCGCCTGGACAGCATCCTCCGCTGGATTTGGAGGTATTTAAAATAATGCTTGTGCGCTGTTGCACAGTTGGCTTTTTTTGACTGCTTGTGCCTCCTATCATTATCAGAAACCTGTCACAGAGCTGCGCAGCTTCCGTTATTGGTGAACTACGTAGCACTAGGAGGCAGCAGACCTCCTTGATAATTCATGAACAACACTGCTTAGTGCATTGCACAGTGGTATAGTTGAACACTGGCACAAAGAAAAGCGAGCCTTCTAGTTTGATGTAGAAGACTGAGTTTCTTGTTTTGTCTTTTCTGGTTGCGAATACTCTGTTTGTGAATTTGAACGCAGGGTGTATCTGCAAAGGTGAACTAATAACTCCTTAAAGTACCTAATGTACCCTGAGTCCTGCCATGAAAGAGTACCGAGTTTGAATCACACAAGTGATAATTGTATCAGTGTTCTAGAGAAACTCTTCATATGTCGCTGTTGTGAGCAAGCAAAATTTTCAGTCTGTGAGGATGTTCTGGTTGGAAACTTATATTAATAGTTTCACTCCTCCACAGATCTGACAACTGTACTGTGCACCTGATCATTGTACTGCATACCTGAGAGCCGTGAGAAAGACATACAAGTGTAATCCTCCGCTCATCCCAGTGACCAGAAGACGTGGCCTGTCTTCAGTGCAGTTTGTCTTTTCTCTCTATCCCAACCTCCCTTCCCTTTGGGGACATTTCACCAGTACAGCGTACATTTCCTGTTACCGAGGTTAGTCCACAAAGGGAATAGAGGTCCTAAGTTGTCCCATCGGAACCCCCTGGAGTTCAGGTGAGTGGCTTGTGACAGCTAGTTGGTTGGCCTGCTTCCTGAAGCCTTAGGGACATTACAGGATTCCAGCAACCTTTGCACTGCACCTGGACTCTGCCATCTGTGAATCTACCATGCCCAATGCTGCCATCCCAGTCCTGGACCCTTGGAAGTGGGTCTAAGGTGCTCTACCAGCCTGTGGATCCAGCAAAAGAGACACATCGCCTATGCTACGTGATGCAAACCTGAGAGGAACTGACTCATCACCGATGCTGCATGGACTGGACCACATCTCCCTCTGACTCGCCACTGTGCAACGCACCCTCGGTGCAGGCCCTGCAAGCCACGCCAATGGGATCCTTGATGTTGAAGCGATAGGGCTCCGCATTGCAGCCTCCCTGCCTCTTGCAACCAATGCATCACCTCGGATGCACAATGCATTTTTGACACGGACCCACTCAATGCTCCACAAACCAGTATTAAAGGTACTTTTGTTCAGTGAGCCTAACTAGATCTCCGTAGCTGGCCTTCGCTCCATCACAGTCGGCCTCAACTTTTGACTTTGTCCCTGTCTGGTGCTACCAGATATCCACAGATGGCACTTTACACCTTTTGGCACTATTTTGTTTAAAAACTTTAAAATTCAATATCTCAGGTTCTACTGATTGGATTTTTTTTTCGTTCTGGTCTTGTTTTATTTATTAAATTCTGCTCTATGTTTTTAACTCTGCTGCAGGCTCCTTTTGTGGTGTATTTTCCCTGTGTTTATATTTGCACAAATTCTTTATCCATTGCCTAAAATCTAAGCCTGACTGCTATGCGCCAAGCTACCATGACGTTGAGCACAGGTTAATTTGGAGTTTGCATGTGCAGTATCCTGACTAGGATTGTGATTGCTGCTTGACTGGGACTCACGCCCGAGTCAACCAACAACCCAATTTCTTACAAGAACCTTTGAACAAAACTGTTCCCTGCGAGGGAGCTCAATATCTGCTGGACATTGTTAACAAGGTGAGGCAAAATAAACTCAAATTATTCGGAAAGTTCTAGTGGTGAGTCCAGTTAGTGAGGGTCCTGCTGCCAGTGAGACCTGATGGTTCTGGATGCTGTTCTTCAGTGACAGGAAAAACTCCATACTAAAGGCAAGACAGAGCCACTCCATCAAACACAAATATCAAAGACACTCCAGGCGAAGTCACTGTCAAGAGAGTAGCAACCTCAGCAGCCATGGTCCACTTCCTGTCCAACAAGAGCATCATGGGTAAGTGAAACGTTCTTAAAGAAGGACATTCGCATTACATTTCAGGTTACGCGGCTGTGGTTCACTGCTTCGCTGTTCCCTGCTTTATGCAGCACATTGTGAACAGAACATACAACTTGTGTTTCTGACAGTTGACAACAAACGCTTTGTCTTCCAGATGAAAGTCTCCTAGGACCACCAAAAGAAAATGAACAATGAAGGCTTTGGCAAAATAGTAATACTTAACCATTCCACTAGTGGGTACTGATGTGAAACCAAAACATGCAGTGTTATCAGCTAACGCTGGTGTGTCTTTTAGTAACACCTAATGCACAGACCCGGCAAGCTCCAATGGACACCAGGGGGGTACACGACCCTGGCAGACACTCACCGAACAGAGGGGAGAAGCCGCCTAGAAAGAAAGAGCAGCAAGTATACCAAAACCCTCTTGAGGGGGAGCTGGAAGTACTGGCAAGAGAGCTGGGGAAATGCAACAATAATATACAAGCATGGTGTGTTGTCTTCCTGCGGCGGTTTAGCCTTTTGCAATATTTTTTCCAGTAGTAGTGCTTGGAGACTCTGCCTCAGGTCACAAAGGAGGAATACTTGCATTTGTTTTTGCAACATATCATGTGAAATCATGTGAAATCATGTGGAAGATATTCCACCGATACAAGGAACGACAACAGGGTGAAACACCGCACATAGTTTTTCAAAATAAATACGAAGACAAAAGCATCATAAATAAATGATGTGGAATTATGTAAAGCCAGCTTCTTCAAGGATTGCATTTAGGGCACAGCATGAAGTCTTTTTAGCTGTTATTCTTACGGGAGTATTTTTTTAACGTAAATCTGGGGTGTTATAACTACATGGTAACATAAAGCAGGTGACAGTGCCAACAAAAGACGTTCCGGAGCGATGGAAAATGTACAAGGGTTGTATTTTCTTCCCAGACAAGAAAGAGAGCAATCGTGTTGCTAATACCTGCAGACCAGCTCACGACGTAAGGCAGACTAATGAGATGGGTTTGATGGCCCTGTTACGTTTTGGCATCTTGAGCTTTTCTGGGGTTTGCCAGATTCTGAGCCTTGCAGCTTTCCTCATCGGCTTCTGAGTATGAAGGGGTCAAGAGGCAGCAGGGCGGCGACTGTGGCGTCGGCAGCCGAGAAATGCTGATAGCAGTGTGACAGTCACCAAAAGAGACTCAGCAATGCATGTGCAGTAAGGACTGCAGGTAGTCCTGTGCTTGGCGCACACTGCCTGTCCGTCAAACCAGATGGTTGATACCCTGATAGAGCGTTCCGACCTAATTAATTACCTGTATTTGGACGCTCTTGGGTCGATGAATCTTTTGACCAAGTGGGACTCTCTTCACCCGAGATCAATCAATTTAATCAAATCAATAATCAATAACGAACATAAGCAATGCCCTGATCAACATAACACTTAACAATTGATCCAGAAAACATTTCGGCGAACCATGACCTTTCGGCCATGAATAACCACACCAGTTTATTCAAAGTTAATGAATTTATTTCCCTATATTAACAAAGCTAGCACAATATAGATGTGTCTCAACACCAAATGATATATGTAAATGAACATTAATAGCTGTCCATAACGGCGGAAAAGATGCAATCTATGCAGCATTTGAATAACAATGCATTGGATAATAGCAACACAAATTACTAAAACTATAATCTGTAATGAGCTAATTGCATACATTAGTCAGCATAACAAGGTCTCAAATTGCATCGTGCAACAAAAGGAATCCTCATCTAACCTCAAATTAGCATCGGCATGTGGGACTTCATGCAAAAACAATTTAGTAACATTAATTTGGAAAACTCCTAACTAAGGCTCTTATCAAAAATCAGCAGTTGGTTACCTAAAAAGAAACACAATGCAATTGTACATTTTCCTTTCATATTTACCAAATTCGATCAGCATTCAAGGAAGTCTTCGTCTCACAGGTACCGGTTTCGATCAGCATGGGACGGGGGCAAAGGGGGCAGGGTGGACGGGGCAATTGCCTCACAGCGGCAAGATAAAAGGACAAAACTACTACTTTATGCAAAGGGGCAAATCAAAGTTAAAGTCTCTAGGGCAAGAATTTCTTAGAATCTCTTTCTCTCGATTAGAGAAAGCATCAAAGTCTCATTGAACATCAATTGGCATCGTAGGAGATGGCAAAATGACGAGGTCGGCAAGATGGGCCATAATGGCTGCAATGTCCTGCAAAATGGCTAATGGCTAAAATGGCGAGTAATGGCTCGTAAAAAGAGCTGGTAATGGCTGCTTTCTTCTCGTGCACCAGGTTTAAATAATCAACAGTTCAAATCCAGTAGGGTCTTCCATTGGAGGGTTCATAGGTTGGCTTCAAATTGTCCAATCAAAAACAACAGTTCTCAAGCTTCTACCTAGGCATACATTATCCTTGGAGTCGGGTACGTAAGTTGCAACATATTTTACCAATTAACTCACTTTCAGAGCTTCCATTGTCCGCACCTGCAGATTGACCTTGGAGCAAAGAAGAAGATGCCAGGCTGGCACGAAAACTTAAAGATAAGCATGTAAACCGATCCCACTGGAAAAGTACAGCTTCAAGCAGAAATACACGTTTATTAGCACATTAGAAAAACACGAGCATCTAAATCGTGAGACAAGGCAACTAGGCCGAAGCCTCCACTAAAGTTATGCTAAGTTAAAACATTTCAAACAAGCAAATCATAGCACACGTTTACGGTTATGTCGGATTAGTACAATTCTAATACATCACGTTATATAAAGCACGCTTCTAAATGTTGGCGAACTACTCTGAGGGCACATTTTGTCCCCGTACAATCTTTATTAGTTCGGTTAAAGTCACACTTGATTATTGCAGCACTACGTTTATGCGCTAATAAATGTAAAACCTTAATTTCAGCGTCATCAATCCCTCCTCTGATGACTACTTGTCATCACACAAAACTATTCCCACAAATTTTATTCCATTAAAATTCTGTCAATTCTCTTTGCCTTTTAGTTCCCCTTGTTCTTGCCTTGTATTCTTCTGCCATTCTTTTCATCATTTTCTCTTCCTTCCTTCTCTTAATTCTTGCCATGATCATTAGTATTCCTCTCTTTATTCCCCAAATCCCAAAGATGCAAATTAGTACTATTAGTATTCCCTGTATTATTTTTAGTAATATTCCATTCCAAATGCTACCAAGCCAATTTCCCACTGAAGCAATTCCCTTTCCAACCTTCTCCCAAACTCCTGGTTCTTTCAATTCCTTCAAGTCTGCACTCTCTTTTGTTAGATTAGCAAGCATTGTTTTAATCTTCACACTGTTGTCTGGTATATACGTGCAACAGTGACGTGCACCAAGCATTTTGCAAACGCCGCCATCCTTTGCTAAAAGAATGTCTAGGGCAAGCCTGTTTTGAAGAGTCATAGCTCTTTCTGCTGCAAGTTCAGCATCCATCAGGATTATAGCACCTGAAAACTTTGTCAACATGTTATCCACTATAGTAGACAACTTTCTTATTTTGATGGAATTCAACACAACTCCCAATGAAAGAATCATGGCTCCAAATATATCTCCTACCACAGCAGCTGCGGTCTCTCTTTTCTGGATACGATGAGATCCAGGCGTCTTTGGAATCACCGATAGGTCATCCAGTTGATAAACCTTTGGGAACACTATACCCAAATAACATCTCCCCCACCATCCCTTTGGAAGACGATAATAGGCATTATGCCCACAAATGTAATATACACCAGGTATGACAGGGTCAAGTCCGTTCAGCATGAATGTCCATTTGGCTTTAAAGATAAACGTATGTTTACATTCACTCGCTCCCACGAAAATGTTATCATAATAAGATTCACCACGATATATACAAAATTTCCCTACATGCCAAGCGTCCAAAGCTATTTTTCCTTGTGTTTTTATTGCGGCAAAAGCATAATTATCTACTGAAGTCCTCTTACTCAGCTCCTTTTCTAATTTCGCATTCATTTGTGCCCTTCTATCATCTGTGCGATCTAAAAAGCTTATTTCTACTGCGGTGAGTGAGCATGTAAGGTTTTCCCTATGAGCGTGAGCTGTTTCAAAAGGTTGCATTGGCTCGAAAAATTCCCTCATTATTTTAGCATCCCAATCTTTAGCAATCTGGCTTAGCTGCGTAATTATAGGAACATATGCAAAGGTAACATCATAATTTGAATAAAATACTGTATCTTAGTTTGACCATAAAATCTAGAAGTTACTAAACTACATGTAATCCCATATGTAAGAGGCATGTGGTGATAAGTCACCCTTTCCTTTACCGATGTCGGTATCTGTGTACACACATAACAATCTTTCGCATCCATAGTCTCAACATATTCTGTTAGTAGGCGATAGAAAACATTATACGAAAGTTCCTTCTTATCATGCAAGTGTCTCTCATCTAATTCTAGTCTTTTCAATGCGGTTAGTTCAGTGACAGTAACAGGAGCAAAAGTAGAATCATCAATTGTCTCATTCTCACCCTTACCACGCGTTGCAAGCACTATTGTCATTATTATTAGTACACATGCAGTTATCAAGCCTATACACGCATATTTACAATATTTCACTCTAGTGTTTTGTGTAGTCATGATCTGTATAGAATCAGAGAGCTAGAAGCACTTATAAAAAAACTATTTAGCAATTAGTTACAAAGCTGGACGAGCACAATGTTCACACAGTTTTCTTCAGGAGCCCAGTCACTTATCGGTTAGCAGCATTTGTCTCAATTCGGCAATAACTCAGTCTTTTATCAGTTAGCAACGTTGTCTCAAATCGGGTTTAAGAGTCAATCAGGTTATCAAAGTCTTATCAAGTTAGCAAATGTCTCATCCGGTTTAGCAATGTCTCAGCTGGTTGTATCACGTTAGATTTTAGCAAACAATGTCATTTATCAATCAACAGTGTCCATAAAACTTTTCTTTTCTATTGGTATCTCTTCTTCTTCGTTCTCGAGGCTTAGAGATACAAATTCGTCAGTCCAATCGTCATTGACTACATATGCCCATTCTGGACCGGAATATCTCCTGTTTGGTATCCTTTTCCTTTTCAATTTTGCATCTCTCTTCGATTCTGCCTCACTGGTACTTTCCTCTTTGGCCAAGTCTTTTTCTTCACTTGAGGTTGGTACCACGACAGACACTTCCTTTCTTTTCTCTTTCACTCTTGGCCCTTCACTGTCATTCAACTTTTCTCTAGTTCTTAGTTTTATTGGTGATATACTTGGCCTTCTCTTTGCACTGTGTCCACTTGATGGACCTGCGATCTCTTCTGAAGAAGTTCGAATAGTTTTGTTCTGTTCTGCCTTGTCCCCTTTTTCTGGGGAATCAATCAGGTTTTCCTTTTTTTTTTCTGTACCGTCTGCTTCTGGGAAAGCCCTCCTCTGATCAGGCTCTCCTGCTTCTTCACCTCTTTCGAGCCCTTCGTCACCGTTACTTTCGTCAGGCTCTTGATCACTTTCAGCTGCTTCAGGCTCTTTGTCACCTTCAGCTGCTTCAGGCTCTTTGTTACCCTCAGCTGCTTCAGGCTCTTTGTCACCTTCAGCTGTTTCGTAGCTGTCTGAGGTTTCTCCTTGGTCTTCCCCAAGTGAATCGGTTGTTTCGTCCTCAGAGAATATTTCTCTCTCTCCTGTTCCTGCCTGTTCGCTTTTAGTTCTGTTTTGCTCTGTCTCAGCGCTCGGTACTTTGTTATCAGGAACTGGCAGTGTCAGCGCTTCAACTTCCTCATCTGTGGGACACAACACTTTCTTTGTATGACTGGCGTGAATCCAGTTGGGAACTCCCGCACACTTCACAGCGGTAGTGGTCGTCAGGATCACTTGGAAAGGGCCTTTCCAACGGGGTTCCAGACACGACTTCCTCACGTGCTTCTTTATCACGACCCAGTCACCTGCTTTCATTGTGTGTCCTGGACCTTGTATCGGTGGCAAGGTGGTTGCTTCCACCTGGTGAGAGAAAGAGCGAACCACGTCAGCCAGACCTTTGCAGTAGTCTAACACCATATCATCTGTAATATTCAAAAGCGCGTTTGCGGGAACTGCAGGAAGTCTCATGGCCCTGCCCATGAGAATTTCGTGCGGGGACAATCCAGTCTTTCTGTCAGGGGTGTTTCTCATTGACATTATCACCAAAGGCAATGCGTCAGGCCATTTCAAATTTG
Organism: Pleurodeles waltl; assembly: GCF_031143425.1. Lineage (NCBI taxonomy): Eukaryota > Metazoa > Chordata > Amphibia > Caudata > Salamandridae > Pleurodeles > Pleurodeles waltl. The sequence continues at coordinate 1,203,445,352 of NC_090444.1, forward strand.
TCGATGCACATATTTTCGCCATTCTTGATTTCAGTGTACCATTCATTTGTTCCACAAGTCCTGAGGCTTCAGGGCGATAGCTACAATGCAGTTTTTGCTCAATGTTCAGCGCTGCGCAAAGTAACTTTATCACCTCGTTATTGAAGTGACTTCCTCTATCTGATTCTAAAGAGATCGGGAATCCGAAACGTGGTATCAACTCCCTCAACAATAGTTTTGCAACTGTAAGGCTGTCATTTCTACGTGTGGGGTATGCTTCAATCCAGTGACTAAAAATGCACACAATCACCAACACATACTTCAGACCTCCATGCACAGGCATCTCAATAAAGTCCATCTGCATTCTGCTGAACGGGCCACCCGCCCTACCAATGTGGCTCGCGTTCACAACCGTTCCCTTCCCTGGGTTCATCTGCTGGCAAATGACACATCGATGGCAAACTGCTTCTGCAACTTGACGGAATCTGGGGTTAAACCAATCAGTTTTGAACAATCTTATCATGGCATCTCTCCCTAGGTGAGCCTGCCCATGATAGAACCGCGCTAGCTGCGATAAGAGACTATTTGGTAAAACAAATTTTCCCTCATTTGAAACCCATAACTCATCTGGTCTCTTTGTACATTGTGACTTAATCCAGGAATCTCTTTCATCCTCCCTGACGCTATTCTGTAATGCTTTTAGTTCATCCATTGTATCCACGACCTTCAAGGCAAATGCTTCAGCTGGTTCGAGCTCTGGTTCACTTATCAAATTCCATTCATCCCTGAGCAATATACAGTTCAAGGCACAAAATCTTGCGACTTGATCCGCATATGCATTTCCCAGAGAAACATAGTCCTGTCCCTTTGTATGAGCACTACACTTTACCACTGCAATTTCGGCTGGCATCTGAATGGCGTGTAACAATTCCCTTATTCTCTCCCCGTTTTTCACTGGGGACCCTGAAGAGGTCAGGAAACCTCTCTGTGACCATAGTTGCCCAAAGTCGTGCACAATTCCAAACCCGTACTGACTATCAGTGTAAATGGTAACCTTCATCAATGCAGACAGTTGGCATGCTCTTGTAAGGGCTACACGCTCTGCTACTTGTGCGGAATAGACTCCTTGAAGCCAGGATGCTTCCAAGACACCTGTTACAGTACATACAGCATATCCTGCTTTCAAAATTCCCATCCCATCTCTTAGACATGAACCATCGACAAAAACAATTTGGTCATTTTCATCAAGCTTAGTATCCTTAATATCAGGTCGGGGTTTTGTGCAAAATTCAGTCACCTGAAGACAGTCGTGCTCGACGTCTTCAGCGTTCTCAACTTCAGCATTTTCACCAGGAAGCAAGGTTGCTGGATTCAACGTAGTGCACCTTTTCAGCTGCACATTCGGTGAGCCCAGAATTATTGTCTCATACCTTGTGAGTCTTGCTCCAGTCATGTGTTGCGTTCGGGAGCGGGTCAAAAGTATCTCAACTGAGTGAGGGACCATGACTGTTAATGGGTGTCCCATCACTATTCCTTCACTCTGAGTGAGGCTGATACCAACTGCTGCTACGGCGCGCAAACACCCTGGCAGTGCTGCTGCGACCGGATCCAAAGTAGCTGAAAAATACGCTACTGGTCTGTTTATGCCACCATGGGCTTGGGTCAAGACAGACAAAGAACATGCATCACGTTCATGGCAAAACAAGGTGAAAGGCTTTGTGTAATCAGGCATACCTAAAGCTGGAGCCCTGCACATGCATTCTTTCAATTCAATAAAAGCATCCATCTCATCTCCTTTCAGCTCAATTTCATCCAAGGCATCCTTCTGGGTCAGTTTCAGTAAAGGCTTTGCTAGAGTTGAGAAGTTGGGAATCCACTGGCGACAGTAGCTCACCATCCCCAAAAACTTCCTCACCTCCCTCCTCGTCTTTGGTGGACTCATTTGGAGTACACTTGTTATTCTCTCCTTCATTATTCTCCTTGACCCTTTCTCTATTTGATGACCCAAGTATTTTACTTTCTTCTGACAGAACTGCAACTTGGAAGGAGACACCTTGTGTCCATTCCTTCCCAAATGGTTCAGTAGAGCAATGGTGTCGGCTGTGCAGCCACTTTCTGTCTTAGATGCAATCAGTAAGTCATCGATGTACTGTACTAGGGTTGACTCGAATGGCAATTCTAACTTTTCCAAGTCTTTCTTTAGAATCTGATTGAAAATTAACGGTGACTCCGAAAACCCTTGAGGAATTCGACACCAACTGTAAACTCTGTCTAAGAATTTGAAACAAAAGAGAAATTCGCTGTCCTCATGAAGAGGCACCGAAAAGAATGCTTGTGACAAGTCGATGACTGAGAACCACTCGGCATCGCAAGGGACTTGAAACATTATCACAGCTGGATTCGGTATTACAGGGCAGCATTTAATTATGATGTCATTTATTTTCCTCAAGTCCTGCACTGTTCGGACCTTTCCACTCGGCTTTATTGTCCCATGATTGGTGAATTACATGGACTGCTTAACACTTCTTTCAGTACTCCCTGTTTTACAAACTCGTCAATGAGTTGGGCAACTTTCATGAGAGTGTCTTGTGCCATGTGGTATTGTGGGGTCTGGGGAAAGGTTGCATTGGGTTTTACGGTCACTTTCACTGGTTCCACTCCTTTCATCAATCCCACCTCTTTTCCTGTCATATCCCACACTTCCTTTCCGACTGTTTCTCGTAATTCAGCTGGAATATCTTCTTCAGTTATCATCGGAAAAAGGTTAATCAGAGGATATTCTTCATCAACAGTTTCCATCTCCTCCCCTTCTACACTGTCCTCTTCTTCCCCATCACTGCTCGTCTGAATTCTAATTCCATCGTTCGAGCACATAATCGAACATCCCAATTTGCACAATAGGTCTCTCCCTAACAGTGCTATCGGGCTTGAGTCACATACCACAAAATTATGTAACCCTTGATAGTTACCAATTCTAACTGGTACTGGATCTGTGATTGGGTTCGTCAGGTGCCTGTTTGCTACTCCCACTACTTGAACTGTTCTCCCTGAAAGTGGCAAATTTGGAACTTCAATGCTCCTAACAGTTGAACGTGTGGCTCCTGTGTCGACCAAGAATGAAACAGGATGACCCATGACTCTTCCCTCCACATATGGACCCTTTTGATCAACTTCCAAGGATGCTGCAAGCACACAATTTCCCTCCTCATCTGAACTTTCACTCTCCCATACATTGTTTATTCCATTCTCACTGTGTAATGGGAACTGTTGTACGGTGCCATTTGTACTCATCACCTGACCCGAGACCTGTGGAGGAACCATCACTTGCTGCTGACTCACTGGTGCCAAAGGTATTTGCATTTGCTGATTAGGTACCATGGGAAACTGCTGTTGCATTGGCTGCATTTGCGTCATCTGCATACGGGGCATCTGCTGCGGCTGCATGGGCTGTAATCCCTGCAGCTGATTTATGGTCTGAAAATTTGGGTTTGGACCTCTCATTTTCGGTCCCCTCATTGTCTGGAATGCATTGACATCATTGTTTTGCTGACCAACACCTGCACCTTCCTGCACCACCATCGGACACTCGCGTTTCCAATGACCGACGATTCCGCACACGTGACACGGCATCACCTTTTTCATTGCCTGCACACCATTCGGAATCACAACAGTGTTCAAATCCGGACCATTATTCCCAAAACCTCCTCTGCCTCTGCCTCTCGCCTGTGGCTGAAACACCATATTTCCCTGCGGCTGCGGTATCTGCTGTTGGAACCCTTGCAACCCTTGCAGACCTGTCTGAGCTGCTTTAAGTTGCATCACCATCACTTTCTCTTTCAACCTTTTCTGTTTCACTTCAATTTCGTCGCTACAGTATTTCGCATAATTCAACACCTCATCAATCGGTTTCGACTGCCAACAAATCAAATGCGTCTTTATCATCTGACTTATCTCTGGTCTCAGCCCTTCCACAAATCTAAACACAAAATGAAGCATGTCCTTCGCCTCTATTGTTTCCGTGCCACTGTAGTTCTTGAACGCCTTCAACAACCTCTCATAGTAACCATGAATCGACTCTTTAGCCTCTTGGGCAGTTCGATCAATCTTCTGCCAATCCACATTTTTCGCGGCAACCTTCGTCTTCAAATGCTCAATCACCTTATAGTACAAGCTCATTACCATAGGTGATGGTGCACCCGTATCCCTGTCCCTCTCTGGTTCACTTGTCGCCCAACCTACAGCCCTTTTGCAGTCTTCCCACAAATCTGCCGGAACCACAATCTCAAAGAGGGTGTTCAGGTCTTCCCAAAGACATTTTGCAAGCTTCACAAACCTATCAGTCTGTTGATACCATTCAATCGGTTTCTCTCTCAGTTTGGGAAAATCATCCGTAAAAGACTGAATGTCGCTTCTGTGCCACGGTACATGTATTAATTTTCCCCCTGCTGTCTCCATCATTGGTAACATGGTTATTGCATCACTACTCTGTGGTCTTTTCTCGTTGTGCTCTGGGACACTGTCTTTCCTCTTTTCCTTTTTCTTTGCCCATCTACTTTCCCATTTGTCTAAGCACCTCCACACTTGTGCACTCTGCAGCAATTCTCTAAGGTGCGTTTTCATGCCTGCTGACCTCATGTGTTCAAAGTCTGTGGTCCCGAAATCCAATCTATAGCTCCTGCTCAAGTGTTTTGTCTTGTCTATCTCAACCCCATTTTTGTCAGCTATTTCTTGCAACCTTCTATGTACCTTGTTCACTTCTCTCGTAATCCTGGGACATAGATACCTCAGCTGTTCTTCCGAGTAGGACTCTAACCTATTCACCCCCATAGTCCCTTCCACCAATTCTTGTGCTTCCATGTTCAACCTGACCCTATTCAGATAGTCTTCTCCCTTCCCACTGGCTGAGCTTTGTGTGGAATTCAGACTGTTGAACCACTGTGTCAGCTGTTGCGCATTCAACCCCATCAGTGTAGCATTCACATCAACTGCCATTGATGGTTGCAGCAACTTTTCAGTGTTCGATGATAGCGGTATCATCAGTGGGGGACTCGACCTCACCACTGTTGACTGAGCACATATGGGACTAAACTCCATCAAGGACCCAGATCCAGTTGGCAGAGCCGCTATCGGAGTTGTCTCTGGAGTGTTTTCTATGCACCTCCTTTCCGTCCCATTCTGCACCACTGATCCTTGACCGCTCATACCTGAGTTAGGCTGAATGTACAAAGGTACCGGTGGACCTACAGTAATGGGTAGGGATATCGCATCTGGGTTCTGTCCATTCCCCAGGTTCTGAGGCATGTTCATTCCCACACTATGGGTCATCATTGCCGGCATGCCCGTCTGACTCCCCGTCATCTGAGCATGTGCGGTTCCCCCCTGCATCTGCTTTTGAGGCATCAAAAGCTGGGTTGATTCAGCTTGTGCCAATGTTGAGTTGCGACCATTCTGTACTCCCATTACGGTTGGATCTAGAATCATTCCCGTACTGTTGTCACTGCTGTAGTACCTTGGGACCTGCGGCTGATAATTTTCTGCTGTTTTCAATATAGGCACATCTGGATATATTCTCCTAACCTGCGGTATCTGCGGGGTGAACAGTAAACTCGGGTCCTTAGATCCCGATGGCGTTCCTGAACTCGGAGTTTCATTATTCTGTACCGGTGCCGGAGGGGCAGAACTGGTACTTGGACCTTGTCCACTCTCTGCATAAGGTGGTGGACGGTCGTTCAGCAATTGCATTATTAACTCCTCATCCTCTAACTCCTCTTCTCTCCTTAACTTTTCCTCGTCCTCTCTATCTTTGGAACACCTCCTGTTTGTCTTACAGGTAGCTTTCTTGCCTGTCGCCTCTTCTTCCTTAGTAATTGCGGGAAACAATTTTATCCCCTGCAATATATCTGACCTCCACACCTTCTGTGCATTATCCCACCTAGCATCCGCTAGTGTCTTTTCTACCTTTCTTACCCTGGTCTCGAACTTCTTTTGCTGTTGCTGTCTAGCCATTAGTTCCCAAATCGCTAGAGCCTCAAACTATGCTGGCCTTGGAGGTACCTTCATGTCGTACATCGCGAATCTCAAATTCTCTAGGATCCTTATATTGAATGTCCCATGGATCGGGAACGCTACGCTCCCATGTTTCTCTGTCAGCTTGTGCCATTGCTTTAGCCAAAGGCACGGAGCTACCCCCCTTTCCTCCATTACAATGTAAGCTGGTGTACCTTCGGGTGGCGTCTCCTCTCCTACGCTCGCTTTAATGTAAGACTCCCCCTTCATCGCACTCTTTAATGCTTTAAAAAATTTCATTTTCTCGTCTTTTATTTCACAAAGTTTGTAATCAATAAGTGACTTTAATTCCCGGAATACTCTTCGCTTGCCTTTCCCCTTCCAATCGAGCCCCACGGACTGCGTCCAATCCGTGCGCGACCCTTCTCTGCAACCAATCTATCCCAGCGCGGCTCCTAGTGACGTCACACTCACACACACTGCGGCTGACAAAGCCTCGCTGCTTGTCCTCCTTCACTCAGCTCCTCTCGTAACAACTTCTGGCATGTATTGCGAGCAACCAAATAATACTAAAACAGATCTGTCGGTTTACTATAGGAAGGGTAACACAATCGCTTCAGGACCTTAGGGATTTTTCACTAGCCTCGGCAGTTATTCCATCTTTCTCGGTCCCCACTTTCGCAAGCAAATCTGACCCGCAGACTCTGCTCTCAACTTGTCAGTGATCTATTCTAGTGCACTTAGAATTTGTCAAAGCCCGAAGTCGAAGTTTTCTTTCACTCCCTTAACACACGTACCGACTCGTTGACCACGCCCGGTCAACCTATTAAACCGACCAGACCACAACATAAAACAAGTGTCTCATACACTTTTCAACATACTCCGGAGTCTCTTGACCTCGCAGGGCCCGTCTCAACAACAACAACCACGTGGACCTTTTTCTGCACAAAGCGCCACATGCACATGAAGTTCGACGACTTCCCTACTCTCACACTCGGAGTCGCACCTCCGCTATTCTCTAAAATCCTCGCAACCTTTTCAAACAATCTGCGGCGATAAGCTGTGCAAGCGCAAAACCCTGACTTCACTCATACCGTCACTAGTACCGCCAGCGCCGATTTCACACCTCCATTCTTTCCATTCGCAAGCTCCGAGATCCAGGGAAAGTCGCGGGGAACTTAGGGCATCATCATTCTCTCAATCTGTTTTACCCAAGAAAAATCTAATTCAACACCATATACCTTCCGAGTGGGGTCCCAAAGGGCGAAACCGTCCTCTGCTACCATCTACTGATAGAGCGTTCCGACCTAATAAATTACCTGTATTTGGACGCTCTTGGGTCGATGAATCTTTTGACCAAGTGGGACTCTCTTCACCCGAGATCAATCAATTTAATCAAATCAATAATCAATAACGAACATAAGCAATGCCCTGATCAACATAACACTTAACAATTGATCCAGAAAACATTTCGGCCAACCATGACCTTTCGGCCATGAATAACCACACCAGTTTATTCAAAGTTAATGAATTTATTTCCCTATATTAACAAAGCTAGCACAATATAGATGTGTCTCAACACCAAATGATATATGTAAATGAACATTAATAGCTGTCCATAACGGCGGAAAAGATGCAATCTATGCAGCATTTGAATAACAATGCATTCGATAATAGCAACACAAATTACTAAAACTATAATCTGTAATGAGCTAATTGCATACATTAGTCAGCATAACAAGGTCTCAAATTGCATCGTGCAACAAAAGGAATCCTCATCTAACCTCAAATTAGCATCGGCATGTGGGACTTCATGCAGAATCAATTTAGTAACATTAATTTGGAAAACTCCTAACTAAGGCTCTTATCAAAAATCAGCAGTTGGTTACCTAAAAAGAAACACAATGCAATTGTACATTTTCCTTTCATATTTACCAAATTCGATCAGCATTCAAGGAAGTCTTCGTCTCACAGGTACCGGTTTCGATCAGCATGGGACGGGGGCAAAGGGGGCAGGGTGGACGGGGCAATTGCCTCACAGCGGCAAGATAAAAGGACAAAACTACTACTTTATGCAAAGGGGCAAATCAAAGTTAAAGTCTCTAGGGCAAGAATTTCTTAGAATCTCTTTCTCTCGATTAGAGAAAGCATCAAAGTCTCATTGAACATCAATTGGCATCGTAGGAGATGGCAAAATGACGAAGTCGGCAAGATGGGCCATAATGGCTGCAATGTCCTGCAAAATGGCTAATGGCTAAAATGGCGAGTAATGGCTCGTAAAAAGAGCTGGTAATGGCTGCTTTCTTCTCGTGCACCAGGTTTAAATAATCAACAGTTCAAATCCAGTAGGGTCTTCCATTGGAGGGTTCATAGGTTGGCTTCAAATTGTCCAATTAAAAACAACAGTTCTCAAGCTTCTACCTAGGCATACATTATCCTTGGAGTCGGGTACGTAAGTTGCAACATATTTTACCAATTAACTCACTTTCAGAGCTTCCATTGTCCGCACCTGCAGATTGACCTTGGAGCAAAGAAGAAGATGCCAGGCTGGCACGAAAACTTAAAGATAAGCATGTGAACCGATCCCACTGGAAAAGTACAGCTTCAAGCAGAAATACACTTTTATTAGCACATTAGAAAAACACGAGCATCTAAATCGTGAGACAAGGCAACTAGGCCGAAGCCTCCACTAAAGTTATGCTAAGTTAAAACATTTCAAACAAGCAAATCATAGCACACGTTTACGGTTATGTCGGATTAGTACAATTCTAATACATCACGTTATATAAAGCACGCTTCTAAATGTTGGCGAACTACTCTGAGGGCACATTTTGTCCCCGTACAATCTTTATTAGTTCGGTTAAAGTCACACTTGATTATTGCAGCACTACGTTTATGCGCTAATAAATGTAAAACCTTCATTTCAGCGTCATGAACCCCCAGATGATGTAACGTCACCTCAGTGCCACCTGTGGTGCTGGTCCAAAGAACGCATCATGAATGCTTTGTCTGGGGCAGGAGAAGAGCTGGAACAGACAGCTACCAGGAGCCCAGGAAAGATTTCAACTAGCCTGCAGACCACCATCAGCAGGAAGGAACTGAAATCGTCGCAGACCTATGAAGAAGTGTCACTGGAACCCTCCGACACCAATTAACCACTCTCTCACTTATATATTTAGGGAGAACATGAGAGCACAGGATCTTTTCTGTGTACAAGCCATGACAGTCCCTGATAGGCGTGTGCCACGTCTTGGTAAACCACCAAGAACACCAGAAGCTTACAGATGCACCGTGCACATTACGATTGCAGATTACTGGCACACAAAAATCTAAATTTTTCTTCTCATGAGAGATCAGGATATCTCCAAACTTATCTTGGCTACTAAGCAGCCATGTCTCGACCAGTCAAGCTAAGCCTTAGATCTTTGCCACACTGAAGTACTACAAAGATAATTGTAGGGTCATTTAAAACCCAGTGACTCTGTCCTCCGCTCCTTGGCAGAGGATCACATGCCATATTATCACTGTCTTCAGAGTATCTACCCGCGTGGTAGATCTACTAAAGATAAAAAGTATGCTGAGCAGGTGCCATGTTTTTGCCCCCAACTTGGCATGCTGTTTTATTTAAATGGAACAAATTTCCAAAACACGAGTGAGTATCTCTAAAATCACAAAGGTCCTGACTCTCTGGGAGAGCCATTATGAGTTTTCCCCACCCTGGTCTATCATGCTGCAAATTCTTGTCCCAAATATGAAGAATCTGTGATTTTCTCCCCACCATTAATAGGGCAGGTCGACGCTACTGCCTGATGGTCCAGTAGAAGATGGGCTGTCAGGTCAATTGTTTCAGATGGTAAAGCCAATTGAGGTTTCATCATCAGAAAACCTGTAGTTTTCCACAGGCGTAAATTTGTGAAATTTGCTTTTGGGTATTATGCAAACTTTTTGGAAAACGTAATGAAATTACAGCTGATTACGTGAAATGCAAACCCATCATCAAGCACTCTATTTTGGCTTGAACTTTATCCCTATATCAATTTTTTACACATTTCACATTGAAAAATAGCACAAAAAACAAAAATGCCCCGAACAACAGCCATTTGTGTTCTGGTTGTTCACAGTGATCCCATACTCCACTGAACAATTTTTCTGTGAACAGCTGCATAATTATGCATGAGGCATACTGGTTAAATTTCAAGAAATCTGTGTAGCAAACATGATGCAAAATTACCACAAATTACACAGGCATAATTTCAATGCTAACCAGGTCTAGTTCTATCACCTCTAAATGGTGACCAACAAATATCAAATTTGGTGGGACAATCGCATCACCAATTAATGGTGGTGCTCCCATTCTGCCTAGCTATAAATGAGTCCTCCATTGTTTTTTGGAAAATTTGGTTACTAAGCTATCTCTTGATTTTTTTTTCCCAGCGCTTGGTTGATTTCTCCATGTTGAGAATTATTATTATATCTCTGTCTATTCTCAAATAAGAACAGGCTCTTGTTGTAACTACAAATCTACACTCACACCAGGATCATTGTAATGGGATACAACATAACTCTTTGACCAAATTCCAAAGATCCCGAAAGAGACAGATTTATGTGGGTCGAATGGATTCATCAGGCTTTTTGCAAAAGTCTGGATTCTCTTAAAAAGCCTTGTCTTTTGTTTGAGAGCCTGCACAGCGTTCTCATTGTTACCTGCTAGCTAACAATAACCAATATACATTTTTTAGGGAACAAAGGTCAACATTGGTTGCCATATTTTAAATATCAATATCCCATCTCTCTAGAAAGCGAGAGATACATTTGGAGATTCAGAGACCTAAACTATGTAAGACCTGTTAGACTACTTACAAGTTTCTGGAGTCTTCAGCACCATCAACAATAGATTATCTTTCAATGCTCAATGGTCTTCCTCTCAGATCTCTGCAGTCATGATGCAAATGTAATACATTTAATATACAACATAATACAAGTATCTTAAGTCATTGCCTTGCCCTCCTCTTATATCTTCTTTACCCCTCACCAGTTCAGTAAATTACCCAAATCATGAGATTAGTGAAAATGACATTACCTTTTGTTTCATACTCTTCATGTCATCACATGAAGTGACATCCCATGATCTTTGACTCATATGATATCATCTTCATCATATCCAGCAGCAAATCTTTATTCTACTGTCAGGGACATTCATAAAAGCTCAGAAAATAGAAACAATCATCACAGCTTGCATTAAAATAAGAATCAATCAAATTCATTAATTAAAATGACTGTGCTAATTGCATAAAATTACATCAACATACAGAATTAAGAAACGTACAACTAATTCCTGAGCTGCAGCCATCATATTGGTATATAGTAAACAAGCATTTGCAAAGCCAATAGGTCTCTGCAATGGGCAACATATTGCCTTTGGCAATGGTGTAGGGGGGGTGAATGGGAGGGTGAATAGTGGTGTGGGAAACCAGAGAGCAAGAAATTAGCAGAAAACAGGCAGAGAGGCAAAAACAGAGGGCAAAAAATGGGCAGAGAGGCACAACCAGAGGGCACAAAACAGGCAGAGAAGCACGAATGGATGGCAATAAAGGAGCAGAAAGCAGACAGAGAGGCACAAACAGAGGAAAAGAAATGAGGAGAAAGGCAGAAGCAGAACGCCTAAAACTAGCAGGAAGGCAAAAACAGAGGGCAAGAAACATCAGAAAGGCACAAACAGAGGACAAGAAATGAGCAGAAAGTCAGAAACAGAGGGCAAGGAACTAGTAGAAAGGCACAAACAGAGGCTAATAAACGAGCAGAAAATTGCAGAGAGGCACAAACAGAGGGCAAGAAATGGGCAGAGGTACAAACAGAGGGTAAGAAACAAGCAGAAAGGCAGAAACAAAGGGCCAGAAACTAGCACAAAATGGACAGAGAGGCACAAACAGAGTGCAAGAAATGGGCAGCAAGGCACAAACAGAGGGCAAGAAACCAGCAGAAAGGTACAGAGTGCAAGAAACAAACAGAAAGGCAGAAACAAAGGGCAAGAAATGAGCAGAAAGGTCAAAACAGCGGGCAAGAAAGGAGCAGAAAGTTACAAACAAGGGGCAAGAAATGGGCAGAAAGGCAAACATAGAGGGCAAGAACATAGCAGAAAGTCACAAACAGAGGGCAAGAATGTAGTAGAAAGGCACAAACAGAGGGCAAGAAATGAGCAGAAAATGGGCAGAGAGGCAAAAAAAGGGGGCAAGAAATTAGCAGAAAGGCAGAAACTGAGGGCAAGAAACGAGCAGAAAAAAGGCAGAGAGGCACACACGGAGGGCAAGAAATGGGAAGGGAAGCACAAAAAGAGGGTGAGAAATGAGCAGAAAGGCACAAACTGAGGGCAAGAAGTAGGCAGAGAGGTTTAAAACCAAGGGCAAGAAATGGGCAGAGAGAGACAAACAGAGGGCCAGAAACAAGCTTAGAAGCGGAAACAGGGTAAGAAACGAGCAGAAAACAAGCTGAAAGGCACAAGCAGAGGGCAAGAAATGAGACAAAAATGGGCAGAGAGGCACAGAGGGCAGACTCAGTGACACAGCTCATAAAATACAAACTATAATATTAAACATCCAAACCTAAACAGAAACAGAAATTCCTAATGTGTGGAGGGACCAGTCACTGATTGAAACCAAAATAAAAAAGTAGTCCCGAAACAATAGCTAAAAAATGGCTGCTGTGTAAATAAACAGTAGTTGACCAGTGCTCTCGGAGAGGGCTAAATAGTGGAAAAGGCATGATGAGTGCATGCCCTTGACAAATCGGGATACTGCAAAATGCTACAACTATGGTGCCAGAAAATAGGAAGGCTATCGATGGGCTGAGGCCCATGAAGTAGATACAGCATGTCTTGGTTCAAGACAACGCATGCTCGCCATTGACACTTAGAATCTCTGCCTAAAAAGGACACATCTGGCTATCAGTGGTTACCACAGCATATTCCTTCTCGGTGTATTTCAGAAAGGGCCCTATACTAGAACAGGGGTGTCCCCCTAGAAATTGTAGGAACCTTACTGCTATTCTGTACTGGCATAATTTAAACTTTCTCAGTAACAGGATTACTATTTTCCTACTAACATTAGAATAAAATGTAGAAAAAAAGATGTTCAATAAGTTCTGCAGAGATCTAACGTCATAGATGAAGGTACTCGAGGGGATATCCTTATGAAACCCTGGTGGAAAGCAAAGAATATTAAAAATTGTCCCCACTCAGAATTGCAACAGCAATGACCTCTCCAAATTTCCTAAGGGTAAAGAAAGATAGGACTCTAACTTAGAGCTGCTTGTAGACAAGCATATGTAGATACTGAAGATTTTCCATGCTTCATAGCTTCCTGAGAAGGGCACAGGCTAAGTAAAAGTTTTTACTGGACCTTTTTTTTATCTTCTACACTAGCGGGTGTGGGATTATCAAACAGCAATGATTGCCAGAGCCCTACAAGGCCCTTGTCCAATGACATACAGCCTTTGATAACTTATTGGTTCAGGTTGGAATCTGGGTTAAGCCAGGACAAAAGCCACAAGGTATTTGGCTCAATTTTATATGGTTCTCAATATAATGAGGCTTTTATTTCTTTGTGACATATATAGTGAGATGACGAAGGGGGTACAGAAAGTAGCCTCCTAAAAAAGCGTTTTTTCTCATTCTGAGTCAAAGAACAATTGACAAAACCCCTGACCACTCCCTCCTACACAGCAGTGGCAATGCACGGGCCCTTATACATCTTGTGAATAGGTGTGATTGAGTTGCCACCGGAAGGCTTTGGTACATTGAGAAGGGCCCTCACCAATTGAGAAAGCCTCATACTAAAGTTTATGTGAGGGACATAAATCCTAAGTAAGAATGTCTATTGATCCTTTCTATCCAATTATTGTCAACAGCTAAAGAGGAAACGCCCAGTCATTTGGGACCACAGGCCATAATATATGATTATGAATAGTTGGTAGCCAGATGAAGATCAGCAATGTGTTAGGCTAAAGAAGTACCAAGAAACAGTAAAGCTTTTGAGCGTTTTTAAAAATGAAACAATTGTTGAAGTTGACCAGGATTGGGGCAGTTGTTTCCAATCTTAGCTGTTAAAGACTTTGGTCATCAGTTGTGACCATACAGTGAGGTTACATTTTAGGAGGCCCACAGGTACCCAGTCAGGACTGGAAGCTTTGACTGCTGGGCTCTGCTGTATTGTGAAAATTACTTCTATGGGCTGAAAAAAATAGTCTCCCTTCAGGGATGATGGTCATTAAAGGCTTTGTAGGCAGGGGAAACATAGACTTTTGAGAAATGAGCCACCCACTGATCTCCTGGAATGTGACAAGTAGTCAGGGTGTTGGATAAATCACTCCATGTTAACCGGTGCCCTGAATGCCCTGCTGTTTTAGTTACTGCTGCTAAGACTAGTTTATACTAATTTTCACTATTGAATTTCCTTTTCCTCCTTTGTACAGCAAGTTTCTCCAAACAACAGGATAGTGAAACTTTGTAGGAGGCTGGCCTGGTTTGTAGTGGGTACCTTGGGTACTCACACCTTACACCAGGTCCAGTTATCCCTTATCAGTAAAATGTAGTAGTGTTCTAGCAGCTTAGGCTGATAGAAGTAGCTACAGCAGAGCAGCTTAGGCTGAACTAGGAGACATGCAATGCTCCTGCAATACCACTTATAGTTACACAGTACTTATACACAAGTAAAGACAATACTCAGTGTTACCAAAAATAAAGGTAGTTTATTTGGGTGACAAAGTACCAAAAATATCTTAGAGGCAATACTCCTTCTGGAGGTAAGTATTATTCACAATATATAGACTAGACACCAAAATAAGGAAACTAATTAGACATAGAATAGAGCAAACAATAGGAAATGCTATATAGTCCAATGGGACAAAATATGTCTAGGGGCAAAACAAACCATATACTAAGAAAGTGGAATGAAAATCACGAATTCCCCCCTAGACAAGTGTAGTGTGTGCAGAATCGCTCAGAGAGTAAGAATACAGTAAAGGTAAGTAAATTACCCCACCCAAGAGCCCGGAAAAACAGGAGTAAAGTACTGCAAGTTTCCTTAGGACACACTACACCTCGTGATTGGAATTATTGCAAGAACCAACCAAGTCTGCAAACAACAATGATGGATTCCTGGACCTGAAGACCTGTAAAGGAAGGAGACCAAGTCCAGAAGTTGAAAAGGGTTCCAGGAAGGACAGGAGCCCCTGCCAACACAGAGGAGGGTGCAAAAGAAGAGTTCCCGGTTGGATGAAGACTGCAGAAATTCACTGTAGGAAGATGCCAGTGGGTTCCTGCATGATGCAAAGGATGTCCCACGTCGTGAAGTTGGATGCAGGCGAGTTTTGGCACTGGATTCCTCCAACGAACCTTGGTTCCGGCAAAGTCACGTTTTGCATTGACTAGGCACTATCTGGACCCAGGTGGGACCTGGGGGCCTCAACTTTGTGTGAGGAGGAAGAGGGGGATCTCAGAACTTCAGAGAACCCTCAGAGCCCCAGATTGCACCACGGGTGTCCCAGGACATGGGGACAAAGGAGGTGCAAAATGCAGTTGGTGCAGCACTACAAAGGAATGTCCCACGCCGCCAGAGAACAACTCAGTGAGTTGAGCGTCACAGGATAGAGTTCTGGGGACCTGGGCCAGGCTATGCATGAAGGAATTTTACAAATAGTGCACAGAGGCCTCAGGAGGTGAAGAAGACGTGGTGTACAGGGGTACTGTCGATCTGGGGGGAAGGCAAGTTCTTACCTCCTACAAATTGCGACAGCAGGACCTCAAGACAGTCTGTGCCGATGGGGTCCACCCTCTGTGTTCCAAGGAGCATGCTCGTCGCCAGGAGAGGAGTCCAAAAAAAACGGTTGTCGACTTCGAAGGTGTCTGCGTGAGCAGGGGAGTGACTCCGTCACCCCATGGGAAATTTCTTCGGTCCTTCTGGTGCAGAGAAAGACAGGGAGTCCTCAGAGCATGCACACCATGGAAACTATTGCAGTTGCTGGCTGGAGCTGAAGTTGCAGAGGAAAAGTATCCAGAAGGGATACTTTATTGCTGTTACAGTGGTTTCTGGAGCAGGCTGCGGTTGATCCGAGGTCAGAGGATGAAGTAGTAGTTGCAGAGGATTCCTGCTGGAAACTTGTAAGTAGAATTAAAGAGAACCCACAGGAGAGACCCTAAATAGCCCTGAGAGGGGGATTGGCTACTTAATCAGGTAAGGACCTATGAGGTGGGTTCTCTGATGTCACCTGCTCACACTGGCCACTCAGAGGCCTCCAGAGTGCCCTTACACCTTGCAAAGCAAGATGACTGAAGTCTGGGACACACTGGAGGAGCTCTGGGCACCACCCCTAGTGGTCACTCCCCTTTCCTTTGCCCAGTTTTGCGCCAGAGCAGGGACAAGGGGTCCCTGAACTGGTGTAGACTGGCTTCTGCAAGGAGGGCACCATCTGTGCCCTTCGAAGCATTTCCAGAGGCAGGGGGAGGCAACTCCTCCCCAGCCTGTTACACCTATTTCCAAAGGGAGAGGGTGTAACACCCTCCTCCCAAAGGAAAAGCTTTGTTCTGCCTTCCAGGGACTGAGCTACTCAGACCCCAGGAGGGCAGAACCCTGTCTGGCAGCAGCTGTAGCTGCAGTGCAAGCCTCAGAGAGATGGTTTGGCAGTACTGGGGGTCCATAGGGGAGCCCCCAGGATGCATGAAATTGGCTACCCAATACCAGATTTGGAATGGGGGGACAATTCCATGATCCTAGACACCTTACATGGCCATTTTCGGAGGTACCATTGTGAAGCTACATATAGGTATTGACCTATATGTAGTGCACGCGTGTAATGGCGTCCCCGCACTCACAAAGTCCTGGGAAATTGCCCTGAACTATGTGGGGGCACCTTTGCTAGTGCAAGGGTGCCCTCACACTTAGTAACTTTGCACCTAACCTTCATTAAACCCCAGGGAAAACAGTTAGGGCCCTTTGTAGATGTCTGTTGGCCAAAGAACATGAGGATTCAAACCGACGAGGAGCATCCTTAGGAATCTCAATAGGTTTTAGTGGAGGATCTTTGATATGGCCAGATAACCCCTCAATAGATTCCATTATATACTAATTTCTTCCCTCACAAATAAGACAACCTAAGAAAGAGTCAAGACTTTTTTCCAAGTAAAAAGCAAGAACCTGGTAAATATTCCCAAGGCCCCATAAAAGCCTAAGCCTGTTTTGTGTGAGGATGGGAAATCTAGAGGCATCCGAGGGCAGGTTGCCTTTGGTAGAGGGAGGATAAAAGAGGCTACAAGTGGTTTATGAGTAGTTTTAGGGGCAGGGGTGGGGGTTGGGGTAGTGTTAGGTTGTAAGGGGCGGGGTCAGGGTAGTTTTCGTGGCAGGGGTGGGGGGTCGGGGTAATTTAAGGTTTTAGGGGTGGGGGGTTGTGGTAGTTTCAGGGGCGGGTGGGGGGTCGGGGTGATTTTAGTTTTTAGGGGCAGGGGTTTGGGTCCGGGTAGTTTGAGGTTTTAGGGGCGGGGTAGGGGGTCAGGATAGTTTTAGGGGCAGGGGTTGGGGTAGTTTAGGTTTTAGCGGTGGGGGTGGAGGGGGGTCAGGGTAGTTTTAGGTTTTAGGGGTGGGGTGGTGGGTCGGGGTCATTTTAATTTTTAGGGGCGGGTGGGGGTCAGGGTAGCTTTAGGTTTTAGGGACGAGGTGGAGGTTGGGGTAGATTTAGGTTTTAGGGGCAGGGTGGGGGGGTTGAGGTAGTTTTAGGGGCCGGGTGGGGTACTATAGGTTTTAGGGGCAGGGATGGGGGTTGGGGTAGGTTTAGGTTTTAGAGGCGGAAGGGGGGTAGTTTAGGTTTTAGAGGTGGGGGTCAGAGTAATTTTAGGTTTTAGGGGCAGGGTAGGGGGTCGCAGTAGTTTTAGGGGTGGGGTGGGGGTCAGGGTAATTTTAGTTTTTAGGGGTGAGGTGGGGGTAGTTTAGGTTTTAGGGGTGGGGTGGGGGGGTCGGGGTAGTTTTATGGGACAGGTGGGGGTTGGGGTAGTTTAGGTTTTCGGGGCAGGTGGGGGTAGTTTTAGGTTTTATGGGTGGGGTTGGGGGTCGCAGTAGTTTTAGGGGCGGGGGTCGGGCATCAGGGTAATTTTAGTTTTTAGGGGCAGGGATGGGGTTGGGTAGGGGTGGGGGTTTGGGGTAGTTTTAGGGATGGGGCAGGGGGGGTTGGGGTAGTTTAGGTTTTAGTGGTGGGGGTGGGCGGTCGGGGTAGTTTTAGGTTTTAGGGGCAGAGGTGGGGGGTCGCTGTAGTTTTAGGGGCCGGGTGAGGGGAAGGGGGGTCGCATGCTGGAACCATGCATGCCATTCCATGCATGCCTTTACCAGGAATGCCTTTACATCGTAAATCGTTGTTAAGGCATTCGTGGTAAAGGCATTAGTGGTAACAACGCGTTGTTGTTCCGACCGTGTTGCTCAGGCATGCGTGGTTCCAGCATGTGTTGTTCCAACATATATTCATACTCAGCCATGTTAACAAGATCGCAAGCTACCATATAGAGGCAAAGTTCCATGCCTCTGTTATCGTTAGTACCTACAAAATCGCTATTCTGCTTGTCAGTGAGAGTCCAAGGTCTTGTCAGAGATAGCTCCATTGGCCTCCTCTTCTCCACGATGTTGGGGGGGGAATCCAAAATGGTAACAAAGAGCTGAGCACTTCACAAGATACCCTCTGTCAAGGGGTACAAAAGGTGCCAAATACTGGTCTTCATTCAAAGGTGATCCTGGGGCAACAGGAAGGGATATGTAATGGTTAGCTGGTGTTGCACTTACATGATACTGGTAAACCTAACAACATAAAACCTTTGGCTGAGATTACATCGCAGTACCTTAGTAAGGTACTGTAATGTTAATTCAAAAGTGGGTTCATGATACAGACGGGGGATTACAGGATGGTTGAGGCTCAGTCCAAACGGAGGTGGCATGTTGGGCAAAAGAACTAAAGCCCTCATTACGACCTCGGCGGTCTTTTCGCAAGACCGCCGAAGTACCGCTGTGCTGAAGACCGCCAGTGGTGGCGGTCTTCCGCGCGGCGTATTATGATCGCTGGCAGCCCTCCGTCATTTTCCGTACGGAAAGCTGCCAGCAGCCATACTGGCGGTCGGCGGGAAAGTGGAGGCTGCTCAACCTCCACCGCCACGTCAACAGAACACCGCACACAGAATCACGTCCCATGATTCGGTGTGGCGGTGTTCTGGTGACGGTGTGCTGGTAGCGGAGCTGCCCCCATGGATCCCGTCCCCTCCTGGAGGGCCAACGGACAAGGTAAGTTGATCGTCTGTTAGGGGAGGGGGTTGGGGGGTGATGTGTGTTGTGTGCGTGCATGGGGGTATGCGTGTGAGTGTGTAGAGGGGGTGTGTGAGTGCGTGTATGCGTGCAGGGGTGGTTTGTGTATGGGAAATGTGTGCGGGTCGGTCGGTGTGCATGTCTGTTTGTATGTGTTGCAATGTATGTGTGCGTGTAGGGGTGCATGAATGTGCATGTTGGGGGTGTGTGCGTGTTGGGGTGTGTGTAGGGGTGTGTATGTGTAAATGTGCACATTGGGGTAAGGGTGTGGAGGGGGGTTGTGCCACCTTTGGGGGATGGCAGGGGGGCAGGGGGTGGAGGGAGGACTTGTGGGGGGTAGCGGGGATGGGGGGTGGGGGAATGAATTCCCTGGCACTGATAGTGCCTACCGCCATGTATCTCATGGCGGTTCCCAATCACCTGAAATCCATGGTGGTATGCAGGGTTCTCATACCGATGGCGGTGTAGTGACGGACGCCGGGCTGGAGACCGAAATCTCCAGCCCAGCAGTCATCACCGCCATGGCGGTCGTAATGGTGAAGTGGTGGATTACCGCCACGGTCATAATTCCATTTCTTTTTTGCTGGCCTGTTTGCGGTCTTACCGCCACTTCACCACCGACCGCCAGGGTCGTAATTAGGGCCTAAGTGTTGGAATGCTACACTGAGCGATTGCCAATGATTATACCTAATACAAACATTCCTCCCATCACCTTTTGTGTGGTTGATGTGATGCCCTAGGTGGCCAAGGTGTGCCCAGAAGATGGCCCTGTGTGCATTGTGCCACAGGATACAAGCTATAGCCGACTGTCGAGACTCAATCAGGCAAAGCCGTGGGGGCATAGCTTCATGGGGAGAGTTTCGGCTTTTACATCCCCCTAATAAATGTACTTTCTAATGAATAGTTGGGTACAGGTGCTTTCAATCGGGTGTGGTGAGGTGTCTGTCGGATTTCACCTGGTATTTATGCACACTCACATTGACAAAAACACACACACTCTCTCAGCTGTGTATTGAAAACCCTAACAAAAGTTCATTATTTTACATTGTTTCCCTCACTTAGGGCCAGATGTAGCAAAGCTTTAGTGTAAGGAAATGCCTCCTTTGCATGGTTACCCCCTGACTTTTTGCCTTTGCTGATGCTATGTTTTGAATTGAAAGTGTACTGAGGCCTGCTAACCAGGCCCCAGCACCAGTGTTCTTTCCCTAACCTGTACTTTTGTATCCACAATTGGCACACCCTGGCATCCAGGTAAGTCCCTTGTAACTGGTACCTCTGGTACCAAGGGCCCTGATGGCAGGGAAGGTCTCTAAGGGCTGCAGCATGTCTTATGCCACCCTGGAGACCCCTCACTCAGCACAAACACACTGCTTGCCAGCTTGTGTGTGCTGGTGAGAACAAAATGAGTAAGTCGACATGGCACTCCCCTCAGGGTGCCATGCCAGCCTCTCAACGCCTATGCAAGTATAGATAAGTCACCCCTGTAGCAGGCCTTACAGCCCTAAGGCAGGGTGCACTATACCATAGGTGAGGGCACCAGTGCATGAGCACTGTGCCCCTACAGTGTCTAAGCCAAACCTTAGACATTGTAAGTGCAGGGTAGCCATAAGAATATATGGTCGGGGAGTTTGTCAAACACGAACTCCACAGCACCATAATGGCTACACTGAAAACTGGGAAGTTTGGTATAAAACTTCTCAGCACAATAAATGCACACTGATGCCAGTGTACATTTTATTGTGAAATACACCCCAGAGGGCACCTTAGAGGTGCCCCCTGAAACCTTAACCGACTATCTGTGTAGGCTGACTGGTTCCAACAGCCTGCCACAACCAAGACATGTTGCTGGCCCCATGGGGAGAGTGCCTTTGTCACTCTGAGGCCAGTAACAAAGCCTGCACTGGGTGGAGATGCTAACACCTCCCCCAGGCAGGAGCTGTAACACCTGGCGGTGAGCCTCAAAGGCTCACCCCTTTGTTCCAGCACCGCAGGACACTCCAGCTAGTGGAGTTGCCCGCCCCCTCCGGCCACGGCCACCACTTTTGGCGGCAAGGCCGGAGGAAATAATGAGAATAACAAGGAGGAGTCACTGGCCAGTCAGGACAGCCCCTAAGGTGTCCTGAGCTGAAGTGACTCTAACTTTTAGAAATCCTCCATCTTGCAGATGGAGGATTCCCCCAATAGGGATAGGATTGTGACCCCCTCCCCTTGGGAGGAGGCACAAAGAGGGTGTACCCACCCTCAGGGCTAGTAGCCATTGGCTATTAACCCCCCAGACCTAAACACGCCCTTAAATTTAGCATTTAAGGGCTCCCCTGAACCTAAGAATTTAGATTCCTGCAACTTACAAGAAGAAGAGGACTGCTGAGCTGAAAGACCCCTGCAGAGGAAGAAAAGAAGACACCAACTGCTTTGGCCCCAGACCTATTGGCCTGTCTCCTGCCTTCCAAAGAAACCTGCTCCAGCTACGCTTTCCCAAGGACCAGCGACCTCTGAATCCTCAGAGGACTGCCCTGCTTCAAGAAAGACCAGAAACTCCTGAGGACAGCGGCA
The DNA here is from genome assembly GCF_031143425.1 of Pleurodeles waltl. Lineage (NCBI taxonomy): Eukaryota > Metazoa > Chordata > Amphibia > Caudata > Salamandridae > Pleurodeles > Pleurodeles waltl. Next base: position 1,203,467,215 of record NC_090444.1, read on the forward strand.
CTGCTCCAAAAGAACTGCAACTTTGTTACAGAGGAGCAGATTTAAAGACCCCTGCAACTCCCTGCAAGAAGCGTGAGACTTGCAACACTGCACCCGGCGACCCCGACTCGACTGGTGGAGAACCAACACCTCAGGGAGGACCCTCCGGCGACTCCGAGACTGTGAGTAACCAAAGTTATCCCCCTTGAGCCCCCACAGCGACGCCTGCAGAGGGAATCCCGAGGCTCCCCCTGACCGCGACTGCCTGAACTCTAATTTCCCGACGGCTGGAAAAGACCCTGCACCCGCAGCCCCCAGCACCTGAAGGATCGGAACTTCTGTGCAGGAGTGACCCCCAGGAGGCCCTCTCCCTTGCCTAGGTGGTGGCTACCCCGAGGAGCCCCCCCCTTGCCTGCCTGCACCGCTGAAGAGACCCCTTGGTCTCCCATTGAAACCTACAGAGAATCCGACGCTTGTTTGCACACTGCACCCGGCCGCCCCCGCGCTGCTGAGGGTGTACTTTCTGTGTGGACTTGTGTCCCCCCCGGTGCCCTACAAAACCCCCCTGGTCTGCCCTCCGAAGACGCGGGTACTTACCTGCTGGCAGACTGGAACCGGGGCACCCCCTTCTCTCCATTGAAGCCTATGTGTTTTGGGCACCTCTTTGACCTCTGCACCTGACCGGCCCTGAGCTGCTGGTGTGGTAACTTTGGGATTGCTCTGTACCCCCAACGGTGGGCTACCTTGGACCCAAAACTGAACCCTGTAGGTAATTTACTTACCAGCTAAAACTAACAATACTTTACCTCCCCCAGGAACTGTGAAAATTGCAGTGTCCACTTTTAAAACAGCTATTTGTGTTTTATGTGAAAAGTATATATGCTACTGTAATTATTCAAAGTTCCTAAAGTACTTACCTGCAATACCTTTCAAATGAGATATTACATGTAGAATTTGAACCTGTGGTTCTTAAAATAAACTAAGAAAATATATTTTTCTATAACAAAACCTATTGGCTGGATTTGTCTCTGAGTGTGTGTTCCTCATTTATTGCCTGTGTGTATGTACAACAAATGCTTAACACTACTCCTTTGATAAGCCTACTGCTCGACCACACTACCACAAAATAGAGCATTAGTATTATCTCTTTTTGCCACTATCTTACCTCTAAGGGGAACCCTTGGACTCTGTGCAAGCTATTCCTTACTTTGAAGTAGCACATACAGAGCCAACTTCCTACATTGGTGGATCAGCGGTGGGGTACAAGACTTTGCATTTAATGGACTACTCAGCCAATACCTGATCACACGACAAATTCTAAAAATTGTCATTAGAAACTGATTTTTGCAATTTGAAATTTTTCTAAATTCTTTAAAGTCCTGCTAGGGCCTTGTGTTAGTCCCTGTTAGCATTTCTTTTAGAGTTTAAAAGTTTGGTAAAAGTTTGAATTAGATTCTAGAACTAGTTTTTAGATTCTTAAAAAGTATTCCAACTTTTAGAAGCATAATGTCTAGTACAGATGTGAATGTGGTGGAACTCGACACCACACCTTACCTCCATCTTAAGATGAGGGAGCTAAGGTCACTCTGTAAAATAAAAAAAATAGCAATGGGCCCCAGACCTTCCAAACTACAGCTCCAGGAGCTGTTGGCAGAGTTTGAAAAGGCCAACCCCCTCTGAGGATGGCAACACAGAGGATGATGATAGTGACTTGGAGGGTGATTCCCCCCTACCAGTCCTATCTAGGGAGGACAGGGCCTCTCAAGCCCTGACTCCAAGCATAATAGTCAGAGATGCTGGCTCCCTCACAGGAGGGACCAACCTCTCTGAAATCACTGAGGATAACTCCAGTGTAGAGGACATCCAGTTAGCCAGGATGGCCAAAAGATTGGCTTTGGAAAGACAGATCCTAGCCATAGAAAGGGAAAGACAAGAGATGGGCCTAGGACCCATCAATGGTGGCAGCAACATAAATAGGGTCAGAGATTCTCCTGACATGTTGAAAATCCCTAAAGGGATTGTAACTAAATATGAAGATGGCGATGACATCACCAAATGGTTCACAGCTTTTGAGAGGGCTTGTGTAACCAGAAAAGTGAACAAATCTCACTGGGGTGCTCTCCTTTGGGAAATGTTCACAGGAAAGTGTAGGGATAGACTCCTCACACTCTCTGGAAAAGATGCAGAATCTTATGACCTCATGAAGGGTACCCTGATTGAGGGCTTTGGATTCTCCACTGAGGAGTATAGGATTAGATTCAGAGGGGCTCAAAAATCCTCGAGCCAGACCTGGGTTGACTTTGTAGACTACTCAGTAAAAACACTAGATGGTTGGATTCAAGGCAGTGGTGTAAGTAATTATGATGGGCTGTACAATTTATTTGTGAAATAACACCTATTAAGTAATTGTTTCAATGATAAACTGCATCAGCATCTGGTAGACCTAGGACCAATTTCTCCCCAAGAATTGGGAAAGAAGGCGGACAATTGGGTCAAGACTAGGGTGCCCAAAACTTCCACAGGGGGTGACCAAAAGAAAGGGGTCACAAAACCTCCCCAGGGGAAGGGTGGTGAGACAGCCAAAAACAAAAATAGTAAAGAGTCTTCTACAGGCCCCCAAAAACCTGCACAGGAGGGTGGGCCCAGAGCCTCTTCACAAAATTTTTTGGGTACAAGGGTAAAAACTTTGATCCCAAAAAGGCCTGGTGTCGTAGCTGTAATCAGCCTGGACACCAAACTGGAGACAAGGCCTGTCCCAAGAAAAATACCACTTCTAACTCCACTCCAGCTAAAACTGGAATGGCTAGTCTCCAAGTGGGATCAACAGTGTGCCGAGAGCAAATCAGGTGTCACACTGAAGCTACATTAGTCTCTGAGGGTGGGGTGGATTTAGCCACACTGGCTGCCTGGCCCCCTAACGTGCAAAAATACAGGCAGCAGCTCTTAATTAATGGGACAAGTGTAGAGGGCCTGAGGGATACAGGTGCCAGTGTCACTATGGTGACAGAAAAACTGGTTTCCCCTAGCCAATACCTGGCTGGACAAACTTATCCAGTCACCAACGCTGACAATCAGACTAAAGTACATCCCATGGCTATGGTAACTTTAGAATGGGGAGGGGTCAATGGCCTGAAACAGGTGGTGGTCTCCTCAAATATCCCAGTAGACTGTTTGCTTGGAAATGACCTGGAGTCCTCAGCATGGGCTGAGATAGAACTGAAAACCCATGCAGCCATGCTGGGTATCCCTGAACTGGTGTGTGTCAAGACAAGGGCACAGTGCAAGGCACAGGGTGAAAAAGTAGAGCTGAAGTCTGGAAGAAAGGCCCAGCCTACCAAGAGAAAAAGAAAGTCAGCTGGGAAACCAGCTGCAACACAACAAGAAAAAGAGAACCTCTCTTCTCAGGAAGAAGTTCTGCCCTCTGAGGGAACTGAGCCTATGGAGCTGGAACCTTATCAGGTTGAGCTCTTGGGCCCAGGGGGACCCTCAAGGGAAGAGTTGTGTAAGGGACAAGAAACCTGTCCCTCTCTTGAAGGCCTTAGGCAGCAAGCTGCTGAAGAGTCCAATGGCAAGAAAACTGGAACACATAGGGTCTATTGGGAAGATGGACTCCTGTACACTGAGGTAAGAGATCCCAAACCTGGTGCCACTAGGAGAGTGGTAGTGCCTCAGGAGTTCAGAGAGTTTATTCTGACCTTAGCCCATGATATTCCCCTTGCTGGGCATTTGGGACAAACCAAGACGTGGGAGAGGTTAGTCAACCACTTCTACTGGCCCAACATGTCCCAGAAAGTTAAGGAGTTTTGTGTCTCCTGTACCACCTGTCAAGCCAGTGGTAAGACAGGTGGACATCCAAAGGCCCCCCTCATTCCACTTCCAGTGGTGGGGGTCCCCTTTGAAAGAGTGAGTGTGGACATAGTGGGTCCACTTGAACCTCCCACAGCCTCAGGAAACATGTACATCCTAGTAGTAGTGGATCATGCTACTAGGTATCCTGAAGCTATTCCCCTTAGGTCGACTACTGCCCCTGCAGTAGCCAAGGCCCTCATTGGTATCTTTACCAGAGTGGGCTTCCCTAAGGAGGTGGTGTCTGGCAGAGGTACCAACTTCATGTCAGCATACCTGAAACACATGTGGAATGAGTGTGGAGTGACTTATAAGTTCACTACACCATATCATCCACAAACTAATGGCCTTGTTGAGAGATTCAACAAGACATTAAAGGGCATGATCATGGGGCTCCCAGAAAAACTCAAAAGGAGATGGGATGTCCTCCTGCCATGTCTGCTTTTCGCTTACAGAGAGGTGCCTCAGAAGGGAGTAGGGTTCTCACCCTTTGAACTTCTGTTTGGCCACCCTGTAAGGGGACCACTTGCTCTTGTTAAAGAAGGCTGGGAGAGACCTCTTCATGAGCCTAAACAAGACATAGTGGACTATGTACTTGGCCTTCGCTCAAGAATGGCAGAGTACATGGAAAAGGCAAGTAAAAACCTTGAGGCCAGCCAACAGCTCCAGAAGTTTTGGTATGACCAAAAGGCTGCAATGGTTGAATTTCAACCAGGGCACAAAGTTTGGGTTTTGGAGCCTGTGGCTCCCAGGGCACTTCAGGACAGATGGAGTGGCCCTTACCCAATCCTAGAGAAGAAGAGTCAGGTCACCTACCTGGTGGACCTAGGCACTAGCAGGAGCCCCAAGAGGGTCATCCATGTGAACCGCCTAAAGCTCTTTCATGACAGGGCTGATGTCAATCTGTTGATGGTAACAGATAAGGACCAGGAAGCTGAGAGTGAACCTCTCCCTGATCTCCTCTCATCAAACCCTAAAGATGGCTCAGTGGATGGAGTGATCTATTCAGACACCCTCTCTGGCCAACAGCAATCTGACTGTAGGAAGGTCCTGCAGCAGTTTGCTGAGCTCTTTTCCCTAACCCCTGGTCAGACACACCTGTGTACCCATGATGTGGACACAGGAGACAGCATGCCTATCAAAAACAAAATCTTCAGACAGTCTGATCAAGTTAAGGAAAGCATCAAGGTGGAAGTCCACAAGATGCTGGAGTTGGGAGTAATTGAGCACTCTGACAGCCCCTGGGCTAGCCCAGTGGTCTTAGTCCCCAAACCTCACACCAAAGATGGAAAGAGAGAGATGAGGTTTTGTGTGGACTACAGAGGTCTTAATTCTGTCACCAAGACAGATGCCCATCCCATTCCTAGAGCTGACGAGCTGATTGACAAATTAGGTGCTGCCAAATTCTTAAGTACCTTTGACTTAACAGCAGGGTACTGGCAAATCAAAATGGCACCTGGAGCAAAAGAGAAAACAGCATTCTCCACACCTGATGGGCATTATCAGTTTACTGTTATGCCCTTTGGTTTAAAGAATGCCCCTGCCACCTTCCAAAGGTTGGTGAATCAAGTCCTTGCTGGGTTGGAATCCTTTAGTGCAGCTTATCTTGATGATATTGCTGTCTTCAGCTCCACCTGGCAGGATCACCTGGTCCACCTGAAGAAGGTTTTGAAGGCTCTGCAATCAGCAGGCCTCTCTATCAAGGCATCCAAATGCCAGATAGGGCAGGGAACTGTGGTTTACTTGGGACACCTTGTAGGTGGAGGCCAAGTTCAGCCCCCCAGCCTAAGATCCAGACTATTCTGTACTGGGCAGCTCCAAAAACCCAGACTCAAGTCAGGGCATTCCTTGGCTTGACTGGGTACTATAGGAGGTTTGTGAGGGGATATGGATCCATTGTGACAGCCCTCACAGAGCTCACCTCCAAGAAAATGCCCAAGAAGGTAAACTGGACTGTAGAATGCCAACAGGCCTTTGACACCCTGAAACAAGCTATGTGCACAGCACCAGTTCTAAAAGCTCCAGATTACTCCAAGCAGTTCATTGTGCAGACAGATGCCTCTGAACATGGGATAGGGGCAGTTTTGTCCCAAACAAATGATGATGGCCTTGACCAGCCTGTTGCTTTCATTAGCAGGAGGTTACTCCCCAGGGAGCAGCGTTGGAGTGCCATTGAGAGGGACGCCTTTGCTGTGGTTTGGTCCCTGAAGAAGCTGAGACCATACCTCTTTGGTACTCACTTTGTAGTTCAAACTGACCACAGACCTCTCAGATGGCTGATGCAAATGAAAGGTGAAAATCCAAAACTGTTGAGGTGGTCCATCTCCCTACAGGGAATGGACTTTATAGTGGAACACAGACCTGGGACTGCCCATGCCAATGCAGATGGCCTTTCCAGGTTCTTCCACTTAGAAAATGAAGACTCTCTTGGGAAAGGTTAGTCTCATCCTCTTTCGTTTGGGGGGGGGGGTTGTGTAGGGAAATGCCTCCTTCGCATGGTTACCCCCTGACTTTTTGCCTTTGCTGATGTTATGTTTTGAATTGAAAGTGTACTGAGGCCTGCTAACCAGGCCCCAGCACCAGTGTTCTTTCCCTAACCTGTACTTTTGTATCCACAATTGGCACACGCTGGCATCCAGGTAAGTCCCTTGTAACTGGTACCTCTGGTACCAAGGGCCCTGATGCCAGGGAAGGTCTCTAAGGGCTGCAGCATGTCTTATGCCACCCTGGAGACCCCTCACTCAGCACAGACACACTGCTTGCCAGCTTGTGTGTGCTGGTGAGAACAAAATGAGTAAGTCGACATGGCACTCCCCTCAGGGTGCCATGCCAGCCTCTCACTGCCTATGCAAGTATAGATAAGTCACCCCTCTAGCAGGCCTTACAGCCCTAAGGCAGGGTGCACTATACCATAGGTGAGGGCACCAGTGCATGAGCACTGTGCCCCTACAGTGTCTAAGCCAAACCTTAGACATTGTAAGTGCAGGGTAGCCATAAGAGTATATGGTCGGGGAGTTTGTCAAACACGAACTCCACAGCACCATAATGGCTACACTGAAAACTGGGAAGTTTGGTATAAAACTTCTCAGCACAATAAATGCACACTGATGCCAGTGTACATTTTATTGTGAAATACACCCCAGAGGGCACCTTAGAGGTGCCCCCTGAAACCTTAACCGACTATCTGTGTAGGCTGACTGGTTCCAGCAGCCTGCCACAACCGAGACATGTTGCTGGCCCCATGGGGAGAGTGCCTTTGTCACTCTGAGGCCAGTAACAAAGCCTGCACTGGGTGGAGATGCTAACACCTCCCCCAGGCAGGAGCTGTAACACCTGGCGGTGAGCCTCAAAGGCTCACCCCTTTGTTCCAGCACCGCAGGACACTCCAGCTAGTGGAGTTGCCCGCCCCCTCCGGCCACGGCCCCCACTTTTGGCGGCAAGGCCGGAGGAAATAATGAGAATAACAAGGAGGAGTCACTGGCCAGTCAGGACAGCCCCTAAGGTGTCCTGAGCTGAAGTGACTCTAACTTTTAGAAATCCTCCATCTTGCAGATGGAGGATTCCCCCAATAGGGATAGGATTGTGACCCCTCCCCTTGGGAGGAGGCACAAAGAGGGTGTACCCACCCTCAGGGCTAGTAGCCATTGGCTACTAACCCCCCAGACCTAAACACGCCCTTAAATTTAGTACTTAAGGGCTCCCCTGGACCTAAGAATTTAGATTCCTGCAACTTACAAGAAGAAGAGGACTGCTGAGCTGAAAGACCCCTGCAGAGGAAGAAAAGAAGACACCAACTGCTTTGGCCCCAGACCTACCGGCCAGTCTCCTGCCTTCCAAAGAAACCTGCTCCAGCGACGCTTTCCCAAGGACCAGCGACCTCTGAATCCTCAGAGGACTGCCCTGCTTCAAGAAAGACCAGAAACTCCCGAGGACAGCGGCACTGCTCCAAAAGAACTGCAACTTTGTTACAGAGGAGCAGATTTAAAGACCCCTGCAACTCCCCGCAAGAAGCGTGAGACTTGCAACACTGCACCCGGTGACCCCGACTCGACTGGTGGAGAACCAACACCTCAGGGAGGACCCTCCGGCGACTCCGAGACTGTGAGTAACCAAAGTTGTCCCCCCTGAGCCCCAACAGCGACGCCTGCAGAGGGAATCCCGAGGCTCCCCCTGACCGCGACTGCCTGAACTCTAATTTCCCGACGGCTGGAAAAGACCCTGCACCCGCAGCCCCCAGCACCTGAAGGATCGGAACTTCTGTGCAGGAGTGACCCCCAGGAGGCCCTCTCCCTTGCCTAGGTGGTGGCTACCCCGAGGAGCCCCCCCCCTTGCCTGCCTGCACCGCTGAAGAGACCCCTTGGTCTCCCATTGAAACCTACAGAGAACCCGACGCTTGTTTACACACTGCACCCGGCCGCCCCCGCGCTGCTGAAGGTGTACTTTCTGTGTGGACTTGTGTCCCCCCCGGTGCCCTACAAAACCCCCCTGGTCTGCCCTCCCAAGACGCGGGTACTTACCTGCTGGCAGACTGGAACCGGGGCACCCCCTTCTCTCCATTGAAGCCTATGTGTTTTGGGCACCTCTTTGACCTTTGCACCTGACCGGCCCTGAGCTGCTGGTGTGGTAACTTTGGGGTTGCTCTGAACCCCCAACGGTGGGCTACCTTGGACCCAAAACTGAACCCTGTAGGTAATTTACTTACCTGCTAAAACTAACAATACTTTACCTCCCCCAGGAACTGTGAAAATTGCAGTGTCCACTTTTAAAACAGCTATTTGTGTTTTATGTGAAAAGTATATATGTTACTGTAATTATTCAAAGTTCCTAAAGTACTTACCTGCAATACCTTTCAAATGAGATATTACATGTAGAATTTGAACCTGTGGTTCTGAAAATAAACTAAGAAAATATATTTTTCTATAACAAAACCTATTGGCTGGATTTGTCTCTGAGTGTGTGTTCCTCATTTATTGCCTGTGTGTATGTACAACAAATGCTTAACACTACTCCTTTGATAAGCCTACTGCTCGACCACACTACCACAAAATAGAGCATTAGTATTATCTCTTTTTGCCACTATCTTACCTCTAAGGGGAACCCTTGGACTCTGTGCATGTTACTCCTTACTTTGAAATAGCACATTCAGAGCCAACTTCCTACATTTAGCAACTCGCAAACGGCGAAAAACGCCGTTTGCGAGTCGCTAAAGCCCATTTGGTATGTAGAAATGCATTTTGCGAGTCGGAACTGACTCGCAAAATGCATTTCCGAGTCGCAAATAGGAAGGGGTGTTCCCTCCCTATTGCGAGTCGCACTGGTATGCAATTCCATTTGCGACCGCTTCCCCTTTGTGTCTGGCATTAAAAATAATTTTTCAGAGCAGGCAGTGGTCCAATGGACCACTACCTGCCCTGAAAAATACCGAAACAAAAGGTTTCGGTTTATTTTTCAAAGTGCAGCTCGTTTTCCTTTAAGGAAAACGGGTTGCACTTTGAAAAAAAAAAACTGCTTTATTTAAAAGCAGTCACGGACATGGAGGTCTGCTGTTCCCAGCAGGCCTCCATCCCCGTGAGTGCCCTGAATCGCTATGGGGTCGCAAATTGCGACCCACCTCATTAATATTAATGAGGTGGGTCTTTGCGAACCCATAGCGACTCGCAGAAGGTGTGTGAGACACCTTTCTGCATCCCAAATTGCGACTTGCAATTTGCGAGTCGCAGGGACTCGCAAATTGCAAGTCGCAATTTGGGCTTTTGCTACATCTGGCCCTTAGTACCCCCACCAACCCGTACTGCTCTCCCTTTCCACTGCCTATGACGCCCCTCTCATGTGCTAGCAGGCTAGCCCTACAGTGCATGTTAACATTATATGCCAGCCTGATTGTCGGGAAATGTGAAGTTCACCCCTCCTCCCACCCCTGCCCCCAAATCTTACTGAGCAAGCTACGCCCCTGAAAAGCGGTCTTGGAGTGCTTGGGGAGGATCAGGCCTGGACGTTCGGGCTTCCATGCCTTTGTGAATTAGTGTTTCCGTGCTGATACCTCCGTATATCACATGTAGATTTTCAACTGAAATACCAGAAATAATAGTACTTATGACAACTCATAATTCATATGTTCCAGGTATGTTCTATCAGCTGGCCTATCAGAATTAATTGGCCAATTGTAATCCGGGCCTAAGAGGAGTCCATGACGTTAGATGAGGTATTGAGATCGACAGTTTTGTGGCCTTCATGTACCATCATTAACTATGCATGTCTCTCTCAGTGGCATCACAAAGCCCTCACAGTGCAGGGGGCCCCCCGCTCCAGGGGGCCACTCATCAAAATTGGCAGGTGTTTGGCAGGGAGAGGGGTCCTCCTCCATGTACTTTGCATGTGGGGACCCTCAAATTTTGTTACTCCACTGGTCTTTCTGTAAAACCATGCTAGTGCATGCAAAGTCAGAGCGGGAAGGAAGTCCTATTACACCCATATGAAACATTTATTATGATGCGTCGATTGAGTTGCGAGCACTGGTGCACTTACTCTTCCTGATGAGCTGTTAAAGATGGCCTTGCCACTTTAATGAGTGGACCCTACTGTGCCCCTGAAAATCATTCCTAGAACGTAAGGCTCAATTACAGTTTTGAAGAGGCTTCAGCAATGTAGGATTTAATCCCATGCAGCAATCCAATGCCGGGGTACTGTTTTCATACACAATGGGAGCAGTTGTCATAAAACAGGGGCAAAGCCATTATGTGCTTCCAGTGCTACCATTGGATACCGAGGTACAACTGTAGAAAAAATACTTGGAAGCCAAGGCTCCTGCCATAAGAGTCCAAAGTAGTGCAGGCTACTACCACTGCTGCATGATAACTGCATGTGACTTTCAGAGACAGTCATCAGAGTATTACATTGTGTTCTAGACTTCACAGCTTCAAACCTTAGTGACGCCTAACTGGTACCGTTAATGTTTTAAAAACCGTGTATCGACGTCTCCTACTCCTGTTTCTATTTTTTGTAAATAGTAACCGTTAAAATGTTGTTCAGAAACATTGCTGCCATTTCATGTTTGACAGAACATTAATGTTTTCTCAGTTAACTTCTTGTTGTTCTTGTTCGCTTATGACTTTATGTCCTTCAGTGTTTTACTCGTTATGTGAGCATCGGACCACATCTTTCTACTAGAAATTAAAAAATGATCTCTCATGCTTCTCTACTTCTAAATTCCTCTAATGCAGTCAGACTATTTCAGGACAGACACTTGTTGAAAAGTAATATACTCTAAATATTTGAAGGAAGAAGAGAGCTTAACAAAAAGATCTTCATGTTTTACAAAATATAATTAAATCCAAGAGTGGCTTTACATCCCAAATTAGACTTATGATTCTGCCTCTGGAGGAAACTATTAAAGGACACATTAGAGGCGGGAACGTGTATGGATTCCCTTAAGAACCCTTCATAGTGAAAGAGTGAAGAGATAACTGCAGTCGCACTTCTCAAGGTAAAATTAAATAGTCGCCTGACAGTAATGTCACTAAAACATAAAATATCTGTAGAATAATTGTTAATCAGAATTCATTAAGGACAACTTGAGCTATTGCAGACCTACAGCCTTGAGAACATAAACGAACACGACACCGATTTCATATTCTACAAGAATAGCACCCTCATTTAGAATCATTTGCCTTAATGTAGTCCAAACCTAGCTCAACGCGCATCTGATCAAAGAGAACATATTAATTGTATCACAGCATCTTGAAAAGGAGGTGATGTGCACAGAGTAGAATAGTGGTTGTGTGTGTGTGTGTGGATAGATAGATTCAGATTGATAAGGGGAACCAGGAGGTCATAGGAAGTGGACATGCACACATGTAAACTGAATAGTACTAGACAGCACACGGTACAAATTGTTACTCATAAGTGTCCCTCCGTAAGTTTGGGGACTTGCCTGCTGTAAGTAGATTGGAGACTCACATTAAGACTCACATCACCGCCATACTGGCCTGCTGCCCATTGCCTCATTGAGGCTACTTCAATTTTCTTTTCAGGACATGCGGGCCAAGCTCTGCGTCCTGTAATGGAAGAGCAGATAGTCAATTAGAGTGCTTGGTTTTGCAGACCTGCACTAGGGTTCACAAACTCAGAATGGATGCCAGGAAAAAACTCCCTCACCCAATCAAATTCATTTTTTTTACTCTGCTCACACATATTTCTTACCAACGGAGTCCACATTTAAAACTAAACCACTACAGAGACCAATAGCCGTCTCTCATGGAGGCCTTTTGGCAAATAACTACGTTTATGTGGAAAATTTTATGGGGCCTTTTCTGAAAGACTTGCCTTTGTATATTAGGAGCAGCATTGATTTTATGTTATGTTATTAGCAATTTTTTTAAAGCACTCAGATTACACCAGCTGGAGCACCCCGTGCTACCATTGCTACCCTATAGGAAACAGAAAAGAACAACACAAAAAGCTGATAGAGCGGTCCGTACTAGTAATTTCACCTGTATTCGGACGCTCTTTAGGCCGATGAATCTTTTGACTAAGTGGGACTCTCCATACTCTTAATCGATCACCTTCTTCAAATCAATAATCAATATCGAACATAAGCAATACCTTGATCAACATAACACTTAACAATTAATCCAGAATACATTTCGGCGAACCCTGACCTTTCAGTCAGGAATAACCACACCAGTTTATTGCAAAGTTAGTGAATTTATTTCCCTATATTAACAAAGCTAGCACAATATAAATGTGTCTCAACACCAAATGATAAACGTAAATGAATATTAATAGCTGTCCATAGCGGCGAAACAAGTGCAATCTATGCAGCATTTGAATCACAAGGCATTCGATAATAGCAATGCAAATCACTAATACTATAATCTGTAATGAACTAATTGCATACATTTAGTCAGCATAACAAGGTCTCAAATTGCATCGTGCAACAGAAGGAATCCTCATCTAACCTCAAATTAGCATCGGCATGTGGGACTTCATGCAAAAACAATTTAGCAACATTAATTTAGAAAAACTCCTAGCTAGGGATCTTATCAAAATCAGCAGTTGGTTACCTAAAAGAAACACAATGCAATTGTACAATTTCCTTTCATATTTACCAATTACGATCAGCATACAAGGAAGTCTTCGTCTCACAGGTACCGTTTCTCGATCAGCATGGGTACCGTCTCGATCGGCATGGGACAGGGCAAAGGGGCAAGGGTGGACGGGGCAATTGCCTCACGGCGGCAAGGTAAAACTACTACTTCATGCAAAGGGATCAAATCAAAGTTAAAGTCTCTAGGGCCAGAATCATTTAAGTCTCTTTCTCTCGATTAGAGAAAGCATCAAAGTCTCTTTCAAAATGGCGTCGCAGCAAAGTGGGCCATAATAGCTACGAAGTCTGCAAAATGGCGGGATGTCCAATAATGGCCGTAATGATCTAATTTCTTCTCGTGCACCTGGTTTAAATAGACAACAGTTCAAATCCAGTAGGGTCTTCCATTGGAGGGTTCATAGGTTAGCTTCAAATTGTCCAATCAAAAACGACAGTTCTCAAGCTTTTACTTAAGCATACATTATCCTTGGAGATGGGTACGCAAGTTGCAACATTTTATACCAATTAGCTCACTTTCAGAGCCTCCTTTGTCCGCACCTGCAGATCGACCTTGGAGTAAAGAGAAAATATGCCAGGCTGGCACGAAACCTTAAGATAAGCATGTGAACGATCTCAGTGGAAAAATACAGCTTCAAGCAAAAATACACGTTTATTAGCACAGTGGAAAAAATACGAGCATCTAAACTGTGAGACCAGGCAACTAGGCCAAAGCCTCCGCTAAAGTAATGCTAAGCTAAAACATTTCAAGCAAGCAAATCGTAGCATACGTTTATGATTATGTCGGATTAGTGCAATTCTAATACACCACGTTATATAAAGCACGCTTATAAATGTTGGCAAACTACTCTAAGGGCACATTTTGTCCCCGTACAATCTTTATTAGTTCGGTTAAAGTCACACATGATTATTTCAACACTACGTTTAAGCGCTAATAAATCAAAACCTTCATTTTCTGCTTCATCAAAGCTAGCAGAGACCCTGAAAGAAAAAGGCATCCAAGGCATAAGACCGGTTCTAAACAACTGTGAAGACTGTGGGGATTTCACTTTGTCCAAACAGCCAGGTTTTTAATTTTTTCCTGAAAGTTGCCTCCACAGGTTCTAGTCTCAACAAGGGGGGTAGAGTGTTCCAGAGCTTGGACGCTCGGAAGTCATAGGAACAACCACCCATCCAGGCTCTCTTAGCACAAAGAATCACTGCAAGTGCTATTCCAGGGGATATGAGGCTGCGGCCAGGTGAGTAGGGATGTTTGGAAGATAGTGCGGCCCTCTGTTGTTAAGGATTATTTGATAGAGTCACATAGCCTTAAAGATGATACGTTTTTCCAGCAGAAGCCAGTGTAGTTCAGCCAAGGCCGGGGACACATGCACCCATCTCGGGAGCTTCAAAAGAAGTCGGGCTGCTGCATTTTGTACTCTTTGAAGCTTCCCGATCCTGCCCGGGTGAGTGCAATGTAGAGGCTGTTACAGTAATCTAATCTTGAGATGACAAGGGCCTGCACTACAGCTTTTCTATCCACCAAGGAACAAATATCAGAAATCTTGGCTAACATTTTAAGAATGGTGAAACAACTTCTGGCCAGGCACACTATTTTGCTATCGAAGGAGAGGTTTGAGTCGAACCATATTCCCACGTTTTTACTTTGGGTGTTGGGCTAGTAGTGGGGCTAGTGCCTTTGGCCACCAACCTGTGAACCACAAAGAGGGTTGCCTGCCAACTATAAGAATTCAGTTTTGTTGGCATTAATCTTTAGGCGAAAATCACACAAAGGAGTACGTGTGCTTTGCGAAGGACCAGCAATTCAGTACAAAACAACAGGCCTGTGCTGCACAGGGTGTCCCTGACGCTCAAAGAGGTGGTGCCACAGTCTGCTTCACCAAGGTGAACCCACATTTCTCACATCCAGTGGCTCCTAAGGAGAGATCATAGGCACGACAGCACTCCATGGCTAACCCTGGAGACAGCTTGCGGAGTGTGTTAGCAGAATACCATCTGTGCTGAGGTCGTGGATGAGCAGGGGTCCTGGCACCTGGTGCCATCCAGGCTTGGATGGGCGCAGACAGGCTTGCCTTTTGCATGTCTGCAGTGTGCATCGCTGCGCATCTGTGCACCAGCCATGGATAAATAGCCTGCCTTCCAAGGGGGCGTGGGTAAGGTGCCAGCAGCAAACACTGAAAAACAAAGGAGATACAAATATTCATGAACTGGAACCCAGCAGCCCTGTACCTAGCAGGAAGGCTTCCCTTCCATTAAGCAATACTAGCAAAATTAAAACAAGTTAAAATAATAACCATAAAACAAGTGGGAGAAAGGAAAAACAATAAAATAATCAAACACTAAAAATGAACCCAGGTGGTCGAGCTACTAAACCACCAAGCCTCTCGTGGAGCCAGGCATCTCCATGCGCATAGTGCTACAAGGAAAATAACATCAGGATAGCTCTGGCAGATCTATATAATTGAGGAATCACTTGACAAGATGGATACATTATGATTGCTGGGGTATTTGTTTGCTACATTCAAGCATAAGACATAAGGATAATGTGAAAGTTTGTGAGCATTGTTCAAATATGAGATCTATTCACATCAAGCGACGAACACCCATGCTTTGTGAGATGATTAACTTCTGCTTACGCTACAACTATTTTGTCATTCAAGATAAGTGCTACCACCAGCTCACGGGCTCATGCTATCTTCTAAGCAATTACATTTTGCTCCTGGGTTAGTGAGTGAAAAGGTTGTTTGTAATGAAGAGAATGAACATTATAATTATTGCAATTGTATCTCTTTGAGATGTATTCGTGATATTTTCTTGTAGTGATGTGGACTAGAAAATCCAGCAAAATAATTTACTCCAGAAGAACAAATCTTAATTTGGACTTTACATATGAGATTAGTACAAAGTCCATTGCATATTTGAACTTCACATATGAGATGAGTACAACATAAATTGCACACTAAGATCTGAAATTATCCTTATAAGAAAACAGATCCAGGAGGCACAGGTGGAGGCAGTGCTTACCAATGATGACTCGGTGCGGGGGAGTCAACTTGCCTGTGCTGAGTTTATCCAGAAGGTGGAGAGGCTGGTGATATTTACAGAGAGCCAGCACAGCTTGGAGGCAGACTTCACATACATATAGGATGCACTACTCAATGATGTCAGATTACAAAACTATCATTTCCAGGAACTGTTGAATGCTTATGAGGTCTGGAGATGGCAGTGACGATCTTAGTGTATTAGGCATAACTTTCCGCACATTACTCAGTCTTTCCTAGTGACCATGCTGTCTTGCTTCAGAAGCCATGACCCTTGCTTGTGGATTCAAGTTTGGAAGAACAATTACTTCACTGAGAGCTTGCTAAAGGACATTACTTTCACAGAAACGTATTTATGATCTGAAGCAACATGATCTGTGTCCTGCCACATATGAGAATGTACCATTGTTATGATCTATGGCAAAAATTATAAATTAAAAATTAAAGCAATACAGTTTCAACTCATAAGTTCTATACTCAGTCTGGAAAATAAATGGCTGACGATACTCTTGGAACATTGGCAAGCTAATTTGAATACTTGAAAGTACTGTTTCAGAGATCAACTTGAAAGTAATACAAAGCTCATATTTATTGATTCTAAGCTATGTGAGGAATAGAAAATACCCTCATCACTAACAAAAACGTGATATTTCACAATGCATATATTTTTAATTGAGCAGTATGTGCTTCGGAAAATGATCCATTGGTACCAGCCTCTACTGTATGATCTTAATGTTAGTTTATCATACTTTTCAAGAAGCAACCTTGATGTAGATCAGAACCAAAGAGTGAGTATACTCACAAAACAGAAGTTAGCTCTCTTTGTCAGAGAAGGAAGAGAAGTAATGTGAAACTTAAGTATTATCAGTCGCATAGATACTGCTTATGTTTCAGTTCCAGGAATGCAGATTTTCCCTAATATCCCAGAAAACGTAAGGCGTGGAGACATTCTGGTATAACATTTGATATTGAAAGTGTTCCCTGATTCTTTACAGAGATAGGTTATTCAAGATATCCATCTTGTTTTAGGAATCAACTACAACCTAGTAGAACATTTGTGCCCAGCAGACTGACATAGTGGTTATATCCAGCACATCTAGCTTCCCCCTTTTCCCTGGTCTACTGCTAACCATCTGCCAAACACATTTCATTGTTGCTGTTGGAGCCAGAATTCAGGTTAGTAAATTCAGAAAGATTGCCTAGCCCATGGTATCATCCAACCTATGAAATTGACCCCAAAGCTACTCTATCTCACATTTTAGATTTAGTAACTAACTTGCAACAGGGGTTAGTTCACTAAAATCTGAGAATAAAGCCTTAAGCACAGTTGTGCAAGAAATAGATGTCATGCAAAAACTGTATAGAGAGATGCTAGTCAAATACTATTACTTTCAGACCCTGTAAACAAAAACCCTTGAGCCTTGCCACCTCTCTTACAACATTATAATCCGTATGTGCATCCCTTATCAATTAACAACACCCACTGTGCCTCTACTGCCTCACAAGGTATAGGGGAGCCAATGAAGCTTGCACCATTCCTTAATCAGTGTCAGATGCATATTTTATGCAAAACTATGACATTTCCTGATGACCGAATTAAATTTGTTTTTGTTTTATAGCTTGTAAGATGAAATGCTTCTAATATGGAGTGTTTTATTAGTAGAGTGAATCTGTCAGTTGTATACGTTTTGCCTCCTGTGAGAAAATATCGAAGAAGTTCAAAAGAAAGTCATATAATCTTTCTCTGGATAATTAATTCTTCTTATTTTTTTAAAGGGTCACTCAGACTTGCTGTGTTACCTTAGTACATTTAATTATTTTGATGTTGAGGCTGGCTGGCCTGAAGGGTAAAAGAGTCATTATTTTATCAGGGGCTATCAAGGGAATTGAAGGATTTACTGGCACAGGGTGTGGATCCTCCTCATAAGTGCGCAGAGCTTCTGGGTTTAGTAGTGAAATTAGATCATCTAGTTAAATACCATTCAGAGAAAACAATAACAGAGGTTAAGGTATTAATAGCACGTCCAAAGTCAGAAGGGAATAGAAACTCAGAGCCTTCGAAATCTGTGTAACCAGGCAGTGTAAAGGTCCCTTTCCCAAAAGACGACATACACAGAATTTATTCATGTACTGTGGACGGTCAGGTTGTTTTGCTAAGGACGTTTGGAGTAAACCGATACAAACCTGAGAATCAAGCATCAGTAATATCACACACAGAAAGGCAACGGCCAATGAAATAATGATTGCTTGATAATGAAAGGAGTTGTCTTGTTGACTGGAGAAATTAGGTCAGTTCCGAAATAAATAGTGAAAACCATGTAGTCTTCCGTAGCCCATGTGATTCTGCCAATCAAAATTATTTTGTCATGTTGCCAAAAAAAGATGGTGCCAGGACTTTTAGATTAAAGAAACTACACATTAGGTTTGCTCGAACTCTACAAATACAAATATCTATGATGAGAACATTTTGCATATGGATGTTAAGGCAGTTGATGGCTCTGTTTTGATAACGATAATCATACACATATGACTTATTTGGCTGTTTACAGACCCATCGTAATAATAGGATTTGAAGATGCACCTTAAAGTGAATCCCGTAAACTTGAACAGTACAATTTCATTCTAATTATTGTCAGAACAGCTGTTTGATGTCATGTGAACAATCTAACAGGTGTCCCTGTAAAACGTGAGCAGGAATAGCAATACATCATGCCAATGGTTGTGTGACAACCTTACCACCTTATTATGAACGTTTTGTGATGTGTTTAACAAGATTCTAGGACACATGTTTCCTCCATGCCAGAGTTGTTATGATAAAATAGATTTAGAACCTGGTGCACTGAAAGTTTGTAGGTAAATATGTGCACTCAGAGAAAAAGAACACCATAGGCAATATTTAGGTGAGACTTTAGCTAGTGGGTTAATGAGCCCATTGCTGCCACCAGCCTCATCCCCATTAGGTTTTGTTACAAAGAAAAAGGATGAGTTAAAAATGTGTATAAACAAAGCAATCAACAGAATCACAGTTAAAAATTATACCTCTTGCTCGAATACCTGTTTCTTCGATTCACTTAAAAACATGGACTTTTTCACTATGTGAGACTTGAGAGGAGAATTCCATCTAGTCACAGTCTGCAAAGGTCAACAGTGGAAAACTAAGCTCCACACAGAAGTTGGTTTCTTTAGATATCAATTCATGCATTGTGGACTCTGCAGGGTTCCTGCAGCCTATCAATATTTCATAGTGTAGGTGGTTTTTAGAGGATACTAGCTATGCTCTTTATAGCTTATCTGGGAGATATTCTGATTCATTCAGATTCTCAGGAGACATGTCAAAGCAGTCTTATAAAAGTTGAGCGATCACCATCTTTTCTCTAAGATGGTTACATGTATCTTTCATATAGAATCACTGGCATATAGATTCATACAATATAGAGACATAAAAATATCAGAAAATAAAGGTTGTTTACGAAATCATTGCCTTCTGATACTTAACTAATAAAATCATAAATATTGAGAACGCAAATATTGTGTTGTGTAAAAATTCTGATTTCCACTTATATCGAAAACACAATTATTGGAAACAAAAATATTGTCACCTTTAAATAAACATATAATATGTCAAAAATGTTGGTTCACACAATGTCAGGTACAATCACCAAACTAATTACAATATCATTAATAAATATTAAATAAAACACTTTTTACATAAACAATTATTTAAAATAAACTTGAAACATTTCATACATGTTTAAATTTAAAATAAACATATTACATTATGGAGACAATTGCAAATTCACTCCAAAAAAATTACAAAACTAAATTCAAACAATGTAGCAAAAGAAATATTGTCATTAACTAGAAACTTTTATACATCAACTTAAATATTTATATATGTGTGTATATTTGTGTATATATATATTTATTTATATATATATATATATATATATACATCTATATATATATATATATATATATATTTATATATGCAAATACCCTAGTTGCCGTCACCACTAGGTAGTTATAGGTTCAGTTCCGGGGGCTCTCAGTGTGTGCAGGTTTACCGGAGGTTGCGGTTCTCCATAGAAACCATAGTGGATTTTTCAAAGCTTGATGTTCTCCCCGATGAGGCCCTACCTTTAATATTTGGAGGGTTTCTGATTCCCCTATTATGGGTCCCTAATTGCTTAAAGGATTAGGTACGTCTCAAGGTCCTGACGAATCGCACTAGATCATTTATTGACTAAACAGAGAGAAACATGTTGACCTACTATACTGAGTAACACAGGGGATCCTGTGTTTACCTATACTATTCCCTATTGTGAGATTTTGTGATTACATACATTTTTGTCATTTGGGGAGTGTAGACATTATTTTACTATATCCCCGTATGTCATTTTTAATCATGTCAGAGGTATTAGTATCCGAATAAATAGCATTTTGTACCTCTAGACATTTTTAACTACCCTTATACCAATCCTTACAATACTTTTGACCGGTTGTTCACTAATATCAAAAGATCTCCGGCAAAGAGCCCCCTTGAGGGTCCCGTCAGGCATTGCAGCGCCGGCCTGACGAGGAGCAAAGCCCTATGATGAAGCATGTCACCGGCAGGTGAGTGAGGGCTTTTTGCTTCGAAGAAATTTATTCCTACCCAATACAGAACCATTAGAAAGAAACCCTCTAGTGTTTTGGAACTGTGTGTATACTGTTTTGATGAGTTATAGGTAGGACCTAGTTTGCACAGACAGAGTGCCCTTGAACGTTTCAGGGTGATCCATCAAGCGGGGCTGAGAAAAGAGGGGGGCGGGAAGCAAAATGCATTTTTCCCATTCATTTCTTTATGGGGTCTTTAGAAACACTTACAGCCCAAACTGCTGAATGGAATTACACAAAATTTGTCAGGAGGGTAGATGCTGTTCCACAGATTACACTTTTTGTGGTTCGGGGTAAATCCGTTCACTAGTTTTGGAGTAATTTAAGGCTCAAAAATATAGATAGATAGGGACATGGGTCCCCCGCGGATCAGACTATTCCAGTGCAGATATCTGATTGGCTGCTAACACTTCAACAAGGAAGTGTTGGCAGCCAGCGTGGGTCATGGTTTCAGCCGAGATCCCAGGAAAAAAGTGATCCCTTAGCTCTGGTGCTGGGGTCCCAGAGGGACCCTGCCAGGGCTTGAAAGCACTTTTTTTTAAACATCAGAAAAATCTGCAGAAACGGATCTGCAGATTTGTTCGACTATTTAAAAAAAAGAGTTAAACTATCAAGTTTTTTGGTAAGAATGTTATAGTTATGTTTGGATGCAGAGCGGAACAGAGTCACTTCAGGCCTAATAGTCTTGGTCTTGTGCTGTCACTCAGCAGGCTGAAAGTTCAAATCCCAGTATCACTTGGCAGTGTGTTTGTTCATTTACTGGTGTTTTGACTGTTAAACCTTCCTAGTGATGGAACATTTATGTTTCTTTCCAATCTCATGCTTTGATTAACTGTCATAGGTATGTCTGGAAGCATCACCGTAAGGAGTCTCCTATGGAACATATGTTAAGGTCACAGACCCTCAAACTGAAAGTTGAGGCGTCTACTCCAGATGTGCTTGTGGTCATTTTCCTTCAACAATTTCTTTTACACTTCAAACATTTAAGATTCGTACTCAAGGGTGATCTCACTCTTTTTAATTGATAAATTCATTTTTCTTTTCAATTTGTCCAGAAATATCTCCTTCTAAGTATATAATCCACCAAAGCCTAAAAAAAACTCTCTATCTCTCTCCCTCTCACTTGCTTTCTCTCGCTCTCTCTAAATTTCTTTCTCCCACTCACACACACACTCAGACCTTTATGCACCCACTCACATACCAACTCATACTCATGCACCCACTCACAGACCCACTCAGACCCATGTGTGCCCACTCACAGCCACCCTCAGACCCTCACACACCCACTTAAAAACCCACTTGGACTTTAACACACCCACTGAAAAACCCTATGCACCCACTCATGCACCCATACAGACACTGAAGCACCCACTCAGAGACCCACTAGGACACTGAGAAACCTACTCTCACATCCAGTCAGATACTCTCACAGCCACTCTCACACCCAGATGCACCCTGTCACACCTATTTTCACACTCAGGGAGACATGCTGCAGCCAACTCCTGCTGTGCATGGGCAAAGGCTGGCTCAGTGTGGGGTTGGGTGGTTAGGGGGTTTGCTGCAGTGTCTGGCCACAGGCCAGGCCTTGTGACCAATCCCCACTGTGAATGGCCAAAGGCTGTGTGCAGCATGGAGTTGGGTTGTTTTAGGGGTTGGCTGCAGGGCCTGGCCACAGGCTAGGCCCTGCGGAGACGTTGAATTAACATATAGTAATGAAAATTACTTTACTTTTTAAAAAAACCATAGAAATTCACTGAAAAGAACAAAGGTTACATGGACGTTATAGTTAGCAAATAGATATGGGAAAACAATAGAAATTCATTTAAAGGTTATAGGGATGTTATAGATAGGTTTACATTTCAAACATACAAAACCATAGAATTTCCCCTGTTAACTATAACTCACGCCCTACCCATGCACTGCTAATCGCCCCACACATTATGGCACTCATGACATCTTTGATAGCATCTTTGACAATATCAATTTAGTATTTGCAGTAAAAAAATTACAAAAAATTGTGTATGGCGGGGGCACGAGTTATAGTTACCTTAGGGCACGAGTTATAGTAACTTGAGATAACTCTAACTATTACAGGTGAATTTCTGTGGTTTTCTGCGGTTAAAATGTGAGCCTAACTACACATCCCTGTAACTTTTAGTTTTTAAGTGAATATATATAAAATTATGTTCAAAACTATCAAATTATATATCAAAATTTGTAAATAAAACCTATAATTAGCATTTACCATAAAAGGGCCTAACTGAAAACAAATCAAACTAAAACTAAACTAACCAATTAAATCAAATCATAAACAAGCTTAACCAACAAAATCAGACAAACAATTAAATCAACAATATAAAAGGCACACTGATATTACCAACAAAATGACAGACACTGACGGGATGAGGAAACTCTGGTGAATTCTCAAACCAGACCCATAAAGAAAAAATATATACATCGCAACAATTACCTAACCAAATAAGTAAAACATATTTAAACTAAAACTTACTTGTAAATGACCTTAAAAACATAATTTAGCAATGAATTAACACACTCTCCAACTTATCTTTTCATGTATGACCTAAAAGAAAACACTTCAAATTCAAAAAGTGATGATCTACCAGACAAAAACACCTATCACAAATCAGCAAAAATATATAACAAAGTAAGTATACAAAAATTATTAAAACATATAAACTCACACCATTACTGGTAAAAACAAACCTCAACTTCTACAGACTATCAACAAATAAACATTTAAAATAAAACCACAATGCAACATCTAAAAGGAACATAGATTTATATGTAAATAACAAATTAATAAACTTTAACCAGTTGTATTTATTTGTACTATTACACTACTTTCAGATACAATGGCACAGAAAGCCACATATTTAACATCCCGGAAGGAAAAGCCATTACTAAGTATCATGGATTACCGCTACAAATAAGAAAGTGCATCAACAGAAAATGTGAATTGGAAATGTACTGAATATGATTCTAGTGCATATTATGGGAGGACCACTGCAAAAGATGATGTCACAATTCATGTAAGAGAACACAGCCAACCCTCAAATGTGCAAAAATATAAATAGGAGAGGTACTGCAGGATACAAGAGAGGCAAGAACTAGCTCCAGTAGCCCACAACCAAAATCCTAAAAGGGATACTTCCTAAAGTCCCCAAGTACATCACAGGACAACTGCCATACCCACTTTAAAGTATTTAATTGTACAAACTGAAAAAGCCACCAGCGATACTCCTCAGGTCCCTAGAAGATACAAAGACATACACATACTTGAACATTTAACAATGACGAATAATGAGGAACCTTTTCTTTTATATGACAAACCAATGAGAAACAAATCCTGAAACTCTCCAGAGCAAATAACTGACTAAAACTAAGCCATTGTCAAACCTGGATGATGGATGGGAACTGCAAAATGTGTCCCAAACCATTCACTCAGGTACATACCATACATGGTAAATATCAAAACACAGATACCCCTTTCATATAAGCCCTACTACCAAATAAACAAAGCAGCACTTACTGCAAACTCTTAAAACACATTAAACACTAAACAAATAACTCCCACCCACAAACAATAATAATAGATTATAGAATCCATGTTTCAGACCATTTTTAAAATGTACCACCACACATCCATACAAGGCTATAACCATCATTTCAATTAAATCAAATGGAGCCACATCGAACAATCTGCACTAAGATTAGAATATGACACCAAGGGCCGGATTTAAGAAAAGTAGTTCTGCACCCAGTGCCACACCACTTTTCTTGCAACACTTAGCACCCCCTAACACCACCATGTGTGTGCCGTATCTAAGGTACAGCGCACCATGGCGGTGGTTAGGGGAACTAGCGTTAAAACATTTTACGCTAGTTTGGAGATTTGGAGGATTAGCATAAAAAATGTTCCTGCAAAGCCCATTGAGGCTCATTGTAAACAATGGTGTGCCTCCTTTTAACGCCTGCTCTGAGCTGAAAAGTGCCACAAAAAATGATGCAAAGAAATCTTTTAGATTTCTTTGTGCCATTTTTTCGGCCGCCCTAATGGGGGAGTGCCCCCTTTGCAGGCGCAGGCATAATGTACCGCAAAGGGTTACAGAGTGATGAAATGTATGCATTGCGCCAGTTTGTAAATTTGGCGCAGAGATTTTGGCCTCGTTGGGCCACATTAACATTAAAAAAAATGATGTTAATGTGGAACAAGGAGGTGCTAAGGGCTCTTAAATCTGTCCCCAACAGCCAATTCGCCTTTGAAATAAAAAATGATAGCAATAGCCTATGTCCCTGTCACAGAGGCAGCTAACCACTGCAATTTACTAATGGAAAGTTCTTCACAACAAAACAAAGGTAAACTAAGGGGCTGATTATGAGTGTGGCGGCAAGGTCACTACTGTGTAAAAGGCGTGGTTCTCCATGACTGCAAAATCATTGGTGTGCCTGCCCAATTACGAGTTAAGCAAGTGCACACAGGAAAGACCGCTGTGGGGCGGCAATTACAGCCAGGGAAATACAGACTGTGACTGCGGCACTCAAGGCCAATTCATATGTCTGAGGGCAGCCTGCTGGTCTAATCATGATGCATTTTTGACATCCTATGTGACAGTGGTGGCCAAATCACCACACATAAACTGGTGGAAATGGAAGGATAAGAGGCAGAAACTCACCTTCACTCGCCTGTACAAGTGCCCTGATGTCATGGAGCTTATAGTACATGCCCTACCGCTGCTGGATCACCACCAAAACACACACTGTTGTGGATGTAACCTGCGGTAACTACTCTCCCATTTACATTTCTTACCACTTCACAGATGCACAGGTAGGTGCAACATAAGCTCAAGGGTGACCCTCGGACAAAAAGAAATTGAGTGACCCTCTCTGGAACAGCCAGCAATGTTTGCACCTAAGTCACCTCACTGATACCCTCTTTGTCCATCTCATTGACACAGAACAGGGACGCTCCCCCAATATCAAAATGTGAGCCTCAATAAGCGACAAGGATAGTGATGTTTGTCCACAATACACCAACACAATAGTAGGTCCACACTAACATCACAACAAATAATCACTGTGACACCCTCACACTTCACACAAGCTACATCCAGTAATGATAGACAACAAGCCTAAGTAGGGATGTGGCATTAAAATCAAACACAACTTCTATGCTATAATACTGCACTAGACAGTCACACAACAGGCACATCAAACAATCACATTTGTAAAGGCTGTCCTAAACAATACACCTAAGAACTAGTGCAAGCTCAACATGGAAATACCTCCTACAGAACAGACTCATGACAATCAGTGGACCCCCTGAAAGTCTGGGTCCCTGGGCCACAACACACTTTGCCCATGTCCCTAAGCATCTTTGTGCAAAGGCCTCCGGCTCAAGGTATAGCTAGGACATGCAATAACATCGCTAAGTGCCATGTATATGTGTGCTATGTGGTGGTGCAAGATATTTGAACAAACACATCAGTAACTGCATTCCTCACATACAACTAAAGTAGGTGTAAACTGCACACAAAATGCTGGACTAATGTCACAAAAGGAAGACAAAAAGGCTTGACAACCAACCACCCAACAGGTGTGGAGAAATAAATGACTAACTTCCACACAGTCAACACATATTTAACATACATCATAAGGAGAAGTGCTACACAATGAGGGTGACAATGCACAAGACTGCCTGAACACTTTAACATTGGAAATACCACACAAAACAATGCCAGGCCCATTTTGGCTCCATCACACATATACATCCATTCAACTGTGTCCTTTAGCCTATGTAAGCCTTGTACTGGTCACAGAAATCATATATAAAAACCTTGTCATATTGATCACCATTAAGGGTTAAAATAACACACCTGCAGTCCCACACCCCAATGTCACAAAGCACAGAAATTAGGTGGGAAAAGTGCTCACCACCATGATGAATGTCTGCCCAAAAAAGCCCATCTCCAATACATTCCTTCATGATATGTGCATGTAACAAAGTACACCATAAACATATGAGGAGCATAGCCTGACCTAATGTGTAGACCCAATGACATTGTGTCACATTAATAATATTAAAACATTTGGATGCTCAGAAAAGTGCTAGGGAAAAGTGAAACAAGAACCAAGATGTAAAAGAGGAAGAAAAACCTTTATATACATCAAAGATTGCTCAAGCAAAAAACAAAGGCCAATGACCTGTCCCATTTCTATATGTATAAAACTTACCTATTCAGACACTACCAGGTAACCACCTCACAAAGGGGCATCCATTGGGCAGGCCAAGGCCCTCTGGGACATTATTTGTGAGAGGAGGATCATTTGGGTACGGGGAGTTGACTTAGGATGGGAAGTGGTGGGCTTGGAAGAGGAAGGGGTGGGTCGATGCTTAGTGGAGGGACTGGGAAGTGAAAGGGTTGGAAAGTATTTTGAAAGGGGTAGCAGGGGACCTTGAAGGGGTGGATGTAGGGATATTAGAGGTGGGTTGGGAGGTGTGAGAAGTGGTATTGGGTGTAGGAGGGGTGGGATCCTTATTTGTAGTTGGGATAGGATGTTGGGGAGGGTTCAGGGCGAGGGAAAAGGATGGGCCCTCCACAGGGAACTTGGGAGTGGGATTGGGAAAGGATGTGGTTTTGGAGGGAGTGAATGTGACTGATGTGCCTGGATGTGTTTTTGGGGCAGGTGCCGAAGCTTCAGGTGAATGTGCTGCAAGTATGAGTGTGTCAACTAAAGGTTGGGCATGTTGGGTGCTTGCTTGTATATGCCTGTGGTTTTGGGGTGTGTATGATCTGAATGTGGTGTCAGTAGTGTTTACTGATGTGGAAGTAGTGGGAGTGGGTGTGGTGGATGTTGCTGTGGTGGTGACTGCAGGTGTGGTTGTGTGTATGGTGTGTGAATGGATGTGATTGAGGGGGTGCATGTGGGTGTGGTGTTGCCAGTACTGGATGTGGTGGTGAGTGTATGTTTTGTACATGTGTGCATAGTATCTGATGTGGTGTGGTGTGTGTTGATGTGATGGGGGAGTGGTATGTGTAAGTGGATTTTGTGTTGTCTATGGTGGGTGTGGATATAATGCATGTGATGGAGTCTGTGGTGGTGGTGTATGTAGTGTTAGTTTGTTTGGATGCGAGTCTGTTTTTTTTCTTCAGTTTCTGTCTATATGTGGATGTGCTGCTTGGGTCTACATGGGTGTGGAAATGTGTGCGTGTGCTTTGGACAGGCAGGGTGTTGTACCTGGCCCTTTTACAGGGTCATTCCCCAGACTTTTTGCCTTTTTCCTCCTTAATTTTCTGACCCTTTTTGGCTGACGTTATGACTCTGAGCACTTTTTCACAGCTAATCAGTGCTAAAGTGCATGTCCTCTCCCTTGTAAAGTTGGTATGATTGGCTTATACCTAACTGGCATATTTAATTTACCTCTAAGTCCCTTGTAAAGTGGTATCCCTATACCCAGGGCCTGTAAATAAAATGCTACTAGTGGGCCTGCAGCGCTGCTTGTGCCACCCACTGAAGCAGCCTTTTAAATCTATCTCAGGCCTGCTAGCGCAGGACCTGTGTGCGCAGTTTTCTGCCACAGGGACCTGGCACCTAAATTTACTTGCCAGCCCAGAAATACCCTTTTACTACATGTACCTCACCCCTAAGGTACGCCCTAGCTAGCCCAATAGGAAGGGTGCCATGTATGTAGAAGGCAGGACATGTGCCTAGTAATGTGGCCTGTCCTGGTAGTGACAACCAGCCTAACCGGGTGTCTCACTGCTGTGAGTGCTGCCTTCTCATGGGGAATGCCCTGCCTTATGTGTGAGGGGTATTGTCTGATTTATGAGGGGTAGCGTGGGCATGTTTGGTATGGTTGTAATGGTGGTAAGAAATGCTGTTTACTGGTGTAGGTGTATTTTTTATTACTGTTACTGAAATGCCACTTCTAGAAAGTGAGCATTTCTCTGTGCTTATGACACTGGTGTTTTGCAGCTTGACTCTAATCCACATTTGGGCAGAGTGACAGTTGGGCTTTGTGCATACCTTTCAGACAGCCTGTACACAGAGAGGGTGGAGGTGTCACAGAGGTGCATCTACATATTGTATGGTCTTCCTGGGCTGAGAGAAGGGAGAGGCAGGGCACACATGCATTTGTAAAGGCTGTGCCCTGGCCTCGCACAGTAGGGTCGTTTACCCTCCACTGATGTTTGAAGCCTGTGCTGGAGGAGAGAAGGGGGCACTCCCAGAACCAGTTGTAACTGGTTGAAACCTCCTCTCTTCCTCATAGTAAGACACACTGTAAACTGAGTATAAGTACAGGGGAATTTTCCCACAATTGAGACTTTCTTGGGACTCCAGAGACTTACCAGAAACTGGAAACAGGACGCTGCTGAATGGACTCACCAGGACCCACCTTAGACTGCTGCTGCTGTGCTGACCTGTGACCTGCCTGGTCACTAGGAGGAACTGCCACTGACTGCACCCTTGCGCTGGCCTGTTGTTGAGGCCTGGTAGCACTGTGCTACCCTCCCTTTTGTTTCCAGAGACAGGGTGCTGTGGCCCCTGACCCCTGTAACTTTCCCCAGCACCAGGAATGTTGTTGTGATATCTCAGCATTTAGAAGAGCATTCCTGTGTGCCCCCTTTGCGCTTCCAAGAGCATTGCCGCACCAGAGATCACCACCGCAACCCGGGCGCTTGTATGTGCCTTCTGCGATTGAAATGCTTTTCTGATGCTATGATCACTGCCGCGAACCAGGCTAATAAAAATGCCCTAGCACTTTGAAAAGCGGTCCCTTGCTGCTGCATTCGCTGCTGTGATCCGGGCTTGAGGAAGGCCCCCCTGCGCTTCTAAAAACCACACCGCTGCTCCGAGGGATTCACCACTGCGGCCTGGCTTCATATACAAAGCACGCCGGAGCTGCGCTGTCCCCGGTGCCCCCAGGGCACCACCAACAGAAAGTAAAGGAGCGAGCATGCTTCTACTGAGCTCCCGGGGCGAGCTCACTACCAGGAGCGCCCCGGGGGCACAAGCAGGCACCTGCTTTGGTGCTTGCGCTCTGCAGTGTGCCGGACCGGCTCACTGTGTGGATCCTGAGCTGGTCCGCACACGTGTTGTTTGGGGCCTTGTTTGCCTCTCACTCTTGTGGAAGGGCAGGTTGTGGCCCGAGGGAGGCCCTCAAAGGACGTGGCCCCCAGAGGGGCCCAATACCAGATCTTGAAGGGCGGGTGGGGTGGAAGCCTCATCATAGGCCCCCGCGCCGCTGGGCTAGTTCTTGGGCATTGTGGTGGCCCCCCCCTTTTGCGGAAGGGCCAGTGGAGGCCCAGTGGGGGCCCCAGAGATCACAGGTCCCAGGAGGTGCCCGTTATTAAACCTCAGAGAGGGTGCCGACCGCCCCTCTCCCCCAGGAACAAAGCGTGGCCCCCATTTAACGCACAAGAGTGCCGGGCCCCACCTTCATCTTCCAGGCACTAGGAGTGCCCCTTTTTCATCATGAACCCGGTACTCTAAGAGGGACATATATATGTCTGATGGTCCTGAGATGGACTTTAGTGGTTTATATCTAACTGCCTATGTTTATGATATTTTCCTATATGGTTGCTAATGTTCCTTTTATGGGCATAACCTGCTAATATATGATGTTTATGACTTTGCCATATACTTCTGATGTTCCTGATATGGGCCTTTATGATATGATTATGACAAGGGCATTTATTTCTTTACTGTGATTCCTGACCTCTGCTTATGATGCAGAATCCTGAGTACTTACGTGTTCTAATGTGACAACTGCTTATTCTGGTAGAGTATTAGTAACTTGTGTAACGTTCTGACAACTTCTAAGGTAGCAGGGTATTACTGACATGTAATGTTTGGTCTAATTTGTCAACATCAGGACAGTGCACGCTCTACGGACGATGATAATGCAAAAACCCAGCCTTCATGCTAGAGCATAATTCATGCATTGTGTTTATATGCAGTTTGTTAACCTTTTGCATTACAGACTTTAACCTTGAAAAACACTATTAATGATGTTTACAATAACTGTTCAATGGTTTGTTGCAGACTTATTGAGTGTGTTAGGGTGTGGTCCCTTTCTAGGACCTTCTAGAAGTTTTCTCTGCAGTATGACTGGGTGTGGTCTGTGGGCTGGGCCCGACTCTATATAAGGGAGCCAGCCCAGCTCCACGTGCTCACTATTCAGAGGTCTCGGTTCAGAGCAGCAGCAATTTCCTGAGCTCCTGTTCCGGAGGCCTACCTTGAAGTTCCAGGCCTGCACGGCATCATCTTGGTGATCCTAGAGCAGGGTGGTAAGATGGTGGTCGGGTTGGGCCCCCGACCCAGTTCTAAAAAGACTTTTGAAGTTTTGGGCCTATTCTTGAAAACTTTCAGAGTACGCGAAGCATTGCTTTGATGTTAAACTTGGTGTTCAGGTTGGCAAAGGTTTGCGCGATTGTTTCATGGCATTGTTAGAATCGGCTGTGTGCGCGATTCATTTCTTGCATGTCAAACTTGGTGTGCGGATCGGCAATGACTTGCACGATCATTTCATGGCATTTGCACACTTTTGTTAGAATCGGCTGTGTGCGCGATTCATTACTTGCATTACAAACTTGGTGTTCGGATCTGCAAAGGTTTGTGCGATCGTTTTATGGCATTTGCATACTTTTGTTAGAATCGGCTGTGTGCGCGATTCATTTCTTGCATGACAACCTTGGTGTTTGGATCGGCAAAGGCTTGCGCGATCATTTGATGGCATTTACATATTCCTGTTGGGATCGGCTGTGTGTGCGATTCATTTCCTGCATGACAAACTTGGTGTTCAGATCGGCAAAGGCTTGCGCGATCATTTCATGGCATTTACATATCCTGGTTAGAATCGGCTGTGTGCGCGATTAATTTCTTGCATGACAAACTTGGGGGGTGATTCTAACCCCGGCGGTCTTAGACCGCCGGGGCCAGGGTCGGCTGGAGCACCGCCGACAGACCGGCGGTGCCCCGCAGGGCATTCTGACCGCGGCGCTTTGGCCGCGGTCAGTGCAGGAAAACCGGCGGTCTCCCGCCGGTTTTCCGCTGCCCGTTGGAATCCTCCAAGGCGGCGCAGCTTGCTGCGCCGCCGAGGGGATTCCGACCCCCCCTACCGCCATCCAGTTCCCGGCGGTCCGCCCGCCGGGAACCGGATGGCGGTAGGGGGTGTGGCGGGGCCCCTGGGGGCCCCTGCAGTGCCCATGCCACTGGCATGGGCACTGCAGGGGCCCCCGTAAGAGAGCCCCTAAATGTATTTCACTGTCTGCTGCGCAGACAGTGAAATACGCGACGGGTGCAACTGCACCCGTCGCACAGCTTCCACTCCGCCGGCTCGATTCCGAGCCGGCTTCATCGTGGAAGCCTCTTTCCCGCTGGGCTGGCGAGCGGCCTCAAGGCGGCCGCCCGCCAGCCCAGCGGGAATGTCAGAATTACCGCCGCGGTCTTTCGACCGCGGAACGGTAACCTGACGGCGGGACTTTGGCGGGCGGCCTCCGCCGCCCGCCAAGGTCAGGATGAGGGCCTTGGTGTTCAGATCGGCAAAGGCTTGCACGATCATTTCATGCATTTACATATTCTGGTTAGAATCGTCTGAGTGCACAATTCTTGATAACGTGAAACTTGATTCCCAGATCGGAAACAGTGTGTGCAATCATTTCATGTCCCAGAATAGTGAGCCCACTAATTATTATCCTCCTGGTTTGCGTGTGTTCTCAGCAAGGCTACACTGGACGAGCTAGTAAAGGTTATCACGCAGCTCCAAGCAGAGGTAGTGCTATCAAAAGATATAGCAGCCAGTTTAGCTGAGCTAGTGAGTCAGTTGCAGGAAAGGGTAGAAAAGAAGGAACAAAGGGGGTCATTCCGACCCTGGCGGTAAAAACCGCCAGGGCCGGGGACCGCGGATGCACCGCCAACAGGCTGCGGTGCATCCTTGGGCATTCTGCCCGCGGCGGTACAGCCGCGGTCAGAAACGGGAAACCGGCGGTGTCCCGACGGTTTCCCGCCGCCCTAGGGAATCCTCCATGGCGGCGCTGCAGGCAGCGCCGCCATGGGGATTCCGACCCCCTTACCGCCAGCCTGGCTCTGGCGGTTTTGACCGCCAGAACCTGGCTGGCGGTAATGGGTGTCGTGGGGCCCCTGGGGGCCCCACCAAGATTTTCAGTGTCTGCCAAGCAGACACTGAAAATCGCGACGGGTGCAACTGCACCCGTCGCACCCCTTCCACTCCGCCGGCTCCATTTGGAGCCAGCATCCTCATGGAAGGGGGTTTCCCGCTGGACTGGCGGGCGGCCTTCTGGCGGTCGCCCGCCAGCCCAGCGGGAAACTCAGAATTACTGCGGCGGTCTTTTGACCGCGCAGCGGTATTCTGACGGCGGGACTTTGGCGGGCGGCCTCCGCCGCCCGCCAAAGTCAGAATGACCCCCAAAGTCCTTTGGGTGTGTCTTGGCCTGGTCCTTCTTCTCAAGCTTCTGGAGGTAATCCTCCTATGAACATTTCCCTCAATGTCCCTTCAGCTATTCGCCTAGTTCCTCCAGGACATTTTTCAGGCGATCCTCTGAAAGCACAATCCTTCCTGGTTCAGGTGGAATTACGTTTTACATGTCATCCAAACTCTTTCCCTGATGCCCAGTCCAGAGTGGCTTTCTTGTTATCTTATCTGACTGGGGACACAGCCACCTGGGCAATCCCTCTTGTACGTAAAGGCAGTCCCCTGCTTTACAATTGGAGAAATTTTGTTCGTGAGTTTGAACGAGTGTTTGATCGAAAAACTGTGACATTGTCAGCAGATCGTGAACTATTAGACTTGCGACAAGGTAACTAGGATCTAGTGTCTTACTTAGCTAACTTTAATTGGCTGGTAGCCGAAACATCCTGGCCAGAAGAAAAGCAGGCGGCTCTGTTTTACAAAGGACTCAAGGATGAGCTAAAGGACATTCTTGCCCAGATAGACCCGCAACCTACTGATTGTCGAGATCTAATAAACCTAGGGGCATATTTATACTCTGTTTGCGCCGAATGTGCGTCCAAAATTTTGACGCACAATCGGCGCAAACCCTGCCCCATATTTATACTTTGACGCCCGACCCTGCGGGCGTCAAAATTCCACCATGTGCGTCATTTTTTGGAAGGGGGAACCAGCCTTGCGTTAATTATATGCAAGGTAGGCGTTCCCTTCCAAAAAATGACTTTAAGGCCTGTGCCCCTTATTTATACTCTGGTGTCATTTTGATGCACAGGAGGGGGTGGGCCTTAAAAAACGGCGCACAGCCTGATGTGCGCAGTTTTTTAACGCCTGGGTCAGGGCAGGCGTTAAGGGACCTGTGGGCTCGGAAGGAGCCCAGAGGTGCCCTCCCCTGCCCCCAGGGACACCCTCTGCCACCCTTGCCCACCCCAGGAGGACACCCAAGGATGGAGGGACCCATCCCATGGAAGTAAAGGTAAGTTCGGGTGAGTGTTTTTTTCCGATTTTTTTTGTGGCATAGGGGGGCCTGATTTGGGCCCCCCTACATGCCACTATGCCCAATGACCATGCCCAGGGGACATAAGTCCCCTGGTCATGGCCATTGGGCAAGGGGGCATGACTCCTGTCTTTGCTAAGACAGGAGTCATGTCAATGGAGGTTGGGCGTAAAAAAAAAAGGCGCAAATCCGGTTTGAGGCCTGAATTTTGCCTCAGACCTGACTTGTACCATTTTTTGACGCACAACCCCCATTTTCCCATACGCCTGTGCTGCCTGGTGTGAGTCATTCTTTTTAACGCACACCAGTCCGCAGCGCCGGCTAAATTCATTCAATTAATAAGGCGCCCGCCTGGCGCGTTGGAATGGCGTTAGCCAGCGGTAACATTTTTGACGCATAGCTGCGTTGGCACAGTTGTGCGTCAAAAAGTATAAATATGGGCCCTAGTTTTGAGACTGGATCATCGTCTAGATGAACGAAAGGGAACACGTAAAAAGACTGAAAAATATTCCTGGCGTGTTCACGATCATAGAGAATCCAGAATCCAGAAAGAGAGAACTCCAGAACCTATGGAAATCAGAACAATCAGGAGACCTTTGACTAAAGATGAAAAGGACCTACGTAGAAAGAATGGACAATGTCTTCATTGTGGACGCAAGGGTCATTTTGCCAAAGATTGTCCAATCAAAATCAAACCAAAGAGCAAAAGAGGTCCTATCCAGAAACTTGCAGCCAATGCACAAGTTGAATCGGAAAACGAAATCACCCAAAATGTAAAGAAGGGTTGGTCTTGGGTGTCACCGTGGACCCTTCACAGTTGAGACATCTCAAGTTGGGCATAAAAGTCCAAGTAAAGAAAAATATCTATTTCAAGAAGGCCCTCGTAGACTCTGGGGCTACCGGAAATTTTGTTGATGCCCAATTGGTTCGCACATGGGGGTTCCCATGCACCAAGAAGAAGACTCCAGAGATAATTCAAGCAGTAGATGGAAAGCTCTTGACTGGAGGCCCAGTAACTCTACAGACAGTCCCCTTGTTAGCGATCTGTGATGGGGGAAATCAAGGAACCAAACACAAAGAGAAGCTAATCTTTGAGTTGATCCATGCTCCCCAGTATGGAATTATCCCAGGCTTACCATGGTTAACCCATCACAATCCTGAGATTAACTGGGGAGAATGGAAAGTTGTGTTCTCTTCTGCTCTGTAAAAAAGGAATGCCTCCAGACTTCTCAAGTTGACAAAAGTTGCAAGTCTTACATAGCCACGGCAGTGGAGAAAGAAATAAAGTTGTCTAGGGAGTATTTATCCTATAAAGACGTATCCGATGACAAAGAAGCTGAAACCTTGCTCCCTCATAGACCTTATGACTGTCAGATCGATCTAACTCCAGGTGCTATACTCCCTAACTGTCGTGTATATGCCTTGTCGTCTGAGTGCACGATTCATTTCCCTCATGTAAAACTTGATTCCCAGATCGGAAACAGTGTGTGCAATCATTTCATGGCCATACAAAAAGCTCTGAAGTGTAATGTTATTTAATGTGCACATATTTCTTTTGTGAAGATGACTAATCCTAAATGTGACGTTCTCGTGCATATTATGTTCCTAGCATAATCCCAAATGTTTTCCAGGGGTGGTTTTCAGACAACCTTAAGTCCTCATGTTAAAAAGGCAGTGTTTGTTCTGAAGCAGTATTCTAGAAGGTTCTTGTATTTCTAGACATTATGAGATGTTATGAAAAGCTTTTATGAAACATTGCATTAATCATCCTTGAATTATTCCAGGTATCCAGAGTTCTTGAGGTCTAGTTAAAACCACTTCTTAGAGTATCCATGCTAACAGTAAGACAATACTAAGAATCATAATCTAGTGAAAGTCAAGGTGATTTTACTCTGATGTTGTGTTGTTTAACCTTTTGCTTCCTACAGGTCTCCTTCCCAGCGGATCCCTACCTAGTCCCCTTTTCCCCACTTGGACTCTCTTAGACTCTGTGACATTCTAATCAGAGCATTGGAGCTGTCTTGAGGTGGACATGTTGGGAAGGTGCGCAGACCCCGAGGATCTGGTGACTCTGACATAATTATGTTTTGTGCAATACAGTTTATTTTTACATAGCTCAGTGTTGTGTTTACTTTGTGGTATACATCTTGCGTCACGTGTGTTGAGTGTGTTGTGCAAACGCTTTGCACATCGCCTCCGGGTTAGGCCTGACTGCTCGTGCCAATTTACCAAGGGGGTGCGCGGGGGTTATCTTGGACGTGTAACACCCTTGCCCTGACTAGAGTGGGTGGGTTCTGCCTGGCTTAGGTGCATACCCTAGTCAACCAGAAACCCCATTTCTAACACAGGGCTATTGGTATGGGGAAGGGTTGGGGAAGGGACATTGGGGGGTAGAGAGGGTGCACAGATAGAGGAGGCCAGAGCCTGAAATCCAGTGCCTGAAAGGATCTCTGTATGTCAGACATAGCACTATGAGTGCCTTCCAGGTTGGCCACCATCTGCTGCAGATGGCTGCCTAGCTCCTGGATGGCATTCAGAATGGCAGTTTGACCCACAGCGATGGACCTCAGGAGGTCAATAGCCTCCTCACTCTGTGCAGCGGGTGGGGCAGGGGCTGAGGTGTCGAGAGCAAAGGATATGGGCCCTGTCTTAGGAGAGCAGTAAGTACTGTGGCTGTGATCATGTCACATGCAAATGCATAGTTCAGATATTACATTTATCTGGTGATACATCTCCACATAACCTGTTTCAAGATAGTACACTGAAAGCTGTACTGGGGTAGCTCGACTACCTATCACATGTAGCATTGAAAAGTGGTCTGAAGAAAATCATGGCCTAGACATTGGGAGATACCTACTACACATCATATTAGTCCACATGGCACCATGAAAATCACCAAACAGGCTGGGAACTGGTGATACCATTCTTAGCTTTGCCCATACACCTTTGATGTCTGCTGTATGTCATTGAATGACAATGACATTAAGAGAGGTGGACACACTTCTGGTTTGATGGCACAACACTGCACCATTTGGGAGATGAAACAACAATGGCCCTGTAAATATGAGTACAGACAGTATCATATAACTCCCTGATGAATGTCACTAGTCAATCAATGTACCTTCAAACAGTATTGTAGATGAAACAACACCAGGGAAAGGTATAGTGTGTAACATGTAAATACTACTGATGATGCCACTAGTGATGTTTGCATACTCATGTCACTAAAAACTCTACTTACCAATGGGAAGTACAGGTCATTTACTGCAGATCAAGTGCACTGTATGCTATGGCAATGTAATATGGAATCCAGAACATCAAACACAAAAGTGAGGGAGCATTCCTTATGACACAGTGAAGACAAGTGGTCTGTCCGGTACAACCTTCTCCCAGAACATCAAACAACATGACGTGATCATGGCCTTACTCAGGCATGTGTCTGCACAAAACAGACATTGGGCAGTGGTCTGGACTCTGCTGACCTTTTGGTCATAAAAAACATTAGGCAAAGAACATCATCATGCACCCACTACAAGACCTACACAATCTGGATCTTTTCCTGTGCGTTGGACATGGCACACCCACAACGTTTTTGAGCAAATGGCTTTCCGAAGCCAGTTTGTACAGTAGGGCTACCGGTAACATGGAATTCCCTGTCACTGGTAGGCGGGATCCTCACCCTCCCAGCAAGCACTAACCCCCCATCCCCAATCCATACTCTAACCTCCCCCACCCCAATCCATACACTAATCCCCCACCCCTCCCAATCCATGCAGTAACCCCCACCCCCTCATACGCGCACACACTCACAGACACGCACACACTCACACACACGACACCCATTCATGCACCCACCAAAAGGCACACACCACACAATTGCCCCTACCCCCACAACCATACATGCATTCACTCATACATCCCAACATGCATTCGTACACTGATCAATACAGACATCCAAACGCACTCAGACATGTATATGCACTCACACATTCATTCACACACTCAGTCACGCACACACAACTCCCCCGAAGCCCCCTCCCCTGTTGGTCAATCACCTTACCTGGCGGTCGAAGTGGTCATTCAGGAGAGAACGGGGGTCCATGGCGCTTGCTCTGCATCAAGCGACCCGCCAACAAAACACCGCCATGCCTATTACTAAGCCATAATAGGCGTAGCGGTGTTGTGTTGACTTGGCTGTGCCAGTGGAACAAACTCCACTGCACCGCCAACCGCCAGTATGGCTGCTGGCGGCTCTCCACCCAATTTATGGAGTAGAGCCACCAACAGTCAGATTATGGCAGTCTTGTGTAGACCGCCGAAGTCATAATGACCACCTATGTCTTAATACCTGGACACTCATGACAGCCCTCCCGTCATAACCAGTGACAGCTTCCTCAGTGCTGATGTGTAGAAATGTGGACAAGTTAACGTAATGTCATACTAAGTCTATTGGACTGTGTGCAGTATGTATCTACATTCAATAGTTGTTTTTGGTATGGATGAATGTTAACATGTTGTTGAGACATACTCAAAAGCACTTGTGAAACAAATAATACCTGCACTGAAACTGTGCAACATGGGCACTAGGCCTGTTTTGGTAAATCATTACATCTGGTAACTGGAATCCACACCTGTAGGTGTAAGGATTCTGTCAACATGAAATGTGACATATTGCCAATGTGGCTCAATGGAATGAGGCATCAGGTCAAATCAATCAATCAATCATTGGATTTATAAAGCGCGCTACGTATTCGTGAGGGTTTAAAGGTGCTGGGGGGGAGAGCTGGTGTTACTGGTCAAAGAGACAGGTCTTGAGGAGTCTTCTGAAGGTGAGTAGGTCTTGAGTCTGTCGCAGGTTGATGGGGAGGGTGTTCCAGGTTTTGGTGGCGAGGTATGAGAAGGACCTGCGGCCGGAGGTCCTTCTTCGGATGCGGGGGACGATGGCAAGGGCAAGGTTAGTGGAGCGGAGCTGATGGGTGGGGGTGTAGAAGCTGAGTCTGTTGTTTAGGTGGGCTGGTCCGGTGTCGTGGAGCGCTTTGTGAGCGTGGGTAAGAAGCTTGAAAGTGATCCTTTTGTCCACAGGGAGCCAGTGAAGGTTTCTCAAGTGGTGGGAGATGTGGCTGTGGCGGGGTACATTGAGGATCAGCCGGGCGGAGGCGTTTTGGAGGTCAAAGGGGTTATCTCTGCCACCATTCCACATGTATTTCCTGTAAAATTGAACCTGACTAATAATGTGTGTTCAAATTATTTAAGTGCTCATCCAAGGTTCATAGATCTACAGGGACAATACTCTTGGCCTCCGTTGTAGTGTTACACAACCCCTGCCCCTGCCTGGCCTATGGTAATGATTAGGCACAACTCAATTTCATGTCTTGCTTACTGCTGGCAAAGCATACAAGTCCAAAGTGAACCTCCTTTTTCATTCATTTCAAAATAACAATTTGCAACTTTAGGTAATTCCATATGCGTCCTCAATGCTGTGTGGCCCTTTGAAAGTGTCTGTGACCTATTAGTAGATCACAGACATCATATTTTTGCAGACATGAAGTACAATGAGTGATAGTTGGGAAACTACACCTAATTTACCTCATTCTCAAGAGGTCATTCCAGGATACCTTTACAGCTTATGCTGTAAGGGCCAGACATGTGTTTGCAGAGTTAGCATGCGCTGAATGCCACATTACTCCAAGCTCCCAGGAAAGCTATACAAGCATATATGGGTACATACCCCACCAATGGAAGATAGGGCACAATGATGATGTTCATTGCACAATGTATAGTTGTTATGTGTGAGCCACTCACCTGAATTCTAGGCGTTCCAATGGGGTGATGACAATTCTCCAATCTTGGTGAGGACTAACGTAACCGTGATGAAAAGTACATTGCCCTCACGCAAGTCCTCAAGGGGAAAGGGGTTTTGGGAAGAGAAAAAGAGAAAATACAAGCTTCTGCTTCATGGACTGCAGAATTGGACTCCTAGACCCTGGACTGTGTGTTGTGTTGGGCATCAGGACTTCTAATTTCTCAAAATACTGGGTTCTTGGTTTTTATGATTCAGGGCTGCAAAAGAACTACTTCATTAGAATATTGAACTTGCATAAACTATTGTACATTGCATAATGTCAGTTATTGTTGACACATTGTGCATACGTTTCTACTAGGCTGAACAAGTCTCTTCCTTTTTTTACAATATTTTCAGAGTATCTGAAGCAATGTCCAAACTCAAAAACAATCAACGTGAATAAAGGGTTTCTTTGTGTTCTGGTGTAATCTCTTGCCAATAATAGTTTTGTAAAACTTGCTCTATTTCCAATTTCCTAATTGTCAGGGGCACGCTTATTATAGGAAATATGTCTTTCCTTAATGCCTGTTTAGCCATATCTTGCATTACCACTCAAA
Organism: Pleurodeles waltl; assembly: GCF_031143425.1. Classification (NCBI taxonomy): domain Eukaryota; kingdom Metazoa; phylum Chordata; class Amphibia; order Caudata; family Salamandridae; genus Pleurodeles; species Pleurodeles waltl. Next base: position 1,203,507,723 of record NC_090444.1, read on the forward strand.
AGATAAATCATGGTAGTTCTTAGTGTCATAAAGTATTTACAAAACAAAGCTCTGTTTTGTTTTATTTATGCAAATAATCTTTCTTTACCTTGAAATGAAGTTTTGCTTGAAAATTTCAGAAGACCCAAAGTGGGTTTTTTCACCTTTCTTATTTTCTCTCTTTTACAGGAAATGTGGAATTGTCATCAGAAGACAGAAGAGGAGAGTCTGCAGGACTCTGCAGGAAGCCGACCGGAGGGCAAGGATCGCCAGAACTCGACCGGGCGCTGTCCAGAGGACGCGAAATTCTGGAACTCAACAGGAAGCTGGTCAGAGAACGAGGAACACTATAATTCGAATGGAGGCAGGCTGGAAAACAAGGAATTTCACTTGACTTGAAACAGGTGAGGACAGCAATAGGTACAAAAACAAGCAAGGACTCAGGCTCACAAACATCCTTAAATAAACAAATGTGTACGTGCCTTTTGGCAGTTGATTGCTTGTTAAGAAAATCAGCAATTATCCTCCTGATTGTGGCACATGTTCAATACAGATCACATTGTGAAGAGCACGTTTTAATAGTTACAGTTGGATCAGGTGGAATACAATGTGCATAATCAACAAGCATTGGTTATAATAAATAAGGCAATTAACAAGCATCTGTTATTGCAAACCTAATATTCAATTATGTAATGGACATACCCAAATAAGTCTGAATGTTGAAAACAATAGCATCTTACTGTAATCAAGCTCTTAGATGTGGGAGTGTATCCACAACAGTTTCCTCCCCCAAAGGCCGCCATGCTGGGCATAGGATTTAACAGACAAAATTGTTGCTCCAAACAAGGGGCATGAACGAAAGATTCCCAAGAACACTTAGAAGGATCATATCCTTCCCAGTCTATCAGACATGCAATTTACCATGGATTCACTTAGCATCTAAAATGCGGCGTATCTCCTATTCCTGATGCTCATTGGCAATGACTGGAGGGGGAGGTGAGTCAGGTCTGGTGTTTGGGTGGCAGGGGTTAAGATACATGAAATACTGGGTGTATTATATATTTGGGAGGTAGTTGCAGCTTTCTGGGACCTGCTAGGGTAATGTTACAAGTAAAGAGCCATACTAAATCTCCAATTTGGTACATGGGTTTTAGGGCTTCTGTGTTTGTCAGCTTGTAATTTCATATGGGTCTTGTGTTTAGTTAGCTTGTTTTTTGCTTTCTATTGGCTGTCCTGTAAAATCTTGAATTGTTCAGTGATCGAGGGGACTGAAGGGGTTAAGTCTAGAAAGGTGACCGGGAGATTACGTGGTGGGTACTGGTGAGAAAATAAAACAGTGAGCACCCTAACCCTGAGTGGATCAAGTTATTATATGTTAATTCTGCCAATAGTAGGGCTTGGTCGCAAGTCCCTTTAGTGAGGATAGGAGGCACCTGGGTGTTTTTTCAATGTCTGGTTAACTTTCTTCATTTGACCATTCATTTGAGGGTGGTAAGCAGTGGATAGGGCTATTTCTATGCCAAGTGAAGAACAAAAGGCCTTTGAGATCTTGATGTGATTTGCCTCCCACGATCGGAAATAATTTTCATAGGCAAGTCATGGAGTTTTACTATATGGTATGAGAACAGAGTACTAAGCTCAGCAGCCATTGGTAATTGTTTGAGTGGCACGAAATATGCCATTTTTGACAAGATGTCTACTACAACTAACACAGTAGTGTAATTGTTAGATTCTGGTAAGTCAGTAATAAAATCCATGCTGACTGTTTGCCATGGCTTGGGGGGGATTGGCAAGGGTTGGAGAAGAAAAGTGGGAGCGAGGTGTGAGGATCTATTCCGAGCACAGGTTGGGCACAAATTTACATGGTCATAAAAAACTTGGCACATGGTTTTCCACCAAACGTTCCATGAACAGTTTTCCAAAGATTTCTGTATACCTGGATGTGCAGCCAGAGCTGAATCATGACTCCAAACTAGTACTTGATGATGCATTTCCTGCTTTGGAATGTACAATTTCCCTGCATGTCAGCAAAAGTCATTTTCAATTGTATTATATGGTTTTCTGAGCCACTGTTCGGGGGTGGGGTCATGAGATGCCGTCTTGACAATATCCATGAAGGTACCTATTGTGGTTAGGGCTAGTGCTTTGTCTGCAGGTATTATACTGGGAGAGTTACAAGAACTAGCATCCTCTGGGTGCCCTATGCGTGACAAGATATCTGACTGAAGTTGTTTGGTCTCTCGCCTTTGTTTGATAATAAAATCAAAATCACTGAAGAAGTGAAGCCGTCACATTTGTCTAGGCGTCAAAGCCTCAACTGAAAGAAAGAATTGGAAATTCTTATGGCAGGTGTAGATGGTGATAGCGTGCTTTGCTCCCAGGAAATGATGTCGCCACTCAGTAAATGCTGTTTAATAGCTAATAGTTCTCTTTCAGCAATGGCATAATATTGTTCAGCTGGAGGGAGTTTTTTAGAATAAAAGACTACAGGATGGAAATGCCTTGTTTGTGGATCTTTTTGTGATAACACACCTCCCAGAGCGAATTGAGAAGCATCATCTTCAACATAAAATGGCTGCTCAGGATCTGGGTGGTGTAAAATGAGAACAGAGGTGAAACATCTCTTGAGAGTTGTGAAAGCCTGTTCAGCTGCTCCAGCCCAGGTAACTGGTTGTCCCTTCTTTAATTAGATGGTTATAGGAACATTATATGTGAGAAATGTGGAATGAAGTGCCTATAAACATTGGCTAAAACAAGAATGTTTAGGACATCCTAAACAGGTGTAGGGGTTAGCCATAAAAGAATAGTGTCTACCTTTTTGGGGTCCATGGTAATGCCGCTGGTTGATAAGTGATATCCAAGGAACTCTTCTGAGTAAAGGTATATTTTTCTAATTTGGCATAAAGGGAGTGCTCGCTTAGACGTTGCAGAGTGGTTCTAACGTGCTGAGTGTGTTCCTGATTATTTTTAGAGAATATCGAGATGTCATCTATATAGACATCAGGGCAGACATGTGGGAACTCATGTAATACATCATTGATAAAGTATTGGAATGCAGCCGAGGAGTTGCAAAGCCCAAAGGGCATCACTATGTATTGAAACAAAACAATCTTTGTCCGAAAGGCAGTCTTCCATTTGTCTCCTTCATTGACACAGTTTAGGTGACATGCACTGCGCAAGTCTAGCTTGGTGTAAATGGTGGACACCGCACATGGTCCAACAGGACTGGTATCAAAGGAAAGGGGTAATGATGTGTGATGGTTGCTTTATTAACCATTCTATAATCAATGCAAGCCCACAAATCTCCTGATTTTTTGCTACAAAGAAAAGAAGCAACAAAATGGGAGAAGTAGAATGTCTGATAAACCCCAAATCCAACAACTCATCCAAATACTTGCGCAGATTTTGATTCTTGTGTTCTGTTAATGCATATATTCTACTGTAAGAAAAGACTGCTGCCGGAAATAAGTCTATCCGACAATCACAAACTTTATGGAGTCGCAACTAAGTTGTTTTGACTGGGTTCAAGATTTCTTGGAAATCCCAAAATTCTTCTAGTAGAAAGTGGGGGAAGAGTCATTGCTTGTGACACAATGTAGGGTTGTCACATGACAGCAGACTTCTTGATCGCATGTTGTCATGCAGAAGGGTAAGTCCAAGTTGACTGTTTGAGCAACCAAATAAATTTTAGGATTAAAGCATTCCAGTCAGGGAATACGAAAAATAACGGCAAAGGTGGGGGTATCAATCAAGTCAAAGGTTTATATCTTCTGTGTGACTATTGTCAGACACTATTGTTAACGTATTCGTGTGAAATTGAATAAGACCAGAGGACAAGGCTGAGGAGCCATCAACTGCCCTAACAGGTTTGGGATACTGCCTTGGTAACACATGACACTCCCAACTTGGCCGGCTAGGGCCAGATCAAGGAAGTTACCTGTAGCACCTGAATCTATGAGCACTGGCAAACTTTATGTTTTCTTAGGGGATAGAATAAGGGTTACTCTAATGGTCAGGTGTCCAGGTACGCGGTTTAGGACATTAGTCAAGTATTGGGAGATCTGGTAAAGAGATCCTTTTGGAGGGGCAATCTCAGTTCTCTCTGGGAGCATTAGTTTTCCTGCTACAGTTCGTGAACACTCAAACTAGTGACATTTAACTGTGCAGTCTTGTGTGAAGTGACTGGATTTTCCACAATATAATCACAGATTGGCCTTATGCCGCTGTTCCTTCTCTTCAATAGATAAAGGACCTCTAATGCCCCCAATTTGCATGGCTTCTGGTTCCTTTGCTTTTTGTTTGATTTCTTTTTTATCTGTTTTTAAAACAACTACCTTGGGTTCACTTGGAGGATGTTCATATTTCCTTTCTCCTAACCGATGATCTGGTCTTACTATTAAATTAATAAATTCCGCACAATCTTCTGGTAATTCAAGGATATTGGATAAACTATGGCAATATTTATGAGCTCCTAGTGCCACTGGGGCACCACTTTACATGACGCTCCACTGGCGCTAACCTCTGCTCCAATTATCTGCATCAGAGAGGGGTGCAATGGGTGTTGCTGTGGATGAGCCACAGCAACACCTATTGCATTTTGATGCTGCCTCAGATTTACAAGATTTCGTAACCTGAGGCAGCGCTAACAACTAATCCTATTCCCAGGGGTGGCGTTGGCAAGGCACAACGAGGAGGACTACTTTTATTCCTCCTCGTTTTTTGCTTTTTCTATGCGTGCTGCCATAGAAAAAGCTAAATGCCAGAAATTATTGTTTATGTGCGGGAAGGTGTCCATTACTGCACATAAACAATCATTTCAAAATTATGCTTTGGCACTTCTGTGTATGCAGCATTCTGCAGCATACACAGAAGTGCCAAAGCGCCATTAGTGATTTTTTATATGCGGAAAGGGACACCTTCCCGCATATAAACAATCACACTCCTCAATGCAGACATCCTTGCACAATGGTGCAAGGATGCCTGCATTGGAGCTCGCAGCTAAATTTAGCACCAACGCAGGGGGCAACACAAGGGTGTGCAGTATTAGGATGCACCATATTCACTTAAATACGGCACATCCCTGCGTTGTGAAAATGACAGAGCGGGCACTGCCAATTTTGGCGCAGCGTTGTACTCAGTCATTTTCCCATAAATATCGGCCTATGTTTTATATCATCCCTCAGGCCTCTGTAAAAAAGTGAGGTCTGTTTTTCTTCTGGCCATCTAATCTCAGTAATTAACCGGTTGAAAATAGTAATGTAAGTGAGGAGATCCTTGGACCCTTGCCCTAAATTTAATAATTGTTTTCACAAGACTGGATAAAAACATGTTTCACAAACAGTCGAGTTAGGGTGATCTTAAAGGCGGCTAAATGATATAGGATGGGATCATTGTTTTTTTAATAAGTCGAATAGACCAATTTGCAGCAACACCACCAAGATAGAAAACTACAAAAGCTACCTTAGCAGCATCAGATGTAAATATTCGAGGTTTACACAAAAATGCAATTTGCAATGGCTCATGAAAGCAGCAAAGTGAGAACTAGTCACAGTGAATTTTTCAGGGTTGGCCAACGACACAGATATCGGAGTGGTGACTTTTACATGTAGAGTCTGGTCAGAGGGATAAGCAGGAGTTGACATGGAGGGTTGCGTACTAAATTTTGGGGGATTGTAGGAAAGTAGCCTCTTTTTGGGATGTTACCCCCCATTTTTTCCTGATGTCAGTGTGTTTTTGACTGTGTCACTGGGATCCTGCTAGCCAGGACCGCAGTGCTCCTGATTTATGGCCTGCTTGTCAGTGTGTTTCACTGTTTTCTAAATTGTCACTGAAGTCCTGCTAACCAGAACTCCATAGCTCATGCTGTTTCTAAATTTGTCACTACAATTTAGTGACCCAATATTTCACTCCAAATTGGTACACAGGTGCGCCCTTATAAGTCCCTACTATATGGTACATAGGTACCCAGGGCATTGAGGTTCCAGGGGATCCTTATGGGCTGCTTTTGCCACCCTTAAGGAGCCCATACAACGGTTTCTTCAGGACTGCCATTGCAGCCTGTGTGAAATAGTGCATGCACTATTTCACAGCCATAGACACTGCACCAGGTCACTTATAAGTCACCTATATATCAGGTCTTCCAACCCTGAAGACTGGGTGCTAAGTACCTGTGTGTGAGGGCACCCCTGCACTAGCAGAGGTCCCCCTACGTCATCCAGGCCCATTTTTCCCAGTCTTCGTGAGTACTGGGACGCCATTTTACGCGTGCACTTCATATAGGTCAATACCTATATGTAGCTTCACAATGGTAACTCCGAATATGGCCATGTAAGGTGCCTCACAACTGGAAAGTGTACCCCAATACTGATTCCAGTATTGGTTTTACAATCCCATGCACTTTGGGGGCTTCACCATGGACCCCCAGTACTGCCAAATCAGTCTTCTGAGGTTTTCACTGCAGCACTTCGTTTTCCAGTGACACTCGAGTTTTAGGCCTAAACTTAAAATTGCGTGTGCAATTGTTTTCATGGCATTTGTATCGTGAATTCAGAATCAGCAACAGTGTGCGCGATTCATCCCAGGCATTTACTTCTTGGCATTCAGCTCGGCAGTGCGCGCAATCATTTCATGGCATTTGTATTGTGAATTCCGAATCGGCAACAGTGTGCGCGATTCATTCCAGGCATTTACTTCTTGGCATTCAGATCGGCAGTGCGCGCGATCATTTCATGCCATTTGTATCGTGAATTCTGAATCAGCAACAGTGTGCATGATTCAATCCTGGCATTTACTTCTTTGAATTCAGATCGACAGTGTGTGCGATCATTTCATGGCATTTGTATCGTGAATTCTGAATCGGCAACTGTGTGCGCGATTCATTCCAGGCATTTACTTCTTGGCATTCAAATCGGCAGTGCGCGTGATCCTTTCATGGCATTTGGTTCTTGATAATAGAATCAGCAACAGTGTGCGCGATTCTTTCCCGGCATTAAACTCTTTAATCACAGATCAGCAGTGTGCGCGATCGTTTGATTGGAAGTAAATCTCGATGTTCGAATCTGCAACAAGGTGTGCAATTCATTCCTGGTGTTTAACTTTTGAAATACAGATCGACAGAGTGCGTGATCATTTCGAGACATTGAAATCTAAGGCCCATATTTATACTTTTTTAGCGCCTCATTTGTGTCATTTTTGGACGCAAAATCTGCACAAATTTACAAAATACAATTGTATTTTGAAAGTTTGCGCTGCTTTTGCGTCAGAAAATGACGCAAATGTGGAGCTAAAAAAGTATAAATACGGGCCTAAATGTGCAGTTTGATTAAGGTGCATAACATTACCAGAGCATTTGAGTCTTGAAACTCTTAATCAGAGAGTGACGTAGCAGTGTTATTCATGGTTCTAGTACACTTCATTCATGCAGAGAAAAAACATGTGCTCTTTGATTCTTGCTACAATGCAGAGATTCTTCTAAGAAGTATTTGGAGAGAGTTTATTGTTTAAAATATAATATGTTAATTCTGGAATGTTCATAAGAAAACCTTGCATAACCTTTCTTGATTTCCAGGCACAGGAACAGATTCTTGATACCTAGATTCTTGAGGCCTAGTTATAGTGAAGCCTTTGGCCATTCATGTTTTCAGCATAAGTGTTTATTTGAAACAAAACGTATTGAAAGTCATTGTGATTAATCTTGCAATTATGTTGTTTAACTCTTGCTTCCACAGGTCTCCTTCCCCGCTGTTCCCAACCCAAAACCCATTCCCCCACTTGGCTATTCTTTAACTCTGTGCTATATAACTAGTGGAGTGTGGAGCTGCCAAGAGGTGGACATGTTGGGAACATGTGCAGGCCAGAGGATCTGGTCTCCTTGACAACTAGACACCAAAATTAGACAAGCAAATAGTCATAGAACAATGCAAGCAATAGGAAATGCTATAGAATGCAATGGGAGAAAATAGGTCTAGGGGCAACACAAACCATATACTAAGAAAGTGGAATGCGAATCATGAATTCCCCTCTAGACAAGTGTAGTGTGTGCAGAATCACTAGAGAGTAAGAATACAGTACATGTAAGTAAATTACCCCACCCCAGAGCCCAGAAAAGCAGGAGTAAAGTACTACCGCAAGTTTCCTTAGGACACACTACACCTCATATTTGGGATTTTGCAGCAACCAACCAAGTCTGGGAACAACAACTGCTGGATTCCTGGACCTGAAGACCTGCAAAGGAAGAGGACCAAGTCCAGAAGTCGAAAGAAGTTTCAGGAAGGACAGGAGCCCCTGCCAACCCAGAAGAGGGTGCAAAAGAAGTGTCCCCGGTTAGTCGAAGACTGCAGGAATGTACCTGAGGAAGATGCCAGTGGGTTCCTGCATGATGCAAAGGATGTCCCACGACATGAAGGTCGTTGCAGATGTGATTTTGTGTTGGAAGTCGCCAACAAGCCTTGGCTACGACAAAAGTGTGTTTTGCATCAAAATGGAACGTGATGGACCCAGGAGGGACCTGGGGGCCTCAACTCTGTGTGAGGAGGAAGAGGGGGCTCTCAGTACTTCAGAGAGCCCTCAGGATGCCAACCAACATCCCCAGGAGTCCCAGGACATGGGGATAAACGAGGTGCAAAATGCAGTTGATGCAGCACAACAAAGGAAGGTCCCATGCTGCCGGAGAACAACTCAGCGAGTTGAGCATCGCAGGATGGACCGCTGGGGACCTGGTCCAGGCTGTGCATGAAGGAATTTTGCAAATAATGCACAGAGGCCTCAGGAGGTGAAGAAGACGCAGTACACAGGGGTACCGCCGCTCTCGGGGAAGGCAAGGGCTTACCTCCTCCAAATTGTGTCAGCAGGGCCTCAGGACAGTGTATGTCGATGATGTCCACCCTCTGTGTCCTTAGGGGCACGCTCGTTATTGTGAAAGGAGTCCAAGGATATCAGTCGTCATCTTGCAAGGTGCCTGCTGGAGCAGGGGAGTGACTCTTCACCCCACAGGAGATTTCTTCGGTGCTTCTGGTGCAGGATGAAGACAGGGAGTCCCCAGAGCGTGCACATCATGGAAACTGTTGCAGTTGCTGAATTGGAGCTGAGGTTGCAGAAGAGTATCCCTTGTAGATACTTTATTGCAGTTACAGCGGTTCCTGGAGCAGGCTGCGGTTGATCCGAGGTCAGAGGATGATGAAGTAGTTGCAGAGGATTCCTGAAGGAAACTTACAGGCAGAATTTAAAGAGAACTCACAGGAGAGACCCTAAATAGCCATCAAAGGAGGATTGGCCACCTAACCAGGTAAGCACCTATCAGGAGGGAATTTACAAAGAAAGGGAGCACACTGCCTACACTCCAGCAACAAAGTCCAACCCCAATGCATCATGGTAAATGCAGTCGAATTCGTAGTCCATTCCGAAAGTAATAAAGTATTTCACCTCTGTAGGTGCAGCAAGTGCTGTTTATCCCTGTACACGTGTTTCTGGGTTTAGCCCATCATCAGCAGGGAGCAGCATGGTATAGGGGCTTGCTTGAAATGCCGCCAAATGTTTTCTCAGGTTTATGTACCTCTCATGGCGCACAGGTGCCTCCCAAGGCTCGTCAGCCGTGGCTCAAGGGAGCTGTCCAAAGACAAAATTACAAAGAAAGGGAGCACACTGCCTACACTCCAGCAACAAAGTCCAACCCCAATGCATCATGGTAAATGCAGTCGAATTCGTAGTCCATTCCGAAAGTAATAAAGTCTTTCACCTCTGTAGGCGCAGCAAGTGCTGTTTATCAGGAGGGGTCTCTGACATCACCTGCTGGCACTGGCAACTCAGAGGCCTCCACTGTGCCCTCAGACCTCTGCATTCAAGGTGGCTGAAGTCTGGGACACACTGGAGGAGCTCTGGGCACCATCCCTAGGGTGGTGATGGACAGGGGAGTGGTCACTCCCCTTTCCTTTGTCCAGTTTTGCACCAGAGCAGGGGACGAGTCGTCCCTGAACTGGTGTAGACTGGCTTATGCAAGGAGGGCACCATCTGTGCCCTTCAAAGCATTTCCAGAGGCTGGGGGAGGCTACCCCTCCCCAGCCTGTAACACCTATTTCCAAAGGGAGAGGGTGTAACACCCTGCTCTCAGAGGAAATGCTTTGTTCTGCCTTCCTGTGACTGGGCTGCCCAGCCGCCAGGAAGGCAGATCCCTGTCTGTGAGGTGGCAGCAGCTGTAGCTGCAGTGCACACCTCAGAGAGCTGGTTTGTCAGTACTGGGGGTCCATGGTGGAGCCCCCAGGATGCATGGAATTTGCTCTCCAATACCAGATTTGGAATGGGGGGATAATTCCATGATCTTAGACATTTTACATGGCCATATTCAGAGTTACCACTGTGAAGCTACATATAGGTACTAACCTATATGTAGTGCAAGTGTGTAATGGCGTCCCCGCACTCACAAAGTCTGGGGAAATGGCCCTGAACTATGTGGGGGCACCTTTGCTAGTGCAAGGGTGCCCTCACACTTAGTTACTTTGCACCTAACCTTCATCAAGTGAATGTTAGACATGTAGGTGATTTATAAGTTACTTAAGTGCAGTGAAAATGGCTGTGAAATAACGTTTGCGTTATTTCACGCAGGCTGCAATGGCAGGCCTGTGCAAGGGTTTGTCTGAGCTCCCAATGGGTGGCAAAAAAAATGCTATAGGCCATATGGATATCCTGGAACCCCAATGCCCTGGGTACCTTGGTACCGTACACTAGGGACTTATAAGGGGGGTCCAGTGTGCCAATTGAAATTGGTAAATGAAGTCACTAGTCTACAGTGACCAATTTAAAAGCAGAGAGAGCATAATCACTGAGGCTCTGATTAGTAGAGCCTCAGTGATACAGTTAAGCACTACACAGACACACACATTAGGCCATACACTATGAGCACTGGGGTCCTGACCAGCAGGATCCCAGTGAGACAGGCATAAATATACTGACATACAGGTAAAAATGGGGGTAACATGCCAAGGAAGATGGTACTTTCCTACACAGCCCCCCCAAATGAGAGACAATAAGGCTAACCTTGCCCAGATCAGTCTTCAGTGTCTAAGTGGAAATATCTGGAGAGTCCATCTGAATTGGAGTGGGTACTCCCAGGTCTATGTTCCACTGTATAGTCCATTCCCTGTAGGGAAATGGACCACCTCAACAATTTGGGGGTTTCACCTTTCATTTTTTAAGCCATAATAGAGGTTTGTGGTCTGTCTGAACAATGAAGTGAGTCCCAAACAAGTAGAGTCTCAGCTTCTTCAGTGCCTAGACCACAGCAAAGGCCTCCCTCTCTATGGCAGACCAGCGCTTTTCTCTAGGGGTCAACCTCCTGCTAATGAAAGAAACAGGTTGATCCTGGCCCTCTGAGTTCAACTGTGGTAGTACAGCCCCTACCCCTAATGCAGAAGCATCTGTTTGAACAATGATTTTTTGGAGTAGTTTGGGCTCTTTAAGACAGGAGCAGAGCATATTGCCTGCTTAAGCTCCTCAAAAGCTTTCTGACAGCTGGCTGTCCACAATACCTTTTTAGGCATTTTCTTACCGGTGAGGTCATTAAGAGGTGCTGCAATGGAGCCATAGTTCTTGATGAACCTCCTATAATACCCAGTGAGACTGAAGAAGGCTCTGACCTGGGTCTGAGTTGTAGGAGGAGCCCAGTCCATAATGGTCTGAATCTTCCCCTGAAGTGGTGCAATCTGTTCTCCACCTACCAGGTGGCCCAGATAAACCATGTTTCCCTGCCGGATCTGGCATTTTGAAGCCTTGATAGTTAGGCCTGCCTTTTGCAGGGCCTCCAACACTTTCCAGGTGATCCTTCTCGGTGGAGCTAAAGACAGCAATATTGTCCAAATATGCTGCACTAAAAGCTTCCAAACCTTGGAGAACTGTATTTACCAGCCTCTGAAAAGTGGCAGGTGCATTTTCCAAGCCAAAGTGCATCACTGTGAAGTGATAATGCCCTCCTATGGTAGAAAATGCAGTTTTTGTTTTAGCATCTTCTGACATTTTGATCTACCAATACCCTGCAGTCAAGTGAAAAGTGCTTCAATACTTGGCAGATGTCAGTGTATCTATTGCTCATCTGCTCTGGGTATAGGGTGAACATCTGTTTTGGTTACTGTATTGAGACCCCTATAGTCCACACAAAACCGCATTTCTCTCTTTCCTTCCTTGCTATGCTGTTTGGGGACAAGCACCACTAGGCTGGCCCAGGGGCTATTAGAGGGCTCAATAACTCCAAGGTCTAGCATTTTCTGAACTTCCGCTTTTATGCAATCTCTGACATGGTCAGATTGCCTCTAAATTTTACTTTTGACAGGTAAACTGTCTCCAGTGTCAATTGTATGTTCACAACAAGTAGTTGTACCATGTGTGGCTGAGAAGAGTTCAGAAAACTGATCAAGGAGATTTTTACAGTCTTCCTTCTGCTCAGCAGTAAGGCAGTCTGCCAGAACCACCCCCTCCATTAAACCGTCAGTTTCAGTGGTGGAGAAGATATCAGGGAGAGGGTCACTCTCTTCTTTCTGTCTCTCATCTGTAGGCATGAGCTGGGTTAAGTCAGCCCTGTCATAGTAGGGCTTTAGGCGATTGACATGAAGCACCCTAAGGGGGCTTCTGGCAGTGCCCAGGTCTACCAAGTAGGTGACCTCACCTTTTTTCTCTACAATTAGATGGGGTCCCCTCCATTTGTCCTAGAGTGCTCTTGGAGCCACAGGCTCCAATACCCACACCTTCTGTGCTGGGTGGCACTCTGTCAGGACAGCCTTCTGGTCAAACCCTTGCTTTTGGAGCTCTTGGCTGTCCTGAAGGTTTTTGCTGGCCTTTTTCATGTACTCAGCCATTCTACTTCTCAGGCCAAGTACATAGTCCACTATGTTCTGTTTTGGAGCTTTTAAAAGTTGTTCCCAACCCTCCTTAACAAGAGCAAGTGGACCCCTAACAGGGTGACCAAATAGGAGTTCAAAGTGGCTGTACCCACTCCTTTTTGGGGTACCTCCCTGTAGGTGAAAAGGAGGCATGGTAATAGGACATCCCATCTCCCTCTGAGTTTTTGAGAGAGTCCCATAATCATACCTTTGGGAATTTTATTAAACCCCTTAACCAGTCCATTAGTCTGTGAATGATAAGGGGTGGTGAACTTGTATATAACACCACACTCCTTCCACATTGCTTTTAGGTATGCAGACATGAAGTTACTACCTCTGTCTGACACCACTTCCTTAGGGAAGCCCACCCTGGAAAAGATTCTGAGGAGGGCCTTTGCCACTGCAGGAGCTGTAGTGGTCCTTAAGGGGGTAGCTTCTGGGTCCACCTCCACAAGGATAAACCTATTGCCAGAAGCTGTTAGAGGGTCAAGGGGGGCAACAATATCAACACCTACCCTTTCAAAAGGCACCCCAACCACTGGTAGTGGCATTAAGGGGGCCTTTGGAGTGCCACCAGTGTGGCCACTGGCTTGGCAGGTGACACAGGAGCGACAAAACTCCTTTGTGTCTTCTGACATATGGGGCCAGTGAAAATGTGGAACAAGCCTGTCCCATGTTTTACTGTGGCCTAAATGCCCACCTAAAGGGATGTCATGAGCCACAATTAGGAGGAATTTCCTGTACTGAAGGGGGATGACCAGTCTTCTGGTAGCACCAGGTTTAGGGTACCTTGCTTGAGTATAAAGGAGATTATTTTCCCAGTAAACTCTGTGTGTGTCAGTGACATCACCATTTTGCTGCTTGACACCTTGCTGTCTGAGGCCCTCTAATTTGGAACAGGTTTGCTGTGCCACACTCAGCTCTTCCCTGGCAGGCCCCCCCTGCTCCCAAACGCTCAGCTGTACCTGCTTCCAGCTCCTCTGGTATAGGTTCTGCACAGGGAGAGAGTTCCTCTTCCTCAAAAGGGGAATCATTTGTGGAGGGAGGGATAGTGGACAATGGTTTGCCCTTCCTACCCCTAGTTTTTGGGAGCACTTGGTCCATTGTTCCACGATCCAAGTTTCCCTTTCGTCTTTGCTCCTTGGCCTAAACCCTGGTAAGAGCAAAGATGTGCCCTGGAATGCCCAGCATTGCTGCATGGGCCTCCAACTCTACTTCAGCCCAAGCTGAAGTCTCCAAATCATTGCCTAGCAGACATTCTATAGGTAAATCAGTGGCTACCACAACTTTCTTTGGACCAGTAACCCCAGCCCCAGTTGAGATTCACAACAGTCATGGGTTGGCTTACAGTGTTGCTATGGGCGTCTGTCACTTGGTACTGGTGACCAAGTAGGTGTTGCTGAGGGGCAACCAGTTTTTCCATCACCATTGTGACACTGGCACCTGTATCCCTGTAGGCCTCAACCTGAACACCATTAATCAGGGGTAGCTGCTTGTACTTATCCATGTTAAGGGGACAAGCAACTAAAGTGGCTAGGTCAATGCCACCATGAGAGACTAAAACAGCCTCAGTGATCTCCGAAACTAGGCCAACTCCAACTACATTACCAATGATGAGCCCAGCTACACCCTTTGACTGGCTATTAGTAGTGTTCTTCCCACCACCACTGCTATTACTAGGGGTACTAGTGGTTACAGTTGTGGTTGTGGTGGTGGGAGGTTTGCTGTTTTTCTTTGGACAATGACTGTCATTTGCCCAATGGCCTACACAATTAACACCAAGGTTTCTTATCTTTGTGAGAAGAGGATTTGGACCCACCACCCCCAGAGGATTTTTGTAGGCCTGATGAAGACTCTGATGATTTGTTATCTTTGTCCCCACCCTTGTCATGTGACTTACCATCCTTCTTCTTGCCATCCTTGTTACCCCCTGTATGAGCTCTTCTGCTCACCCCTGTTCTGACCCATGTGTCTGCCTTCTTTCCCAATTCTTGGGGAGAGGTTAGACCTGAGTCCACAAGATATTAATGCAACAAGTCAGACATACAATTATTCAAGATATACTCTCTCAGAATCAAGTTATGCAGGCGTTCATACTCAGCCACCTTACTGCCATTTAACCAGCCTTCTAGGGCCTTAACAGAATAGTCTACAAAGTCTGTCCAGTCCTGTGATAAATTCTTTCTGGTCCCTCTGAACTTAAGTCAATACTGTCAAGTGGTTAAGCCCACACCATCTAAGAGTGCACTTTTAATAATTTGGTAATTATCTGCATCATCCTCTCTGACAATAAGAAGTCTGTCTCTCCCCTTGCCAGAAAAGGATAACCAAAGGATAGCAGCCCACTGTACATGAGGGACCCTATGAACTTTACAGGCCCTCTCAAGTGCAGCAAACCACTTATATATGTCATCACCATCCTTGTAAGGAGGGACAACTTGTGTAGATTTCTAGAATCAAATGAAGGTTCCCTAACATTTGTATTCCTAAAACTGCTGCTGCCACCATGGGGAACTAACCCCAAACCCTGCCTCCCTTTCTCCACAGCCAGGGATTCCCTGTCTAAGGCCAACTGTTGCTGCATTAGCCTTAGTCTGGCCTCCTCTAACCTCAGCTTTCTGACTTCCCTATCTAGGGACTGGTCCTCAGGGTTAGAATTATGTGAGGCCTCTGAAACAGAGGTAACATGAGAGTGTGCAGAGGCAAACCTATCTCTAACAGGGACCACTCTAGTGAGCTGGCCTCTAGGGGTAAAGGGAGCCCTATTTGAGTGTGAACCCTTCCCACTACCAGTTATACTAGGGGGCTTGTTGAGAGATAGGTCTGTTGAAGGACCCTCCCCAGGATTGCCATTCTGCTCCTCTGAGCCTTCCTGGTTGGAGTTATCCTCTACCTCTTCTCCTGTCTGATCCAGACCAGTGCTGAGTCCCTGGTCATCTTGGAAGAGAAGATTTAAGAAGAACTCTATTGAGGTTCATCCCAATCCATAAACTTCTTTCAATGCAGACACCCCTCAAACTTGTAAAGTTTAGATTCTCATAGGTAGTCTTGACAACTCTAGAGGTAGCTTCTACAGACAACATATTGAAAGAAAACGTTTAGGAAAGTGAGTAAAAAGTTATTAGAATAACAGAGCTAACTGTTTAGAGAAAAGAAGAAAACTTTTCAAGACTTTGTAAAAACTTTTGCAAAATATGAAGAACTTTTTAGAAAGTTTGAAAACTGTTTCTAGGTATATATTATATATGCTCTAAGTATTGGAGCAAGCTTTTCTTGTGGACTGACCACTCCTCTGTCCATCACCACCCCAAGGGTGGTGCCAAGGGCTCCCCCAGAGTGTCCCTGGGTTTTCAATCTTGGATTACAAGGTGGTGGGGCACTCTGAAGGCATCTGAGTGGCCAGTGCCAGCAGGTGACAATAGAGATCCCTCCTGATAGGTGCTTACCTGGTTAGGTGACCAATTCCCCTCTCAGGGCTTTTTAGGGTCTCTCCTTTGGATGTTTCTTCAGATTCAGATTGCAAGACTACTGCCGGAATTCTCTGCATCCTTTACTTCATCTTCTACCGATGGATCAATCGCTGACTGCTCCAGGAACTCTGCAAAACTGCAACAAAGAAGCAAGATGACTTCTGCAACATTGCATCTTCAGCTCCTGCCAGCAACTGCAACAGTTTCCAGGTTGTGGATCCTTCGAGGGCTGCCTGCCTTCAGCCTGCACCAGAAGAACTGAAGGAATCTCCAGTGGAGTGACGGAGTCACTTCCCTGCAGCAGCAGGCAACTCTCTGCAACAACGACCGGTGGCTTAGACCCCATCTCCAGAGGACAGGCATGGATCCAGAAACACGGGTGGCAGACTAAAGTGACTCCGGCAGTCCCACCATCCAGCTGTCTAACTTTGGTGGTGGTAAGAGCTTGCCTCCCCAGCAAAACAGTACCCCTGTGCACCGCATGACTTGCAGTTCCTAAGGCTTGTGTGTGACCTTCCAGGAAGTTCTTCATGCACAGCACAGCTTAGGCCCCCAGTCCTCAAGGGGAAGGGGGTTTTGGGAAGAGAAAAAGAGAAAATACCAGCTTCTGCTTAGTGGACTGCTGAATCGGACTGCTGGAACCTGGGCTGCCTGTCATGTTGGGCGTCAGGACTTCTGATTTCGCAAAATACTGATTCTTGGTTTCTAGGATTATGGGCAGCAAAATAATTATGTCATTAATATACTGAACTTGCATAAGCTATTGTACACATTGTGCATACGTTTCTATAAGGCTGAACAGGTCTCTTCCTCTTTTCACAAAATTGTCAGAGTCTTTGAAGCAATGTCAAAACTCAAAAACAATCAACTTAACTAAAGGGCTTCTTTGTGTTCTGGTGTAATTTCTTGCCAATAATAGCTTTGATGAACTTGCTCTATTTCCAATCTCCTGATTCTCAGTGGATCACTTGTCACAGGAAATACATCTTTTCCTAATGTCCGTTTAGCAGTATATTGGATTCCCACTCCAGCGATAAATCTTTTCAAACACTCAACCCCAGTCACTGATCTGGATTATATCCATCGTTATTTTGCTTGTCATGTTACCTAAATTTGGACCCAGCCATTTGCAAACAGCCTTGACCCTGCTCTCCATCACCCCTGGCTGAAACCTGTCCCAGGCTTCTGGTCCATGGAGGACCTGGCCTGGCAGTTCCGGCTGTACTGTTCCCATGTGGAACAGGGTCAAGACTGGTTTGCATAAGGCTGGGCCCAAACTGGGGTGGCATGGTGAGCAAAAGAACAATGGATGAAACTCAGATCTGTGACTGGGGATGAGTGTTTGAAAAGTTTCAGTACTGCGTCCATTATCCTTTTGTGTTGCTAAAGTTGCCCTGAGTGGGAAGGGTGTACCCAGACTTGGGTCCCATGCTCACTGTGCCAGTGGATTCAAGCTAGCCTGGCTGATGAAGGGTGAGACCATGAAACCACTCCCAGGATGCTTGTTTCTGGTCCAGGAAGGACTTGCCCTGGCAGTTCGGGTTGTACTGTTCCCATGGAGAACAGGGTCAAGATTTATTTGTATATAACTGTGTTCAAACTGGGGTGGCATGGTGAGCAAAAGAACAATAGATTAAACCCAGATGTGTGATTGGGGGTGAGTATTTGAAAAGTTTGATACCCTGAAACCGGTCACAGGATGCTTGTTTCCGGCACCAGGGTGGACCAGGCCTGTAAGTTAGAGATAGAATGTTCCCATGGGGAACAGGGTCAAGACTGTTTTGCAAATGGCTGGGTCCAAACTGGGGGAGCATGGTGAGCAAAAGAACAATGGGTTAAACCGAGACGAGTGACTGGGGGTGAGTGTTTGAAAAGTTTCAGCATGCCATCCATCATCCTTTTGTGTTACTGTGCTAGGTACACAGGTTGTGGTGGATGATGTTTACTGATGTGTTGTGGGTGGTGTGGAAGGTGTTGTTGTGGGCCCAGTGACACTCACAGTTGATGTCTGCCCAGGCAGACCAGATGGACCAGCATCCTCCTCCGTCTCCAGATTACCAGGAGTGTTGTCATCCCTGACAGCTTGGTCCAAGGGTGGTATGGGTGTCACCTCTGTCTGTATGGGCAGCCGAGGTGTTCTGCCTGATAGACCTATTGTGAGATAGAGAACTATGTTATTATTGAAAGTGTGTTGGCTACATCCTGCTCTTTTGTGACACAGTGAGTACAAACCTAGGAGAAGAAAAAGGTAGAGATTACTATTCTGATATATTGCATTGTTCTTAAACTTGTTGTGACAACATTTGTAGACATGAGATTCATGTACTAAAATATTGCAGCTCTGTGGATGTCCTGGGGTGTTTCCATTTTGTACTGATATTTGCAAATGGCATCTCCACAACATTCTAGCCAACAGAGTGGAGATTTCACATTTCTATCTGACCATTTCAAAGGCCTAGCTGCGTATCAGACAGACAAGAACTCAACGTGTTTGCATATTTCACATTACTCGTCATGTGGCAGGTGTTGTGACAATGGTTCACCTGTAAGTAGAAAACTGAGTTGACTTCATGCTTTCTAAACTTTGATCCACACACTTGCTGTGATGTCAGTCCTGCCATCATTTGTTTCAACTTGGGGGGTGCAGAACAACATGATGCAGAGTAGGCAGAAATGTCTCTGAGTGGAACATTGTCTGTTGATTGGTCACTCCATGCGAAGAGGATACCAGTTGTGATATGTCAGACATATGAGAATGTTCATAATCAAATTTTTACAAATGTTTTGAGTTGCTAAAACAAGGCCTTGTGGTAGGTGTAGTCTTTCCAATGTCTCCTTGTCAACACTTATAAAATGGTTAGTGTAACATTCTTGTTCACAAACCGAATTTGGGTAAGGCCCTTCTAGTTAGCGACTGACACATATGATAGCTCCTAACTAGTTATTTTTTGTGGGACTACGCTTACAGACTCAATTGCAATAAGTGTTTTTTTATGGTAATTGATACATGTGATCCCATCTGAAACAACACACATTAGCAATAGTAAGACAAGCTCTCTCTACTTGGCTTTGGGAGACAGTTAGTGAGCTGTAACTTACCAGAGTCAACTCCCCGATGTATTCCTGCCATGTCTTCAGGATGCAGGATGGCCAAGACCTTCTCTTCCCTCTGGAACTATCTGACAAGGTTGCTGAGAGGTCCACCACCAGTTTTATTGGACTTCATGTGTTGCTTGGAGGCCAGGGAACACACCTTCCCCCTCAGATCGTTCCACCTCTTCCTAATTTCCTCCTATGTGCAGAAGGTAGTGCCTACTGCATTCACCCAGTCTACTGTTCTGTACCACATTTCATTTTTCTGACTGAAAGGTATATTTCTGACTTGGGCTCCAAACAATTGCAGCTCTACCACTATGATTTATTCCACCATGACTGTCAACTCTGCCTTAGAAAAATATGGGTTTTTGGGCTGTGACATGTCCCCAGGATAAGGTGGCAGTGCAACAAAACAAGTAAATAATGTACACAAAGACATGATATAAAAGGGTACCAAATATGAGAGGGATAGGGAGATTAACACCGTCCAGTGCACATCCTCCCTGAAATGTTAAGTAAATCAATAGAGTACACTGTTCCAGGGCATTGAGAGAAGGAAAATAACACAGGTTCTAATGGCACTTCTAAAATTAGAAGCAAGAGCCCTCACACATCCAATGGATGTCGTGCTTCATCATAGGGCTAGCTCCTTCTCAGACTGGTGCTGCAAAGCCTGATGGGCCCAACCAGGGGGCTCTTTTCCAGAGATCTTAATTTTTCAGCGGGTGCCATATTTGTTGAGGCAGGTGTAGATTTTAACCTACCATCGAGACAAAGCAGGAGAAAAAAAGGTTAAAGTTGTCTCGAAAGCCTCAAAACCAAATATTTTATTAGAGATTGAGGATCTCGGTCAAAATTAAGAACACAGGGGAGTGGGATAGGAATAATGTTCCACCACTCTACTAGTCAAAAGAAAAGCTGTTAGGAACAATATCCCTTTAGCTACTTTAATGAGGTCAACATGCTTCTCGCCTAAACGCTCCATAAGGAACACATGGCACTTCATCAGGGCCAAAACAACTTTCTCCTAAGCTATATTACATACCCTAAAGGAATTTAATGGTCTGATGAGTTATAAGTCAACTTACATAGAGTGCTACACAACTATGGTCTTAATAGGTAAGAACCTGTGGAAAAAGGAGTACAACACAGTAAATAATATGATGCAAAATAAAACTCTGAGATATATTACTCACATAAAGGTGTGGTGACACTCGATGTTGATGTACTGTCATGCTGTCAATACCCATAATAAAAACGTACCCTCCTACATTGAGGACCGGGTTCCTTGGGAATTGTGAGCCAGTGGACTGATGTCACTACATGAATCACAAGAATCACACTAGTTCAATTAAACAGAGGAACTCAAAAAGGAGGTAATAATGCAGAGGAAGAGGGTTACACGTCTAAAATAATGATAACCCCTGCTTACCCCCTTGGTAACTTGGCACGAGCAGTCAGGCCTATCCCAGAGGCAATGTGTAAAGCGTTTTCACAATACACACAAAACACAAGACGCACTATCCCTACCACAAAGGAAACACAACACCAAGTTATATGAAATTTTACTGTATTGTACACAACGCAATTGTTAAACCAAACACCACATGTCAGTAATATCCTTCTACTCTAGCAGTTGTCAGAATGTTACTCAATAGTTACTCTACAGAACCAGCAGTAGTCATACATAACACACAGGTTACTCATTATTCGGCAACAAAAACAGTAGTCAGGAATCACATCACTAAAGAAAGGTACTTGTCATAGAGATATCATAAATGCCTATATCAAGAGCATTATAAAATACATGGCAAGTCAGGAAAACATATTAGCATGTTATGCCCATAAAGGGAACATTAGCAAACATATATGAAACACCTCATAAAACTAGGCAGGTTACATATAAACCATGAATGTCCATATAAGGAACATATGTGTCCTTTAAAAGTACTTGGTTTTATGATGTAAGGCACTCCCAGTGCCAAGAAGAACCAAATGGGGCCCCTGGCTCTCTGTGCGCTCACTCTGGGGGCCACTTTGATGATTGGGGAGGTGGGGGAGACATGCACCCCCTCTGGTTTTTATAACCGCCCCCTCATGGAGCCTGCAATCTCTGGGGGGGCTCCCCCTGGGCATCCACTGGCCCTCCAATAAGGGGGGGGGGCAAAACAATGCCCACAACAACACAATCTGGGGCCCGGCGGAGAGGAGAGCCTCCGATGAGCCTTCCACCCACCCTTCACCTTGCCCAAGAATCACTAGGGAATTGGAGGAAAACTCCCCTGTACTTATACTCAGTTTTACAGTGTGTTCACAAAGGAAGGGGAGAGAAGGTTCCAACCAGTTACAACTGTCTCTGGGAGTAGCTCCTCTCTCCTCCAGCACAGGCTCCAAACATCAGTTGGGGGTAACAACCCTTTTGTGTGAGGCCAGGGCACAGCCTTTAGAAATGCAGGTGTACCCCACCTCTTCCTTATCTCAGCCCAGAAAGACTATCCTGTATGCAGATGCACCTCTGTGACACCTCCACCCTCCCTGAGGTTAGGGTTTCTAAGAAGTATCCACAAAGCCCAACTGTCACTCTGCCCAGACGTGGATTGGAGTCAAGCTGCAAAACACCAGAGTCATAAATACAGAGAAATGCTCGCTTTCTAGAAGTGACATTTCTGTAATAGTAATAAAAAATCCACTTACACCAGTAAACAGCATTTCTCACTACCATTACAATCATATCAAACACGCCTACACTACCCCTCATCAATCAGACAATACCTCCCACACATAAGGCAGGGCAGTTCCAATGTAATCCTATGAGAAAGCAGCACACGCAGCAGTGAATAACCAAATAGGCTGTTTGTCACTATCAGGACAGGCCACGCTACTACGCACATGTCCTGCCTTCTACATACATAGCATCCTGCCCATAGGGCTAGCTAGGGCCTACCTTAGGGGTCACTTACAAATAGTAAACGGGGAGTTCTGGGTCTGGCAAGCACATTTAGATGCCAGGTCCCTGTGGCAGAAAGTGCGCACACAGGTCCTGTGCTAGCAGGCTTGAGACAGGTTTGGAAGGGTACACCAGTGCGTGGCTCCAGCAGTGCTGCAGGCCCACTAGAAGCATTTAATTTACAGGCCTACCACTTTACAAGGGACTTACAGGTAAATTAATATTTGCCAATTAGGTACAAGCCAATCATGCCAAGTTTACAAGGGAGAGAACATGCACTTTAGCACTGATTAGCAGTGGTAAAGTGCCCAGAGTCATAACGTCAGCCTAAAAGGGTCAGAAAAATAAGGAGGAAAAGGCAAAAAGTTTGGGGAATGACCCTGTAAAAAGGGCGATGTCCAACAATAACATAATACAACATAACATAATGAAAAAATACTAAAACAGTGTACAAAACCACAAACAATACAAGTAAAAACACTACTATTGATACAACTAAATGTACAAAAAAACTACAAACAGCACTATAACTAAACTCTAGACATGCCCCCTGGATACCCCAAAGCACCTGCCCTCAAAACCCTTAAAAAACTTTAAAAAAGGATTAACCTGTCCTGATGAACCGCAGTACCTTACCGCAACCTGGTTCCCATACAAATAAGCTAAAAATGACCAAAATAGAAGGTAGCAGTAAAAACCTGCATGGCTGCTAAATTAAACTGAAAAAAACCCAGCCTACAGCCCCATAGAAACGAGTGGGAACAAAAGAAATACGTTGATCAAATTTATTTGAAAAATTGTAAAAAATATTAAACATGTAAAACATTTCAAGTGGCATTAACCCCTTGGGTGTCACGGACGTAACCATAACGTCCCAATACTGGCCCTCGGGGGAAATGCTAGCTCTCCCACTGAGGGCCACTCCCCCACCCGCCCATGGCAGGGCTGGAAGGGGGATCGCTTCCCCTTCCAACCCTGACCTCCCCCGACCCCTCCCCAGTGACGTCTGATGATGTCAGCGAGAGGCCGGCCCACCATGCTGGAAGCTCAGCTTCCAGCGTGGATCGGAAGAGAAATGCCAAAGCATTTCTCTTCTGATCATGTGATGGGGGTCTGAGAGGCTTCAAAGAGAAGAAAAGGAATTTCCTTCCCTTTGAAGTTCCTCAGAGCATTTCAGCAGCCAGATCGTGAAGCGATCTGGCTGCTGAAATGCCCTCTAGACAAGAGGGATACATTTTAAAAGTGAAATTGGCATAAGGGGAGCAACCCCTTTGGCACGGGTCTCTCCCTAGGGGGGCAATTATTTTCAAGGCCTTTTCTGCCCCCCCGGGGACAGATCGGCCTATTGTTATTAGGCCGATCTGTCCCCAGGGGGGCAGAAACCTCTAGGCGCTAGGGATCTTTTTATTTTCCCCCTGTTTTTTAGAGGTGGGGAGCAACCCTTTAGGCAAGGGTCACTCACCTAGGGGGCAAATTATATTTATGCCATTTCTGCCCCCCTTGAGGGCAGATCGGCCTATTTTTTTTATACCACTAGACACCAGGGATTTTTTCTTTATTAGGTCAATTTCACGCATGGGGAACGACCCCTTAGGCAAGGGTCACTCCGGGGGGGGGGGTCAAATTTATTTTAGGCCATTTCTTCCCCCCTTGGGGCAGATCAGCCTATTTTAATTAGGCTGATCTGCCTCCAAAGGGGGCAGAAACCACTACGCACCAGGGATTACTGTTGTTGTTGTTTTACAGATGGTGAGCGACCCCCTTAGGCAAGGGTCATTCCCCTGGGGGGAAAATTGGATTTAGGCCATTTCTGCCCCCCCTTGGGGGCAGATCAGCCTATTTTTATTAGGACAAGCTGCCCCAAGGGGGGCAGAAACCACTAGACACCAAGGATTTGTATTTTTTTGCATCAATTTCACGCAAGGGGAGCGACTCCTTAGGCAAGGGTCGTTCTCCTGAGGGGCAAATTTATTATGGGCCATTTCTGGCAGATCGGTATATTTTTATTAGGCCAATCTGCCCCCCCGGGCTAATTTCACGCAAGGGGGGGCGACCCCTTAGGAAAGGGTCTCTCTCCTGGGTGGGGGCAAATTTATTTTAGGCCATTTCTGCTCCCCTTGGGGGCAGATTGGTCTCTTTCTATTAGACCGATCTGTCCCGGGGGGGGGACAAAAATCACTTAGGCACTAGGGATTGGTGTGTGTTTGTGTGTGTGTTTTGTTTGGTGGGGTAGCCCCTTGGGCAAGGGTCGCTCCCCAGGGGGGCACATTACTGTTGGCCATATCTTCCCCCGTTGGGGGCAGATCAGCCTATTTTTAGAAGGCTCATCTGCCCCCCCAAGGGGGGCAGAAAGCTCACCAGAGACCAGGGAAGATTTTTTTTTTCAAAATAAGATGGTGGGGGTGTGGCTATACCACCACCCCAGATAAATTAGGCCAAAGTTGTTCTGCCCACCAGTGGACAGATGGGGCAATTACCCCTGATCGACACTCCGAGTGGGGCAGAAAGTCTACTAGATGCCAGGGATTTTTTTTTTTAATAGTGTGGTGGTAGCTACCAACCAGTATGGGCATGGTTATGCCCCCACCCCAACTGAATGGGGTAACAGTCTTTCAGCTCTCCCCCTGCACACTAAAAGATCTTATCCCACGGCAAGCAAGAGGACGTTTGATTATTTTGGGTTTTGGTTTTACATTTGGGCCAAGAGAGCTTGGCTAACTCTCAAAATCATCCCACATGGAATGGTGAGGGCTGCACTTTTTGGACTTTGGGACGCTTCCATGGAGAAAAATTCCCAAGGCCTAGACACACCTGAAAACTAAGCATTTGGGTGAGGCAAGGGTGGTGTGCTTCACATGCAGCCCGCACCATTTTCTTACCCACAATGCCCTGCAAACCTCCGACTTTGCTGGAAATCACAAATGTTTTCCACATTTTTGTATCTGCAGGAATCCACAAAATTCCTATCACCCAGCATTGTCTCATCTATACCGATAAAAATTCTGCCCCACCTGTCAGCCTAAAAATGTTTTTTTCCAACTGCCCTTTTGGACCTGATAGAGCGTTCCGTACTAATAATTTACCTGTATTTTGGACGCTCTTTTAGGCCGATGAATCTTTTGGCTAAGTGGGACCCACGACACCCTTAATCAGTCAATTTCATTAAATCAATAATCAATAACGAACATAAGCAATACCCTGATCAACATAACACTTAACAATTAATCCAGAATACATTTCGGCGAACCCTGACCTTTCAGTCAGGAATAACCACACCAGTTTATTCAAAGTTAGTGAATTTATTTCCCTATATTAACAAAGCTAGCACAATATAGATGTGTCTCAACACCAAATGATAAACATAAATGAACATTAATAGCTGTCCATAACGGCGAAACAAATGCAATCTATGCAGCATTTGAATAACAAGGCATTCGATGATAGCAATGCAAATCACTAATAGTATAATCTGTAACGAGCTAATTGCATACATTTAGTCAGCATAACAAGGTTTCAAATTGCATCGTGCAACAAAAGGAATCCTCATCTAACCTCAAATTAGCATCGGCATGTGGGACTTCATGCAAAACAATTTAGCAACATTAATTTGGAAAAACTCCTAACTAGGGATCTTGTCAAAAATCAGCAGTTGGTTACCTAAAAGAAACACAATGCAATTGTACAATTCCCTTTCATATTTACCAATTACGATCAGCATACAAGGAAGTCTTCGTCTCACAGGTACCGTTTCTCGATCAGCATGGGAAGGGGCAAAGGGGCAGGGGTGGAAGGGGCAATTGCCTCACGGCGGCAAAGTAAAACTACTACTTCATGCAAAGAGATCAAAGTTAAAGTCTCTAGGGTAAGAATCATTTAAAGTCTCTTTCTCTCGATTAGAGAAAGCATCAAAGTCTCTTTCAAAATGGCGTCGCAGCAAAGTGGGCCATAATAGCTACGAAGTCTGCAAAAATGGCGGGTATCGAGCTGGTAATAGCAATAATGGCTGCAATGGCTGGCAATAGCTGGTAATAGGCTACTTTCTTCTCGTGCACCTGGTTTTTATAGACAACAGTTCAAATCCAGTAGGGTCTTCCATTGGAGGGTTCATAGGTTAGCTTCAAATTGTCCAATCAAAAACAACAGTTCTCAAGCTTTTACTTAAGCATACATTATCCTTGGAGACGGGTACGCAAGTTGCAACATTTTATACCAATTAACTCACTTTCAGAGCTTCCATTGTCCGCACCTGCAGATCGACCTTGGAGCAAAGAGAAAAATGCCAAGCTGGCACGAAACTTTAAGATAAGCATGTGAACGATCTCAGTGGAAAAGTACAGCTTCAAGCAAAAATACACGTTTATTAGCACATTGGAAAAATACGAGCATCTAAACCGTGAGACCAGGCAACTAGGCCGAAGCCTCCACTAAAGTAATGCTAAGCTAAAGCATTTCAAGCAAGCAAATCATAGCACGCGTTTACGATTATGTCGGATTAGTGCAATTCTAATACATCACGTTATATAAAGCACGCTTATAAATGTTGGCAAACTACTCTAAGGGCACATTTTGTCCCCGTACAATCTTTATTAGTTCGGTTAAAGTCACACATGATTATTGCAGTACTACGTTTAAGCGCTAATAAATGTAAAACCTTAATTTTCTGCTTCATCAGACCCACTTTGGTTCCCCCTCAATTCCAATATGTTTTTGGCTCTTCCCTGTCACAGGCACTTGGCCCACCTACACTAGTAAGGTATCATTTTTATTGGAAGACTGAGGGGAACGTTTGGTGGTAGGAAATTTGTGCCGGTGTGGTGATCTCACACAGAAATGTGGGAAAATGTGATTTTTAGCTAAATTTGATGTTTGCTGAGGATTCTGGGGAAGAAAACATTGGGGGATCCACGCAAGTCACACCTCCCTGGGTTCCCAGGGGTGTCTAGTTTTCAGAAATGTTTGGGTCTGGTAGGTTTTCCTATATGACTGCTGAGCCCAGGACCAAAAACGCAGGTCCCCCTGGCAAAAACAGGCGGTTTAGTATTCAATAATTTTGATGTGTCCACATAGTGTTTTGGGGCATTTCCTTTCACAAGCCCTAGGACTACCCACACAAGGGAGGTACAATTTTTATCGGGAGACTTGGGGGAACGCTGGGTGGAAGGAAATTTGTTGCTCCTCTCAGATTCCGGAAATTTCTGTCACCGAAATGAGAGGAAAAGGGTATTTTTGGCTAATTTTTGAGGATTCTGGGTAGGAGAACCTGATGAGAGCCCAACAAGTCACCCCATCTTGGATTCCCCTAGGTGTCTAGTTTTTAAAAATATGCATGATTGGTAGGTTTCCCTAGATGCCGGCTGAGCTAGAGGACAATATCCACAGCTAGGCACTTTGCAAAAAACAGCTCTGCTTTCTTTTGGAAAATGTGATGTGTCCATGTTGTGTTTTGGGGCATATCCTGTCACGGGAGCTAGGCCTACCCACACAAGTGAGGTACCATTTTTATCAGGAGACTTGGGGGAACACTGGGTGGAAGACAATTTGTGGCTCCTCTCAGATTCCAGAGATTTCTGTCATCGAAATGAGAGGAAAAAATGTTTTTTTGGCCAATTTTTGAGGTTTGCAAAGGATTCTGGGAAAGAGAACCTGATGAGAGCCCAAAAAGTCACTCCATCTTGAATTCCCCTACGTGTCTAGTTTTAAAAAATGTGCAGATTTGGTAGATTTCCTTTGTGCTGGCTGAGCTAGAGGCCAATATCCACAGCTATGCACTTTGCAAGAAACAGCTCTGCATTCTTTTGGAAAATGTGATGTGTCCATGTTGTGTTTTGGGGCATTTCCTGTCACGGGAGCTGAGAATACCCACACAGGTGAGCTACAGTTTTTATCGGAAGACTTGGGGGAATGCTGGGTGGACGGAAATTTGTGGCTCCTCTTAGATTCCGGAAATTTCTGTCACCGAAATGAGAGGAAAAAGTTATTTTTTGGCCAATTTTTGAGATTTTCAAAGGATTCTGGGTTATAGAACCTGATGAGAGCCCAACAAGTCACCCCATCTTGGATTCTCCTAGGTGTATAGTTTTAAAAAATGTGCAGGCTTGGTAGGTTTCCCTTGGTGCCAGCTTGGTACCATTTTTATCGGGAGACTTGGGGGAACACTGGGTGGAAGGTAATTTGTGGCTCATCTCAGATTCCAGAACTTTCTGTCACCGAAATGTGAGGAAAAAGTGTTTTTTTGGCCATTTTGAGGTTGACAAAGGATTCTGGGCAACAGATCCTCGTGAGAACCCCACAAGACACCCCATCTTAGATTCGCCTAGGTGTCTAGTTTTCAAAAACGTTCAGGTATGGTAGGTTTCCCTAGGTGCGAGCTGAGCCAGAGGCCAAAATCCACAGCTAGGCACATAGAAAAAAAAGCTCTTCTTTCTTTGGGAAAATATGATGTGTCCAAGTTGTGTTTTGGGGCATTTCCTGTTGCGGGCGCTAGGCCTACCCACACAAGTGAGGTACCATTTTTATCAGAAGACTTGGGGGAACGCTGGGTGGAAGGAAGTCTGTGGCTCCTCTCAGATTCCAGAAAAAGTGTTTTTTTGGCAATTTTTGAGATTTGCAAAATATTCTGGGAAAGAGAACCTTATGAGAGTCCAACAAGTCACCCCATCTTGGATTCCCCTAAGTGTCTAGTTTTAAAAAAATGTGCAGGTTTGGTAGGTTTCCTTGGTGCCGGCTGAGCTAGAGGCCAATATCCACAGCTAGGCACTTTGGCAAGAAACATCTCTCCTTTCTTTTGGAAAATGTGATGTGTCCATGTTGTGTTTTGGGGCATATC
Organism: Pleurodeles waltl; assembly: GCF_031143425.1. NCBI lineage: Eukaryota > Metazoa > Chordata > Amphibia > Caudata > Salamandridae > Pleurodeles > Pleurodeles waltl. The sequence continues at coordinate 1,203,536,904 of NC_090444.1, forward strand.
CTGTCACGGGAGCTAGGCCTAGCCACAGAAGTGAGGTACCATTTTTATTGGGAGACTTGGGGGAACACTGGGTGGAAGGAAATTTGTGGCTCCTCTCAGATTCCAGACCTTTCTGTCACCGAAATGTGAGGAAAATATTTTTTTGGGCCACATTTTGAGGTTGGCAAAGGAATGTGGGTAACAGAACCTGGTGAGAACCCCACAAGTCACCCCATCTTGGATATGCCTAGATGTCTAGTTTTCAAAAATGTGCAGGTTTGGTAGGTTTCCATAGGTGCCAGCTGAGACAGAGGACAAAATTCACAGCTAGGCACTTTGCAAAAAACAGCTCTGCTTTCTTTTGGAAAATGTGATGTGTCCACATTGTGTTTTGGGGCATTTACTGTCGCGAGTGCTAGGCCTACCCACACAAGTGAGGTACCTTTTTTATCGAAAGACTTGAGGGAACGCTGGGTGGAAGGAAATTTGTGGCTCCTCTCAGATTCCAGACCTTTCTGTCACCGAAATGTGAGGAAAAAGTGTTTTTTTGGCCACATTTTGAGGTTGGCAAAGGATTCTGAGTAAGAGAACCTGCTGCGTCCCCAAAAGTCACCCCATCTTGGATCCCCCTAAGTGTCTAGTTTTAAAAAATGTGCAGGTTTGGTAGGTTTCCCTAGGTGTCGGCTGAGCTAGAGGCCAAAATCCACAGCTAGGCACTTTGCAAAAAACAGGTCCGTTTTCTTTGGGAAAATGTGATGTGTCCACGTTGTGTTTTGGGGCATGTCCTGATGCGGGCGCTAGGCCTACCCACACAAGTGAGGTACAATTTTTGTTGGGCAGAGGGGCAGAAACCACTAGACACCAGGGATCTTTATTTTTGTGCATCAATTTCACGCAAGGGGAGCGACCCCTTAGGCAAGGGTCACTCTCCTGAGGGGCAAATTTATTTTAGGCCATTTCTGCCCCCCTGAGGGGCAGATCAGCATATTTTTATTAGGCTGATCTGCCCCCCGGGGGGGGCAAAAACCACTAGGCACCAGGGATTTTATTTTGCGCTAATTTCACACAAGGGGTGCGCCCCCAGAGGAAAGGGTCTCGCTCTTGGGTGGGGGCAAATTTATGTTAGGCCATTTCCGCTCCCCTTGAGGGCAGATCGGTCTATTTCTATTAGGCTGATCTGCCCCTGGGGGGGACAGCAACCACTTAGGCACTAGGGATTGGTGTGTGTTTATGTGTGTGTTTTGTTTGGGGGGGCAGCCCCTTGGGCAAGGGTTGCTTCCCATGGGGGCACATTACTGTTGGCCATATCTGCCCCAAGGGGGCAGATCGGCCTATTTTTGGAAGGCTGAAAGTCCACCAGAGACCAGGGAAGATTTTTTTTCAAAATAAGAGGGTGGGGGTGTGGCTATACCCCCACCCCAAATAAATGAGGCCAAAGTTGTTCTGCCCACCAGTGGGCAGATGGGGCAATTACCCCTGATCGACACCCCGGGTGAGGCAGAAAGTCTACTAGATGCAAGGGAATTTAAAAAACAAATAGTTTGGTGGTAGCTACCAACCAGTATGGGCATGGTTATGCCCCCACCTCAACTGAATGGGGTAACAGTCTTTCAGCTCTCCCCCTGCACACTAAAAGATTGTATCCCACAGCAAGCAAGAGGATGTTTGATTATTTTGGGTTTTGGTTTTACATTTGGGCCAAGAGAGCTTGGCTAACTCTCAAAATCGTCCCACTTGGAATGGTGAGGGCTGCATTTTTTGGACTTTGGGATGCTGCCATGGGAAAAAATCCACAGGACCTAGACACACCTGAAAACTAAACATCTGGGTGAGGCAAGGGTGGTGTGCTTCACATGCAGCCCGCACCATTTTCTTACCCACAATGCCCTGCAAACCTTCAACTTTGCTGGAAATCCCAAATTTATTCCACATTTTTTTGATGGAACCTTCTGGAACCTCAGAAATCCACAAAATTCCTATCACCCAGCATTGTTTAATCTATACTGATAAAAATTCTGCCGCACCTGTCAGCCTAAAAATGTTTTTTTCTAAACTGCCCTTTCGGACCCACTTTGGTTCCCCCTCAGTTTCAATATGTTTTTGGCTCTTCCCTGCCACAGGCACTTGGCCCACCTACACTAGTGAGGTATAATTTTTACCGGAAGACTGAGGGGAACGTTTGGTGGTAGGAACTTTTTGCCGGTGTGGTGATCTCACACAGAAATGTGGGAAAATTGGATTTTTAGCAAATTTTATGTTTGCTGAGGATTCTGGGTAAGAAAACATTGGGGGATCGACGTGAGCCACACCTTCCTGGATTCCCAGGGGTGTCTAGTTTTCAGACATGTTTGGGTTTGGTAGGTTTCCCTATATGACTGCTGAGTTCACAACCAAAAACGCAGGTTCCCCCGCAAAAACAGGTAGTTTAGTATTCGATAATTTTGATGTGTCCACATAGTGTTTTGGGGCATTTCCTTTCGCAAGCCCTAGGACTACCCAAATAAGTGAGGTACCATTTTTATCGGCAGACTTTGGGGAATGCTGAGTGGAAGGAAATTTGTTGCTCCTCTCAGATTCCAGAAATTTTTGTCACCGAAATGAGAGGAAAAAGAGTTTTTTGGGCCAATTTTTGAGGTTTGCAAAGGATTCTGGATAAGAGAACCTGATGAGAGCCCAACAAGTCACCCCATCTTGGACTCCCCTAGGTGTCTAATTTTTTAAAATATGCATGTTTGGTAGGTTTCCCTAGATGCCGGCTGAGCTAGAGGCCAATATCCACAGCTAGGCACTTTGCAAAAAACAGCTCCGCTTTCTTTTGGAAAATGTGATGTATCCATGTTGTGTTTTGGGGCATATCCTGTCACGGGAGCTAGGCCTACCCACACAAGTGAGGTACCATTTTTATCAGGAGACTTGGGGGACACTGGGTGGAAGGAAATTTGTGGCTCCTCTCAGATTCCAGACCTTTCTGTCACCGAAATGTGAGGAAAATATTTTTTTGGGCCACATTTTGAGGTTGGCAAAGGAATGTGGGTAACAGAACCTGGTGAGAACCCCACAAGTCACCCCATCTTGGATATGCCTAGATGTCTAGTTTTCAAAAATGTGCAGGTTTGGTAGGTTTCCCTAGGTGCCGGCTGAGCCAGAGGACAAAATTCACAGCTAGGCACTTTGCAAAAAACAGCTCTGCTTTCTTTTGGAAAATGTGATGTGTCCACGTTGTGTTTTGGGGCATATCCTGTCACGGAAGCTAGGCCTAGCCACAGAGGTGAGGTACCATTTTTATCGGGAGGCTTGGGGGAACACTGGGTGGAAGGAGATTTGTGGCTCCTCTCAGATTCCAGAACTTTCTGTCACCGAAATGTGAGGAAAAAGTGTTTTTTTGGCCACATTTTGAGGGTGGCAAAGAATTCTGGGTAACAGAACCCGGTGAGAGCCCCACAATTCACCCTAGCTTGAATTCCCCTAGGTGTCTAGTTTTAAAAAATGCACAGGTTTGGTAGGTTTCCCTGGGTGCCGGCTGAGCTAGAGGCCAAAATCTAGAGCTAGGCACTTTGCAAAAAACACAAGATTTCAATGTACAAATGTGATGTGTCCATGTTGCGTTTTCTGTCGCAAGCATTAGGCCTACCCATGGAAGTGAGGTACCATTTTTATCGGGAGACTTGGAGGATCACAGAATAGCAAAACAAGTGTTATTTCCTCTTGGATTTCTCTACATTTTTGCCTTTTCTCACACCCATTCCTATCTATGCCAATTTGAGGAAGGTGCTGGGCACTAAAGGGGAGGCATTTACAATTCCCACTGCAATCTATACCAATTTTGGGAAGGTATTTGAAACTAAAGGTGTGACATTTACTAATCCCATTCCGATTTAATCTGATTTGAGGAAAGTGTTGGACACTAAAGGGGTGACATTTGCTATTCCCACTCCATTCAAAAACAAATTGGGGAAGGTGATAGTGTGACGGGCCGGCGCTACCAGGCCCGTCTGTGAAGGCAGCATGTGCTGTCGCTGCCACCTCCAACCCGGAACTGGAGGACGAAACAACCAGTCCCCTTGGACTTTCGGGGCTAAAGGGACAGTGGCGACCGATTGTCGCGCGCCTGAGAGCAAAGAAAATGAAAGAAGATGGACGGCGGAGGGAGAGGAGAGAGCGGGAAGAAGCAGGAGGGACGAGGAAAGGAGACAGACGGCAGACACGGACACCGGTAAAGAGCCAGGACGCGAACGGGGGCGGGAACCAGACAGAAAGTGCCCCAGAGGTATCTGCAGTACTGACAGCAGCGCAGGAGACGCACTGCGAAGCTTCCAGCCACGCTTAAGGAGAAGAGTGGCTCACCCAGGTGCGTCCATAGACCGGCTTAGGGGAAAAACAAGGGTGGCTGGGAGGAGGAGCGGGAAGGAAAGATGTGGAGGAGTGGGAAGGAAAGACATGCAGGAGTGGGAAGGAAATAAGAGGGGGGGAGTGGGAAGGAAATAAAGGGGAAACCAGAGAGGGTAGGTAGGAGAGAACAAACGAGGACAACGCTAACTAGAAAAGAGACAACAGGAGAGTAGCAAGGAAGCCAACAAACAGAAGAAGAACTGATGAGAGACAGGAAGCCAAAAAGGGTCTGAGAGAGAGAGAGAGAGAAAGACTCAAGAGTGTCAAGAAAAAGAAAGAAAACAGTACAACAGGAAGTTGTGAGCAGAGAGATAGACAACCCAGGAGCCAGCAACGACGAACAGATGAGAACTAAATAGACGACAAAGAACAGGAAAGTACTGGAGAAGAATGAGAGGAAAACCCTTCAGACAACAGAGACAGGAAATAGAGAAGAGGAGTAAAACAAAGAACAGGGGAAAAAAAAAAGGAACTTACCCATGCTTTATCTTGTTCTTCCCCACATGCGCCTCCTGAGAGCCCTGGAAGAAAGAGGAAAAGAGAAGGATACTTGAAGTCCAGCGGATGACAGACGAAGATTGAACAGTACAGCATATGTAACTTAAATGTCACACCAGTATCAAAAGAATTAATAAAAGTCACCTGAACTCATATCCCACTGCCTTCATGTCGTCACTGTCATACCCGGTGACAAGTGGTGTCGGAAGTGGGATACTGTCATACGAAACCCGACGCCATGGAGGAGAAACCCACACTTGCGGACATGATAGCACAACTGGCCAAGGGCCAGCGCCACTTACAATTGGTCTGGGAACAACAACTCAAGGAAGCCAAAGAAGAGCGAGAGGCACTGCAAACAGCGCTGAAAAACCAGGCCACCATCATGACCATCAACCAATTGGTCCATGAGACTGCCTTGGGAAAATTGACCGACACCATTGCGCACACCAAAGTGCATCCCAACGTGCCTAGCAGTGTCCTTCAGAAGTACCAAGAACAAGAGGACACCGATTCGTTTTTTACGAATTTTGAGAGGGTAGCAAGTACTGCCAATTGGTCTGAGGATAAATGGGGACAATACATAGCACCCTTGCTAACTGGTCAACTACAAGCCGCCTACCAAGTGGTAAATCCCGGAGGCGTTACCCCCTACACTGAGATAAAGAAAGCAATCCTAGAGCGTACAGGATTAGATAAAGAATGTTATAGGGCTAAGTTTAGACAGACCAAGTGGATACACCTGGAGAATCCACCCACTTTGTACTACTGGGTACACCACGCTGGAGGAAAATGGTTGCAACCCATGGAGACCACGAAAGAGGAGATGTTTGATGCTATCATACTCGAACAGTACTTGGAAGCCCTACTTCCCAGCACCCAAAATTGTGTCCGACAACACCCTGGCTTAACCAATCACACCGCAATAGACCTTGCTTGTGCCTACCATTGGTCCCGGGATTTTCGCAGTGTCCCCTCTAAACCAAATACCACCACCACCCCCTGTTCAGGGCCAGTGAAACCCTTACATCAACGAACCATGTTGCTACATGGTTCAGACCGGGCAATCCCTACCTCTTCCTCTGTTCCAAGTCATCCCACAACTGGACCCCAGTGTTTCCACTGTTCAGAATGGGGACACATCGCCCGTAACTGTCAATTAAAGAAAGAAACGGAGGAGCCCACGGAGATCAGAATGATGAAGGGTCGAGTATTATGGTCTGGCAATAAGAAGGCCAAATATACTCTAACTGTCTATCTTAATGGTATAGAAAGGAAAGCTCTAGTAGATTCAGGGTGTAGCCAAAGTGTAGTTAGACAGAACCTGGTGGCACCTGAACAATATACTCCTCAAACCCAAGTCCTGATCACATGCTGTATCCAGTGGCTATGGTCCTTCTCAATTGGAGAGGGACCGAGGAAACAATTACCGTGGGAATGATCCCAAACCTGGGGGAGGATCTAATCCTCGGTACTGAACTTCACCCCTATTTTAGAAAAGGCCAGCCAAGAACATATAACCAACACCTGGTGGGAACAAGCACCGTTTGGGACAGCCAAGATGAAAGCAAGACCCCTGAGAAAGAAACTCAGCCGAAAACAAAAGAGGGAACAACAACAGGAATACCAAACCACCCTAACTCCTGAGCCATCAGACCACCCCATCCCACAGACCGCCACGGTTCTAACAACTGTAGGGAGTTTTAGACAAGCACAATGAGAGGACCCCACCCTGAAAAATGCCTGGCAGCAGGCCCTACACCCGAACGGACGATCGGTAGGTCCTACCTTCACAATAGAAAATAACTTATTGTATAGATGTACACCCAACCCAGCAGGAAGAGCCTCTCAACTGGTAGTTCTCCAAACACACAGACAACAGGTCCTACACTTAGCACATGGGGATAACGGGAAGGGACATATGGGGAGAGAAAAGGCAAATGAAGCGGTATTACTGCAGTTTTATTGGCCGGGGGTATATGGGGATATTAGGAAACACTGTTATGAATGCCCAAAGTGTCAATTAATTAATCCATCCCCTCATGGGCCAGCCCCTCTACAACCACTCCCAATTATTGAAACCCCTTTTTCTCGAGTCAGACTAGATATTATAGGACCCTTAATGCCGTCAGTCAAAGGACGCCAGTACCTCCTGGTCCCGGTAGACTACGCGACCCGGTATCCCGAGGCTATACCTATATCCAGTATGCATATTAAAAACATATCACAGGCCATGATCGAGTTTTTCTCCCGCGTCGGTTTGCCAAAGGAAATACTTACAGACCAGGGAACCCCATTTATCTTGGGACTTATGGCCGAAATATGCCACTCCCTAGGGGGTCAAACAGATAAGAACCTCAGTATATCATCCTCAAGCAGACGGTTTAGTAGAACGGTATAATAAGACTATCAAAACACTTCTCCAAAAAGTCATTTCTGAAGCAGGCAAAGACTGGGAAAAGAAGCTACCATTGGTTCTTTATGCCATACGCACACATGTTCAGGCCTCCACAGGACATAGCCCTTTTGAGTTGTTGTTTGGGAGACAACCCCGTACACTATTAGAAATGTTGGCAGAACATTGGGAGGAATTGGAGGAAGAGGTCAAAGATATCCTTACATATACCAGAGAGTTGAGGGGAAACCTACATAAGGTATGGGAGGAAGCCCACACCGCTTTAAGATAGGCCCAAAACAAGCAGAAAAGACTATGGAGGTCATTACAACCCTGGCGGACGGTGTTAAAGTGGCGGTAAGACAGCCAACAGGCCGGTGGTAAAAAATTAGCAATTACGGTACAAACAAACAGCTCGGCGGTCACTGCCAACAAACAGGCGGGAGACAATGTACCGCCCACACTATTATGACAGGCCAATCTGCCACCTTTTCCGGGGCGGATTCACTGCGGATAAAAACACGGCAGAAACAGGCATTTCGAAGGGAAAACGCTCACCTCTACACACTCCACGAGGAAGGAGGGCACCATGGAGCCGGAACTTCATATTCTCCCAGCGCTAGTCTTCCTGCTCTTCTACGAGGAGCACCAACGCCAGCGGCGAAGACCATGGTGAGCACTGCACCTACGAAACAGGGACACACACACTCAACACCCCAACCCCCACCCCAACCCTCACCCACTACAACACACACACCAATGCTTATCTATACATTACAGTAACACCCCCCAACCCTCCCGGAAGAATGCAAAGACAAAAGGAAACTAGTGTAACTATTGTAATATATCAAAATTCAGTAAGCAAAAAAAAAAAAAAAAAAAAAAAAAAAAATATATATATATATATATATATATATATATATATACACTATAAACAAAATATACACCACGATTAGTAGTGCAGGTTTTGCACCATTCATAATCCGTGGACCACTGGGCCCAAAATGCATGGGCGAGGCCCCCACAAGATACCCGAACATGATGGAGAGAACACTGCAGGGGCATCAGATAGAAATACAACAGGCACCTCAGGGGGAAGGGAAGGGGGGGCACCTCAGCCGGATGAGTGCACAACGCCAGATCCACGAGGGCCCTCCATGCCGATTGATGTATCCTGGGGAGTGCAAAGCCACAGTCTCTCAAGTCTCTACAGTGGTTGGTTTGCCCACTGTACCATCCTGGGGAGTGCAAAGCCACAGTCTCTCAAGTCTCTACAGTGGTTGGTTTGCCCACTGTACCATCCTGGGGAGTGCAAAGCCACAGTCTCTCAAGTCTCTACAGTGGGTGGTTTGCCCACTGTACCATCCTGGGGAGTGCAACGCCACAGTCTCTCAAGTCTCTACAGTGGTTGGTTTGCCCACTGTACCATCCTAGGGAGTGCAAAGCCACAGTCTCCCAAATCTCTATAGTGCGTGTTTTGCCCACTGTACCATCCTGGGGAGGGCAAAGCCACAGTCTCTCAAGTCTCTACAGTGGTTGGTTTGCCCACTGTACCATCCTGGGGAGTGCAAAGCCACAGTCTCTCAAGTCTCTACAGTGGGTGGTTTGCCCACTGTACCATCCTGGGGAGTGCAAAGCCACAGTCTCTCAAGTGGATGCATATCTCCACTGGTTCTGGAGGGGGACTGGTGCCCAGAGTGCTTCATCCTGTGCAGGACAGACAGAGTGGATGCATGTCTCCACTGGGTCTGGAGGGGGACTGGTGCCCAGAGTGCAGCACTCACCCCGTGACGGTCCCAGTTGCGTCACTGCCTCTGCCGCAAATGGGCTAGCGGGGCTTACCATGGCGGTCCTTGCCCTGTTCAGCGGTGATTGCCGTGGCGGTCTTTGCCCTGTTCAGCGGTCCTTGCCCTGTTCAGCGGTGCTTGAGTTGCCAGTTTCTGACCTGTTCAGCGGTGCTTGAGTTGCCAGTTTCTGACCTGTTCAGCGGTGCTTGTTCTGTTCAGCAGTCCTTGCCCTGGCGGTCCGTCATTGCCCAGCTGGGCTGTGGCTGGTGGTCCTTCATGGCTCAGCTGGGCTGTGGCCTGCGGGCCCTCCTGGGCAGCTGGGCTGTGGCTTGCGGGGCCCTCCTGGGCAGCTTGGCTGTGGCTTGCGGGGCCCTCCTGGGCAGATGGTCTGTGGCTTGGGGGGTCCTCCTGGGCAGCGACGATGGGGCTGGCGGTGGCCTCAAGGGCAGTGACGATGGGGCTGGCGGTGGCCTCCTGAGCAGCGACTATGGAGCTGGCGGTGGCCTCCTGGGCAGCGACTATGGGGCTGGCGGTGCCCTCCTGGGCAGCGACGATGGTGCTGACGGTGGCCTCCTGGGCAGCGACTATGGGGCTGGCGGTGGCCTCCTGGGCAGTGACTATGGGGCTGGTGGTGGCCTCCTGGCCAGCGGGGATGATGGCGGTCTTCTCCGCTGTGCTGCTCCTCCCAGACTTTGGAGGTTTCTTCTGCCCCTTCCCCACCTTGGGAGGAGTCACAGCTGAGTCCACACTCCCCCCGGGACCCCTGTGAGCGGCTTGGCTGGCTGGAGTCTTCCCCCTCTCCCACCGGGCACTGTCCAACTTCTGGTGCTTCACGGGGGGGGGGAATGGCTGTGCTGTGGCTCCGTGCCACACTGGCTGACCTGGTGGCCGGTGCACTCCACATACCTGTAACAACAGGCACCACTGGTCCCGGAGATTTTTTGGCTGAGGTGCTAGTACAGGACCTATGAGTTGGTTGGGGTGGGGGTGGTGGGAAATAGGTTAAGGGGGGACAGGAAATGTTGTTTAGACACACTGGGACGGGTAGCTGGAGGGGGTTTGGGAGTGGAGGAAGAGGTGGTGGTTTTAGGAGGTGTAACTTTTGTGGATTTGGGTGCAGGTGCATGCGCTGGAGGCTGTTGTGAGGTGGATGGCTGTTGGGTGGGTGTGTGCCTGCGTTTGTGTATCTTCGGAGGGGGCGTCACAGACACACTGGGAGAGGACCCAGGGGATTTGTAAATGGTAGTGGGGGTGGTGAGTGCACGTGAGTGGGGTGTGGTGGTGGGTGTGCTGGTGCGGGACATAGTGGCTGTAGTGGTAGTGCATGCAGGTGTGAGTGTAGACGAGACTGGGAGGGAGGAGGGAAATGAGGAGGAGGGGGACACAGTGGAGGCAGTGGATGTTGGTGTGTCTGTATGTGTGTGATGCTTGCGTGAGTGCCTGTGGGATGTGTGGTGCGTATGTTTGCCTGAGCTTCCCTTGTGTGGTGAGTTGTGTGCAGGCTGGTCTGATGGAGTGCTTGGGATAGGCAGAGGTACAGGGGATTGGGTCTGGGTGGAGGAAGTTGGAGGGGGGAGGCTAGACACAGGGACAATGGCTGCCATCAGTGCTGAGGCCAGAGTTTGAACGGTGCGATGAAGGGCAGCCTGACCAGAATGAATGCCCTCCAGGAATGCATTTGTGTGTTGCAACTCCCTTTCTACACCCTGGATGGCATTCAAAATGGTAGACTGCCCAACAGTGAGTGACCTGAGGAGGTCAATGGCCTCCTCACTGAGGGCAGCAGAGGTGACAGGGGCAGGGGCTGAGGTGCCTGGGGCGAAGGTGATGCCCACCCTCCTGGGTGAGCGGGCACGGGGCACACGCTGAGGGGCTGCTGGGAGGGCGGTGCTGGTAGGGGGCGTGGCGGCTGTACCTGTTGAAGTGGGGGGAAAAGATGTTGCTGCCACCACAAGGGAGCTCCCATCTGAGGACGAGTCTGTGTCGCTGGTTGCAGATCCTGTGACCGTCGTGGTGCTCCCCTCGCCCTCCATCCCACTGGTGTATTCAGAGTCCGTAGTGTGGGCCTCCATGCCCATGTGGGATGCAGCTCCCTCGTGCTCCGGTGCCACTGTACCTCCGCCTGATGATGCTAATGCACACAAGAACAGGGAGACCGCAAAAAAAGGTGGGGGGAACAGAAGAAAGACAGGTTGAGTGCATGGCTTACCGCTACCGTTGGCGGACAATACAGACACAGCAACCCCCTGCACTATGTCGCGCTGTTGGGCTCTACAGTGCAATTCCTGGGAAATGGACTACAAGGCTATGGACGACATCTGCACACATAGATGACACAGGTGCATGAATAGCTGTACTTGGCACTCTATAGAGGTGGGTTGGGGGGCCACAGGGCCATGCCTTACGAATGGGCCTAGCCTACGTAACTCGCCCTGGCCTAGGGGAACCCACAGCCCTCCTCCCCCACCCACACACATTCACTCCACGCAAAGTCAGCTGAATGATAGTGTACTCATCCCCTTGTGTCTGCTGTGATGCCCTCAAGCGCCCATCCACCTCAGGGTAGGCCACCGCCAGGATCCGGAACATCAGGGGGGTCATGGTTCGATGGGCACCCCTCCCACGTTGGGAGGCCACCCCCAGCTGAGCCTCCGCCATCTTCTTGCTCCAGCGGCGAATGTCATCCCATCTTTTACGGGAGTGGGTGCTCCGTCTGTGGTGGACCCCCAGGGTCTTGGCGTCCTTGGCGATGGCACGCCAAATATCCTTCTTCTGGTGGGCGCTGACCAACATGAAATGTACAGGGGAAGAAGAGAAGTCATTACCAACTGCACCGTCAAAGTGAGTGGCCCACATCCCTACCCTTGCCATGTGGCACATGCATTCACAGTCTTTCATGCACGCAGAACTCTGCCCCTTCCTTCTTACAACCAGCCCTCTCCACACAGGCATAGCCCATACAACATGCTCCCTGTGTACTTACCTGTTGGTCTGGAGGACTGTAGAGTAGCGTGTACTGGAGGAGGACCCCGTCGACGATGTTCTTCAACTCCTCTGCAGTGAAGGCAGGGGCCCTTTCCCCAGACGCACAAGCCATTGTCTCTTCCAGACCGAGGTCACAGTAGCACTTGCAGTGTAGGTCCTCTCCTGTTGAAGATCAGGTATCGAGTGATTAAACAGTTAGAAAATGGCGGTCACGTCCGCGGCGGTCACGACTGCGGCGGTGCGTACCATCACCGCCGGCGTGCATCGTCATTGACTCCTGGGACCCATAGGGTCCAATGTTAACCAATGCAGCATTGCACAGCGGTCTTCGACTGCCTACTGCGACGGTGTACAACGCCAGCGCAGTTACCTCACATCCCATTGTCCCGCTTTAGAGGTCAGGCAGCAGCCATTTCAGGGGCCCACATGGCCTAATTACCAACTGCGTCACACTACCTAGGCCTACTCTCAACACACATACAGTCCAGATTTTGTGTATGACTGGTGTTCTGTGTAGACTGTGGGTACATACCTATGAGTTGTTTGACTCTGTGCTCGCTGTTGTCCTTCATAGGCACCGTCCGCTGGGACATGTGAGGAGATGGCGGAATCCTCTGGTGTACCGACCGCTGGTGGACATGTCGACAATGGAGGAAAGAAACTTGATCATCACCTACAGGTTTGACCGTGCCACAATCCAGGAACTGTGTACACAGTTGGAGCCTGTCCTGATGTCAGCAATCCGCCATTGTGATGCTATTAGTTTTGTTTGACCAATGACTTTGTGTTTCACCACTGCGCATATTAGTTGCTCAATGTTCACCAGTAGCACATTATATGTTTTGTTCAGTTTAGCCGCCTATTGGCTTTGACATGGCTTTAGCCATTACTTTCTGTATTCAGTTTAGCCGCCTATTGGCTTGGACATTGCATTAGCCATTACATTCTGTATTCTGCCTATTGGCTTTGACATGTTGTATTCAGTTCAGCTGCCTATTGGCTTTGACATGATATTAGACATTACATTTTGTATTCAGCTCAGCTGCCTATTGGCTTTGACATGATATTAGACATTGCATTTTGTATTCAGTTCAGCTGCCTATTGGTTTTGACATGATATTAGACATTACATTTTGTATTACATGATATTAGACATTACATTCTGTATTCAGTTCAGCTGCCTATTGGCTTTGACATGACATTAGACATTACATTTGATATTTAGGTTAGCTGCCTATTGCCTTTAACGTGGAGTTAGACATTGCAGTTGAGAATCCAAGCTGTATTTTTCCAAGCTGTGTTTTTCCACAAGATGAACCAAGCTGTTTTCTTCGCACAGTAGACTAGACCTGATAAGAGAGGGTACATTTAGTGTTTTCCTTCCTGCTCAGGCTTGGGAAGAGGAGGAGTCTAGGAGATCTGGCCAGTCTCCAAAGGCTTACGTAGTTTTCCCAGGTCTGAGAGGAGGGGACACGCTTTTGTAACGGATGGCTCGGGGCTTCAGAGAATTAGATTGAAATCTGCTGGACTTCAGGCTGGAACTTGGCGCCAGTTGCCAGTCTCCTGTGTGGGTAGATAATCTCTTTCTTGCAGTTGACTGGAGTCATCAACTTGCAGACCCCAGAAAGATGAAGCTGTAAATAGTTTCTCACACGGTGAAGTATTTGTTTTGCTTTGCATTCAATATCTTATCAATATCTTATATAAATATAACCTGCTGTGTACATTGCAACTGAGAAGTACTGAGATATATTTTGTTTTAATGCTGTGACTACTTTTGTGCTTGAAATCTAATAATTCGTCCCTCAAGAACTTGTGGGTGGGGAAGAATTAACAACAATAAAGGTCTTCTTTGAACTCAGAAGTGCATTCTTGATATGTTCTGTAAGCTCTGATTACAAGATAAGAAGGAAAGCAGAACAGCCATCCCACTGGAATCCCCCCTCAAGTGCAGGTGCTAGCAGTGCTCCATTTCCTTGCAAGTGGGTCTTTTCAAACAACTGTGGCCATGGCTTCAGGGATGTCCCAGCCTATGTTTTCCAACGTGTTGTCCAGAGTGTTGTCTGCCCTGCTGAAACACATGGGGAGCTACATTGTTTTCCCTCAGGTGGAGGACTTGCCTACAGTGAAAGGTGACTTCTATGCCATGGGACATATCCCCAACATAATAGGTGCCATTGATGGGACCCATGTAGCTTTGGTTCCCCCCTCCCGACAGGAGTGAACAGGTGTACAGGAACCGGAAGAGTTATCATTCGATGAATGTACAGATGGTATGTTTGGCAGACCAGTACATCTCCCATGTGAATGCCATGTTCCCTGGCTCAGTGCATGACGCCTACATCATGCGGAATAGCAGCATCCCTTATGTGATGGGTCAACTCCAGAGGCACTGGGTGTGGCTATTAGGGGTCTCTGGTTACCCCAACCTGTCATGGCTACTGACCCCAGTGAGGAATCCTAGGACCAGGGCAGAGGAACGCTACAATGAGGCCCATGGGCGGACTAGGAGGGTGATCGAACGCACCTTCGGCCTCCTGAAGGCCAGGTTTAGGTGACTCCATATGACAGGTGGATCCCTATTCTACTCACCAAAGAAGGTGTGTCAGATCATCGTGGCCTGCTGTATGCTTCACAACTTGGCTTTGCGACGACAGGCGCCTTTTCTGCAGGAGGATGGTCCAGATGGCGGTGTTGTGGCAGCTGTGGAGCCTGTGGACAGTGATGAGGAGGAAGCAGAGGAAGAAGACATTGACAACAGGGATGCAGTCATCCAGCAATATTTCCAGTGAAACACAGGTGAGAATACATTCCTGCCTACTACAAGTACTTTTACACTTCTACCTCTATCCCGTCTGTCGATTTCACCCAGTGGATAGTCACTGAGTTGTCACTTTCCCTCACGGTTTCACAGGTGTGGTTTCCAACGTGTATCATCTGCTTAGATTCCTCATGGACTAGAGCTGTGTGACATAGGTATGTTGACATTACTATTTCCTGGAAATTCTGTCACTGTAATTGCAAATACACTATTTCTAAATCACAGACATACTCCAGATCTTTTGGTGCTTTAGGTGTGTTTATTTATATACAAAATATTGGAGGGGGAAGTTAAATGGTGAGGGTTGATGGCGGAGGAGTGTCCATGGCAGAGTTCAGTCTATTTGTCTCATAGGTGCATTGCCCATATAGGCATAGGAAGTGGAGCTGGGGCAGTTCCAATATGGACAGGGTGGCAAAATGGGACAGTGGGTTGACAATTAGGGTGGTCTCATTTCTTGGCGGGGGTCTTGGCATCGTGCTCTGTCTTGTTCCTGGATCTCAGGGACCGCTTGCGGGGTGGTTCTCCATCTGCAGGGGGGGGTGCTGGTGTGGTGGTCCTGTGGCGGTGCCTCCTGTCCACTAGCGCCGGCGGAGGTAGTGGGCAGTTCATCGTCCATGCTAGTGTCAGGGGCCCCTTGGAGTGCCACAGTGTCCCTCCTGGTGTTGAGTATTTCCTTCAGCACCCCTACGATGGTGCCCAGGGCGGAGCTGATGGTTCTGAGTTCCTCCCTGAACCCCAAATACTGTTCCTCCTGCATGCGCTGGGTCTCCTGAAACTTGGCCAGGACCATTGCCATCGTCTCCTGGGAGTGGTGGTAGGCTCCCATGATGGAGGAGAGGGCCTCGTTGAGAGTGGGTTCACTTGGCCTGTCCGCCCCCTGTCGCACAGCAGCCCTCCCAGTTCCCCTGTGTTCCTGGGCCTCCGTCCCCTGGACCGTGTGCCACTGCCCATGCCCCCAGGTCCTTGTTGTTGTTGGGGTGGTGGGTTATCCTGGGTTCCCTGTAGTGGTGGACACACTGCTGATTGACGTGTCCTGGGGACGGAGGTATGGGCCCGCTGGGTGGGTGCTGTGCTGGTGTTACCAGAGGGTGGAAGGTCTGTGGTGGCCTGTGCCTGTGTGAGGGGAACCGACTGTCCTGAGGCCCACAATGGGTCGGGCTGGTCATCTGGATCCAGTTGGACAGAGCTGCTGTCATCACTGTGGGCCTCTTCTGTGGGTGGGGTGGAGATGTCTGGACCCTCCTGTCTGGTGATGTTGGGTAGTCGTCCTGCAGGGGTGTAAAGGCATAATTATTGCATCTGTGTGTGTCATGGTGGGCAATGGGTGGGTGACCATATACCCCAGTGCTTGCATTCCTATGTGGGGACTTGTGTGATGATGGTTTAGGGGGGGTGTATGGGTATGTGCAGTGGGCATGGTTTAGTGATGGGTGTCAATGTGTTGGTGTTGCATGCAGGGCTTGGTGTTGGGATGTGTTGTTTGTGATATTAGTACATTTGTGAGGAATTGGAGTGATAGGGGAGGGGGCGAGGGTGGGAGTCTGTGATAGCATGCAGGTAGGGTGGGGGATATGGTAGTTAAAGGTTTGACTTACCAGAGTCCATTCCTCCTGCTACTCCTGCGAGGCCCTCAGGATGCAGAATTACCAAGACCTGCTCCTCCCATGTTGTTAGTTGTGGGGGAGGAGGTGGGGGTCCGCCGCCAGTCCGCTGAACCGCCAGGTGGTGTCTGGAGACCACGGAACGCACCTTCCCCCGTAGGTCGTTCCACCTCTTCCTGATGTCATCCCGATTTCTTGGGTGTTGTCCCACTGTGTTGAACCTGTCGACTATTCTTCGCCATAGCTCCATCTTCCTTGCAATTGAGGTGTGCTGCACCTGTGCTCCAAATAGCTGTGGCTCTACCCGGACGATTTCCTCCACCATGACCCTGAGTTCCTCATCTGAGAACCTGGGGTGTCTTTGCCGAGCCATAGGGTGGTGTAGGTGATGTGTGGGGTGGTGTGTGTGGTGATAACTGTGGTGATATGTAGTGGTGTGTGGTGTTTTGTGCGCGGAAGTTGTGTGGGTGATGGTGTTGAGTGCCTGTGGATGGTAGTTTGTGGATGCTGGTGTCTCTCTCTGGCCTTCTCTCTGTAATATTGGTCGTAGGGGTTTGTGGGTGATGTTGGTGTGTGTTTTATATTGTAATGGGTGTGTGGGAGTGGTGTGGTGTGTTCATGTGTATCAGGTGTGTGTATTTCGAATTGTCCAATGTGGCGGAGTTTTGTATGTGTGTGTGTACTTTGAGTGCAGCGGTGTGTACCGCCAATGGAATACCGCGGTTGAAAGACCACCGCATGGATTCGTGGGTCGTGATAGCATGGGCGTATTTCTGTTGGCATGACGGTGGAGGTTTTGTTTTCGCCAGTTTATCACTGACCTTTGGTGTGGCGGACTTGTGTGGGTATCTGAATTTTGTCGGATTTCGAGATGTGGGTCATAATAGCTGTGGCGGAATTCCGCGTCCGCGGCGGTATGTTGGCTGTCTTCTGCACGGCGGTAAGCGGCTTTTACCGCCAATGTTGTAATGACCACCTATATGACTCCAAAAGCTCCTTCCGTAGTCTGAGGGTGGGAGATAAAGTGTTGGTGTGGTTGCCCACTTGTGAAAACTAATTACTTGCCTGATGGCAAGGACCCTATGAGGTAATAGAACAAATCAATCCCACCATGTACAAACTTGAAATACCCCCGGGTACCGGACGGGAACAAATTTATCATATTAATCTTCTGAAGAAGTGGTGTGAGTCGACGGACGAACACCCCACTCTGTACATAGCAAAAGAACCTAAAGAAGACATACCCATCCACCCCCTCCCAACTAGTTCATGGGCTAACAGTCCTATCCCTCATTTAAATGCTGCCCTCTCTGAATCCAAAGTTAACCAGCTTAAAACCCTTGTCAGGGACAATCTAGATGTATTTTCAAAAACTCTGGGATGAACTTCATTAGTCCAACACTCCATTCGCACCAATACAAACACTGTTTCCCGACAAACATCCATACCGCATCCCTGAGGCAAAAAAACAGGTCATAGAACAAGAAGTCAAAGCTCTGTTAGAAGCTGGTATAATTGAGCCATATACCAGCCCTTGGTGTTCCACGGTAGTATTAGTACCAAAACCAGATGGAAGCACCAGATTCTGTGTTGATTTCAGGCGAGTCAACGCATTATCACAGTTTGACTCTTACCCAATGCCACGCAAAGACGAACTCTTAGATCGTTTAGGCCAAGCCCAATATATGTCCACCCTGGACTTAACGAAAGGGTATTGGCAGATTCCGTTATGCCCAGAAGATAAGGAAAAAACATGTTTGCTTCTCCCTCTGGCCTTTATCACTTCACGGTTCTTCCGTTCGGGCTACATGGAGCTCCTGCCACCTTCCAACGGCTTATTGATAAGATACTCAGACCATATCACCAGTATGCTGCAGCATATCTGGATGATATAGTGGTCTATAGCACTACTTGGGAGGAACATTTAGAACACCTAAGATACATATTACAGGCCCTGAGGGAAGCCAACCTCACAGCTAATCCGGAGAAATGTAAGTTAGGCCACGCGGTAATTAAGTACTTGGGCTATGTACTAGGAGAAGGAAACATAAAACCGCAGATAGAAAAATCCAAGCGATCACCCAAATACCCCTCCCCATACAAAAAAAGATGTACGGGCCTTTTTGGGCCTTGTAGGATATTATCGAAGATTCATACCCCAATTTTCCACTATAGCAGGGCCCCTTACGAACTTATTGAAGAAAACATGTCCTGCAAGTTACCTACCCTCTCTGCAGCTGAAGTAAAGACTTTTGAGACTTTGAAACACTTCCTGATGTCTGGTCCGATTCTATGTTGTCCCGACTTCACCAAGCCTTTTGTGGTACAGACCGATGCCTCGGATGTGGGACTGGGGGCGGTGCTATCACAAGAAAAAGGGGATAAGGCTTTGCATCCCATTGTGTACATTAGTCGTAAGCTCCTTCCTCGGGAGCAGCACTACCCCACCCTAGAAAACGAATGTTTGGCGATCAAATGGGCAGTGGAATCCCTATGGTATTATTTGGCGGGAAAAACTTTCACACTATTGACAGACCATGCTCCATTAACCTGGCTTGCCCAACACAAAGACACCAACGCTCAAGTGCTCCTGTGGTTACTCTCACTCCAGCCTTTTTCCTTCCAGATTTGTCATTCCCCTGGTGCCCTCATGACGAATGCCGATTACCTGTCTCGGTATCCGGGTCCAGAGCGCCTCTATCAGCCGCTCGCTAGGGGGAGTGTCTGTGACGGGCCGGCGCTACCAAGCCCATCCGTGTAGGCAGCATGTGCTGTTGCTGCCGCCTCCAACCTGGAACTGGAGGACGGAACAACCAGTCCCCTTGGACTTCCGGGGCTAAAGGGGCAGTGGTGACCGGTTCGCGTGCCTGAGAGCAAAGAAAAGGAAAGAAGACGAATGGCGGAGGGAGAGGAGAGAGCGTAAGAAGCAGGAGGGACGAGGAAAGAAGATGGACGGCAGACATGGACACCGGTGAAAAGCCAGGATGTGAACGGAGGTGAAAACCAGACGGAAAGTGCCCCGGAGGTATCCGCAGTACTGACAGCGGCGCAGAGGTGCACCGCGAAGCTTCCAGCCACGCTTCAGGAGAAGCGCGGCTCACCCAGGTGCATCCATAGACCGGCTTAGGGGAAAAACAAGGGCGGCTGGGAGGAGGAACGGGAAGGAAATAAGAGGGGGAGTGGGAAGGAAAGATGTGAAGGAGTGGGAAGGAAAGACGTGGAGGAGCGGGAAGGAAATAAGAGGGGGAGTGGGAAGGAAATAAAGGGGAAACAAGAGGGGGGAAGTAGGAGAGAACAAACGAGGACAACGCTAACTAGAAAAGAGACAACAGGAGAGTAGCCAGGAAGCCAACAAACAGAAGAAGAACTGATGAGAGACTGGAAAACAAAAAGGGGTCAAAGAGAGAGAGAAAGACCCAAGAGTGTCAAGAAAAAGAAAGAAAACAGTATACCAGGAAGTTGTGAGCAGGGAGATAGACAACCCAGGAGCCAGCAACGACGAACAGATGAGAACTAAATAGACGACAAAGAACAGGAAAGTACTAGAGAAGAAAGAGAGAAAAACCCTTCAGACAACAGAGATAGAAAATAGGGAAGAGGAGTAAAACAAAGAACATGGAAACTTATCTATGCTTTATCTTGTTCTTCCCCACATGCGCCTCCTGGGAGCCCTGGAAGAAAGAGAACAAGAGAAGGAGACTTGAAATCCAGCGGATGATAGACGAAGATTGAACAGTACAGCATATGTAACTTATACGTCACGCCAGTATCAAAAGAGTTAAGAAAAGTCACCTGAACTCATATCCCACTGCCTTTGTGTCGTCACTGACATACCCGGTGACAGGTAGACACTAAAGGGGTGACATTTACTATTCCCACTCCAATTTAAATCAGTTTGGGGAAAGCGTTGGGCGCTAAGTGACATTTACTAATCCCATGCAAACCTTTACAAATTTGGAGAATGTGTTGGACACTAAAAGGGTAACATTTACTTTTCCCTCTCTCATCTACACCAATTCAGTGAAGTCACTGAGCACTAAGGGCCTAGTTATGAGTGTGGCGGTCTTCGGACCACCACAGTTGTGGCAGTATGACTGCCACATTATCAGGTTAGAGGGCAGCCCCCACCAACCTTCCTCTGTCCCCACTGGGATCAGAGATCCTGAAGGGCTGACCGTGGTGCAGGTTGAAATCGACCAGGGCATCCCTGAAGTCAGCACCACCCTGCTGATTACAACCTGGTTCTCCTCCAGCCTTTTCATGGCAGTGAAACTGCCATGAAAAGGCTGGTGGGAACATGTGCAAGGGGCACCATTGCCCATACAGTGGTTATGAGCAGTGCAGGGGTCCCCCTGTGAAGCACCCTCGGTGCTGATGCCTCCTGCGAATTACAAGCCAGCAACAATGCTGCTGCTACTTTCCCGCTGGGCTGACCGGCGGAAACCTTGATTTCTGTTGGTCAGCCCAGTGGGAAAGTCTTAGAGGGGCTGGTGGGGAGGTAGCCAGCGTGGTGGCAACCACCCTGTCGAGAATTTGGCAGACTGGTGTTCCTGTCCACCAAACTCATAATCGGGCCCTAAATGGGTGACATTTACTTCTCCCACTCCAATCTATACTAATTTGGAGTAGATGTTGGACACTTAAGGGGTGACATTTACTATTCCCACTCCAATTTAATCAAATTTGAGGAAAGTGTTGGTCATTAAAGGGGTGACATTGACAATTCCCACTGCATAAAAAAATAATTCGGGGAAATTGTTGGACACTGAGGGCCTCACTATGAGCTTGGTGGTTCGACGGTAAGACAGCCATGGTAGTGGCCACCGTGTTAAGAGTCACACAGCTAAGTCCTCCAAAAAACAGCCAAAATTCCAAAACAGGACACTGAAGGACAGAAAAGGGCTGATCCCACCACCAGCACTGCCAGTGTGACAAAAAGCATCCAACTATTATGATCCACAAATCACGAGAGCCGTTCTTCCATGGCGGGAAACCATTGGCAGTGGGAACCACGGCTGTCTGAACTCACTTCAGTCAGAACACTGCACCACACTGGACAGTTTGAATGACCCACACCTGACACACATTCACACACCAGACACACCTACACACTGCACATTATAACACACCCCTACACAACCCACAATCCTTTGCAACCAGAACGCCACACACAGCCACAGACAAGTAGCATTTTAGAGAGCTATAAAAAGCAAGATTAGGCACCCATACACATTTCCCTACGCACACATCCGAGCACAGCATACACAACACAAAGGGCCTGATTACAACTTTGGAGGAAGGTGTTAATCCGTCCCACATGTGACGGATATACCACCAGCCGTATTACGAGTCCATTATATCCTATGGAACTCGTAATACGGCTGAAGGTATATCCGTCACATTTGGGACAGATTAACACCTCCTCCAAAGTTGTAATCAGGCCCAAAATGTACTACCACACAAAATAGAAAACAACCGTCACCCACTCACAGCAACCACACCTCATCACTAACATTTTTCAGCCTTTTTACACTACCTCACCATCTTTACCACCACTACCATGTCCCAACAAAAACATCCACGTTTCACTGATGATGAGTTGAGGGTCATGGTGGACGAAATTGTCAGGGTAGAGCCACACCTATTCAGAGCACAGGTCAAGCAAACATCAATAGCCAGGAAAATGGAGTTGGGGAAAAGGATAGTTGACCGGGTAAATGCTGTAGGCAGCTACCCATGTACAAGGGAGGGCATCAGGAAGAGGTGGAACGACCTCAGGGATAAGGTATGTTCCATGGCATCCAGGGACCAGCTGGCCGTCCTCAAGACTGGTGATGTGCCTCCACCCCCCCCCACTTTCACATCATAGGAGGAGAAGGTCTTGGTCATCATGCATCCTGAGGGCCTGACAGGAATACCTGGTGGAATGGAGTCTGGTAAGTCACTACACCATTCATGTCACCAAACCTTTTGTCTTGCATGCTCACTGATCACCTTTCCCCCACCTCAATGACCAAACCACCCACCACCCCTGTGTTCAAATGTCGAAATACCCCTCTCTGGCATGCCATATGTAAACCAATCTCACCTGGGGCCACAGTGTTTGCCTATGGGAGGTGAAATACAGGGACTGACAGCACTACAACTCCCAGAAGGCACTGTTACACCTGTACGAAAACCATAACAGTGCACTAAATTTAAAATGTCTTGCATGTGAATCTAACAAAGTAACTCATCCTGAATGTTCCACCATTTAACAGTTCATGGCAATGACAGCAATGCAGTGGCCCACTACCAGTACCATTACAAGCAAATAACAGCTACAGCTGTGTCCTATACCAAACCTGCCTCTGAGAAAAGCTTCCTAATAATGCCATATACTCACCTGAGGGGAACAACTGAATGGCAAACTGGATTCACTTGCTGTACATCCTGGACGAGGTCAAATGGTAACTTTTATTTTGTGTGCCAGCTATGACATCATTGTGCATTGTTCTGCTTTTATCTGAATTAACAATGCCATCCACCTTAATAGGAAAGAAATCTAGATTGTCCTGTCTTTACTCAGACAAGATATGAGGGTATCAACAGTTATCTAAACACTAACATACTCCAAGAGCTTGTAGTTTGAAACATGCTGTATGCAATCACAACTTTCTGGGTCCCACATTGCTCTAACCCAGTTTTAATAGCAGCTGTCATTGTCATTTCAGGGGATCATGTAAAGGCAGCGTATGCATCTCACATACCATTTTTAGTTGTCAAATGTATACATCACCTGTTGCATCACTTACAACAACTGTGTGTTCCACTTCTCCTTCAGGAAACCTTGCCATTCTCAATGAGGAAAGGACACCAGAGACTGCCACTACCTGTAGGAAAGTAGCCTCTTTCTGGCTTGGTTACCCCCACGTTTGGCCTGTTTGTCAGTGTGTTTGACTGTGTCTACTGGGATCCTGCTAACCAGGACCCCAGTAGTTATGCTCTCTCCCTTAAATGTGGTTGTTGGCTACTGTTAACACAGTATTTCACCCACAATTGGCATACTGGTGCCCCCTTATAAGTCCCTAGAATGTGGTACCTAGGAACCCAGGGCATTAGGGTTCCAGGGGATCCCTATGGACTTCAGCATATATTTTGCCATCCATAAAGAGCCCATGCAAAGGATTCTGCAGGACTGCCATTGCACACTGCGTGAAAAGGTGCAAGCCAGCACCCTTTCACTGCCATTTATATTGTACCAGGTAACTTATGAGTCATCCCTATAGCAGGCCCTCCAGCCCTGAGGGCAGGGTGCAGAGTACCTGTGTATAAGGGCACCGCTGCACTAGCAGAGGTGCCCCACGACCTCCAGGACCATTTTACTGGACTTCGTGAGTGCTGGGATGCCATTTTACGTGTGTACTGGACATAGGTCATTACCTATGTCCAACTACATAGTTGGTAACTCCAAACATAGGCATGTTTGATATCAACCATGTAGGAATCATATCCCCATACTTTTGCAAGCATTGGTTGCATGATCCCATGGACTCTGGGGGCTCCTTAGAGGACCCCCAGTACTGCCATTACAGCCTTAGGAGGTTTTCCAAGTAGCCCACAGACAGGTTTCTGCCGTCCTGTTACTTGAAAGGCTAGAGCCCAGGAAGGCCGAACAAAGGATTTCCTTTGGGAGAAGGGTGTTACACCCTCTCCATTTGGAAATAGGTGTTGCAGGCTTGGGAGGGGTAGCCTCCCTAACCCACTGGAAATGTTTGAGGGGCACATTTGGTGCCCAGCTTGCATAGTCCAGTCTACACCGGTTCAGGGACCCTCAGTCCCTGCTTTGGCGCAAAACTGGACAAAGGAAAGGGGAGTGACCACTCCCCTGTCCATCACCACCCATGGGGTGGTACCCAGATCTCCTCTAGAGGGTGTCTGGGTTTTGCCATCTTGGATTCAAGGATTGGCAGGGAACTCTGGGAGCACCTGAGTGGCCAGTGCCAGCAGGTGATGTCACAGCCCTTCCCTGATAGGTGCTTACCTCGTTAGCTGATCAATCCCCCATTCAGGGCTATTTAGGGTATCGCTTTTGGGTGGTTCCTCTGATTCGGATTGCAAGAATCCTCTCCATCCTCCACTTCAACTTCTCACTGAAGAAATTGCACCCTCCAGGAACTCTACAAACGGCAACAAAGAAGCAAGATGCCTTTTGCAACATTGTATCTTCAGCTCCTGCCAGCAACTGCAACTTTTTCCCTTTCGTGCATCTTCTGAGGACAGCCCATCTTCAGCTTACGCCAGAAGAGCGAAGAAATCTCTCTTGGGGTGAAGGAGTCACTCTATTGCTTCTGCAGGCACCTACTGCAATGATTACCGGCTGTGTGGATCCCCTCTCCTGCTGAGCTGCATGTATCCTGAATCAGGGGTGGTGGACTAAAGTGGTCCCAATGGCCCTCACATCTTACTGTCCAAATTTGCTGGAAGTAAGAGCTGGCCTTCCTACGAAAGACAGTACCCCCGTACACCGCTTGTTTTGCAGTTGCCAAGGATTGTTGGCATCCTTCCACAATGTTCTTCATGCATCTTGCAGCTGCAGCCCCAGGAACTCTATCCTGCAACACACAGCTTCTTGAGAGGTTATCCGTTGACGTGGAAGCCTTTGTCGTAGTTCTGCGTGGGCATCTTTTGCACCTTCCTTGTATCCGTGTTGTGGGACTCCTGTGTGTGCTGCCTGGTCTTCTGTGGGCTCTTTGAGTTGCTGAGAGCCCCCTTCGACTCCGCCTCCTGAGTAGAGTCCACCTGGTCCTTCCTGGTCCCGGGCAGTGCCATTTTCCGCTAACCACGAGCTTTGCGTGTGCCAAGACTGGTTGGCAGACTTCTGCGATGCAAACTGGACTGCAATCTTCCATAAGGCGTGGGACATCATTTGCACCAACCAGGAACCCAAAGTCTTCTTGGATACAGTACTGACTGTTCTCCTTCACTGGTGGTTCTTCTTTTGCACCTTCATCCGGGGTAGCAGGGGCTCCTGTTATTCCTGGACTCTTCTGTGATTCTTGGACTTGGTCCCCTTCTTCCACAGGTCCTCACGTCCAGGAATCCACTGTTGGTATCTTGCAATGTTTTTTGGTTCTTGCATAATTCTCCTTTTCGTTTGTGTGTGTGTGTGTGTCCTGGGGAAGTTACTGTGACTTACTCCTGCTTTCCTGGTCACTGGGGTGGGTTCTAATACTTACCTTTGGGGTTTTCTTGTATTCCCAGCTCCCCTGTACAAACCACATTTGCCTGGTGGGAAACCGACATTCGCATTCCACTTTCTTAGGCCCTTATTACAACCCTGGCGGTCGGTGATAAAGCGGCGGTAATACCGCCAACAGGCCAGCAGTAAGAAAAACGGAATCACGACCATGACAGAAACCGCCAACACAGACAGCCACTTTAACACTCCGACCGCCACAGCAGTAGAAACAAACACCGCGGCGGTAACCGCCAACAGGCAGGCAGAAGACAATGTACTGCGCCCACTATTACAAGGCACCAATCCACCAGCTTTTCCAGGCGGTAACAATGCCATCAAAAGCACAGCGGAAACAGTACACAGAAGAGAAACTACTCACCTCTCGACACTCAATGAGGAACCAGGACGCCATGGAGCTCGAGTTACAGGTCCTGCCGATGCTGGTCTACCTCCTCACCTACCAGGAACATCAAAGATGGCGGCGACAACGACGGTGAGTACTGCACCTAGCACACTGGGGAGGAGAGGAGGGAAAAGAGAGTGACACACGCACGCAACACCCCCACCCACAACAACACACACATATCCAATCACATCACAGATACACCCCGCCACCCACTGTTTGGTCCTGGGGAGTGCAAAGCCACAGTCTTTCAAGTGGGTGACATATTCCACTGGTACTGGAGGGGGCTTTGTGCCCAGAGTGCTTCATCCTGCCAAGGACTGTGTTAGTGGATGCTTTTCTCCACTGGTTTTGGAGGGGGATTAGTGCCCAGAGTGCTTCATCCTGCCAAGGACTGTGTTAGTGGATGCTTTTCTCCACTGGTTCTGGAGGGGGCTTTGTGCCCAGTGTTGCAGCACCAGGGATGTGGCAGTTCCCATTCCCTCACTTGGGTGTCTGAGCCATGAGATTTTCTGGTAACAGGTAGCATGAGACTCCATGGAGGTAGAGCCACACTCCACCTTGCGACGACTTAGGCTGCAAACTGCTGGTACTGCCAGTGCTGGTGGTGGTGCCTCATGTAGTGTGTGCAGGGTCCAGGACGTCTCCTGCAACCTCGGACAGCTGCCCACAGGGGATGATGCTGATGTCCGCTGTAGTGGCACTGGCTGGGCACGTCGCGGGGAAGGTGGCGGTGGCTGCAGCGGTGTCTGCGGTGGAGATGCTACTGTGGTGCAGGTGTGGAGGGAGACTCCACAGTCTCCTGCTGCCTCGGAAGGCTGCACACTGGGGGTGATGCTGGTGACTGTAGTTGTGGCAGCGGCCGTACAGGTGGCGGTGCAGGTAGCGGCGCAGGTGGTGGTTGTTATGGCATTGCCCACAACGGTTGAGGTTGCTGGCCTGTCTGGAGAAATGGGGTTCACCAATCCCTCACCCGGAGGCTCTGAGGTGACTTTCCTTCGCTCTTATGTCCCTTCCCACCTTGGCAGTCGCTGCTGGGACCTTGGCACTGTCCTCTGTGGTTCTGGCTGGGTGGGTGGTGCAGCTTTTCTCTCCTGCATGCTGGCCCCTTCTTTAGCTTGGCAGGTGGCAGAATAGGGTGGTCATTGGCTTCAGTAGAGGGCACACTGGCAGCCCTGATGGGTGCCCCCTTCAATCCTCCCGGACTTGCAGGGACCACAGTGGATGACTATTTGGTGGCTGAGGTGCTGGTCTGAACTCTAGACAACCTGGCCCTAGGGGAAGTACCGGGGGAGGTTTAGGGAAGAGGTCAATGGTAACCAGGAAAGGTTTTTGGGACACACTGGGACGGGAAGATGGATGGGGTTTGGGAGTGGAGGATGAGATAGTGGTTATAGGAGGTGTACGTCGGCTGAGTTTGGGTGAAGGTGCATGGGTTGGAGGCAGTAGTGAGGTGGATGGCTGTTGAGTGGGTGTGTGCCGCCGTTTGTGTACTTTGGGAGGAGGGCTCACAGACACACTGGGAGAAGACACAGGGGACGTGTGAATGGAAGTGGGGGTGGTGATTGCACATGGGTGGTGTGTAGTGATGGGCGTGCTGGTGATGGAGGTAGTGGCTGAGGATATAGTGCATACAGGTGTGAGTGGAGACGAGACTGGGAGGGACGTGGAGGACATAGGGGAGGGGGACACTGTGGAGGCAGGGGAAGTTGGTATGTCTGCATGGGGATGGTGCTTGTGTGAGTGCCTGTGGGATGTGTGGTGCTTATGTTTGCCTGATCCACGTTTGTGTGTTGATGTGTATGCATGCTGGTCTGTAGGTGTGCTTGGGATAGGCTGAGGTAGAGGGGATTGGGTCTGGGTAGTGGAAGTTGGAGAGGGGAGGCTGGACATAGGGACAATGGCTGCCATCAGTGCTGAGGCCAGGCCTGAAATGCTCCCTGTTGGGCTGCCACACCAGAATTAATGCCCTCCAGGTATGCATTTGTTTGCTGCAAATGCCTCTCGACACCATGGATGGCATTCAAAATGGTTGACTGCCCAACAGTGAGGGATCTCAGGAGGCCAATAGCCTCCTCACTGAGGGCAGCAAGGCTGACTGGGGCAGGGCCTTAGGTGCCTGGGGAGAAGGAGATTCCCACCCTCCTGGGCGAGCGGGCACGGGAAACACACTGAGGGGCTGCTGGGAGGGTGGTGCTGGTAGGGGGGGGTGGCGGCTGTACCTGTTGTTGTGGTGGGCACAGAGGTGCCTGCCATCACAAGGGAGCTCCCATCAGAGGAGGAGTCGCTGTCACTGGTGTCTCCTCCTGTGCCTGTGGTGGAGCTCCGCTCGCCCTCCATCCCACTGGTGCCTTCAGACTCCATACATTCACCCTCCTGGGCCATGTGGGTTGCAGCTCCCTCCTGCTTCAGTGCCACTGCTCCTCTGCCAGATGATTCTAATGCACACAAGGACAGGGTGACAAAACAAGAAGGGGGGGGGAAAGACAGAGGAGACACATGGTCAATGCCAGCAACACCACTACCGTTGGCGGACACAACACACAGGGAGCAGCCCTATGCACTTGGCCATGCACTAACAGTTTTTAGGAAAATCACCTGCCCATGGGGGAATATGCCTAACCCCATTCGCTGCACACCTGGAACCCACAGGAGCATGACTAGTTGTAGATGGCCACTACCACTTTTGGGGTTGGAGTGTCACAGAGCCAGCTAACAAGGGACCTACCCTAGCAGGTTCACCCTAGCCTAGGGGAACCCACAGCCCACATCCCCCACCCAGACACCTCATAAAACGCGCAGAGTCAGCTGAATGAGACTCTACTCACCCCCTTGTGGCTGCTGTGATGCCCTCAAGCGCCCATCCAACTCTGGATATGCCACCGCCAGGATCCGTAACATCAGGGGGGTCATGGTGCGACGGGCACCCCTTCCACGTTGGGATGCCATCCCGAGCTGGGCCTCCGCCGTCTTCTTGCTGCAGTGGTGCACGTCCTCCCATCTCTTGCAGCAGTGGGTGCTTCGTCTATGATAGACCGCCAGGGTCCTTTGCGATGGCACGCCAAATACCCTTCTTCTGGTGGGCGCTGACCTAGAGGAAAGGTAAAGGAGGAAAGGAAATTACTCTCCCGTCCGGCCCATCATACTCATTGCCCACCAGTTCCCACCCATGCCCTGACACACATACACTCACCATCCTCACATGCAGGCCTCAGCCCCCCCAACAAGTCTCTTGCATCCACAACACTCCATACATTCAAGTCCCACACATCATGCTCACAGTGTACTCACCTGTTTGTCTGGAGGACCGTAGAGTAGCGTGTACTGAGGGAGGACCCCATCCACTGGTCTCTCCAACTCCTCCAAAGTGAAGGCAGGAGCCCTTTCCCCAGACACTGTAGCCATTGTCGCTTCCAGACTCAGGTCACAGCAGCTCTTACAGTGTAGGTCCTCTCCTGTTGAAGGTCAGGTATCAAGTGAGTGAACAGGTATAAAATGGCGGTCACGTCCGCGGCGGTGCTTACCGTCGCCGCCAGCATACATCGACATTGGCTCCTGGAACCCATTGGGCCCAATGAGAACCAATGTTGAATTGCGCGGCGGTCTTCGACCGCCTACCGCAACACTGCACAACACCAGCGCAGTTACCTCATTTCCCTTTTTCCTTCCTTACTGGTCAGGCAGCTGCCATTTCAGGGTGGCATATGGCATGGCACCTAACTGCGTCACAGCACATTTGGGCAGCAATACGGACAGACAACGCCACACACGGATTTACTCACATTAGTGCAAAAACACCTGTGCAACCTATGTAGTACATGACCCTCTGCTCACCATTCTCCTCCATAGGGCACATCCGCTGGGGCAGCTGATGAGATGGCGTTATCCTCTGGTGTACAGACCCCTGGTGGACCTGTCAACAAAGGAAGACAGACACATCATTATCACCTACAGACTTGATCATGCCACAATCCAAGAACTGTGTGCCCAATTGCAGCTAGACCTGATGTCAGCTATCCACCATCCCACAGGTATCCCCCCTCTAGTGTAGGTCCTGTCAGTGCTCCATTTCCTGGCCAGTGGTTCCTTTCAAACAACAGTGGCCATGGTATCAGGGATGTCTCAGCCAATGTTCTCTAACGTGTTGTCCAGAGTGCTATCTGCTCTGCTGAAACACATGTGCAACTACATCATTTTCCCCCAGGTGGAGGATTTGCCCACAGTGATAGCTGACTTCTATGCCCTAGGACATATCCCCAACATCATTGGTGCCATTGATGGTACACATGTGGCATTTGCTCCCCCCCCCGCAGGAATGAACAGGTGTACAGAAATCGAAAAAGCTACCATTCAATGAATGTGCAGATGGTGTGTTTGGCAGACCAGTACATCGCTCATGTGAATGCCAAGTATCCTGGCTCTGTGCATGACACATACATTTTGAGGAATAGCAGCATCCCTTCTGTGATGGGGCAACTCCAGAGGCACCGTGGGTGGCTAATAGGTAAGCCCAAGGTCCCCACAAAATATGAATAGGTGTCTGGGTATGGGGTAGTCCCTAAGGGTTAGTGTATTTCTAACAGATATCCCTCGACATTTACAGGTGACTCTGGTTACCCCAACCTCACATGGCTACTGACCCCAGTGAGGAATGCCAGGACAAGGACACAGGAACAGTACAATGAGGCACATGGGCGAACTAGGAGGATTATTGAGCGGACTTTCGGCCTCCTGAAGGCCAGATTTCAGTGCCTCTATCTAACAGGGGGCTCCCTATACTACTCACCGAAGAAGGTGTGCCAGATAATCGTGGCATGCTGCATGCTGCATGTTGCACAACCTGGCATTGTGACGCCAGGTGCCTTTTCTGCAGGACGATGTCCCTGATATTGGTCTTGTGGCAGCTGTTGAGCCTGTGGACAATGTGGAAGAGGATGCAGAGGAAGAAGATAATGACAACCGAAACAACATCATCATGCAGTACTTCCAGTGAGACACAGGTAAGAGACTGGCACATCTCATCTCATATCTGACTACTGTAGGACATTGAATGAGTCAGCCTTTTTAACCTCTCTGTATGGACCCTAACAGTTCACTTTGGCTTTCCTTTTCAAAGACCTGGGTACCACAATCTGCACTCTGCTATGTTTACTTCTGCCCAACAACTGTCATACTTTGGTATGTGCAAATGAACATTTACATTGATATTTGTCTAAGAGGTTGTAATAATACATTGTTGAAAGTACAGACTGACTCCGGATTGTCTTGTGATTCAAAGGTGTTTATTTAAGTGCTAATAAGTAGTGGGGGAAGTGCAATGGGCTGGGGTGATAGTTGAGGAATATCCATGGTAAAGTCCAGTCTCTTGGTATCACATGTGCATTGTCCAATGGGGCATAGGAGGGGGAGCAATGGCAGTTCATGGTGGACAGTGTGACAGAGTGGGACAGAAGGGTGACATTCAGGTGAGTCCTCTTTCCTGGCGGGACTTCAAGTCCTCCCTGATCCCCAGGTACTGTTCCTCCTGCAGCCGCTGG
Source organism: Pleurodeles waltl (assembly GCF_031143425.1). Taxonomy (NCBI): domain Eukaryota; kingdom Metazoa; phylum Chordata; class Amphibia; order Caudata; family Salamandridae; genus Pleurodeles; species Pleurodeles waltl. The sequence goes on from NC_090444.1 coordinate 1,203,568,522, forward strand.
GTCTCCTGAACTTGGCCAGTACCGTGCCCATGGTCTCCTGGGAATGGTGGTATGCTCCCATGATGTTGGAGAGTGCCTCATGGAGAGTGGGTTCCCTGGGCCTGTCCTCCCCTTTGTTGCACAGCAGTCCTCCCAGCTTCCCTGTTATCCTGTGCCTCTGTCCCCTGAACTGTGTGCCCACTGCCACTAACCCCAGGTCCCTGATCGTCTTGTGTTAGTGGGGTTGCCTGGGGTCCCTGTAGTGGTGGACACACTGCTGATTGACGTGTCCTGCGGACAGTGGCATGGGCCCGCTGAGTTTGTTGCTGTGGTGGTGTTTCCTGAGGGGGAGGTTTAGTGGTGGTTTGAGACTGTGGCAAGGGAACCAACTGTCCAGAGGTCCCTGATGGGCCAGGCTGGTCATCTTGATCCAGGCGTGCAGAGCTGCTGTCTTCACTGTGGCCCTCTTCTGTGGGGGGACTTGATATGTCTGGCACCTCCTGTCCGGTGACGTTGTATAGGGGTCCTGTTGGGGTGTAAATGCATTGTTATTGCATCTGTGTGTGCCATCTTGTGCAATTGTTTTTTTTCTCTCTACTACTGTGCTTGTATTATCGCCTTGGCCCTTGTGTGAGTGGTGATTGTGTGCCCTGGGTGAGTCTCTCCCTTGGACGTGCTGTGGTGATGGGTGTCCGTGCAGGTCTGTGATGGGTGTCCATGCATTGTTGTTGCATGCTGGGCATGGTATTGGGATGTGTGGGTTGTGATAGTGGGGTATATGTGAGGTGGTGGAGTGATGGGGATGAGGGAAGAGGTAGGATGTTGTGATGGAATGCAGGTAGGGTGGGGGATATAGTAGTAAAGCTTTGACTTACCAGAGTCCAGTCCTCCTGCTACTCCTGCGAGGCCCTCAGGATGCATGATCACCAAGACTTGCTCCTCCCATGTTGTTAGTTGTGGGGGAGGAGGTGGGGGTCCACCACCAGTCCTCTGTACGGCTACCTGGTGTCTGTATACCACGGAACGTACCTTCCCCCGAAGGTCTTTTCACCTCTTCCTGATGTCATCGCGTGTTTGTGGATGGGTAGGAGGTTGTGATGGAATGCAGGTATGGTGGGGGATATAGTAGTAATGCTTTGACTTACCAGAGTCCATTCCTCCTGCTACTCCTGCAAGGCCCTCAGGATGCTTGATCACCAAGACTTGCTCCTCCCATGTTGTTAGTTGTGGGGGAGGAGGTGGTGGTCCACCGCCAGTCCTCTGTAAGGCTACCTGGTGACTATATACCACGGAACGTACCTTCCCCGGTAGGTCTTTCCACCTTGTCCTGATGTCATCCCGTGTTTGTGGATGCTGTCCCACTGCGTTGACCCTGTCGACAATTCTCTGCCATAGCTCCATCTTCCTTGCAATGGATGTCTGCTGCTCCTGTGATCCGAATAACTGTGGCTCTACCCAGATGATTTCCTCCACCAAAACCCTGAGCTTCTCCTCAGAAAACCTGAGGTGTCTTTGAGGTTCCATGACGTGGTGTGGGTGATGTGTGAGGTGATGGTTGTTGTAATGTGTGGTGTGATGTGTAGGGGTGTGTTGTGTTTTGTGCGTGGATGGTGTATGAGTGATGGTGTTGTGTGCCTCTGGATGCTGGTGTCTGTCTCTCTGCTTCTTCCAAAAATGCCATTGAAAGGGCTGTGGATAATGTGGGGGTGGGCTTTATAGTGGTGTGTGTATATGTGTCAGGTGTGTGTATTTTGAATTGTCCAATGTGGTTGTGTTTTGTAAGTGTGTGTGTATTTTGAGCGCGGCGGTGTGTACCGCCATTGGTTTACCGCGGATGAAAGACCGCCACGTTGATTCGTGGATCATGATAGTGTGGGCGTATTCTTGTTGGCGTAACGGTGTGGGTTTTGGTACCACCAGTTTATCACTGACCTTTGGTGTGGCGGTCTTGTTTGGGTGTCTGTATAGTGGAGGATTTCTAACTGTGGGCACAGCCCGGCGGTCAGCGGGATTTTCCGCCAGGGCTGTAATGAGGGCCTTAGTATGTGGTTTGTGTTCCCCCGGGCCCATTTCTAACTATTGTGATTTTCACTAATTGCACTGTTTTCTAACTGTTTGTATGCCTATTTCTGCATACTAGTGTATATAATTTGTGTATTACTTACCTCCTAAGGGAGTATAGTCTGTATGGTATTTTTGGTATTTGTGTCACCAAATAAAAGTACCTTTATTTTTGTAACACTGAGTATTTTCCTTCACATGTGTGAGTACTGTGTGACTACAGTGGTATTGCATTAGCTTTGCATGTCTCCTAGATAAGCCTTGGCTGCTCATCCACAGCTACCTCTAGAGAGCCGGGCTTCTAAACACTGCCTACATTTCACAAATAAGGGATATCTGAACCTGGTATAAGGTATAAGGACCATAGGTACCCACTACAAGCCAGGCCAGCCTCCTACACCACCCCTCTGGATGAAGGCCCCCATGAGGAAACCACCCTTGGACGTCTAGACACTGAGGACGAAGCAGGCCCATCAGAGACATCTGGTCAGTCAACAACTGTGAGCCTCACCCTGCCCACATTGACTCCTCCCAGCTCTGTTGCATCTACATCACAGACAACCATTCACCCCCAAACCTGTGTCCCAAGGATAGTCTTTTTCATCATGTGTCCCCCAGTACAGGTACCTGAATCTCCTTATGTCACCCCTGACAATAATGGTCCTGCCACCAGTAGGAGTGGGCACACTAGGATGCATGGGATAGATGGTGTGGACCAGATGAAGGGGGCTTCAAGGGGCACAACTGACCTGGAGACCACCTCCCAGGTCTTGGGAGCCTACCACAATTCTCAAGGCATGATGGGCCAAGTACTGATCATGATTGGGGAGATCCAACATCTGCAGAGGGACAACCACCAGGAAGCCATGCAGCAGTGCAGGCCCAAAATGCCATTCTGGCTTTCATTGCTGGGGTGCTGAGGGACATGAACACTACTCTGAGTAGGGTTTGTACCCAACAGCAGGCCTCTCCGCTAGCAATGAGGCATCAGGCCCTTCTATATGTGTGGCTGCTAATGGAATGGAGGCCCTGCCAGGGGAAGGTAATGCTCCAGACACTCCACCCTTTGTAGCAGAAGAACCCCCTGCAAATGTGGACATCTACCCAGACATTCCATAGGAGCAGATACCAAGACCAGACCCAATGCCAAGAAGTCAACATCTCCTGAATGGTTCTCCTTGTGTGTCACAGATATACCCTGTTGACTGTTCTAAAACCTAACTCAATTTTCTTACGGTGCAAGGACACTCAACTTATGTTGCCAAATGATGTAACAGTTACGCTGTTGATTTCATCCACCATGACTGAACCCTTTTCACTGTTAACTTTGTTATTTCTGTTTCAAAGCACTACTTTTGTTGTGAACTATCCAATTAATACCACTTAACCACATATCCTGTGTAAGAGTGACATATCAACCAGATACAACTTCCCTATATGCAACTATTGTAGCAAAATGTTCCTCTCCAATATTAAACCTTTGTTATGGCTATCACACATGTATTGGATAACCAGGATACATATAACATTGGGATTGTAACATAGACATGACACAAATCACCTGTGTTGTACATCTCCATATATTTATTTGGAGAATGGCAATTAGCACATAGTGAAGTACTGCTGTGGACTTCAGTGTTTCAGCTTAGGTGTCATTCACTACCAACCCACAGGATACAGAAGTTAGGGACATGTCAGTCTTTCACCATCCCACAAGGCAGACAGATTGGTTCAATGTATCATCAGCTAAAGTGGTGTCACATACACATACCTTAGCTTCCAAATGACTGTAACCCATGAAACAGACAGAGATCAGTACTAATCTCCCCAGTCATGGACCCTCCCAATTACAATGGACTGGTATCTGTAGGCTTGACACTCACCTATATCAGTCTTCAGACACATGCACATTGGTCTGCACTATACACAGGTTTGCCCACATACAACACGAAGCATAATGTTGGTAGTGGGTCTGGATACCACAATTTGATATGTGTTAGACACAAATGGACACAGACATGGCACCATATGAGCCACCTCCAATACAAAACAGGCCTTGTTTGTGGAAAAGGACACTTCCATCCCACTGTCCTGACAATCTGGGCATATAACTCACACACCACAAATCTCATGATAAACAGTACCTGGTTTAATCCATGTCCACTTATCATGTCAATCTGCAGATCCCATCTGCCTGTGACATTGTCTGTTATTTCCAAATGAGGACAAGCCAAACAGCCACTCTGCAAACCTGTGATTGACAAAGATAAGGTATAGGCCAAAGTGGAACACATATATCACATTGCCAATTCATAACTACAAATGTGACTGTGCAGTTTCAAAATTATAGACTATGGTCCATATTTATACTTCAATTATGCCAAATTTGTGTCATTTTTTTTAATGCAAATTCGGTGCAAACCTCACTCCATATTTATATTTTGACGTTAGACACGTCTAGCATCAAAATATAGGAGTTTGCACCATTGTTCGTGTGCGTGCACCAACCGTGCGTCAATAAGATGCAAGGTAGGCGTTCCCATCTATCAAATGGTGCGATCCCCATATTTATCCCCCATGCTAAAATGACACATGGGTGGGAGAAGTGACTAAATAATGGTGCACAGCTTACTTTGCACCATTATTTAACCCCTGAGTCAGACCAGGCGTTAGGGGACCTGTGGACCCATTTCTATGGTTAAACACCATGGAATGGGTCCACAGGTGCCCTCCCAAATCTCCAGAAACACCACCCACACCAGAGGGACACCAGAGGATGGGGGATCTCATCCCAGGTGAGTAGGATAAGTATAGGTAAGTATGTTTCTAATTTGTTTTAGTGCCATCAGGGGCCCTAATTTGGGGCGAGAGGGTGCAATGGCCATGCACAGGGAACACTAGTCCCCTGTGCTGGCCATTGGGGTCGTGGGCATGACTCCTGTCTTTCCTTAGACAGGAGTCATGTTTTTGGTGGTTGTGCGACAGGAAATGGTGCTAGTCTGGTTAGAGGCATTTTTTTGCCTCTACCCAGGCTAGCTTTAATTTTTAATGCACAACCTCCTCCTTCCCTACAGCCACCACCACTCAGCTAGCTCTTTTTTTAAGACACTAGCCCACGTTTAGTGCCGGCTTGCGCCATTCCTTTAATATGGTGCCCGGCTGGCTCTGTAGAATGGAGCAAGCCGGTGCTATACTTTTTTGCTGCAAAACTGTGTTTGTGCAGTTTTTTTGACAAAAAGTATAACTCTGGACATATATACATAACAGTTCTTTACACAACTCCAACATTCACATGTTGGTGGAATGGTATGTGTAGTCAGTCATTTGGCTTGCTCTCAAGGTGTATGTCCCTATCATGGTAACCTCAGAAGTGGTTTGAACTTTATGTGGCCTTCATGTACATAACAGGTGTCCATTGTATTTAAGGTGTTGGTATGCTACCTGTGGTTGTCTGTGGGTAAATCCTGTCGGCTAAGTAGGCCCCTATAAGTGTACATGACTTTGTTTTTAGGTGGAAAATGGCTAAGATGAGTAGGTCTACAAAGTCTGTATAATCATTTTCTACAAATCTATTGGTACATGTGTTAGTGAAATGGATTTAGACTCTATCATACTCCAAATTTGGATATGCCAATTAGAGTATATGCATGTGAGCAATTTCAATTGTGAAAGTTGTAAACACTGTGACGAGATGTTTTTGGCTTGTATGCAACATGCTGTCTTGTGTTTAGCATTTGATGAGGTTCCTTTTATGGAACATGACATCAGGTCATGTTATGAGGATGTGTAGATTTGGAGTCGGTGTTATGTGGAAATCAATGTTACCACTATATCCCATAGCTTGATTGTTGTTTATGATATTGGTGTGGATAGGGACCCAAAATCATGTTACCAAGTCAGCTTGTGTTGGAATGGTTAGTGTGATGGCTGTACTGATAGGATGGTATTATTGTTGTGAGATAGGTGGTTTATGTGGTGTGAGACATAGTTGTTATATAGGGGTGTGGATCGTATGTTGTTGTGCCATGATGATGCCTCAGCAGTTAGCCCTGCTGCCCTCAGTGAGGAGGCTAATGACCTCTTCAGGTCCATCTCTGTGGGTCAGTCGACCATTGTGACAGTCATCCAGGGATCGGCAACTCAGATACATCAGAGTAATGAATTCCTGGAGGGCATTCAAGTTGCACTGGCTGGCCTAAAGAGATCCTTTCAGGCTCTGGCCTCCACACTGATGGCAGCCAGTCATCCTTAGTCTACTGTCCCACCTCCACCTTCCTCTTCCCAATCCCAAACTCCTGGGATGCTGCAGGCAGCCTATGCTGATGGACGGCCAAGAGATTACTAGAAGGAGGAAGGCTACCCACAATAAAAAGCGCTTAGGCAGCAGAATTGATAGCACTTACAAGGGCATGCAAATTGGCAGAAGGAAGATCGACAAACATTTACAAAGACAGCCAATATGCTTTTGGAGTCACACATGACTTTGGCCGGTTGTGGGCAATGAGAGGATTCCTCACCTCGGCAGGCCAACACAAACAACATACATCATTGATTGCTGACTTGTAAAATGAACATTTCACACCTCTGCTAGGGATTACATTTCCATGGGGAATGCTCTTGTTGACAAAGAAGCACAAAGAATAGCACTAGGTGGATGTGACTATGAAATGGTGCAGGTCACACCTGTCTCACTGGTTAAGGAAGAAAGCACATATTTTGATCCAAAAAGTGTATCACAGCAGGCCGGGATTAAGAATTAGAAGAATGGAAGAGGTGTGGTTGCAGAGAAGATAAAGAGGGAATTTGGGTTGCCCCAAATGGTAAGATATGTCTGCCATCCATGTTACTTCCCTCTATGGCACGCTTTTTCCATGACCCATAGCTTGTGGTGAGAGATGGGATGATACAGCTGTTTTCCCAGTGTTGGTTCAATACCAAATTTTGGCAATGTGTAGAACATTTATGTAAAAAATGCACCATCTGTGCACAGTACAACACTGGAAAGGGTACACCAACTGCTCCAAGCCTTTTCCCACCACCACACGGACCCTTTGAAAGTCTTCAAATGGACTTTATTGAAATACTCCTGCATACAAATTCAGGTACGTCCTGGTGTAGTTTGCATGTTCAGCAAGTGGGCGGAAGCATACCCCGCCAAGAATTGTGATGCACAGACAGTGGCTAAATGTCTTTTGAAAGAGCTGATACCGACTCTTTTAAGCTCTGACAATGGACGGGGATTAATTTCACATGTTATTCAGAGCCTTTGCAAATGGTTAGGAATAACACAGAAGTTACATTGTGCGTACCATCCACCTGCAGCGGGAGCTGTTGAGCTGTTGAGAGGAAAAATGGGGTACTAAAGAACAAAGTAGGAAAGATATGTGCCACAACTGAACTATCTTGGATTGATGCACTGCTGCTGGCATTGCTTGCTATGAGAAATACCCCTGACAGGGCTACAAAATTGAGTCCCCATGAAGTGGTATTTGGGCGCCCCATGCACACACCAGGCCATGTGTCAATCGTGCCACTGGTAGTCACAGATGATCTATTGCTACAATATTGCAGAAAAATAACAGAGACATTATGTTATCTCCACCGCCAGGTGCTGCAGGCCTTGCCAGAAGAAGAAACACCACCAGATCACGGACTGCAGCCAGGAAACCGGGTGTGGGTGAAGACCCACACCAAACGCCACTGCCTACAACAAAGGTGGAAGAGGCCCTATCAGGTCCTACTAACAACAGCCACAGCCATCAAGTGTGAGGGGCTGAAATCCTAGACCCACAGCTCACACACTAAGAGGGCTGCCAGACCAACAGATCTCCATCAATCACCTGCGGTGCCCATGAAAGCTTCACCACCACCGCAAAGGTATAATCTTCAGTCGACCAGCAACACAAGACAACACTGACAGGACTGCTTGTGCTGCACCTCATACTGGATCGACGAGGTGCACCTCAAAAGAGAAAGGGTGCAAGCGGGTCCTGCCTACATACATCCACCAAGTACCTTGATTGGCGTCAAGTGCTAGTAACCTCTGACACCATTCTGTGAGGTACCACAGAGGGAACAGAAGAATAAAGAACTGAATAAAAGGACCAGACTGTGATATCATTTCATCAATAACGAACATCATGCCTTGAGAAAGAAAGAAGAAAAGAAGTGGCCTTTGGTATTGACTGCCATGTGTACACCAGTTCCAGGAATAATAGTGACAATATTATTGATAATATATGCAAAACAAATAAATGTACCATTTCTAGATCAGGAAAACTAGATGAACAAAGTGAACAGAGGTTGGTGAACACTTCAAAGGAAGGGGGCAGAGGCCGGATGGAAAAGTTAGGAAGTAGAAGACAAACACAATGGAATGAAAATGAAGAAGCTTATGCCGATAACGCATTTGTACAAATGGTTTCTTTATATAAAGAACATGCAAATGTTTCAGATTGCTATATATACACACAACTACCCACCACTACCTGGGAGAATACAAAGTACACACACATTCCTCTTAGCCGATACATTCCATATAATAAGGTACAAAATGTATTGAAGAAAGTAACAAAAAAAGAAAATAAAGAGTACCCATTTTAAGATTAGAAAGGGCAGGAAGACAACAAAAAGACGTGGGAGGAGAGATAATGGATAGGAGAAAGAGAGAAATTAAAGAGTATGTGATTAATTAGTCCCTCGACCTGGAGAGAATGAACTCCTTGATGCTTTCAATAAAGAAAGGAACAAAGGATATGTACAAAATGAGACTTCGGTAGGGATGAAAATACCATCCCTATGAATAAATGAGAAGAAAAAAGCACCTTGGTGATTTCAATATCGCAGTGGCAGCATTCGAGTCAAAAATTCATTGTACAATAAAATATGCACAGCTCTAACATCAGAAACATGTGCGAGCACAGATGTGTCTAATAACATCAAAATAGAGGTGGGGGTCAGCGTAGGCTCTAAGTACTCCAATTTAGATAAAATTCGGGATGGCCCTAAAGGTTTTTCAGTAGGCATATTGGCGCCAAAGGGCATATTTTTTGTGTGTGGAATGTCTGCATACTTTAAGTTGCCAGCAGGGTGGCAAGGCAGCTGCTACCTAGCGTTTGTACTACCTCGCATTTTACATGTGACAGATTTGTCAAGAATAGTACATAGGGACCCAAGGGGGATGAGCAGAAAAAGAACACCCTCTTGGATAGATGAGGCCATAGCCATTGAAGGAGTATTAATGCCGCTTTTAGGGGTCGCACATTCAGAATATCAAATACACAAATTAGCAGGATTAGTTGAAAAATTGGCGAGTTCCACGGCTTCAGCCCTGGGAAATATTACTGAAGAACGAACAGATATGAGAGCTGTTGTAATTCAAAACTTGCATTAGACATAATTTTAGCAAAAGATGGTGGTGTCTGTCACGTGTTCTATCAAGAATGCTGCGTATATATACACCGGACAACAGTGGTAACGTAAGAAGGGCAATGGGGAAACAAAGAGGTAGAAAAGGGGGCAAAAGAAGTGTCAGATCTGACAGATGTAGGAGGAATACTGAGGGACATTGCTGCATGGTCCTGTGGTTGGGGATCTTGGCTGATAGAAGTGCTGGTGGTAGGGATTGTGGCGATAATAACATTATGTGTGCTGATAAGGCTTTGTCCTTCTTTCCTGACAATACTGATGAAGAATATCTGTTGCAGGAATACTGCACATCACTGCCGACCAAGAAGTGAGGGTAGTGCCAGGGGTGGTGACCCTATTGAAATGGTACCCATCCATCATGAAATTTAGTTTGTCATTGAGTATCAGATGGTGGAATGTGGAATCACATTTTCCTGGGACTCATTCTGGGCCTGTTTGGCCCTGTGATACCCAATGACAACTAGGCCTGTTTCTGTTAAACAACTTATAACATCATGAACCGTGCTTTTGATATATTTTGATGTTGCTTGAAATGCATTACGTTGCAAGGCTTGCTATTTCTACAGCCATAATGAGATATCATTGCAGGCTAGCTGAAGCAATTTTCCTTCTCGAAAGTACTATCATGGGCACCCTATTGTTCCTATTTCTCTTTATAGATGTATCACGCGATATTAGACTCATAGGACACATTAAGCAAGTTCCTTGTCAATGACTTACATTAAGCAAGTTCCTTGTCAATGACTTATCTATATATGGTGTGTTATGAAGAATTATTGATAAACAACTTTAGCAATCTTGCAGAAATGATTATGCGTCAATGCCAAGAACCAACTAAATGTATGAATTTGCTTGTGGTTTAATGATATATAAGATCATGTATTACTTCCTTGTTCTGACAGTTCCAGCTTGATCTCTCATTCTATTCAGTCTCTGTGTGCATGTAATAAACTATTTTACTTATCTAAGGAGCAGGCTGGTCTTTTGTTTCTGAGCAGTTTTGGCTGAGCTGATTTAGCTTCAACAACTGTAGTGGGTGTAGCCACCCAAAGGTAGATGCCCCATTGGACACTACTAGGTTTCCCCTAAAATGCCCACTAAATTCAATATTTAGTTGGCATCCCGAGACCAGATAATCAAATTCAACAGACCAGATAATCAAATTCAACAGACAAAAAGAAGACCAACATGAAGAAGATCTAAGGCACGAGAACTGTAGACCGACTGCACAAAACAAAGCGCCAAACCTTGCCTGCTGCACCTAGGACCTGACAATCGCCACTGAGGAGCTTCTGGAGAGCTGTAAAAACTTTAAAGAACCCAGAGGACCTCCAGGCTTTGAAAATCACCCAAGAACTACCTCTAGATTGGAGGTGCCACTCTGCAAAAAAAAAAGAACCAATGAGGGACACTTGACTGACCAGCCACTAACTCCTGAACCGGAAGACGCAGCTGGACCCAATGCCTTGAGACCCTATTGGGTGAATAGCCACAATTTCCAAGTACTTGATTTATTGATTGACCCGGTGACACACCAACGACCGCAAGGAAAAACCCTGCAAGTGTGACAAGTTTGGTGGCACTGCAGTGGTTGAACCGTATCAATACCCTGGGTATTGGTCAGCTGACTTCGGACACCAGGGGAACCAGCCCTCCCAGGGCTGAAAAAAGACCAGAAGAAGGCCCCAGTTGGGAGACTCTAGGAACACCCTGCACCTCCTGCCAGAGTGTCCCCGTTGTCCTGCAAACCACCCTTGAACTGACTTACCTCAAGCTCCAAAGAGCATCTTTGGTCACATCTTCTGGCTCACCAATTTGCTCTGCACCCGGTCGGCTTGTGCCCTGCAATGAAGAACTTGCTGTGCCCTAAGGGTCCCACACCCCTTGCAATCTCGGCACTCCAAGGGGACCTCAAGGAACCACCTCTAAACTTACCTGCACAGATCTTTTCCAAGTGGTCCCCCGAAGTGGCTGTGCTCCAGCTCCAGAGGCCCTTCACCGCTGCTCCTGCCGGAACCAGGAGCCGCTTAAACTTCTCCATCTGGCACAGTGTCCCCACCGATGACCTCGACCAACCGTCAAAGGACGATCTAGGTAAAGCAAGTGTGTGATTTTTTATCTATATTTAAAGGTGACTGTCCATTGATTCCTATGGTGCCTAATTACGCACAAAATAATATTTTTATTGAACTTCAAAAATCCATATCTCAAAAAGTACTTAACTAATTTTGACAATCTTGGTCTGAAAAATTACATAAAAATCTGAAGTATTTTTATCAATTGGTCTCAAGTTATTCTTTCCAGTGTGTGAGTTTCAAGACTGATACTGTGAGTACGACAAATTCTTTGCACTTCTCCAAGATTGGCCCAACAGCTCGACCAAGCTACCTTAAAAATTAGAGCATTAGGTGATCTAGTTTTCACCTCTGTAAACCAACTTGTGGTTGCCTGGACCCCCTGCACAGTGTGCCTAGCTTTGCACAATACATAGAGGGCTAGCCTCCTATATATTCTAACCAACCAGTTGTTGGTTTTGGGGTTACATCTTTGTCATGCATTTCTTTTCCTGGGGTAGAGTTGTTCCTGGCTTGCATTGGTTGTGTGTCAGTATTTGTGTGTGTAGTGCTTGTGGTAACTGTGGTATTGTTTGGGCTGTATGTAAGGTTGTGGGCAGTGTTTTTGTCCCCAGTGATAGGGTGGGTGTTGTGTGATGGGCATATGTCTGTTCGAAACGTGTTGTTGTCATGGTATTGAGTTGTGTTTGTGTTTGTTGCTGTGTTGTGTGGCTTTGTGTGCTTTGACTGTGTGCGTGTTTAGTGCATGGTATGATAGATACGATGTGCTGTGTGTGATGTATATCTCGATTGATAAGTTGTATGGTTTTTTTATTGTGTGTGTTCGTTCCCGGTTGGTTGTACATTGTGTGTATGTGTGATATGTCCCTTTTTTGAGTGCTTACCAATGTACTGACGATGGTGTGTAGTGGTGGTGTTGTGACATGTCCTGGTTTTGTGTGGTATTGTGTGTGACCGGTAAGTGTGTGTACATGCGGTTGCTGTCGTTGTCATCAGCAAAGATTCCAAAGTCTTTGGGGGAGCAGGAGCAGCATGATGACATCTAGTTGTGATTCCGTGGAGGCTCCGGATGAGTTTGGCTTCCTGAAGGCGAGTGTCTCCTTGTATACAGTTTGTTTCTACCTGGATTTCCGTGGTGGTGCAATTGAAGCGGTTATCTTGGTGATGTGCTACCTCGTAATCTGTCCTGTGAAAAAATGCACCCTGCAATAATAATAATAATATTAATAAATCATCTATTTTTAAATTATACTCTTCAACATAAAAATACATATTTTTCAATTATGTTTAAAACAAATAAAATGTAATTTTTATTTAACATTTTTTAAAATAATTTACTGTATTACATTAAATTTCTATATATTGGTTAACTGATTTTTTATTCAAATAGTTATTTGTATTTACAATAATATAAAAATGTGTATACATTTATTATAATCAACATATAGTTTTATTAATGAAAACATTATTATTCATAATTTTTTATTATAACATGATTATTTTATCAGTTTTACAATATTAATTTGCAGACCAGTAACATATTTAATATTACATTTAATTTAAATTGTTCACTTTTTAAAATCTCCCCACCCATTTTTCCTAAAAACCCAATATCCCACTGCTAAATTTATTCAATAAGGTGCATCTTAAGTTTGCACACAAACGCCCAAATCAATTTTGAGGATACTCAGTACTCCCTGTGCTTCTCACCTCAAGAGTGGACCAACCACCAGGGCCGATATTACATATGGGGTGCACTTTCTTTGTTTGCTCAACGGTGCACCTTAAAGCAGGTGTGCCAGGTGCAAACAGGGAAAGTTCACCCTATTAGGCAGAATGCATTTCCTTCAGGGCAGCCACAAACTCATGCTGCCCCCAGGGCAGCACATTCAAGAGAAATATGAAGCAGGTATTTAAAAGCTGCTCTGTGTTTCTCTGTGCAGGCAGCAACCTGCCTGCACTTTTCAGAGGAATTAGAGATCCCCTTGCAGGGGGTTCAGAGACTCATGGCACCCGCCTGCAAAAGAAAGTCTGTGGGGTCCATGAGATCCATTTTGATTCCTCCACAGGACTGCCTTTAGAAGGTGCACTGAAAGTGCCCTTTATTTTTGGCGTACTTTCAGTGCGCCTTTTAAAGGCATGTTTTCCCCACGTCAGTATTATGCCACGGGCGCAAAGGCAAAGATAGTCCCTCATTTGCATGAGGGGCCACGCCCCTTTGCAAATGAGGGAGTGCTGTTGTTATTCCTGGCATCCTTGGCGTGGTCTCCCCTGTTTTATTTCCTCTGCTTCCCATGTTTTGACTGTGTGCTGGGCTCTGTTTTTGCTGGTTTTGTTACTCTGGGAACTTTACCACTGCTGATCAGTGCTAAAGTGTAAATGTTACCTGTATAAATTGCATACGTAATTAGCTTTTCCATGATTGGCACATTTGATTTACTAGTAAGTCCCTAGGGAAGTGCACAATTGAGGTGCCAAGGGCCTGTAAATCAAATGCTATTAGTGGGCCTGCAGCATTGGTTGCGCTGCCCGCATGAGTAGCCCTGTAAACGTGGCTCATACCTGCCAATGCAGTTTCTGCAGTGTCTGTGTGTGCAACTTAACCTGACAATTTGACCTGACAAGTGTACCCAGGCACAAACCTTTCCTCTTTATACATATAAGGCACCCCTAAGGTAGGCCATGGGTAGCCCCCTGAGCTGGGTGCACTGACCTGTACTGATGTGTTCTACATGTCCTAGCAGTGAAATACTGCCAAATTCAGTTGTCATTGTTGCAAAGCCTGTCTCTCTCATAGGTTAACATGGGGGATGCCTTTAAATATCTTTTAAGTGCAATTTCCCTTTGAGAGCAGATGGAGATTTGGAGTTTGGGGTCTCTGAACTCACAATTTAAAAATACATCTTTTGGTAAAGTTGGTTTTTAGATTGTCAGTTTGAAAATGCCGCTTTCAGAAAGTGGGCGTTTTCTTGCTTAAACCATTCTGTGATTCTGCCTGCTTGTGTTCTCTCTTTCAGGGTTAGACTAACAGTTGGGCTGTTTGTGAATCTCCACTAAACAGTGACACAAAGGGGGCTGAGGTGTAGCCTCCATATCCTGATGGGCCATCTGAGCTAGAGTGGAGGATGGAGTGGCCTCTTACACATGAATGGGCTGTGTTTGCCCTCACACAATACAGGCTCCAACCCCCTGGTGTGTGTCTGGGACCAGGCTTGACCAAGGCAGGATCCTGTGAACAACAGAGTCTTTCCTTTGAAGTTTGCCTACTTCAAAGGCAGAAAGGGCTATAAGTAGTGGACCCAAAATCCCAGATTTTTTGGTTACTTCTGGAACCAAGAGGAACCTCTGCCAAGGAGAAGAGCTGAAGAGCTGGAGGAGGAGTACTAACCCTTTGCCTGTGACTGTGCTTTGCTGGGTTGACCTGCTGTTGCTGCTTCTGCTTGAAAGAGGACAAAGACAGAACTTTGTGGTTTATTCCTGCTGGTGAAGTGTCTCCAAGGGCTTAGACTTAGTTTGCCTCCTGTTTTAAAGTCTCAGGGCCATCAACGACCTCCTCTGCTAGCACCTGGACTCTCTGCTGAGGCTCCTGCCCTGCCAAGTGGTGCCCTATCCAGTCCCTGGGCCCTTGAAAGGTGAAGCTGGTAGAACAAGGCCTGAAATCCACGCACAGGATGCCATGCGGGGAAAACTTTGACACACCACCTGAAATGCATCTGTAAAAACGATGCGCCACCCCCCTCACGGCTGAAATCAACACACCACCTGCATTGTTGCTAGAGAAACAATGCAACACCAGCTTGCAACTGCTTAAAATTATGCAAACCCCACGCAGCGTAGTGTTCTATCACTGTGCGGTGGATTTCACACGCATCATCACTGCGCATCAAAATCATTGTGAACCTGCGCGGATCCGAGGACCCCGTCCGGAAATCGATACATCGCTCTCTTGTGGAGAGAAAAAACTACACATCGCCTACCCGAACGGAGAAGAAATAACGCATGGCCTCACTCAGGAGTAAGGAATCGATGCATCGCTAACTTTTCCAACGCACACTCACCCATACAACTTTATTTTCTATGCAAACCAGGTACTTTGTGTAACAACGTTTCCATTGTTTTCTATAGAGTAAGAGTCTTTTTACTTTAAAAATTCAGACCACGTTTGTGTCCTTTTCTTATCACGCAGTATTGCCTATAAACGGTGCTGATTTTTTAGAAAATGTATCCACTTTGTCGTCTTTATTTACAACACGAATGAATGCACGTTTACAGTGGTGCCTGAATTGAACCTTTTAAAATGTAAAAAGCCTGTCTTGCTGGACTCACTGAGCCAGATGTAATTACCATAAAGAACATTTTGTGAACTGAGTTTTTGGTTAAACAATGTTATTAAAAAAACATCCGAAGGAAAGAAACATACCTAAATTAGGGTGTCTGCTGAAAATACTTTTAGTGTGCGTTTGTTCTGATGGACGGGCAGCTTTTTGTTTGGATTGAAATGGAAGCTTTTTCGCACAGCGAGCCCTGAAAAGGAGGGGCTCTGTCTGCAATGCAGTGTGACATGAAGGACATAGAGCTGTGTCTCCTTAAATGCATGCAGTGTTCATCTCATTTTTACAGTGAATATCAAAGGAGTGGCAAATATGTGGAAGTCAATACGCACAGGCCACATGGTCGCAGGTCTAAATCGTAGTGGGCCTTTTCATCCTTCTGAAGTTGACAGAATGAGTACTATTGCTTTGGCTACAAATGAGCATCTTGTTCTGCACCAGTAAAGTGCACGGAGTAAACGTGTTTTACAAATCCATGCGTTATGTTATTTTGTGTATGTTATATTATGTAGGTCCGGTAACTCCATGAAGGCTGCCTCACTAAGCATGTCGTTTCTAGACTCTGTCACGTCAAATAAAAATGAGCTCCTATACATATTTACAAGTGTCTTGCTCCAAAAATTCGTCAGCAGCAATTAAAGCGCTTATCTCATGAAGACGTATTAATAAGAAACTGTACACACCTGCATTCTCGATATAATTTGTTGGCATCGCGCTTCTTCTTGTGCTTGTCAGTCTTGCCACCATAAACAAATTATTTTCTACCAACATCATCCCAAAGTTGACGAACCACTCTATCTAATTTGTTCACCGTAGATGTATGTTTAGATACCCCATTCCTTGAACATCTGAGGTTCCTGCTAGAATTTCTTGGTTACTAGATGGACAAATGCATGGCTCTCCTGATAAAGACCTGCCTTTTATTTTCATATTACAAGCGAGATCTGACATCTAAACAGCCCTTTAGTAAAAACAGTAGTGTTCTAGCCATTTCAGCTTCTGGGATGGGGGAAATTATGACATTTTCTACATACCTAAAACATGTAGTGGCGGACTGCATTAAGTTGTATGAAAGACAGGGCCTCGCATACCGAAGGTTCGCGCGGTGTTAGCACCAACGTGTTTCATATCCCGTTTATAAAGGCCCAGAAAAACATTGTTATCACAGACAGACTCGCTCCTCGCTGCGGTCCACAAAATAGGATGAAATGTGATCTCACTGTGAGGTTAATCCTCCTCACTCCTCACCTTGCAGCCTCAGTTTTGATCTATCACAGGGTAGTGAGGAGGGATTTCTGGCATGGCAACGCAGCGCTATGCTGCCACCCTCCAACTTTATATCCAGGGTCGGGCTGGGACGACGGGCGTAGCTTAAGGGGAGTTGTGTGGGGTGTTACACCCCCTAATAAATGTACTTTGCAATAAATAGTTGGGTGCAGGTGCTTTCAGTCGGGTATGGTGAGGTGTCTGTCGGAAATTACCAGGGATTTTTACACACAGACAACAGCGCACACACACTCTCTCCCTTCCTCTGTTTGGAAAGACTTCAAAAATATTGGATATTTCAGAAAATAATGCACTTTTTCTCACTTATTACACCCATCAATCCACATTCTGCTCTCTTTCTACTGCCTCCTAAGCCCTAGCAGGCTTGTCCTATAATTTACTTTAACATCCTATGCCAATGTGATTAATGGGAAATCTGACGCTCAGACCCCCCTATCATACTGACCAAGCTATGCCCCTGACTTGGACAGAAAGCAGGCCCAGGCACCAAACTAAGGCCTGAATTTAAGAAAAGTGACACTTCATCCAATGCAGTGCCACTTTTCTTGTGCCCCTTAGTGACCCCCTACCGCCACCATATGTGCGCCGTTTTGAATATATGTTGCACCATGGCGCAAGGCAGGGGCAATAGCGTCAACATTATTGACGCTATTGATGTACTGTGCAGGGATAACTCCAAAATGTTGGCGCTAATCCTGCAGAATACGTAGGGGCGCATTGAAATCAATAGTATGCACCCTTTTAACGCCTGATCTGTGCAGCTGTTAAAATAGCAGCTACAAATGGTGCAGTGGAATCTTTTAGATTCCACTATACCATTTTTGTGGTCTTCCTAACAGTGGAATGCCCCCTTGCATATATTATCCTGGAAGACTGCATGAACTTGTGCTTGCTGCAGAGAATGTGGAAATTTCAAGGAAATCAACAGTAATACCCAGACCATAAAACAGGCTCACAAACAGTAAAAAAAACGGCCCATACACTAACCTATCAGACCAGCCTATTGGGCACTGCCTGATTGTCCTATAGGCCAGTCCCACATTGTACATATATCTGTGTGAGACATAGGTATTCACAGTGTTCAATGGTTCTTGCAAGACATCTTCTTCTCGATCATGTCTCTTGTGAGATGATCAGTGCCAGCATAAGCAAAACACATACTATGTGTGAAACACACAGCCAAATAATCAGGATTTATGTGACATTCTGCATGTACAATAAAATGAAGTCCCGCTACACAAGTAACTTCCACAGATATCCATACTTTGATACATGCCCTCAAAAGTCGAATGGAGGTATTGAAATGTGTCTAAATCCTGGCAGACAGGATAATGTACAATTGTAAATTTAGGATTCAACAGACAGGCAATCCATCACAAATGTGATGGATATTCTGTTCGCCTTTTTACAAGAGCGATAGCATATTATGCATATGTAATGAAGCAGGCCAGATATCCCTCACATTTGTGACGGAGTAACCAACCATTTTGCAAAACTCTAAGGGCCTCATTAGGAGTTTGGCGGTCGCACAAGCTGACAGCCAAACTCATGGGGAGGTTCCCCCAAGCATATTACAATGTTCCTGCATGGCTGACCATTGGGAACAGTGCAACACACCAGCACCATCGGAATGGGCACCTGTCTGCAGAGCAGAGAGTGTGCATTCCGATGGTGCTGGGCAGGGGGCCCCTGCACTGCCCATGCAATGGCCAGTGCAGGGGACCTCCTGTGCCCCCCCAGCACTGGCTTTCTGCCAGCCTTTCCATGTCGGGGTGACCACCATGGAAAGGCTGTCGGAAAGCTGAGTTGTTATCAGCACGGTGGCGCTGTACTCAGCACTGCCGTGGCTAAGTACAACTCAAACCGCTGTCAGCCCATGAGAAACCATGATCCTGGTGAGGAAAGCAGTCCGACTGCCAGGGTCATAATGTGGCAATTGGACCACCTGGAGAGCTGCGCTCTGACCACCACTGTGAGTGGTGCCGCCCTTGCAATGAAGCCCTAAATCTGGTTCTCAGAATATTTTGAGACAGTAGATTTCCAGGTGCTCTTGTCATGGTGTTGCCTTGGACTTTTGCTCAATCATGTTGGCGCTGAGTTCAACACTGCTGTGCTGACCACAATTCCCCTTTCCACCAGCCCTTTCATGGCAGCTTAACCACCATGAAAAGGCTAGCAGAAAGGGAGTGCTGGGGGCCACATGGGAAGTGCAGGGGACTCCTGCCCAGCACCTTCAGAATGCACACCATCTGCTTTGCAGACAGTGCACGCTCTGAGGGTGCTGGTGTGCTACAGTATTGGCCTTGGCTCCCTCAAGGGAGCCAAGACCAATACCTTCACACTGTTCCCACCAGGCTGGCTGGTGCGAACATCGCATTACAATGTTCCCGCTGGTGGGAACATTGCAGTGCAACTGGGGAGGAGTCCGCGGTATGACCGCATCCTCCTACCCAAGGCTTTGGTGGTCATCACAGTCCAACCACTAAAGTTGTAATGTGGCCTCTAGTGTTTTATGGCTGAACAAGTGAGCAACATAATTTAAGGAAGGCTTTCTGCAATTTCAGCTTCCAAAAACACAATAGTAAGTAAAATGGTTAGTAGATCCTCCTTATTCTTTTTCAGTCATAAATGGTAAGCATTGTGCAGGGATAGCAAATGTCAGGAGATCATAACACACATAGGGCACACGCATTCTTTTATCATGGACACTGTTGTGCTTTTCATTTATCTTGCACAATTCACATACATTTTGTTTTATGTCTCTTTGCTTGCTTGTCTCTGACCCTGGCCTTCACCGTTCAATCTTTCCTGTGCAAGGCAGAAGTCTAAATTCAGTGGATTATTTCAAATTGGGAGGTGAGCATAGTGCATGGTCAAAGGTGAGGTGATTTTTCATAACAGCAAATAACAGCACCGTAAATTACATCAGCAAACAGCAAGGCATCCACAGGCAAACAATTATGTACCCATATTGATGTAATTGATGATGTTAATAGTGGTAGCATCTGTGACATCAGGTGTCCGGTCCTGAGTAGTGCATTGGGGAGCAAGTTATGCTAACCATAACTGGCTAATTTAATTGTCTTTTGGGAAGAAAAAGGTGAACAGAACATCACTTTAACAGTGTTTTTTTCCAATGAATGTGTGTGAAAGTTTTGTACAGAAATGTTAAAGTTTTATGACCAATTGTGTGCAGTAGGTTGTGGGAGCAGTACTGAATCGTGCCAGTCCCTATGCCTGCCCCATGTCAACATGCACTCAGCATATGTTTTGACCTGATAGAGTGGGTCAGGGCACAGGTTTAACCTTGGGACAGGTCATGCAAATGCCCTTGTGTCTTCAGTACTTTGTGCATGTGGTCTTTGTGTGTGCATAGACACATTGTGAATCTTTTCATATAATTATTTATCAGGATTTAGAATGAAAAATAAAAAACTAATTGTTTTGTAAAATTTGTGGATCTAATGCAGGCCAGCAAACCCAGATACAGGTCTGCAAAAACAGTGTCAAAACCATGTTTTCATTTTAGGGTGTTATAACTGACCACTGGGACCACCTACATCCCTCTTGCTTTTGGGGATGTCCCTCTCTCATCATATAGTCAACTGACAGGTTGTTACAAGAATACACGTTTTTATACCTGGCAGTCAATAATGGTCAATGCACCAAACATGTTCAGTCGCTGTCAGCCAATCAGAAAGTTTGTACTCAGATTCCGTGGGGGTCGTATATCCTGCATTAGTCACAGGTACACCAACGTTCCCTCATCCATTTCAGTGTCTACAAACTCATGGTCAAGACACACTGCACTGAACCACTTGAAGTCTACCTGAATCCTTTAGTAACATAAACTTTTTTTTTTTTCAAAATTGTTTTGACACTGACCTACGGCTCAAAATACTACCCTTTCAGTCTACGGACTCTATGGCATAGTTTATCCCTTGTTAGCTGGCTATTCACAATGCACCCTTACTTAGAGCCCCAAAGAGAAAAAACAAATCAAACAGAAACAACTTTCAACTCAAGATCAGACTCCAGCTGCCTTATGGATTCTTTCTAAAAATATATATATATATTGAATCAGTAGAGATTGTATTATGGAAGGAGCAGTGAAAGGAAAAAGAAAAATTCAAGTGCCTGGAAGAATCAAAAAAGGTGAAGAGGAAGTCACAGCATACAGAGCCAGCAATGATAATGATACCGGTTTTCCAAGTTTTTAAGTTTTAGGAACAGATTATGATTATTTGTTTCTGAAAGATACCTTGATTTTGTGACAATAGGTGACAGAGAGCTTTTAGTATTTACATATCCTGTTCGACTCAGGGCTTGCCATGGCAATTTGAAGTTTACTTAGAAGCTAATTAATCAATGCAAGCCACATATGTAGCACATTTGTGTTGGGAAAGCAAAGATTCTGATACCGAAATTACAAAAATCCACATAAAGGTTTTTAATACATTGAGGATAAAATATATACCATGAGGATGAGCGAGAACTTTGCGCACACTAACAGCTTACAATGAAGACAGAAAGACAAATGTAACTATTGGACAAACACTAGTGTAAAGAGGCAACCTTTCTAGTTTGGCAAACAATCTTACATAAATGCCATAAATCATCAGCCCATTTATCAGTAGTATCAATTTATTGGTATCCCAGATAAAAGTCAATGTTCTTGTCTCTGACTGCACTAATGTCTGAGGCCATTTTAAGGACATAGAACTTTCTTGTAGATTAGGCATCCTGAAACTGAAAAAAATCTCAGCACATTTGGGTAAATATTAGTACATATCAGGCAATCCAGAAAAATGTAAAAGATGGACAAAGCATTCCAAAAATGTAGCCACATGGTAAATCACCAAAACCACCAAGTATAAATCCAAAAATTATGAATTCCAAGACAACACATGGGGATTAACGGGACAATCTCATGTTTGAAACCCAGAATAAAAATGTGCATGTGACTTATAAAAAGCAATACCATAGTCAAGTGTTTTAGAAAATATCAAGAGATCATTTGTTAAACCTGGCACCCTTGGCATGGTCTCCCCTGCCTTGTTTTCCTCTGCTTCCCATGTTTTGACTGTGTGCTGGACTCTGTTTTTGCTGTGTTTGGTACTCTGGGCCCTTTATCATTGATGACCTGTGCTAAAGTACAAGTGCTCCTATGTAAAGTGTATGTGTAGATGGCTTTTTCATGATTCTCATATTTGATTTACTAGTAAGTCCCTAGTGAAGTGCACTAGGGGTACCCAGGACTTGTAAATCTGCTGCTTCTGCCTATGAAAAGGGACAAAGACTGGACATTCCTGATTGAAGAATAATCTCCAAGGGCTTAAACTGAGCTTGCCTCCTATTCTGAAGTCTCAGGGCCATCAAAAACTTCCTCTGCCAGAACCTGGACTCTCGCCCTGCCAAGTGGTGCACTATCCAGTCCCTGGCCCATGAAAGGTGAAGTTGGCAGAACAAGGACTGAAATCTATGCACAGAACGTCGTGAGGGGAAATTTTTGATGCACCATCTCTAATGCGGCCGGTAAACGATGCTCCACCCGCTTTGAGGCTGAAATCAACGCTTAACCTGCATCGCATTTGGGAGATCGATGCATCGCAGCTGGAGAAACAACACAACACCCTCTTGCGGCTGCTGATAACAACACAAACCACATGCAGCGTGGTTTTCCAACACTGTGTGACCGGATTTCCCATGCATCATCCCTGGGTGTCGAAGTCATTGTGAACCTGCGCGGATCGAAGTGCCCGTCCGGAAATTGACGCATCACTCTCTTGCGAGGGAGAAAAATGACTTATCGCCAATCCGACCAGAGAAGAAATGATGCACCGCCTGACTTGGGAGTAAGGAATTGACACATCACTGACTTTTTCAACCCACGCTTGCCCGTGCGGCTTTATTTGTGACGCAAACCAAGTACTTTAGTAAAATCTATGTTTCCTGTGTTTTCCATGGAGTAAGACTCTAATTCTTTAGAAAATTCATATCTTGACTTGTGTATGTTGGATTTTCGTTGTTATGGTCTTATTTGATTTAGATAAATATTACCTATTTTTCTGAGATAAGCCTGACTGCTTGCGCCAAGCTACCAAGTGGGTAAGCAGGGGTTATATAAGTGTATTTCTCCATTGCCCTGACAAGAGTGAGTGTCCCTGCTTGGACAGAGTGCAAACTGACTGCCAACTAGAGACCCCATTTCTAACATCATTCTACTTACAATGATCCAAAAAGATGACATGATGTGAGATTAGCTTGTTGCATAGTGGAATTTAATTTACACTGCAGATCAAGGTGTGGGACATTAGAATATTACTCACTACATTTTCACTTCCATATGAATAGATTGAACACTGATTGTGTACCCTAAGAATTCTACAGAAGTTGTGTGAATTACAGACCTATCAATTTTAGCATTAAAGATGGTGCTCTCTTAAACTCTGCAGTACTGCTTTGACATGTTTTACATGTTTTTCCAAGGACGCAGTGTAAATGCAGATGCCTTCTAAGTAGACGATGCAAAACACATCCAAAATCCAATTGAGGACCTTATCAATTGAATATTGAAAGGCTGCTGGAGTGTTACAGATTCCAAAGGCATAATCTAATAATACAGAAACACAGACTGCAATTTTCTGTTTATTGTTGTTGTGAACCTTGGCTAAATGGTAAGCTTCCCTGCGATCAAGCTTATTAAAAATCTTTGTATGTTTTAGCTAGACATATGTCAAATGTAATGGATAGCTATTTTCACTGTCAATATGGTAATTGTTCTAGAGTCAATATATGTTCTTAGATTAGCCTCTTCCCTGGCACAAAAATAGGGGTGAAGAAACACATGACTGTGATGGACTATGAAACACATTAGTTGATCTTTCATCTATGTACTGCTTACAATGTTCTGTGTGACAATGCATGTGAAGGTAGGCAGGATGATGAGATCAGCAGTGGCGGTCACATCATTGCACCTGTGTGTTTTACCAGATGCTGGACAGCATCAGGAAAAATAATTTAGCTTTTTCTCCTGATGCTGCACAGCATCGCCACAAGGGATTGGCAAAGCTAGTAGGTCCCAGAGGATGACAAAAGTGCATGCTTGCATTATGATACATGCACCAACCAGTGCAATGATGCAGTTGTCATGTCAATCATTTACCAATCCAAAATGGCGGATACCACTTGGATGAGTGAAGAAAAGAAGAATTTTTGTGTGAAGGCTAAAAAAAAAACTAAAAAAAAAGAACTAGGACCGCAGGAGTGAAAGAGGCAACGGAGGAGTAGGTGAGGTAGCACATGAGGCTGATAGAAGTGGTAAGACAGCGACCAAGTGAGAGAGCAAGTTGGGGGCAGGAGCAGAACCACACAAAGCCTAGAACATGAAGTATGGAACACAGAGGGTAGGGTCAACGGGAGAAGCACAAGAAAAACAATTGGCACACCTGGATGACAGTAACACAGGAAGCAGGGGAAGAAGCAAAAAAGAGAAATAACAACATGAGGGTGGGTGGGTGGGCAAGTACACATGAGAGAAGCATGGGTTGCTGGGCTTTTTGAGGAGCACATCAGGGAGAGAGGGAGAGCTTGAAAGCACAGGCACTCTCAAACAGTGCTGAATCAAAAAGAAAAATGTAGTTCAGTAAAAGTAGACATCCAAATCAAGAGGATGGTAAGGAGGCTATGCTCCGGGGGAGGGACAAACACAAAAAGGGCAAGGAAGCTTATCAAATAACCAGCAAGCAAAGGAGAGTGGCAATAAATCCAACCAATGGTAAACAATTTGCAGATTAATATCCCAGTGTATGTTTTTGCTTAGCCCACAATCAGTCCTTCTAACCACAGAGCATATGCTGTTTGGTAGGCGAATCCTAAAATGAGTCCCTCAAAGAAGCAGCTGGGGAATAAAACTCATCCAATCAGAATACTATGAGATCCAAATTTTCTTGGATTGGACAAACACAAGAAGAAGGAGGAAAGGCAGGAAATCAAGAGCACACAACAAAGATGGCTAATGCGCCTTTGAATCATGAGCAAGGGGCTAACCCAAATCCCACTCAAAGTATATGTAATGTATTGAAAATAATAGGTCCACCTACAGACAGATAAATCTTTTGTAGCCTTGAACTAATAAGGAAACCATGAGATGGTAATTGTGCATGTGTGTGCATCCATGTTAGCAATCCTTGAAAGGGGCTTTGTACATACTGGCATGGTTTATATACATTAACTCCATAGTGCTTGTTATCCTTAACGGTACAAAGAAATCACAACATATCACAGTAAATGCCTAGGGTATGAAATACATGGCAGCTCTAGAGAGGTACATATGAAAAACCATTGATCACTTTAAATACATCACTCCCTGCATGTCACCATATATATTGGATAAAAAAGTGTAATATGTTAGAGGCACTTATGTATAATGTGGTAACTTTCCCAGCAATAGTATGCTAATAGCTTGAATACTGTAGTGTAAAAAGGTAATCTTAGACACTGCAAAGTGATTGTGGTGATGATGACATGAAAGAACAATGGGGCTCAGGAGTACCTGCGCTCCTAGAAATTGTTATACGGTAATTCCATGTGAGTTAATACATTCTCCTCCAGAGGCCCCCAGGTCACCTATAGAGGATTTCTTTCCCTATTGTCAAGGAATAAGGCCACCAGGTCCTGCGCAAGGTAAGGAGGACCGGGTGGTAGAGACAAAGCAAAGGAAACTAACAAGAGACCTCGCTACTTTCCACCCACTCCCTCTCCCCTCAAGCGTGTAGACGGCTAACAAAGTTCACAGCACCTTTAGTCACAGCCCGTGTAGTGAAGGTAGCTGCTTTGATGCCGGAAGGGAGGAAACTGGTAAGATTGTACTGAGCTGTTCTTGGTCCTTTTGAGCACACTCACAGATGCAATACTGGGTTGTCAGCCCCTCTTGCGACCAAAACGGCAGGCAGGCATGCAGGCCATACTGGGATGTCCTCACACTGTTGCGGCAAACTCGGCAGCCTCAGCTCAGCACTGATTTCACAAGTGGAGTCCACATTGCTATGGCAGCACAGGGGCTAGGACTGGAGGGCTTCCCTCTGTGGATGAGATACCTGCAATCCTGGTGCTGTTCTTCAGGCCAGAGAGAGAGCAGTAAAGCAGTGCTCACCACACACTGGGAGAAACAAAAAGTACTCAGGAAGCGCTAGAGGTGAGAAAAAAGAATGAAGTGAAAAGGTAAAGTGCTCACAATGTGCTAACTTGAAGACAAGGAACAGGAACGATGCACTGAGACATACAGTCATCAAGGGAGCCATAGAGCAACATAAACACTGCGCTGGGCTTTGGGAGAACCCTTGGGGGAGCACAGAGTAGGCAGTACTAGGCAGGCAGACCAGCACAACCGGGCCAGTAGTCCTAATGGCAATCTCTCCTGACGGCCTCACTGTGCCTTGGCAGACTAGAATCAGGGAGCAGCTGGCAGCAGGGCACAATCAGAAAAGCAGGCCAGTGAGTCATTTAGGCCACCCAGCAATTAGCACACAGAAGAGCAACAGCAGAAGTCCAGATGAGTCCTTTGAGCAGCACAGCAGTCCTTCTGACAGATATTCAGTCCCAGTTCCAAAAGTGCCCTGAAAACATGGGGTCAGAGCCCCTGTACTTAAACTCATAAATGTCTTTGATGTAAGGGGTGACTTCAAAGGCGCCCTTTCAATTGTACCACAAAACCCTTTCAGCCCAGCCCTGGCTGTAGACATCAGTAGGGGGTAAATCAGCCTTTTGTGGAGGGCAGGACACAAGCTATTGACATATTACGTTGTGAAGGACCTCTCCCTCTCCCAGCCCAGGAATACTGTCGATATGCAGGTGAATGCAGATATACATCCTGTCACGCCCAGCCCCTCCTGTCTTGTGGCTATCTGGAATATATGCACAAAGTGTAGCTGTCAGTCTGCCCTAGACATGGGTTGGAGCCAGGCTGCAAAGCACTTAGAGAAACACAGAAAAATGCCCACTTTCTAAAGTAGTATTGTAAAATCCAACTACACCAGTGAACAGGGTTTCTCACTACCGTTTGAAACATACCAAACATGGCAACACTACTCCTTTCATATCAGGAATTACCACTTAAAATTATATAAGGAAATCCCAATGCTAATCTTTGAGAAGAGCAGCCCTCACAGTAGTGAAACATGAAATAGGCTTTTGTCATTCGCCAGGACATGTAGAACAGAAAGGTACATGCCCTACCTTTTACTTACATAGCACCCTGCCCTATGGGCTACCTAGAGCCTACCTGAGGGGTGACGTTGGTGCAGTGAAGGGGAGTTTAAGCCTTGGAAAGTACTTTGAAATGCCAAGTCAAGGTGGTAAACTGCTCACATGGAGCTCCTGCAGTGAGAGGCTTGAGACAGGTTTGAAAGGCTACTTCTGTGGGTGATACAATCAGCACTGCAGGCCCACTAGCAGAATTTAATTTACAGGCTCTGGGTAAATGGTACACCACTTTACAAGGGGCTTACGTGTAAATCAAATACGTCAAATAGGTGTGAGCCAATCATCATGTGATGAGGGCGAGAGGGCGAGAGCACATGCATTTTAGCACTGATTAGAGTAGTAAAGTGCCCAGACTCATAAAGCCAGCAAAAAGAAGGTTAAAACATAGGAGGAGATAGGCAAAAAGACTGGGGATAACCCTGCAGAAAAGGTCATTTCCAACAGGAACCTTTCTGGCTCCTTGAGGACTCTGTATCAGTGTGACATACCTGGGCAGAGTTTGCAGAATTGTGCCACACAGAGCTCCGCGAAGTGCCCAAAAAACTCTGCTGTGCTACATGGTGTTTCGCAAGTGGGCCAGCGTGTTAGGTGGTGCCGTCGTGCAGAATTTTAGCGCCAGGTCCTGCTCCCGTGGGAATGGCTCCCTGCGCAGCTCAAGAGGGTACTGCTTCTTTTCTGCTGCTCAACTTGATTTTGTACTCAAGAGGCAGCTACATCAATGCAAGAAGGCTTCTCAACGTGAGGTGTAGCAACTATCTGTGACTGCTCTCTTTGAGAAATCTTGCCGGGAGGTGGTCTAGAGTAAGATTTTCCTTGCTCACGCTCGCCAACTCACCATTGACTAGCACGAGTAAAAAACTCCACTCTGCTCCACTATGCAGAGTTTTTTGGAACTCCACGCTCTAAGCGGAGCGCAGAGCGCGGAGTGGGAAAAACTCTGCAAAATCCGCAAGCGGAACGGAGTTCACTGCCTAACCCTAGTAATCACTAGAATAGAATGTTATGATTTAGAATGTGGGAGTTCACAGATACAAGCAGATGAATAAAGTGTGTGATTTACAGCTCTGTGTATGGCCTAGGTATTCAGTGGATACCAGGCTAGAGAAGACGTTACAACGGGCGACGAGCTAAGGGATATGTAACCCGAAGAAGAAAGTGCTCTCCTGGAGAGTTTGCCTTGGTCCAAGGAAACTGCTAATGCGTGCCACCTGTGCCTACATTGAAGTGCTGAGTCCATGGTTGGCATATGTGGAGTCAAAGCACACCTCCATCTGGTGTGAAGTGTGTGAATGAAAAGATAGCTTCATGGAAAAGTTTACACATCATTGGTCAAAAAACTATGACCAAGATCCTACAAAAAGGTACAGTATTGCCACACAAAATAAAGTTATAAAATATACAGAGTGATAATGCAGAAAGCAGATTCAACCAGGATTACAAAGTGCAGTTTAAGACAATTGCAATTTGCTATATATCATTACAAATAATAGTTCTGTCTGACAGAACAAGTAAAAAGGAAGCATACTGCTATTAATCCTACCTGTGGCCCGATAAGTGAATCATTACGACCTCATGGAGACCCAACAAGAGGCCCTGGGGTTGTGCTTACTGAGCTGCCCAATACCTGAAGTGGTACACCATCAAAGCTTCCAGGTTGGGCTCAAAACAACTCCAAAGGTCTCCTTGAATGACAGGCATCTGATGAAGACGAAGAAGAAGGTAAAAACATCAAAGACTGTCCTGGATGAACAGGAGAATGGACCACCTTCAGGCCTCAGTAATGATGCAGATTCCCAAGGACAGTCAACAGCATCTGATAGAGCTCCATCCTCAACATCAGCCCCTCCCATTAACAGCTACAATGCTGCCACTTTCCTGAAGCCACCACCACCACCACCTTTCGATACCACCAAAAAGCAAAATATTGGTGGATAGAGACATTTGAAGATTTCCTTGATGCACTTGAAGGAACTGATAACAGGAAGATTATCAAGTATCTCAAAAATATCTCAAAAATCTTGCTGGTGATGGTGCGAAAGAAGCCATAAAGAAAATGGATGAAGTCACATACGGTCATAGTAAGAATGTGTCATTGCACTCATCAAAAGCTTTAAGTTCAATTAATCTAATGATGAAGAAGCCTTGCGGCTTAGAGTGATTGATGAATGCTTGTCCAATTAATTTATACAAACAAATGCTGTGAGAAACTCTTAGGGGGAGATTTATGGCACTCTTGTCCTGTTCCAACACCACATTACCATCATTTTTTATGCTAATATGGTGTTGGAAGGGGAAAAATGCAGCACCATATTTACAAAGTGGCGTAATGCTTGCATTGCGCCACTTTGTAACCCCTTGCGCCACATTATGCGTGCGCCAGGCAAAGGGGAGTGTTTCGGCGCTAGGGGGGCTGTAAAAATGTAACAAAGGAATCTCTGAGATTCCTTTGTGTCATTTTTATCTGCATTTTTTACCGACTGCTAAGTGAAGACGTTAAAAAGAGGCTCCCATTGATTATAGTGGGCCTCTGGGAGATTTGCAGGATTGGTGTCAATATTTTGTATGCTAATCCTGCAAAGTGCTGAACTAGCGTAAAACATTATGATGCTAGGCACCCTACTCTCGCCATGTTGGTGTTAGGGGGCGCTAAGGGGCGGAAGAAAAGTGGTGCTGCACTAGGTGCAGAGCCACTTTACATAAATCTGCCACTTAGTTTGAAACAAGTGTTGATGGCTGCCAGAGTTGAGGAATGTACTGAGAGACAAGCTACTTAGATGGAGGCCGGAGGTGTCCAGTGCAACTCAGTCATGAGTGTGAAAAGTAATTTGAAACAAAAGACTGAAGGATACAAAGTGATGTCTAAACGCAAAAAAAAGTGCTTCAGGTGTGGATTTGCATTTCCACACGAAGGAAAGTGTATCACCATTGGTCATATATACAAAGGCCATGGAACGAAGAACCATTTTGTGATGATGTGCATAACGAGAGAAAAGGTAAGTGTGTCATGCACAAAAAGAAAATGCACACCAGAACTTTCCACAAGCAACATTCAATGCACAGCTTCAAGGCTAAGCGGCGATATGAGCTGAGGCAAATAGATACTAAGCAAAGTTGACTATCATCTAAATCATCAACAAACTGTTCTGCAGCCTCAATAATAAGTGAAAGTGAAAAAAGTGATTTTGCCATGTCAATACTTACCTCAGAAAAACGTGGACATGTCAGACTGGTAGCATTTGAAGAGAAAAGTTATTCAAAGAAAAGTCGACATGTCAAAGCATTGAAATCATACAAGCACTGCCCAGAAATTATGTTGCAAATAAGTGGACATGAAATACCTTTCATTATTGATAGTGGTGACTCCATAAATATAATGCTTGGAGAAAAGTATAATGAACTGTCTAAGTTACCGTGGCTTACGACGTCAAAGTCCAAAGCTTGCATTGGGGCTGCATCAATGCCCCGTAAAGAGTAGAGGTTCATTTATAGCGTCATGAAACTTAAGAAAACAAAAATACAAGCACAGATGCATATGCAAGTGCCTGCTTGTTCAGTTTCAGCACGGCTTCTGACATAGGACTGATTTCAGTGAAGTGCAACACGAATGCTCATCATGAAATAGTAAGTCAATTTTCTTAATTTGTTCATGGTTTATGAAAGTAAAACTGCATATTAATGAGGATGTTGTTCTGTTGCTCAGAGAGATAGATGAGTTGCTTTTCATTTTCAAGAAGCCATTGAAAAAGAACTATACTTAAGCATGACCTTACTAAACGTTCCACTGGTCCAATGCCATGGGTTTCTCCCATAGTAGCAGTGCCTAAAAAGGACCATGGAAGAGCTGTGTGCAAATGCGTTGACATGCACCAAGCAAATAAAGGTATTGAACGAGAGCCACATCCAGGGCCGCACATTGCTGACATGATCACGGAATTGATTGGTGTCAAAATCTTCTCTCGACTTGCTTTGAATAAAGGTTATCATCAGTTAAAACTAGAAGAAAGCACAAATATATTACAACCTTTGCTACACATGCTGTTTAGTTTAAATACAAGAGACCTAGGGCCTGATTTAGATTTTGGCTGTAACAGTCCGGTGGTCAACTTTTTGAGAGGAAAACCGCCCACCAACGTGACAGTCTGCCCAACCTATTTAGATGTCAGTGGCAGCATAGGTGATAAACCGCTGACGGTACACTGTCACTGCCAAGAATCTCCTCCCCCATTGAAGACATCTTAGGCAAAAGCGGCTGGTGGCGGGACTACTGCCCCTTTTACTGCTGAGTCAAACACAATGTGCAGTCCCGCGGACACAATTCTAGAGGCTAAACCTCCACACCCGAGCTGACAGATTGGCAGCTATATAAACATGAAACCGACTTTTTGAATGTTTTCCACATATCCTGATGCCATGAACCCGCTGCCACAAGTCCTCCCATTGCTCCTGGGCCAGGTCCAAGATAGAAATCAACCCAGTCGATGCTGGAACAGAAGGTAAGTCATGAGCATTCCTGCTACCCTAGGGCTTGTAGCTACATAGCAACACTGGACTTATGAATGCCTCAATAATTTGTACACACATGCCATACTGTGGTGCAATGCTGAAGTGTGTAATGTCGAAGCATGAAAATATATCAGAACAGACCCCAGAATCTAAGTAGCACCCACCAATTAGTGACAGACTGCCTACATGACAATGGACACCCACACAAAAAAGTCTCAACAATCACAAATAGGAATGTGTCTGCAAAGGCGTATGCAAGAATACACTCAAAATATCAAAAGTAAAAACAGAAACAGTATCCCTAATTTTAATCCTACAAACCCATTCCAATGTAACAATATCACTACAACATTCTACAGGTAGCTGGAGCCAGAATGTAACACAATACTCACTGGTGAACAGCAGACATGTCAGAGATGTACGAAGGTCACATGTCCCCTTTGTGAGTGCAACATATTCCAAGCATATGATCACATTCAAATGAAAATTGTCAGGTCTTTTGTGTAACACATATATGGATATCATTGACCCATCATGTAAAAATAAACACACATACATTCTCCACTCACAAAAACTGAAACACATATAATGTTGGTGTAAGTGTACAGTAATGACATGAATGGTTGCACCAAAATCAACATGCACATGAATAATGTACAACACTAATGTATGCATTTAAAAAAAAAAAAAAAAAATGAAAAATGCAACCTGTGTATGTTACTGTCACAAATGAGAGTACGTGCATGGCTCACACATACGCAGAAATAACATCATCAGCAAACAATCAGTAACTGGAAAATATTAAGGCTAGGACAAAGGAATTCACAAAATAAAATATTTTATATAATGTTGAGTTTCCTCATGCAAAATAAAGAGCATACGTCCACCTATTTCCATGATAAATGTCAACACACCTGTGGCCCACAATGGCTCCCAGGCCCATCACTTGCCTCCTAAATTCACTGCCAGAGTAAATCTTCTCTGTGAGGGGAATTCATGGGGCAGAGAGCAGGCACCTTAATGATCTCACTGGTGGGTGGGACCTAGGGTTTGGGAGTGGGGTTGGGTTTGGGAAGGGTGGGTTTGGCTTTGGGAGGGGTGGGTTGGGATTTGGAAGTGGAGGTTTGGGATTTGGGAGCAGTGGTTTGGGATTTGGAAGGAGTGGGTTGGGATTTGAGAGCGGTGGTCTGGGATTTAGAAGGAGGGTTTTGGGAATTGGAAAGGGTGGTTTGGGATTTGGGAGGGGTGGGAATTTGGTAGGGGTCAGGGCCAGGGAAAAAAGCAATCGTTCCCCAGGGACATGGGTAGGGTGTACGGGAGGGCTTTGAGTTTGGGAGGTAGGAGTGTTTGTGTCTGTTGTACATGTGTCTGTTAGAGGTGGAGGTGCATAAGAGTCTGGTGTATGTGTTGCATCTTTGTGTGTTTTCTTATGATTGTCTGTTGGGTGGGTAAGTGTGGGCAGTTAGGTTGAGCATGTGTGTGTGTGGATGTATCTACTGTGGTCGTGGTGTACATTGCTGTGGTTTCTCTGGGTGTGCCGGAGCATGCATGTGTGGTGGTGGATGGGATGACTGGTAGTGTGTTTGTGGTGTATGTGTGTGATGAGGTTGTGGTGGGTGCGATGAATGGGGTGTGCTGGTGGTGTCTGTGGGTGTTGCTATAGTGGTGGTTGTCGTGTCTGTGGGGGGATGTGTGTTTGTGGTTGTGTAGTGGTGGGTGTACTGACCGGGGGTGTAACTGTGTTGGTGTGTGTGGTGTCTGCATGCGTGTGACTGTGCCTATATTTCTTGCTGTGTTTCTGTTGGGATTTGCTATTTGTGACCATTGTTATGGGTGTGTGCATATGTTTGCATGTTCTTTGGATAGTGCTGGGTTGAGGAATTTGGGTTGTGGAAGGGGTGTGAGTCTGGCCATGAGGTTGGGGTGGGTGGGAGGCTGCAGCCAATAAGGAGGCCAGATCCTGGAATGATGACTGTCCGCTAAAGAAGGCACCGTGAATGCCATCCGGGTAAGCCAGCATCTGGGTGTTCTGGTCAGCTAATCTCCAGATGGCATTCAATTGTGCAATTTGGCCTACAGTGATCGGTCTTAGTAGATCCACAGTCTCCTCAGTGAGCACAGCTTGGGACAATGGGGCAGGGGAAGAGGTTCATGCAGCAAAGGTGATGCCGCCCCTTTTAAGGGGCGGCTGTGGCCAACTGGAGAGAGTAAAAGGAAGGGTGGAGCTGGAAATGCAAAGGGCAGATGAAGGTATCACATTCTTTCCAGGGTCCGCCTCCAGTAGGGACTGGTCTTGGTTGGAAGCCTCCGTGGAAGATGTTGAGTCACTGCCCAGTCCCCTCGCCCTCTGTGCCACTATGTCCCTCGGTGTTGGTGGTCTCAGTACCCGATCCACAGTGGCCAGCTTCATCCCCGCCGATGTGGCCGCTGTCACCCTAGCCTTTCTCTATTGCTGAATACAATGACACAACAGTTATAGAGTATGTATGAGCATACAATTGGACATTAATGTACATCACACAACATTTACAACAAGTTCAGTTATACCCCATCTCTGCTCCCACATAATGTATGACTTTGTCACTCATACACTTGTAGTTCACTTCATAACAAAGGGTTCTAAGAGAACACTTCTTTTGGATGGAAATTGTCTCCCCAAAATGGGACACCACAACATCTATGTGATGTTACTTTCCACATGCAAATGTCTCTTTCAAGATCACATTGCTCTTCATCATCATTTTCCTCTCTTGGCAGGACTAAGGACACCAACATGTTATCTGTGGGATGCACAAATCCCTCACCAATGCAGAAACAATCCTGTCTGTTGCTTACAATACAGTTTAGCATAGAAATTCATGTTGCCAATCACAGACTGGCTCACATCCACATTTGTGACGGGCTGATGACTCAGGTCCAACAGTTACTGTCAACATAAAGTATCATAAGTTTGCTGGAGAAACTGCTTTCAAACATGTATCAAATAAGGAATTATGTCACTGTACACAGAATATCAAAACCTTCAGTGCAGATACTCATTCTCATGTTCTCACCAACTTAGCAATGTCAAGTCTGATATATCCTCTCTTCAAAATTGTGCAGTTTGCAACAGTCACCAGTAAGGAAGCCTACATTCACTACACACGTGTGACATACCATCACATCGAACTCAATCATGGCTATGGGCATGTTTTGAGAGACTGTCTCTCATGTCATTGTAAACACGCTGGCAATCCCTTTCTTTATATGCAGCCATGTGTCTGCCCACAACAGTAATTGCCTTAGGGGGAGGAAGCTAGTGGCATGATACAGCACAAATCAAACAACCACACGCAGCATCAGATACACTCTGACCAACTTATATCTCCTGAAATTATCATGGGCTTTGGATGTGTGTATTCCTCACAGTTTTTGGCATACAACATAGCTGGAAAGTAAAGAGGTGAAACCACAACAATATCTGTAAAAAATGGCTTACCCCATTGTTGCTGCTGCATACTCACACCTACATTGGCTTCCTGCCTAAACGCCCCAGAGTCAGAACCCATAGTCAGCATCACATACAGTGACTGAGGGCAACAGAAGAGGATTGCTATGTGTCAATGAGAGCAGAGATTTGGGAGTTGTTTGTACAAGTGTCAATTCTAAAGGGACAGACTGGGATGGATGATGGTGAGCCACTGTTATTTGAACTTGCTGGACCTAACCTATGTGTGTCCTCATCACTTGTCAATTAAGTTACGTTTTCTATGTGGTAAAAATTATTTTCCCTTGCTGTTCTGTTTCTGGGTCCTATACCATGCTATCTTTATTTGGACATTTTAACGTTCTATCATTTGCTGTGATATGTTGCCGTTTGGAAGTGCAAAGTGAACATTTGTTGATCCTGGGAGGAACACCCACTTGGGGTGAACAAACCATTTACAAAGACAGCCTACACTCTGATGGCACAGAAGTTCAGAAGATTGTATCTGATCTGTTTCCTGTGTGATGCTTCTATCAAGGCAATATGTACCACTTGAGTTGCTCAACCTACACGTGTATGTGAAGCCCTAGCATATTGTTCTCCCGTCACATTAGCTACATCTTCAATTTGTGGACAGTGCGGGTAGCTGTTGATGTGTTTTATCATCGTTGATAGAACTTTTTGTTAGCATACCACTGAATGGTGAATGTGTCATTGCACCAGCTATTGCCATAGTGTCCTGTACTGGTCATGTGGTTTCAAATGTTGTCACTGCCATGATGTAGCCTATTGGTGGTAGTGATATAGGATTCATGTTGTGAGGGCAGGGTATATGGCTCCAACTGAGGTCATGCATCAGTGATAGTTTGCCTATTTAGGGTCAAATTTAAAAGCCCCTTGTGCCAGTTTAGCGCCGATTTAGCGTCATTGTTTTGACAATAAGGTGGTGCTAACATGGCCTTTTCCCTGTGCCATACTTACAAAGTGGCACAATGCATGCATTGAGCCACTTTGTAACCCCTTGTGCCACATTATGCCTGCGCCAGGCAAAATGTATGCAAGGGGGGCGTTCCCGCGTTATGAAAAATAGCACAGTGAAATTTAAAAGATTTAACTGCTCCATTTTTCTGTCATTTTTAACACCTGCTCAAAATGATACACCCATTTAAATCAATGTGCCTCCTTTCACTTTGCTACTCTAGCGTCAATATTTTTGATGCTAGTGTAGGAAAGCGCCACAATAGCGTAAAAACGTCGACACTACTTGTTCTAACTACCACCATGGTGAAATGTATCTTAAATATGGAGCACACATGGTGCCGTAAGGGGGGGTGCAAGAAAAGTGGCACTGCATTGAGTGCAGTGCCACTTTTCTTAAATTCGGCCCTTAATTTGTTCCCATTGCATATTACCTTTCCTACATTGTATCAAGGTAATGGAGCATATAACCCTGAATGGCACAGATATTGAGGTTAAGACTGGTTTCTGTTGCCCAGACTCTATTCCTACATGGACTTGTTTCCAAAATGGTTAAGTTTCACATACATTCTCAGTATAGTTTGTTATCTTTGAACACATTTGTTGACACTTTTCCTCTTTGTAATTGCAACTTAAAAAAAAAAAAATCATTGGTGTGTGGTGTTCCCAACATGAAGTTGGACATGACAAAGGAAATGCTGCAAATAATCAAACAAGAGTCTTGTACTTAGTGTCCATTACATTTATTGTGAAGAAACAAAAACAAGTGTGAAGGGAATCAAATAATATAAATTGAACAACAAAAAGTCTCTCACGGTGGATGGAAACATGGTAGTGGAGCCCAAAAACATTTGAAGTCCAATTTCCAAAATACTACAGTCTTCAGAAAAGGTACATGTGTCCACGAAACAGTCCACAAAGTGAATGGTACACACACAAGCAGGAGATTAGGTTGGGTGTCTCTTGGAGGTGGTGTTGTCGGTCTTGCCATCCTCTGCTGCTGGTCCAGTTGAGGATCCCCTCCTGGGAGTAGAGGAGGCACAGGTGCAGACACTGGAGTGGCATGGCCTGCCTGTCTGTGGCTGGCAGAGTTGTAGTTTGCCCAGATGTTGAGGGACCACAGACAGGGGCAGATGGACCAGGGAAAGCCTTGTACATGATCTGCTAGATGTCATACATTACCTCAGTCAGGGAGCCCAAAGTGGAATTGATGTTCTGCGTGTCCGCATTGTTCTCTCTCTGCACTTGCTTAATGTCCCGGAGCTCAGTTAGGACCTGGCCCATCACGTCTTGGGACTGTTGTACTGATCCCAAGACTTGGGCAAGAGTGCTCTGGCTCACATAAACCCAAGTAGCCTCCCTTGGCTGGCCCACAGATTCCCCCTCATGACCCTTACTCCCACTAGCCTATGCTCTTGAAGTATGCCCCAAACCACTGGGTTCTGGCAGACCTGTCGGCTGAGTTGTTGGCGGCATGATTCAGGACTGGGGGACACATGATAGGTGTGCTGACTCTTGGTGCACAGGAAGTGGAGGTATCCTCATGCTGAGGTCTCCTGGCAGCTGTTGTGGGAGGTGTAGCCGTGGCCTGTGTTTGGCTTCCTGGAGCCATGTGGACAGACAGAACAGATGGGCCAGCTTGCTCCTCCTCACCCAGACTTGCAGCATTGAGAGCTTCACTGAATGCTTACTCTTGGGCCGGAGTATAGGTCTCTTGACTGCCAGATGGTGGCGCACTGATCTGGGTGGTTGGACCTGTGAACGATAAAGAGGATATGTGATTAAAATATAGTTTGTGCATTTCATGCCTCTTTGTTTACATGAGGACAAACCTAAAACCTAGAAAGGGAGAGATTGATTGATTAGACCTTTGTGTGACTTTAATTTTTTAACCCATGCTGCCTGATTTACACAGTGCAAAAATGTCAAAGATGGATTGTCCATAACTCAGAAAGGGGTTATTCTTCGAGGATCGAGGATCATAATTCCATAGTCTACAAGAAAAGTTGATAACAGTGGCTCACTAAAGACATCGTAGTATTGTGCTATGAGGAGGGCTCTCCATAACTGAGTTTGGCTTCCATACCTAAAAGAAAGAGTTGAAAATGAAGTCAAGGGCTGTGACATTTGCAATTGCTTGTCAACCAAAGACACTCAACATACTCTAAACACATCAAAACTCACTAAACATTGGAAGAGAATAGCCATTGTTTTCTTTGGTCCACTTGACAATGGACACCATTTGATGGCCATTGTAGATGAATATTTATGTTTTCTTTTGATGGAAGGTCTCTCATCCACGACACATGAGCGAGTAATTGAAAAAATGTATAGCATTTTTGCATCATGGTGCTTACTACCTATTGTGAAGTCTGATGACTTCAGGAATTTCACATGTGGCTCGATGCAATATCACCTGCATCTAGTTTGCCCTTCATTTTGACAA
This sequence comes from Pleurodeles waltl, assembly GCF_031143425.1. Lineage (NCBI taxonomy): Eukaryota > Metazoa > Chordata > Amphibia > Caudata > Salamandridae > Pleurodeles > Pleurodeles waltl. Next base: position 1,203,607,339 of record NC_090444.1, read on the forward strand.
ACATGATATTTCTTCTTTGGATCTATAGGCCAATGTAAGATGAATGCAGGACATATACCTTGCTCTACTGGAAATCCACAGAAGGGAATTTCCTCCAATACCAGAGTCAGCTTCCTAGGCGCCATAGAGACAGTCTGTCTTTTGGACAATTCCTGAGAATACACATGAACTGCACCAAAAAGTCAGACTACTTCAGAGAATCTATCACATTGATAACTAGATTGATGGAAGGGGAATATATTAAGTGTTTAGTCAAACAGGCTCGCAAGAGAGCTTGGTGCAACCCACATGAGGAGTTACTGGAACCCTGTGTAATGAAAGTTGAGATAGACCTCATTATCTCTGTTTGCTCATTCAATCCTTTCAGTAATGAGGTTGAAAAGATCATTCTCAGGAATTGGGAAATCCATGAAGGAAATATCTCCATTCTCTTTCAAACAGAGTGGTAACTTGCGGGACTGCCTAGAACTGCAGCACTTTCCAATCCAGACAAAGCGACTCTGACATTCCAATTGGGTTTATCACCAATTGTAGGTCATTCTACGTTATTTAATATCTTAAATTCTTTTACTTCCTTATGGTATCAACATTTGAAAAAGTATGTGCTTTTACATTTCAAGTTGACAATGTGTTGCAACCAATGACTCTTTGTAATTTGACTTGAGGAATTTACATTAGTTACTCAATTACCAGGGCTGTCACAGTCTTGAATGTTTTTCTATGAATATTTGTTTTTGAACAGTGCTAACAAAACGAGTATTAGGACCCGCACTACACATAATGTGCACTTCCCTGTATTACACCATGGTGCACATTTATTCAGTGCTTCCTATCGCAGTGTATGCATTGCCGTCAGTGGAGTCGTGCTTTTACGCCTGCTCTGGGGACAGCACATCACTGAAAGGTGGACTTGCAGTTTGAAGCCACCATTCCAGCTTTCATTGTGTAGATGGTAAACCAGCTTGCATTTGAAAGGGGGCAGGGATGCCCATCCACCTAGGTGAAGAGAGTAACTACAACCTCCTACAGAGGGGCATCAGAGGGGTTCCTGTAAATCCTTTCTCCCTCCTAATTGGTTCCCTTAGGGATGACCTGACTGTGCACCACTTCTGCGTGGCAAACATCACTGTGCCCCTGATAACGTTTTTGCTTGTGTGCCTGTGTCTATTGTATGGCATGGGCACACAGGCAGAGTGTTTCCTTATATACATGTGGCCAGGTCCCCAGTCAATTGTGGGAACACTTTTGTTTTACAGAAGGGACCACACAAGTGTATGTGGCCCCTTTTGTAGTACCAAAGCGTCCAATTGCACAAAGTGGACACACCTGGCCATTGCTCCCCAAGGTCATTTTTGATAATATTGCCCCAGATGCTTAATTATTACGTTAAAAAAACGCAAAGCTCCATTCCTAAAAATGACGCTTGGATTCCTTTCTTTTCGAAGGCAGTAGTACCACATACTAACATGGAGTTATGCCATTAACAAAAGGAATGACATATGAATGATGCTTTGTGGTATTCTTAAGCTCAAACCTATAAAATAATGACACCCACAATATAATTTATATGAAAACTCAATTATCAGATGAGGTTAATTTCTCAAGAAGGTCTGCGCCTTTTTCAAACTACAATCAAGCGTTATCAATGTTTGATCTTCAGTAATATATTAGTGCCAAAAAGCAGGTGTGTCATCCCCCCGGCCAAGAGCCAGGAGATGAAAAATAAAACGGTAGTTGCACTATTGTTTTAATTTTCATTTGCTGGCTCAGCCAGATGTACAGGCAGTGGTGGGGCTGGGCCACGGGAGCTGGGAGTCAGGAGGAGGGGAGAGTGCACCTAAGTGAGCATGGGTGTTTGGCCGGCTGTCTGAGGGCAGCCAAACACCCATGCACACTTAGGTTCTCCAACCCGGCTGTGCTTAACAGCTGAGCTGAAGAAACTGCACAGACCCCAGGGCTGCGTCTGAGCGGCAGTCCAAGCTTGTCAGGCCAATACTGGCATTGCTTTTATGCTAGGTTTAGCATGAAGGCAGTGCCAGGATCACTGGGGAGCCTGTGCTAGTGTCCCAGTGAATGCTGAAACACTAGAAGAAGAGGAACGATGAGCGAGGTCGCAGGAAGCGGAGGAACATCGAAAAAAGTAATTTTTTACATTTTTTCTTTCTTTCTTTTTTTCGTTTACCCCCTTCCTCGTACCCCCTCCACCCCCACCCCCTTGATATTTGTGGCTGGTGCTGCTGCCAAGAAGCTCACGGAAATCTTCTAATAGAACTTTTCATTTTATCACGTAAACCTATATGCATTACTTTAAATGATTTCTCTTTAACAAGACTAATTAATATGCCCTTTGACTGAGACTACAATTAACATATTTTGCTGCAATCTAAAATTCGATGTTGAAAGTGAAGTGAAAAGCAGCGTTGTGGTTCATAGCTAATGCCTAATGTAGCTGCAATTTATCATGGGGAGGATTATAAAAATAATCTCATGCGGCTGGTGTTGCCCTGAAAAGGGTGATATCTTGAACTCAGATCTGTTCACATCGCTGCAAGTGATCAGTGCTATTCTCATCAGAGTTAACTGAACCAACTCTATTTAACTGAGAGGTAAGCGAATTGCTCCTGTCTTCCTGTCACCAACTGAGCCCACTCACCTCCTGACAGAACAAACCTTGTCGTCATCAACACATTAGATCAGGAATAATGTATTGTAATGTACAGAAAGCGTACACAGGTACTCTTCATTAGTCCGAATTTTAGTCTTCCTCAGCACATTCCTGGATACCAGCCTGTCCTGCCAGATTGGTTTTGACCAGAGGACCCTGATTTGCTCCTGTGGTCTTTATTATTTTTAGGCAGGAGGTGGAGCCTAAGTTAGTGATTTGGTACAAGTATTTGTTTTTAAGTTTTTTTTAGGCCCAAGCTCGGTAAACACTCTGTATATTGAGACACACCTCATGATGTAAGGATTGGGACCAGGAAGACAGACCAGGAAGTATTGTGGAAATGCTTGGTTTACAAGGGTAGGGTTAGTAGCCTGATGCGGGCATTTGTGGATAATCTACCATGCAAAATTAAGAAATCATGCACAAACTCTCCAGCTTCTTAGTATCCAAATATTTCTTACTCTGATAACTCAACAGCTTTGCTTCTCTCAGATTCTGAAGTGTGTTCACAGGGTGGCAATTGGAAGGGAATACTCTGACATTTAATCAGTTTGTAGAGAAAGGTGTTCACCAGGGATAAAGTATGTTCAGTATGTAAAAATGATTATGTGTGCAAAAGTAAATGTGATTCAAATTTATATAGGCAGAATTTCCACCAGACGATAAATATTTTTGAGCAGTGACAGCTCCTCTGCTATGGTGGAGGAGCATCACCCCTGTCAGCAGGAGCAGCCGCAAACCTTTTACAATAAAACAATATTAACCTATGTTTCTTATCATTTTATTGTTAAAGGGGTGAGGCCATGGGTGTGACAGGGACAGAGGGAAAGTGCACAGCACTCCCTTCAGTGTGCATGTACAGTTGGCCGGTCGTCTCAGGCCAGCCAAACAGACATGTGCACTGGGCTCTCTCCAACCTGGCACTGTGTTACTGGGTTGGAGACAGCAGGCAGAGGCTCCCACTCTGCCTCTGACCACCAAGCCAGGGCCCTCCGGCCAATCCTAACGCTGTCTTCATGCTGCCAGCAGCATGAAAGCAGTGTTGGGATTGGCCACAGGGCAGGCTGGGTGCCTGTGCCTGTTGTGAGGACCGAGGAGCGGAGCGGCGCGGCGGAGGAGGCAAGGAAGGTAGTTTTTTAAATTGTATTTTTTTGTCTGTCCTCCCCCGCCACACCCCGCGCCCACCCGCCTCTCCCCCCCAAAAGTCCCGACTGTTATTGAGTAGTTACTCTAAATACAAATGGCAAGTATTTCCTCAAATACACCTTAGCTCTTTTGTGAATCACACCAATCGACTTCCGACATTGAAGTAATCCTATTATCCTGGTTATATCGTTTTCTCATAATTTCAAGTACAATGCTTTTTATGTCAAGATTTGTTTTCCACTTTTTGCTTGAAGTGACAGCTGAGTGTGTCTCTTAAAATGCTGCACATGATCTTATAAATTTTAATTGCATCAATTTCCATTATGCCACTTATCAAATTACCTTCACTTCACTGATTTTAGTTAAAGTAAATAATCATTAGCAAAGCAAAAAAGGTTTATATTTTATAGAAGACTAGTGATGTGTACTGCAGTAGAATTAGGCATTTTGTTATGTGCATGATATTTAATAAATACTTCAATTTCCATCCTAAATTGGCAAAATAAAAGTAGAAAAGTGGGAAACTATTCTTGAAGTAGAATGGTTCCCCATGGTGAAATTGTAAAGACTAGCAAGACGAATAACATTCATAACAAGTTGAGACTTTTCACTCTAAAGTGTGTTTTATTGGATGCGAAAAACATTTGTTTATAGAAAAACGATCTCTCCAGTCGATTATATGTTTGTTCCCACTACCATGTTTTACAGGTACTGTGATCGGAGGTATTGAAAACCCAGAAGTTTCAAAGACAGAGCATGTTTTTAAGGAGATGGGTCAATATCGCTCAGCTGATGACTGTGCTTGTTGATGGCCTCACATTGACCCTGTATTGTCCATTGCATGTATGTTGGAAAAAGCTGCTTATATACTGGATTTGAGAAACATAACTTTACAAACATTGATTACCGACTAATCATCTGATGAATGAACTATCAATCGCCATTATGACAAAGAGCTTGCAGGAAGAAATCATTGAAGCTATTCACCTCTTTTGAGAGACCTAGGTGCAGATGTGGTTGACAAATGTTACGATGAGAGATGTTAATGACATGCCACAGACATATTTTGCATGGTAGTACCGTTTAGTAAGTGATGCATGCATCAGAGTTTGCTTGCTAGTGGTAAAACTTCATGAGGCAAGTGAGCAGTGCGACTGGTTGTTCTGACGAGGTGTTTTTTCCATGCTCACATCTGTGGACATTGTAAATTTGAGAACTTGCATTGGTGGCAGCCTTGTTTGCATATGGGAGACCTCGATTAGCTAGTATTCTTGTGCATGTGGCCACTGGAGGTATGTGACCCTGGGTGCGAATGAAGTATCTGGAGCAGAGTGGTGCTGCCAGAAACTGAAGGGCGATAGCCCCACAACATTACTCAGTACTTGCGGTCACAATTGAAAGAAATGTTTATTGAGGTGAGCTTCTGAGACACTGAGGACACCTTCCTGGAGCGCTATGGTACAGAGGAAAGGTACCTTGAGAGAGTTTTGTATAACCAGCAGTTTATTTCACTTTAAGTGGCAGATCAACTGGGCTCAGCACAAACACAGCACATCGCTTCATGGCATGGAATACTTAAGGATGGTTCAATTTTCGCCAGAGTAAAATTTCTGCCATATGTATTTTGCTAAGAGATAACTTTGTTACCTGTGGCCAGATGTATGAAAGTTTTTGCATTCGCAAACGATGTGAATGCCCGTTTGTAAATGCAAAAAGCCATTTCAGAATGTATGAAAGACATTCTGAACGCAATTTTAAGGAATCGCTAAAATAGCGATTCCTTAAAATTGTGACCCTGTTTAGAGAGTCGCAAATTGCGACTCTCTAAATAAGAAATCGCAAATAAGAAGTCCTTATTTGTGATTTCTTAGCACATGTAAGAAGCAATTCCTAAATGCGAATTGGGCATTTAGGAATCGCTATTTACCACCAGGTGGAACCTGGTGGTAACCATGTGCAAATTGAAAAAATGCATTTAAAATGCATTTTTAAAATGTAAATGTAAAGCACACTTGCCCTTTTGGCATGTGTGCACCTTACATGTCCTAATTTTTTTTAAATTTTATTTCCAGCACCCTGGGGTTTTGCATTTCCAAAATTGCGATTTCTAGTTAAGAAATCGCAATTTTGGAAATGCAAAACATTCGCAGATATGGGCCTACAGGCCCATAGGTGCGAATGGGGCCGGTATCGCAATTTGCGATTCGGTAATAGCATTTGCAAATGTGATACATTGCATTTTGCGAATCAGAAATAGCGATTTCTTAAAAATCGCTATTTCCGACTCGCAAAAGGCCGCCTTGATACATCTGGCCCATAGTTTTTTGTGTTGATACAGAGAAAATATCTTTCTAGATTACATGATCGCCACCTCGTAGCAGGTGCACTAATTGGCACTGATTGGAAAATGAAGCTTGATCTTTTAACATTCAGACACCTTTATCCAGTGTACAAGATTGATAAAAACACACCTCTAAGCTAAAGGAGATTAAGGTTGCGTTTCAAATAGAGATAGGTACAAAACAATGTAAAATTAAATGTAATATAAAAGTAAAGATGCGTAAAGATGCGTGGAAGGATGGCATTGAATATCTAGCAAATTTTGTTGAAAGAAGTTACATTAATATAATCTGTAAATACATATTTACGAAATCCACTGTATTTCATAGAAGAAAAAAGCCTCAAGGACACCTGATTACATTCACTGAAAATGTTTATGTAGTCCCATAAAATCATCCAATATTGCAAGCTAGTGGTCAGTTCTGCCTTTTTGCCCCTCCTTTCTCTGCAGTGACCAACTAATGTATTATTCACTGTGGTTTCTTTATCTGTTGCTGTGAAGGACTACTTTTGTTATTTCTTTGTTGCTCCCTTTCCCCGGTAGGTGTTTTGAAGCTGGTAGCTGCCTGCATTTAATTGCAGCATTCCATTCCTCCCACATCTTCCCATGTCGCTGACATTTGTTTTGGGTTTCCAGTGCTGTCCTAGTTTACCTTTGGCTCCTGGATCATTTGCTCCTCCATTAAATCTTCAATAAACGGTAGCTCTTATGCTCCATTTTTATAATGTTATTTTACCAATGCCCAGTGTCTGTTGATTTATTTTCTATTTAATCTTGAAGTAAGCTTATTTTTTCAAGAGAAATTCTTTTGTGCTTAAGTCCGTTAAGTCCTCTGTAGGTATTTTGCACCTGTTTATGTAACATTAAAATAAGCTTATTTTACAAAAGAAACGCCCAGTGCCTAAACATTTAGCTCACTGCTCATGAAAGCCACAATATGCCCTTTTTCTGTAGCAAAACGTAGAAGCAATGATGTGAAACTTGCAGAGCCTCGCATCTGGAGTCTGTCTCTCCAGGGCCCCTCCCTGCCAGCCCTCAAGACATCCCCACACAGGGCATTGATTATCTCCTTTAATGCAGCCATAGATCTTGTCAGGCTTCTCTACTGTTGTTAACTTAATTAGAGATTTGTTTAAATGGGAGCCAAGAATGCTTGCAAGACCTTTCTTCTGTTAACATAAAAGGAAAATACTTTTCCAGCCTCATTTTTCAATTTCTGTTCAGTCGTTTCCACAACTCGAGTTAGTGCTGCCATCTTCTCCTATCTCCTCAATAGCTTTTGGTTTCTGATGTCAATAACTGCCAGTTACCACCCAAACATGGCAGGAAAAGATGTAATTATGAGGCAAGGTTGACCAATTTATATGGCAAGAAAAGTCCAGTTCTAAATTTACAATGCCAATAGCTCTAACTCAAGAAATTGCAAAACCTGTTGCATTGCAAATGCTTGTTAATATGTGATGTTGGATCAATGGGGGCTATGCCAATCCTACAAATTGGTAACCCAATTATTAACACATATAAAATATTAATGGCAGAGTTGCACTGTTTGCCTAGAGATTCATAGGACATGCAGAGATGCAGCAGAGACATCATCATGGAAATAAAAGTGTCACCACAAATGTTACACATTTTAAACAGCAGGAGTGAAATTATCAGGAGATGATGAATTAAACCTGGCTCATTGCAACCTCAGAAAAGATGCAGAGGATATTAAATAAACCGGTATACAATTTACAGACCACAAAAATGAGATTAGCAAAGTGGCATTACAATAGGATCCTACAGCATTGGCTACAGCTCGTAATAGAGCTGGAGGCAATGCTGTATTGCGCAGGCAGGCAAAGCAGACAGTGAACATTGCGATGGTGCTGGCCAAGGGGGGCCCTGCACTGACCATGCTAATTGCATGGGCAATGCAGGGGCTTCTCTGGCCCCCCTGCACCTGTTCTCCACCAGACTACTTATAACACAGTTTAGTTTAATTCTGAATGAAAAGTCTCAAGTCTCCATCCCACTTGGGACATGCTCAGTAGGGAACATGGAATCAATCTTAATTCAACTGGGGTCCGTACAAATGGCCAGATTTACAAGGATGTAGGACCTCCTAGCGCCACATTAGTGTCATTTCTTTTTTACACCAATGTGGCTCAAGGAGGCAATTTTTGCTGTGCCATATTTACAAACTGGTGCGATGCATGCATTGCGCCACTTTGCGTCTCGTGCACCACATTACGCCTGGGCCAGGCATAATGTATGCAGGGGGCTTTCTGGCATTAGGAGGCCTGCAAAAAAGGCGCATTGAAATCTACAAGATTTCACTGCGCCATTTTTGGCACCATGTTTAACGCCTGATCAGAGCAGGCATTAAAACAATACACCCATTGAAATCAATGGGCCTCTTTGCACTTTGCTACTCTAGCGTCAACATTTTTGACACTGGTGCAGCAAAGCACCACAATAGCGTAAAACATGTTGACGCTATTATTCTAATGACCCACCAAGGTGTGCCGTATTATAAATACTGCACACACATGGTCTCATTAGGTTGGGCAAGGGCGACGCAAGAAAAGTGCTGATGTACTGATGTGCCACTTTTCTGTAAATCTGGCCCAAAGTGCTTTGGGTTGTGCTGTGGGCTCATAAACATGTTTTACACTTCAGATGAGAAAGGTCATATTGGTGGAGGATGGTCACTGTTAACTGAATGTGTCAATGTTTAAGAGTAAAACCTGCTGTAGGTTTTGTATTTCACCTAGCAGAATTATTCAGAGTTTCAGTGATTTTCTAACATTTGAACTGTTCTGGAAATCTTTTGTCAGTGACAAACACACTCATTTATCAGGTTTCTTTTAGGCATCTGAACACTTTAAAAGTGCTTAATCTGTAATAAGTGTTGAGTCCCAAAGTTTTTCTCAGAAGCCCGGGGATGGTCCAATCAAAGATCGGGGTGCTGAATACCAAGACTGTTAGGCTTGATTCTACCTCATGCCTCTTTAATCCACCAACAGCTAATCCTTGTTTCTATATTTCACTCTTCCAGGTTATTTTTTATCCCTGCTCTCTCTCTGTCAATGTTTTTCCGTCTTTCTCTCCCTCCTTGTGCATTTCTCTCTCTTGCTCTGCATCAAAATCTATTGAGGAAAAATAAGTGCTGGTCCCCAAAAATCAGTGGCAGTGGGAACCATCTACAACCACTGTGTCAAATTAAGCACCGTCTTTAAAAGAAAAGAAGATGTAGCAAAATCTAAATATTAGATTGTGCTGACTACACTAGATACTGTGGGGACTTTGGGTAAGAATGTGCTTGGATGGCCACATTTAATTGTTAATGTATTATTGTATACATATATTTTGCCAACGAAGCTGACTTGTCACTGCATATTTTCTCTCTTGACCTGCAGAGTTTCAGTTTCACAATCTGAGGATTCTGCAAATATTTTTAATTTCTTGTTGTGCATTTATTGGTTTTCATCAAAATGCAGAATGTTACACACTCTGCACCAGTTTTACAGACTCATGGCAAACCACTAGTAAAACAGAGATTTTTGATTAGATTGTTCAGTGCTTACTTAAAAGCAATTGTTGACCTTTTATTATTGGCGTATCAGTGCAGCTTTCTACATGAGTTTTTCCACTCTTCTAATCTCATAAACTTAAACTGTCACATCCCGTTGACTTTTGTGACATGAGGGACAGCACACAATTTTAAGCTCCATTCTCCAGCAATCTCTACCTGAACGGACGTGGAATTATACAACATGGAATAATGGTGTAATTTGGGGAATTTTGAGTAAGAAACATTATGCAAAATGCCTGAGGTTATGCTGGCATAATAAAAAAGTTGCCTGTGCTTATTAGATATACAGACACCTCCTTAGCTGCCACAAGAGTTGGAACTACTGGTAGAACAGAAAAGTAAAGATGCAGTATTTGGGTATGCAGGTTGTCAAAACTAAACAATAGTTATGCAGAGGAGATTTTTACAATTGTTAACCATTTAAATAGGGTATGGAGGGACGGTAGCAGAAAGGATATATATGATATATGGTAAATAATGAAGAAGAACTTTGCAGTAAATGGATTACTCATACTTTCCCCCCCTGGACTTTTCGCATTTGACTATCTGGTTTTTGGACTTTCACTGTGAGCTAGTCTCACTACCTGAGTTTCACTCAAGTACATTTACTGTAAATTTAATGAGAGTGCTAACCGCCAGTGTCCACAATTTAAGATTAGGCCACTGAAACTAAGCTAGGGTATGAGGGTCTGGGCCAGATACACATGAACTGTGCGCACGGGAGCAGGCTGTACTTGAGAGGCTACCGTCTTTCACATCCTAATCTGTTGCAGAAGGGACTCTTCAGGGATTGGTTCTCATCTGGCCTTATAATGTGAGTGCACAGGTCTGTTATGCTTACTGAAGGTAATTAAACATTATAAGCAAAATCTGCACTAGGGTACAGTTTTGCCCAACTTAGGCCGGCAGGGTCCAGCGAGTTACCAATCTAGGAGTAAACATGTACTCGAGTGTAGATCTACAGCCACTAACATCATACTTACACATTTTATGGCTCTTTAGGAATTGTCATATTTCCCTGGCCCAGCTCATAAAACGATTCCAGGCCTTTCCCCCCTTTTTGGGACATGTTAATTAATCTGCTTCCCAGCAGGATGATCAAATAAAATAGATCAATTAACAGTGTTTGACCCAGTTCCTGTGAAAAGAAGGAATAGAGATGTAATCTGCATCTGTTAATTAGCTTGTCACACAGCACCGGGGCTGGATCAGCCCAGGCCCACAAAAACAGAGGGGGAGGGCCAGATCTCAGGAACAAACAAAGCTGGGTCTCTCCTTTGAAATTTTAGTGGTAAAATAAGCTTTAAAAACATGGCTTTTCAATATGTAGTGGGGTTTAGTGTAATAGAGCAACAAAGCTAGCGCCAAGACACCCATAGGTATTTAAGTTCTATATAAGTACCTTTAACATAGCATAACATACGAGATCAGACAACTGTGTCAGCTGTGGATGAATGTGAGGCTCTCTGGGAAGTGCTTTCCATGGCCAACTTGTAGTCACAATAGTGGATTGTTCCACAATGCTGTGAAGGAAGGTTGGGGCAGCAGGGACTGATGATGCAGCATTCTAGGACTGGCCAGGGCAGCTTGGCTTGTAGAACATTCCATCCACACATAAAGACCACAACAGAGAGACAGATTAGAAAACACTGAGCCTGGAAGCGACAACAGTCAAATAATGCCCAGCTAGAAAGAGAAGTTACCTGATGCTCCTGTAAGAATGGACTTTGGGTCTTTGTTTCCAGCTGACCCACAGGGCTAGAATGGGTCTCTCAAGGGCCAGTGGCACTGGCCCCTTTATAATCTGTGAGGATTAGTTGGGGGGATGAAGCTGCTAGGGGATCCTTCATGGTTCCCTTAGACCTTCTGTGGACTGGCCCTTGACTCAGGTGCTGACACACAGGCGCCATGCACGATGGCTAGGAGGCCATTGAGCCTGGGAGATGCAGCATGGACTGTGTTCTGCCTAGTAGCAGAACACAGCCCCAGGAGCACAGGCAGAGAACAGGTCCAGGGAAAGAATCCAGAAAACCCAGATCCCTGCAAAAAGTGCTCATTTAGAGGCAAGGAGGCCTGATGAAAAGGCTCTTGGTGGTTTGGGCTGCACCCAGGAGTGAAATGGGCCCCAGCATTGGCAAGCCAGCAATCTGGGGCCCAGGATGCAGCTTGGTCCCCAGGGGACCAGCTACAGAAGGAAGCACATGAGGATCCCTGGATTGTCATATTCCACCTCCAGGAAAGACCAAGCTCCCAAGGTGAGCGCAAGATGCCTCTATAATTTTTGGTTAGGGATGTGTGACTTGCCCCGGACAGTCACCAACCCTATAACTTGGGCCCTAAGGTAACTATAACTCGTGCCTTTGCCACGAACATCTAATTACTCCACATATTATATAATCGATGACATCTTCAATGGCATCTTTGATATTATCACTGCAACATTTGCAATAACATTATTGATATGAAAACTGTATGGCAAGGGCACGAGTTATGGTTACTTGAAATAGCTCCAACTATAACTGCTGAATTTCTAAAGTTTTGTAGGAGTAGATTCAAAACCTAGCTATACCGTCCCTGTAATCTTTGTTTTTTAAACGTTTGGATTCTGGTGCTTATTGAAGAATGCAGGGTGCGTCCTCTAGCAGCTGGACCTTGCCGCTTAACATTTCACTTATCGTTGTTCCACACTTCCAACTTCAAGTGGCACAAATACGGTTGAAATTACTTTATTATTGCTTCATTACTTAGGGCAAGATGTAGGAAGCGTTTTGCATGGCGCAAACTGCGAAAATCACAGTTTGCGCCATGCAAAACGCGCATCGCGATGCACATTCCCATTTTGCGAGTCGGTACCGACTCGCAAAATGGGAATGCGACTCGCAAATAGGAAGGGGTGTTCCCTTCCTATTTGCGACTCGCACCGCGATGCAGAATTGCTTTGTGACCGCGAACGCAGTCGCAAAGCAATTCGCAGTTACCACCAGTGTCACACTGGTGGTAACCCATTCGCGAAAGGGAAGGGGTCCCCATGGGACCCCTTCCCCTTTGTGAATGTCGCTATTAATGTTTTTTCAGAGCAGGCAGTGGTCCATTGGACCACTGCCCACTCTGAAAAAACGAAACCAAATGGTTTCGTTATTTTTTTGTGTTGCAACTCGTTTTCCTTTAAGGAAAACGGGCTGCAATACAAAAAAAAAATGCTTTATTTAAAAAGCAGTCACAGACATGGAGGTCTGCTGTCTCCAGCAGGCCACCATCTCTGTGAGTACAGGGAATCTCAATGGGGTTGCAAAATGCGACCCACCTCATTAATATAAATGAGGTGGGTCTTTACGACCCCATTGAGATTCGCAGAAGGTGTCTGAGGCAACATTCTGCATACGATTTTGCGATTCGGAAATTGCGAGTCGCTCCGACTCGCAATTTCCGAATCGCAAAAAAGATTTTTACTACATCTGGCCCTAAGTTCGTGCAACAGTCCAAACAAAATCTATCTGACGCATTTCGATCCGCCACTGACCTTGCTCACAGGTGATTGCACAGTCCTTTCTCGTTGTTTAAAACATAACAGTGCTCATTACGTATACCCAACAACATTCGTTACCCTTAAATTAAAGTGACCAAATCATTAAAAGTTTCAAACAATGGGCCTTATTTATACTTTTTGGTGCAAAACTGCACTAACGCAGTTTTGCACCAAAAAGTTTTGCACCGGCTTGGACCATTTTTTAGCACCAGCTGGGCACCAAATTTATGGAATGGTGCAAGCCGGTGCAAAGGGTAGGCTAGCTTAAAAAAAAATGACGTTAGGTAGGTTTGAGTCAAAATAAATGACTCTAACCAGATTAGCATCATTTTTTTACGCTAAGGGGCATATTTATACTCTGTTTGCACTGAATTAGCGTCATTTCTTTTACTCTATTTCAGTGCAAAACTAACTACATATTTATGCTTTGGTGCTAGTCCTGTCTAGTGCCAAATTTATGGAGTTAAAGTCATTTTTTGAAAGTGGAAACCTACGTTGCCTTAATGAGATGCAAGGTAGGCGTTCCTGTGCAAAAAATGACTCTATGGCCTTAACGCCATATTTATACTCCCATGCAAAAATGGTGCAAGGGAGGGAGGAGGGGTCAAAAGATGGGGCAAAGCTTGCTTTGCCCCATTTTTTTAAGCCTGGGTCAGGGCAGGCGTTAGGGGATCTGTGGGCCTATTTCCATGGTGGAACACCATGGAATAAGCACACAGATGCCCTCCCCAGGCCCTCCCCAGGCCCCAGGGGCACCCCCACCTACACCAGAGGGACTGCAGAAGATAGGGGATCGCATCCTAGGTAAGTACAGGTAAGATTGCATTTTATTTTTGAAAGTGCCATAGGGGGCCCTGAAATGGGCCCCCATACATGGCACAGGGTGCAATGGCCATGCCCAGGGGACCCCTGTTCCCTGTCCTCTGTGCTGGCCATTGGGGTGGTGGGCATGACTCCTGCCTTTTCTAAGGCAGGAGTCATGTGGCATGGTAGGTTTAGCACCATAAAATGACGCTAATCTGGTTAGAGTCATTTTTTTTTTTACTCTAACCTGCCTAAAGTCATTTTTTGGTGCTAAACCCTCTTCTTCTATACTGCCAGCCCCACCCGACTAAAGTCATTTTTTTTTACTCTAGCCTACTCTTTGCACCAACTTGCACCATTCCATAAATATGGTGCCCGGCTGGTGCACAGAAATGGTGCAAGCCGGTGCTAAACTTTTTGGTGCAAAACTGAGTTAGTGCACTATAAGGGCCAATATTTTGTTCGTTTGCACCCCTTTCGCATCAAAAAATGACGTTAATGTGGCGCAAAAAATGTATAAATCAGGGCCTTGGTGCTAGATGGGTCTAGCACCAAAGTATAAATATGGAGTTAGATTTGCACCGAATTAGAGTAAAAAAAAAATGACGCTAATTCGGTGCAAACAGAGTATAAATATGCTGCAGAGTTTAAATATGCCCCTAAATATGGCGTTAAGGCCATAGAGTCATTTTTTGCACGGGAACGCCTACCTTACATCTCATTAAGGCAAGTTAGGTATCCAGTTTCAAAAAATGACTTTAACTCCATATATTTGGCGCTAGAGGGGTCTAGCACCAAAGTATAAATATGGAGTTAGTTTTGCACCGAACTAGAGTAAAAAAAAATGACACTAATTAAGTGCAAACAGAGTATAAATATGCCCCAATGTTTCTCCACATCGTGTTCTTTCTACATGTTCACACTTTATCTTTCACTAATTCAGCACTTCTATTTAGATTTAAACTGAAGCATTCGCAAATGACATTTCCATCATGTTATTTAGAGCCTCACTACTCTCCTGGTGCATTCTGGTTTACGTAGGCATAAGCAATTTTCCAGTTTTCAATCCACCTTACTCATTAGCACAACTTCAAATACTGCACAAGTTTTTATTTTTACATGATGTTTTATGAGTTGCTCACTCATCTCGATTTTTTTTCTGTTCATAATGAGAAGGATCTTTGTTTCTTTTCACGCGCCATTCATGGACATCTGGTCTTCTACCCAATTAATGACTGTGTAGTGGCACTCCAAGCAGCATTTTTCCTCATGTATTTGTAGTGAAATGATCACTATTTGCTCGTGCCCCACACTTTTATCAATAAGGATGGTCAGTGGTGCTCTGACCTTCGAGCACGTGTGCTGTGGCTAATCTCAGTAGTGTAAAATCAGTGGTATACTGGTCAGGATGTCCTAATCACTTCTATCGCTCCAGTAATTCAGCTGGTAGCAGAAATGTCCGGTTAATGGTGCAATGATCACTATTTCCATGCGCTGCACACTTGTATCATTAAAAGCAGTTGGTTGTACAGTGATCTTTGAACTTGACTCCCACCCATTGTGTTCTGGTGCTGTATGTTGGTATTAGTGTCACTGGCAGTGCAATAATACCATACCGTGGTGCTGCAAGCTGGTATCAGTAGTATTCAATCACTTGTGCCTTGACCTCATGCCCTGTTGCCTCTCACATCCCTGGCACAGTGGCTAGTCTCAGTAGTGTGGACCTGTGGAGCACTGATTTTTGAGTGCTCCTGCCTCTCCTCTCTCTGTTGGTGCTGTGGTTAGTAACAGTGGTGTGTGCAGTGCAATAATTCAATACTCTGGTGCTGCATGCTGGTGTGAGTAATATTCAGTCAGTGGTGCCCTGCTGCCTCTCATGTCCCTGGCACAGTGGATGGTGTCAGAAGATTTTGCCTGTGGTGCACGGACTATCTATCTATCTATCTATCTATCTATCTATCTATCTATCTATCTATCTATCTATCTATCTATCTATCTATCTATCTATCTATACATATTCACTTAAAAACACAAAGGTTACAGAGACGTTATAGTTAGGCTCACATTTCACATAGAAATTCACCTGTTGTTATTTGAAATAACTATAACTACCACCGTAAGGTAACTATAAATTGCGCCCCCCACCACGCACAGTTTTTTTAATGAATAATTTTACAACAAATGTTACAATGATATTATCAATCATGTTATAAAAGATGTCATGATTACTGTAATATCTGGGTAATTAGCAGTGCACTGAGAGGGCGCAAGTCATAGTTACCTTAGGGCACGAGTTTTAGTTACTTACTTTAAGTAACTCTAACTAGAACAGGTGAATTTCTATGGTTTTGTTTGTTTAAAATGTAAGCCTAACAATAATGTCCCTGTAACCTTTGTTTTTTTCAGTGAGTATGTAGATACATGTATGTCTTCCCCCTCCTAAGAGACACAAACGCACGCACTCAGACACCCAACAGCCATTCACCTAACACACACACATTGTCCATGCACCTGCACCCAAGTCCAGCAGATGTACACCTCCAACAACCACTCCCTCAACCTCCATTACCATCTCTCCTGCCACACCCCGCCCCAACGCCCCTAAGAAGCTTTTCCTTACATGTCTTGACCTCTTTTCTTCCCCTCCATCCCCGTCCTGCCTGTAAGAGCAGGGTCCCAACGACTCAGCACAGCACCTCAGCCAAACAGCCTGCCACTGCTCCCATCAAATCAACAGCTGCTGGCACAAAGGGGCCCCAGAGTGAGTGTGACGGCCGCCACTCCTACTGAGAGCACACCTCTGGCTCAGAAAGGGAGGACTAGGGTGGTGAAAAGCAAGGGACAGGAGACGGGGACAGTGGAGGCAACTCCTAGTCCTAGAGGCAAGGGCACAAGTGACACGTCAAAGGCCAAGGAGACCTGTCACAAGAGGGGACACATGGATCCCCCTCCACCACCAAAGATTGCCAAGGATCCCACTAATGACACTTTACTCCACTCTACACTACCCCACTCCAGTGTACACTATTCCATTATGCTACACTCTACTAAACTTTATCCCACTCCATACCACTCTACTATACACTGCTCTACACCACTCCACTGTCTGACACTCTGCTCCATTATATGCAACTCTACTCTAGAACACTGTATTACACTCTATGCCACTCTACGACACTCTGTTCTATGTCCATCCACTCTATGCCACTGTACTACACTGTATGACACTCAACGACTCAACGCCCGACATCTTTGTATGATACGCCGCTCCACTATATGACTTGGCACTCCATTCAATGGAACTCACTTCCACTGTACTCTGCGACACTCCACTTGACGATACTCCACTCTTTGACATTCTACTTCACCCTACTCAATTCTAAAACACTCAACTCTGCTCTATGACAGTCTACAACACCCTACTCTACTGATCAACACATCATTCCACTGTACAACTTGCTGCTCCAGTCTATGATACTTTACTCCACTGTATGAGACACCATGCCACAACACTATACAACACTTTACTACACTGTACAATAAGTTACCACCCTCTACTCTACTCCACTCGACACTAATCTACAACACTCTAGTTAATGACAATAGACTTTCTAATACTCTTTTCCACTCTACTGTATGACACTCCACATAACAACTCGCCACTTGCGACACTGGACTCTACCATTTGAAACACATTTTTATTAAAGATTTTAAAAAAGCATTGAAATTCAACGAAACAAACAAAGGTTAAAGCTCAGTAATAGTTCGGAAAATATACACAAGCCAAGTTTAAACTGTTCAAACTTTAAACATTATAAAGTTATAGTTATAACTTTCATTTACAATTTATCCGCCACTTTCAAATTATTGTAAGTAACAGACCTTGTTACACACTCTTTTCAGCTTGCTAACCAGACAACACTAACTATAACTTGCCACTCTACCATGCACTGTGTTTCTAAAAATGATACTCTACTGTACAACACTACACCTCAGGAGACTCTCCTCCACTGCACTGCATGACACTACACTCAACAACACTGAACAATATTTCACTCTACTCCACTGAACTCCACTCTATGCCACTACACTACAACACTCTGCTACACTCTATGCCACACTACCACACTCTACTCGATGACACACCACTCTAAAAAAAAACATTTCATGGCACTCCAGTCAATGACACTCCACTGTACAACACTCTGCTCTACTGTTGGACACGCCACAACCCTGGACAACACACTGATCCACTCTCTAAAACACCTCTCCACGATACCACACACCATGCCATTCCACTGTCTAACACTTTACTCCACCACTGCTATGTCACTCCACTCTACTTGACTTCACTCTTTCCACTCTACAATACTCCACTCCACCCACTGGACTCTATGACACTCTCCTTCACGGTACTGTAACACACTCTCTCTTTATGACACTCTAATCAATGACAGTTCACACTGCGATTTGAAAGACATGTTTATTAAAAAATAAAAAAAATTAACATACAATGAAGAAAACAAAGGTTAGGGATAATTTATAGTTAGAAATACCTTAGGTATTCTTTCTTTACAAACCCAACTTAAAATACACAAACATTAAACACTGTAAAGTCATAATTATAGCTTCAATTTATAATTGATGCACCTCCTTCAAATTACTATAAGTGACCCACCTCCGAACACAGCTTTGTCACTGCACTTGCCAAGCTACATTAACTATTACTCATGCCTTTTCCATGCGCTGTTTATACCCTTGCATACTACACCACTTATGTAATGTGAAATAATTATTTAAAGGTGGTGGATGCGTTGTAAATGAAAGTTTTAACTATAAATTTATTTTTAAAGTTTGTGTAGTTTAAAGTTAGGCCCATATTTATGGGAGTTTGGCGCAGGGCAACACAGCAAGTCATCTTGCTGTGCTGCCCTGTGTCAAAGGGAAAGAGGAGGATTGCAACGTGTCTATGGAATACAGCTCATTGATGTCATTTCTCCCTGCACTGGTGATGTTTCAGCAGCTTAACGCCAAAGCATACACCCTTGACCATGGTGCAAGGGTACATACGTTGCATGCAGGATTGTTTTTGTTCATGAATGGGCACCTTCCTGCACAAACAACAATACTGGAGACCCAGAAGGCAGCACACATAGAAAGAGGAAAAACAATATTTCTCTTCTCCTCATTGTGCCTCCCTTGGGGAGGCGTACGTTTTTGGCACATCCCCAGCTTTACAAGGTCTTGTAAATCTGGGGATGTGTCAAAATGCATGGATGTTTCATGGAAATATCCCACAGTGATGCCCATGGAACGCCTCCCAAACACAGAGTAAGGCAATGCAGCAATTTGTGATGCCTTGCCTTACTCCATATCTAGGAGGCCACTCCAAGCCACGCAAAGTGGCTTTGCTTGGCCTCATAGATATTATTATAAAGTTTGCACTGCCGCTTTGGTACAGAAAGTGATGCAACGGCACCGCAAGAGGCTAGTAAATGTGCCCCCTGGTTTGTGTAGGATAGGGAAAATAAGTTTTCTTAACTATAACTAAGCTTTAGCCTTTGGTGTTTTCGCTGATATAGCTATAGGTTTTTCCAGTAACTACAACTTATGTCCTAAATTAACTGTAACTCACAGCCCCGTCATGCACAGTGTTGTCATGAATGATGTTATTTCAGATGTTACAGTGATGTTATCAATGATGACATAGAACATGTAATCAGTGATGTAATGTGTGAGATATTTATTAGTAACTATAATAATGTCCCCTTAAGCATTGGTTTTCATTGAATTTCTAAGGTTTAAAAAAAAAAAAAAACATATTATTACAATTCCTAACTATAACATGACTTTCACCTTTGTTTTTTCAGTGAATTTCTGTGTATTTTTAATGTACAGTGGATCACCTTGTGTGGCCAGGCCCTGCACCCAATCCCCGCATAGGCTGTCCATGGGATGTTACAATATGTATTTTAAGTGAGACTGACTTACTGACTTTGTCAAAGGATCACAACACTAATATATCAAGAGTGGATTTGGCTCTAGCAAGGGGTCAGCCTATCAACATATATAAAGCAGACCTATCATCTTTGTCAAAAAATCACCAACTATAATCAAATGTATATTTCATTAAGTCATACAATGCAATGTATATTAAAACTGATTGTCGTTAAAACCATTTTAAATAATGTTTCATTTACGAAATTCATTATGTCTTTGAGCTTTTCTTTTAAAAATTTTCAGCCCAGAAAATGGAGTCATAAAAAGAACCACAAGATAGCCCGCAGTTCATCTGAAGTGTATGGAGGATTGATAGTTCTGTTTTTTTATATTGCTGGGTGCCATCTGCAACTTCTGCAGCCCCCCCACAACATTATAAAATGCTTGATAGTGCCCCCGCCCCATCTAGCGTAGCAAATGCAAAAACAACAAGGTGATAGATTAAATGCTTGAATTAATATCAGCTACTGGAAATTGCTTTGGCCACATCCCTATCTATAATTGTTTCTGCCCACCACGCCAACCCTGTTTGAAACAAGCTATATGCCACTCAGTCTTGGCAGCCTGAACTGCCAGGCCAGATCCTGTCTGGACCGGAAACAAGCATCCTGGGGCTGGATCGGGATATCACCCCTCATCAGCCACGCTAGCTGGAATCCAGTGGCACAGTGAACTTGGGCCCATGTCTGGGAATACTGGTGCACTGAGGGTGACAAATGCAAAAAACAACAAGGTGATGGATGGAATGCTTGAATCAATCTCTGCCACTGGCAATCACTGGGGGCCGCATCCCAATCCATCATTTTTTTGCCCACCATGCCACCCCAGTCTGAACCCAGCCATATGCAAATCGGTTTTGACCCTGCTCCCCATTGAGGTTATCAAAAAGTTATTTTGATGACACCTGCTTTGTAGCCTTTTATGGTACAGAGAATATGTTAAATAAAAGTAGATGTTTAAGTTTACAATTAGGGAGTATAGACTGAAATGTATTGTCGGAAGGAAGCAATGATAATGTCCCCTTCAAGAGCGTTATGACTTGTGGAACACCGCTACTTATTCATGGAGTGAGAAATGCTAGCATGTTCATGGAGTGTGAAGAATATCAAACCATTTCTTTGGAGTCCATAGTTTGATTGATCATTAGCCATTAGTGAATATTTTGGCTGGTGGTAAGATTAAAAAAATACACAGTGAGAATGTAGGGCTAGCATCCAAACCTTTGGAGTTTAATGTAGATTACATATTACGGGACAAAATTGTCAGGGCTGATTGTTTACATAGGATGCCTCTGGATGTACCAAAAAGTGATATGCTTGAGGAAGAGATAAAATAATGTATCATGGTAGAATCATGGGAAAATGAGGTAATCTGCAGTAACAAAAAAGAACGGTGTGAGATTAGGCAATGTTTTACATAAAGTGTTAATTTAGGAAAGGTCATTGAGACAAGAATCGCAGCCGCCTTGGAAGATGGCTAATTAATTTTCTGGGAGGGGGATGAGTTATTAGTTAGATG
Source organism: Pleurodeles waltl (assembly GCF_031143425.1). NCBI lineage: Eukaryota > Metazoa > Chordata > Amphibia > Caudata > Salamandridae > Pleurodeles > Pleurodeles waltl. Next base: position 1,203,628,919 of record NC_090444.1, read on the forward strand.
TAAAAAGTTTATTCCTGCTCAGGCTTGAGGTCTAAGTTTGTTGAAACTGCATATGATTGCCACATTGGTATCAATTTAGAGAAGGAGGAGACATTTTGTTGAATGTGGAGGATGCATTGGGAGGGTGAGAGCAAAGTTAAGGATTGTATATGATGTAATGTGAGTGACAAACCTTTTGAATTACCTCAGAAATGGGCAAGAAGGAGACTACTGTTAAATTGTGAAAAGATGATAATCTTAAACAGAGTGTTGTCACATTTGAAGGAAATAAGTGCTAAGTTTAACCTATCTTGTTATTCATTGTGGGTGACAGTACATATCAAGGAATCCATTGTGATGCAAAAATAGCTCTCCTGATTTCATGATTAATTTCAGCTTCAGTAGGCCAAGAGAAATCTTCTGAGACTGTAGGGCCATCAAAATTGGCATGCTGGAAGGGTGGCAAATATTAACACGCTGTCTGGCAAAATAATAACTCTAGTATAAAGTCAAGTCTAAAGCAACAAAACTGAATAAAAAAAACCGATGGTTCTTATCAACCTCAGAAGGAATTGAAGAAGTCCCAAAACGCATTGAGGAAAGAAATTTAAATATATACACAGTCTCCATTTCCAAGTTTCAAATGGTTAAAATGCTTTTTTAATTGAAGAATGAAAAACTACACATGGAGAAAAATCTTGCCTAAGTTAAAATTCATTATTTAAAAAAATCAAATATTATAATATAATGAATCATTGTTTAAATATATTTGAGCAGAAGTTTATTTGTTGACTTCAGAAGATACATAAATGGTTGGTTTCAAGTGGAAAGTTGAGCGCATGCTCATAATGTTGTGTGAAGTGTCCTGGCAACCAGAGTTACTACACCATTTGCACACCTTAAAGAATTAAAAATAGTTACTAAGAGTTTAGAATATTATAGTTAAAAAAGTAGTACTTTCATGGAAGCAGATTTACTGATTGGTTATTACATGTGGACCCTGGTTGCAGCGGATTCATTTGTACTTGTCTAACTCTTAAAGAAAAGAAGCATCTTAAAAGAGAACCAAACTTTGGTCCTCATTTAGATTTGGCGGGACTCCCATCGTCCCTTTGCGATGGAGTTTACAACTACTCCGCAAAGCTGACGGAATTCTGACCTCCGCATTTAGATGTGGGGCGTCTGTCCGTGTCAACAGAGTGTTTTCCGTTATGTAAACAGTTTACCACTGCTGACTAAGCAGATTCCTATGCTGGCTAATGTTACTTCGTTACAGTCAGGGTGGTGGGATTACACCACGCATATTCAGACCTCACAGTTGTGCTGGTGTTGTTCTAGCAGCAGATCCCTGGTGGCAGGATTCTGTCGCAGGACATGTACAACATTGTACTATGCCTGTGGCTATTGGATGGATGCTAGCAGTACACACCTGATGTCATTTTGCTAGTTGATTACACCTGCATCCTACACAATAAAACACACTCCATTTTAGATCATGCTCCTTTGCCTTTCCACTGCACAACACAATTTCGCTGCCCAAATTCTCACACAAAAGTCAGGTTTTATTCTCCTTCTGTTAAGCTGTAATTTTTTTTTTATTCTTTAAGTTCTGGGTGCTCTATTTCTTTAAACTTTATTCACTCAGAATGGCAGGGAGAATATATACCAGTTTCACAGAGGGAGAATTGTCGGCCATGGCAGATTAAATCATAATTACAAAATACAACCATAGCTCAGAAAAGACAAATGTGGTCCAGAATAGTTGACAGACCAAATGCAGAAATTAGGAAGTGTGGGAACGACCTGCAGGGCAGAGTGCATTCCCTGGTCTCAAAGCATCACCTGGAGGCCTAGAGGACTGGTGGTGTTTCTCTCAGCTCCCCTTACAACCTTTTCCCTGGGAGGAGGAGGTCTTGCAGATCCTACATCCCGAAGGCTTAACAGGAATCCCTGGTGGAGTGGAGACTGGTAAGTTAGACTTTTGAATGTGTCACTAAACATAATTATAGTTAGGGGTTGCTAATGTGTTTTTCACCCTTGTAAAATATATAGACTCAAATTAACAGATTAACTTTGATTATCAAATTAGCAGCATTATGGTAGTATCTCAATATGTGTAATAAATATGTCTGTTTTACTTCATGGATTATCTGTTATATTCGCCTTATTTGTTTGATTGTATTTTGTTGCAGTTAAAATAACATGTTCCAAACGCCATTTAATTTCACATGAAGTTATGCTGCTTGTAAGTGGCTTTTCACCTAATAACATATTTCACATATGTTGCTTATATGTAAATGTCTGTTCATCTTCACTGCATACATTTTACTAGTTATGTTCAACTTACAATTTTGAAACTGTTGTTAATGTTTAATTAAAATGACTACAGCTTCCACAATGCCTTATTTTTGTCTCTGCAAAATAGAGAATGGCCAATACTACTGAAAAGTGACATTGGCCATTTTCTATTTTCTTTCATATATGCACATATGCTAAAGTGTTATGTATTTGTCATCTCCATTTTATTCTATGTATTTCAATATCATTATTTTATTTAATTTTGTATGTTGCCACTTTCTTGTTATTCTTTTGAACTGATGTAATTGATTTCACAAATCAAAGTATGTTGACTTAAGGATTTTCATATATGTTATTTTGTATGCTGAATATAAATTGTATGGAATAACTGTACTTTGCAATGATTATATGATGACTAATGTTATTCTCCTTCTAAGTTGTATATTAGTCTGAATTTTAGCCTGCTAGGCTTTATAATGCTTTAGTTCCCATAGCCCCTCTCTACGTTTTTGGGTTGAATGTTTCTATATTTTATGTACATTTTCTAAGTAATCTTTGTCTTTTTGGGATGTATATTTACCTGATTTTTTGAAGTTTACATATGTGTGATTTAAACTGTTTGTGTAATTTGTCATAAAACAACTGAAAGGTCAAAATATTCTATAAATTATCTTTTTCCTTTTAGGTCACTTCATTTGTAGCTTCTAACTCATTTTCTGTATATTCTAGACTTTTAAAGTTTGTTTCTGTTTTGTAGTTCATATTCATATTAGGTCCAACACCCAGACTACGTGGACAACCATCTGCCACTTAGGGTACCTCCACTCAGACCACCAGGAACATGCCTTCAGTGAGGCCTCCCCTCCCGCAAATTCAGATAATGAGGAGCATCTGGTCCATCTGGTCTGCCTGAGCAGACAGCTCCACTTGAGTCTTGCTCTTTCCACACCTATATCTCCTATTACCACACCTCAGCCTATGGACACCTCTGCTACCTGTGTCAAAATGAACATCATCCCAATCTTTGTGCCCCCCAGTCCTGACTGCTGTTGATTCAATAACACCACCACCTCCAGTTCACCCAGGACCCAGTGGGATGGGGCACACTGGGTCAAGGGCACAGGGTAGTGAGGTTCAGGTTTGTGGGATGGAATCTGTGTGCCAGCAAAGTGAGGCCACTGGGTTCGCTGTACCTGACTGGGGTGCAGTATGATATTTATTCCCATATGTGCACCTACATCTTCCCCTTTCTGTGGTCCTACAACATCTGGGCCAGCTACATCTGCCCAGTCACAGAAAGGGAGGTCAAACCACAACAGGAAACACATGCACCCACCTCAATCCCTGCAACTATGGATCCACCAGCCCTCCTCAGGAGGGGACGTTCATTCAGACTACAAGTAGCGTATGGCAAGACCTCCATCACCACCAGAAAGATACGCAGAACCTAACTTCCTCCAGTGTGTGACTACCACTCACCTCGTGGTCTATTTTCTGGGCACATTTACGTTTTTGATGCCAGTTGTATTTTGTGCCTTGGATTTCAAACAATTTTGGCTCTACACCAATATAAGCATTCACCATGACTGACATTCTACTTTTTTCTTTGAGTTTTTGTTTTCATCCATTTTAAGTTTATTTGGGCCTGTAAAATGTATTCCAAACCAACAAAGTAAAAGACTGGTGTTGTATTTCTTTTGTCAATTTGTTTATTTACCTTCATTCATAAATTGTAAAATGTCAATAATTAAAATGATTGTTATAAAAAAAATTCATGTAGGTAATGTTTCTAAAAAAGACAAAAAAGAAAAAACACAACAAATCTAAAACTAGTATTTTCATAAAATTGTAATAAAGAATTGTCATAGTTTCCAAAAACATTACAGTCCAAATATTCTGTGCTATTTTTACAGTTCCAGACCTTGACACCATGGAAGAACGGGTTTCAATAGGCAAACTATTATTGATCTATGTCATCAGCTGGAGCCAGACCTCCAGCCTCACAAAAGGAATCCTACATCATTAGCACTAACAATCAAAATTGTGGCAGTACTACAGTTTGTGGCCACAGGATCATTCAAAACACTGTGGCTGTACTTGGTAGGATGTTACAACCAACTTTAAGTGGTGTGCTACAATAAATTCTTTCTACAATGATGAGACACATCAACAGCTTCATACAGTTTCCACAAAATGAGGATTTTGGAAATGGCCGAAAAACTTGAGGCCATCGTCTTCTACCTCTCCCTGGATTGATATGTCCACATTAAAACAATAGATATTTTTTCAAATTTGCAAACATTTCTTTAATATTTACAACAATTCTCATGTATCAGTTAAAATCTATTTTATTTCTTAACGTATTGTACACAACATTTAAACATGTATTAGTGATTTTTAAATTAAAATAACATTTTTCACATGTTTATTATTTTTCTTGAAAGGTGTAAATAATACATTTTAAATGTGTTATGTACACATTATACATTTTTGTAAAAAGAATTCCTGCAAAAATTTCATCAATGAAAGTACAAACAAAAACGCACAACTATCGCATTTAGCCACAGTAACACACTACATAATACTACTTTAGTTTTAAAAAATAAGTAACGTTAGCATTTGGTATATTTAAACAAACTAGCCACCATTTTGAGTGGTGGTAATGCACTTAACATTCAGAAACACACCACATTCTAAAGTGATGGGCACCAGACCTCACAGTCAGGACATTTCCGTCTGCGGAAATTGTCCCGGTAGTAGGTATAAACTCCACGACGGACACAGCCATTGACTAACGTGTGTGACAGCAACATATGAAAGCCAATAGATGTGCCCGTCTCCTTTGATGATCGCACATGGTGTGTAGATGCACATGACATATCAAAAAATGCTGACTTGCTTCCTAACACTGCAGCCAACAACACCTCCTCCACTTTTGCTGCGGTTTTGGACCTCTGGGAGCCATAATGCTCAGAAAAGCAGGTGACAGGATCCCTTCGTTTTTGGCCAAGGAGCTTGATTTCCTGGCAATTGAGGTCCTGTCTCTATTCAGCCAGCTATATGGCTCACCAGAGAACAGGTACATGTTTAAAATGAAAATGTATTCTCACCCATTTGTTTTTTAATTGAAACACAGGCTAGAATGTCCTTTTTAGATCTAGAGTGAATTGTAGTGATTGAAGTAAAGTTTTACATCTTTGTAAAATAAAATTGAATAATCATGATGTCTATTTTGGAACACATTTTAATCAGACAACTTCACAACATTAGTATGTGTTGGGTGCTAGCCGCCCTATTTTTGTTTTGGTGTTTAGTACTCTATATATGTTTATGCAATATTTTAATGTGAGATCTACCAAATTAACAATATGTTAATTTGTAAAATATATTATATTTGCACTAAAAGTAAAATATGTACATAGATTTTTTACATATCAAATTAAAATGATTTGGGCCATGAGTATAAGGGAAAAATACAGCATTCTTTTTAAATTAGAGAAGAATAATTTTTAATATGACAAACGTCTTCCTAAATTAATTTTCTGCACTTTAATTTTCTCCCATTTCATTTTTTTTATGTTTGTGGTATACATGCAATGGTGGAACATATGGAGACAGGTATGTCCTGTGCTGCAAGTACATATGACAGAGGCTCTCAGTCACCTGTAAAAATATATCCCATTCATGCGCACGCATGTTCATACATCTCCAAAGTCTGCGCTCTCAATGACACACATGGCAGCCCTTTCATAGTGCCCTTTGTCATAGTATTAGGTACAAATCATAATATCTAAATCTATGGACATTAGGATTAAAATCAATGAAGCTGGATGTGGGGGTGTCTGGGAACAATATACAAGCTGTATAGCTTTCAGTAGCTCAAGATGAGTTTTCAGTGATCAGAAGTAGCTCTCACTACAGAAAATGCTGGAGATCCCTGGCCTAGATGACTTGCCTGGATTATTAAAATAAGGACATGAAAAGGCATAAGGGTACTCAACAGGCCACTAAAAATTTTAAGTTTTATGTTAGAAAATTTAAGAAACGAATATGCTGTTCGAACTTTTTCAAAATGCTCGTGATTGTTTTCTCAAAATTGTGTTACATAAATACAAACAATCAAAAACGGACAAAATTATTATTTTTTGTTTCAAAAAGGGTCATCGTCCATCAGAAGAAAACCATCTGGAAGGCCATTGTGAAGAAGGTGCGGACCTAAGGGGTCTACAAGCGGCGTAGCGTCTATTTGCACAAGAGGGAAGAGGATCTACGACGCTGGACCAAAAAGTCAGCCGAACTCCAGCTCGGCCAGTCTTCCCAACATGAGAAGCGTGTGCACCGCACCTTGAACCCCCTAATGGCCTGCATACTTGCGGTGGCCTATCCACAGCTCAATGATCAGCTGAGAGCCCAAAAGCAGAATTTTTTATAAATATTTATTTTTTATTACAGCAACAAATTATAGCCTCAACATAAAGGTTGGGACATGTACAAAGTACAAGAAGAGTTCTTGAACGTGTACGTTTTGCAAAAGTGTATGATGATGTGATTTGTATTTATTTGTTGACAATAATACCACTACATTTCTGATCTCTACCAAAGGACTGTTTTGAGCAGACATGTCTGCCTAAGAAAAAAAGGTAACTGAGTTTGTTTGAAGTTATAAGGGACAGTTGCACCAAACAGGCCACAATTTATAACTGTGTCAGGTTTGAAGCTCCTCACAATTGTGAAGGAGGTTATGTTGGCCCTCATACAGGTGACATAACATAAAATGCACTTATGATACAGTGGGTTCCAAACATCACATTGGTGAGCTGGTATTATAGTCAAACAATACTGAGCATGTGAGCTAAAAAGACTAGAAACCTGTTAATAAATGAGAAGATTATTTGTAAAAACATATTACAAATATGTTTTAGTAACAAATACAATACAATTTATGTTAAAAGTGACAGATTTGCATGATGAGTTACTCCTTCAAAAATGTGCATGGAAGCCAGTCTGTTTTTTGAAAAATTAATTTAATAGGCAAACATTTTTTTTAAAACAGACAGAAATGTGTACACATTGGTGACACATACCTGAAAACAGCTTTTTTTATGTCCTTTGATATATCCTGATGCTAAATCAATATTGAAGAAAAAGAGATTAGTTAAAGGGATTTTTGCAGATGGACTATGTACAATGTACAAAGGATGTGTGGCTTGATATTGAATTTTTGTGACATAAGTTCACTATTCAAAACAGCCAATCAGAACCACTCAGAAGTGTTAAATAATTCCTGGAGGAATTTGAAAATGGCAAAGGAACATGATCCTAAATAATATGTAATCAATAATGGGAAATTGAAAAACTGTGTCCCAATGGTTTCTGAAGCTGTTCCCTACATGCATGAGATAATGGAAAAGTAAACCTAATTTTAAAAGCCTTGAACAAGGTGAAATATGAAAATGTAGATAATGTTTTGGAAAAAAACTCATGATCAGTTCTATTTACATAGATACATTGAAACTATTGTATATGACTTTTTGGCATCTTCAGGAGCAGGTGAAAGGGACATTGGCCACAAAGGTGGGGAAGCAGCTGTCCACTGTGTGTTGGGTGGTGAGACGTCAGACACCGATGGACACAGGGGCATGGAGGGTGAGGGGCCTGGAATGGAGGCCACTAGCTCTTCATCATCTTCAGAGGCCTTTAAAAGTGACCAGTCCCTGGAGGGGGTGGAGCCTTCAGGAACTGTACTATTCGCAAACTTGTCTGCCACCCAGAAACTCCTTTTCACCCTCCCTCTTGCTCCCCCCTAAATGGGCAAACCCCACCCCTTAAAAAGGCTTGGGTCCCCTTCATCACAGGAACCTCACCCCCTACCCCATCATCTGGCTGCACTGAGTGAGGAGGCTATTGACCACTTACACATTATCTCCATAGTCCAGACTGCAATCGTGAATGGCATCCAGGGCCTTAGTTGCCAAATGCAACAAATGGTTGCATTTCTGGATGCCATTTATTGTTCAATGTCTGGCACGCAGAGATCGCTTGCTAAAATAGCCCCCACACTCACCACAGCCCCCCAGCCGGTCTAACTTTGTACCCTAAGTCAGGTCCCTCCCTCATCTCAAATCCCAAGTCCCAAGTCTATCCCAAGCACACACACTTTGTTGCAGGCACCCACTACAACAGACACAAGTAGGACACTCACACTCACATACACGCACACACACACACATATACACACATAAACACAAACACACAAAGAAACACAAACAGACACCCAAACAACATACACACTCTATTGATACTACATCCACAGGCACCACACCCACCATCACACCCACAAGCACCACAAGTGCCATCACTCTCACAATCTCCACCACATCCACATGGACCACAACCACCAGCATATCTACTACCACCAGTACACCACAACCACCAGTATACCCACAACCACCACCACACCCACAACCTCTGCCACACACTCCACAGCCATCGGCATACCCACAAACTCCACCACACCCATAACCACCACAACCACAGCACACTCATCCAAACAAACTCACACAAAAGCACATTTACAGACAAAACAACACCCACAAAACCCAAACGCACACACTCATCTGAACACCAAACACCTGCTAAACCACACACATCTAAACATATACCGGACACCAATGCAACTGCAAAACATACAGACACACACCACAACCACACCAATTACCTCAACAGCACACCCATTCAAAGAAACAGACTCACACAAAAGCACACACTCAACAACACCAACCAAACACAAATGCACACAGTCACCTGCTTTCCAAAAAACACACACCCAAACATACACACCATACAACAGTCCAACATGCAACTGCAAATCAGACAGACACACACATCATGTACTCCAGCTACCTCTACCTTCCAAACCCAATCCTCTTCTACTTCTCTTACCCATACGCCTCCACCCAAATTCCCTTCTTATCTGTCGCTAAACACTGTGAAACCTAAACCCACAACTCCCAAGAAGGATCCTTGAGGTGCCTCCTCTGTGCCCACTAGATAACCCTTCCTGAGGAGGTTTCTCCTTGGCAGTCTATTTAGGAGGCAAGTTCTGGGTGAAAATACCACAGACTGATGCTGTGCATCACGTTTTTCCTCTATTTATGTTTTTGTTTGAATAAAAATTTGAGCAAAGTATCTCATTTGTTAATAAAATGATTTTATTTTTCTAACGATTGTCTTGACATTATTGTTCATATAGAAGGTCATTGATTAGCAACAATATTAATGATGAAAATGTGTGATGCATAAACTTACAGGTGTGTTTTTTTTAAATTGATAAGTGTTAAAAAATAAACACATATGCATTACACATCTAAAAATTTTGAGTAAATTAAACTGTAATATTATACAGAAAATGCAGTAGACAAGGGAAAATGTGACATTAATAAATATATAAGATGTTTTAAGTTTTGAACTAACATTGATTTTGCATTTATTGTAAAAACATGGTTTACCTTGTCTAGTGCAATTTCTACATTGTATTAAATTTATATTATTCCAATAATGTGTCATGCATGTGCTCATGATTTTATTGTTTACGGAAAATTATTAAACACACCTGTATGGGCACATTTTCAATTTTGGATTAATGTCACTTTTTGTGTAGGTGTTCATTAGCATAAAGGCAGCTTGTACCGTATTTGTAAATGAAATGAAATTATTCAGATGTGTCTCTTAAAGGCCAAGATTTACAAGAAATTGCTGGAGCGAGACGCTGAGTCAAATTTGGCAGCGCTGTGCTCCGTCATTTTCAAAATGAAGGGATGTGTCATATTAACAACAGTACGACGAACCCCTCTGTTTCCCCCTGCACTAAATTTTCTGCCAAGTGTCAACACTGCCACCCTTGCACCATGACGCAAGGATGCCTGGGTTGTGGGGGAGATTATTTTTGTGCAGGAGGGTACACCTTCCTGCACAAAAACAATCTTTAATGGCAATTTGCTCTTTCTACGTGTGCTGCAGAATGCAGCACACATAGAAAGAGCACAAAATGAGGAGAAATAAAATAATTTCTCCTAGCGCCATGCTTATGCCACCCCAGGGGTGGCATTAGATTTAAGCACTGCCACAGATGTACGATTCCTATTAAATCTGGGGTAGCGTCAAAATGCAAAGTGTTCCATGTGAAGGGGGCATATTTGTAAATATGGCACAGTGCAGGGCACCAACGGAGCTCCAATGGAGCGTCACATAAAGTGACGCTTCAGTGGCGCTAGGGCCTTGTAAATCCTGCCCTAATTTTTTTAAATGACCACATTACACACATATGCATTGCACATTCAAAAATGCACAAGACCTAGAGGTAATGTCAACAGACAATTGGAAAGGTAACAGGTAAAAAGGATACTTTCCTTCGATTCTGGCAACAACGGGGTTGATTTGCTTCGTTGTCTAGTAGCAGCAGCAAATGAAGGACTTGGGTTCATGATGGAAAGGAAAGTGACAAAAAGAGATAAAGGTTTGGTCTGAGCTTATGTCTGTTTCAGTCCCCTAACTCAGGTGTGGAGATATAGTCGCCACAGTTACGTCAGCACGCTTTTGGTGGTTGTCCAGGGACCACAACTACCATCAGCCCTTGCAGTCGGCGGGGGGAGGAGCCACCTGAACAGCGCTATAAAGCGCAAACGATCTTACGGCAGCACGGGACGCGCACACTTTTGGTGGTTGTCCAGGGACCACAACTACTATCAGCCTTTGCAGTTGGAGGGGGGAGGAGCCACCTGAACAGCACTATCTTACCGCAGCACGGAAAACGCGCGGGCAGAGCCCAGGCAAGGCCTGGGCCAAGGGTGGGCCCGTCCACGCCCATCTGAGCCCAAAGGAGGCCAGTCAGGGCCACCCCCCCAGCATTAAATATTTTGTGATAAAGGGATTTTGAAGGGTGGCTTATGACTCACCATAACTTGGAGAGCTTTTTCTTACACCATTTAATTTTACTGATAAGGCTACCCACTTGTGATAGTCCTAGTGGCGCTCCGAGACCAGTAACGGTATAAGGTACATCTTTACTGATAAACACCTGCTTGTTTCTTCTAGGACAAATATATATCTGGAGTAGCCAGGCAGTAACAAAGGGCCGGGCTCTTGTACAGTATTTACAGCTGGGGATTTATCCCGTATGTACTTCATTGATTAGCCCAAACGCGAAAGAATAGAGACGTATTAACAATATTTTTCCTCTTGAAAACGATTACTCCTAGCTTTTATAAATATGGGTAGGAGAAAGCATCCAACTTCGAATACTTCTCCCAATGTAAAAGACCGTACTTCCATATTAAAATACATCTCAGGGGCAATGGGAGTGATTGATAAGCAAATTTCTTGTGTTGAAGAAAAACTGTTGTCATGTGGTGATTGTACCTCACTCCTGCGAATGACTCCTGAATTACAGACTGGCCATATCAATATAGATAGGGGAACTGGTATAGAGGTAATTGATAACCAGGAAGATAATAGTGATAAAAATGGATGTGTCCAAACCATCATGGACAAAATATCGGTCGCAGATGATTCTCCGCCTTTACCTAAGCACCTAAGAAAGCCTTTGATAGGAAGGGTGGACAATGCCCCTATTAAAAATGCAAAGAAGAATGAGCCAGTAAATTTGGCAGGAAGGCACCTATTAAGGAAAGCAAATCAGAAGAAAACCCCAATCAAATCAGTCGAACCCATCTCAATACTCCTTGCCAGTATTTATGAATCAATAAACACTCTGAAATTATTAGTCAGGACTTCATTAGACTCTCTCTCAGACTGATTGAGAAAGGTAGAGAGTAATCTTGAAGCTGGTCTCGTACTTATGAAGTCCATACAGTCTCGATTTTCTCCAGAAAAGTCTCTACCACGCCACATTTAACTTCAAGCTCCATATTTAAACCACAACCCTTGATACAGCCGATATCTACTAGGCAACCACAGACAGAGACTCCAACTAGAGAGCGGCTTCCAGATAGGGTACCCCAGCTTGTTATAAAACCCCTCAGGCAGAAGCATATAAGAAAGACAACATCGGAGTCTCTTTATCCACCAATTGACTTTCTGCATCTCCCCCCGGAGGCGACACCATACGTAGTGATCTTGGCCAACGTCCCTGTTCTGGCCAACCAGCACTGGGAAACATGGACAGCATTGAGGAATAAGTCCCTGAACTGGATAGAATCTCGAATGGATCCCGGCATGGTGGGGCCCCTCTTTGACGACATAAAGATGGTGAGGAGAGTCAAATGGATAGGTAGCAGCTGGAAATCATTGGTGGGAGATTGTGTGGCCCTCTCTTTCAAAACCCCGAGATTGGTAGAGAGAGTCATCCATGAGCTTGGGGCAGGGCAAGTTAACCATCATGGCATTTCACTTCTACCGTTGGGTTATTTTTATCAAAGGACTGTTGGACAAACATTTTCGAGAGTCCGACCAGGCCATCTAACTGATTTAACCAATTCAGACTCAATTCCCACCTGTAAAAGGTTTCAAGTCCTTGAAGATCTAGATTGACTGAGCAGGGAGAAGACAGAAACACCTAACATGATGGCACCCGTAACAAACACAGAAGCGGGGCAGCCAAGGCAGGACGAGCAACTCAGGCCACTAACTCCGAGTGTTGACAGTGGTACAAGTTTGCTTATTACTAATTTACAGGACCAGAATCAACAGAAAATGGAAATAGTTTTACTTTTCTGGAATGTGGCAGGCTTAAGTAATAAGCTTAATAATGTGGACTGGGTAAATTTCATTGAAGATTTCCCCTTTCTATGCCTACAGGAAACTTGGCTTTTGAATCCCATCCATATAAATGGGTACAGAACATATCATACTCCAGCTGTACCCTCAAGACACGGACGGCCTAAAGGGGGTCTATGTACATACATCTCAAATAAGATTCCCCTAACAAATTTAAATATGTGAATTTCTAATGTATATTATCAAGTGATCAAGAGCGATTTGGGGGATCACCGGTTGAGAGGTTGGGTGGTCGTTAATTTTTACAACAATGCTCCTACTGGGTGAGGTTTCCACTATCCTAGCTCAGTTGGGAGAAGACCTAGAGAAAGTTTGCGTAAACTGTAGGCGAGAAAACCTTATTTTTTGGGGTGGAGATTTAAATACATATCTCTGTAAGGAATCTTCTGAAAAGATATGCAGCCTGTATGAGGAAGACATTGGGCCTTGGGTTCACTTTATACACAACCATCAAGTTGACTTCATGAATGAATTGAAGCACAAATTTGATCTGTTCTTTACAAACGAAATTTTTTATGACGACTCACAATGTAAGCCAACTTTTTATGGTAGGGGAGCTGACACAGTGATAGATTATGTATTGATGTCTACCCACTTTGCACATTGCCTTTCCAAATACTCAATTAATAACATCTATTATACAGTCCCAGAAGGATAATTCTGATGCGGTTAAGGACATCAAATTATCCTTGCGTAATGGATATTCATTGCGATGGTCCCAAATAGAACCACAAGCCATTTGAAGCAGTTAATTAGCGATCATATGCTAGACTTCATGGATTGTCTTAGTGATGACATAGACCCATTAAAATGCATTAGTGCTTTTTCCTCAATATCTAGAGGTGCGAAAAGAGCTCTTACCAACAAAAGGGGAAAGCTGGGGCAGCGGGATGAAAGAGGCTGATTCGATGCGGACTGCACTAAAACACATAAAAGATTAAAGAAGGCTTTAAGCACCACAAAAAAATGTCTGACTGAGGTTCAGATCCTGAGGCAGGAATGCAAGGTGGCCATCAAGAAAAGGAAAGGTAGCTTGAAAGAAGAAGCCTGTAAATCCCTTCATAAAGCTAGTCTTATAAACGATAATACCCTCTTCTGGAAAATAATCAATTCCCCAATGCCAGGGGTCAGACAAGACCTCCGAATGGAGATTGCCATAACGGAGGGGGATTGGATTGGTCACTTTATATGAGATATATGTCCTGGTTCCTGAGTCAGACTCACCCAACCTCTCAACCGGTGATCCCACTCAAAAGAATTGACAAGTGACTATAACACCACCGTTCAGGTTAGAGGAAGTAGTAGAGGCTATTAATGCAAGTAAAGCTAGAAAAGCCCCAGGCCCGACGGTGTCCCAGTGGACTTATATAAGGCCAACATACATCTATGGGGTCCCTTGCTGACCAGGTACTGCTTGTTGCATCTTAGGGCCAACACCATCATGGTTAGAGTCTATCATCGTCCCTATATTTAAAAAGGGTGACCGTCTTAATCCAGCAAGCTACAGACCTATCTCACTTCTTGACTCACTAGCTAAAATAGCTGGGAGAATCATTTTAAATAGATTACAAGAATGGGCAGAATCAAATAACATACTGTATTATCAGAATTACAATATGGATTCCATAAAGGGAGAGGCACGGTCGAACAGGGACTGAACTTAAGTATTATAATTGGGAAATATACGAAGATAAGGGAAGGTAACTTATATCTACCCTTCATAGATTTGTCCTCAGCGTTTGACTGTGTAGTCCATGACAAATTATAGAAAATCCTATGCAATTTAGGGGTAGACCTGACAATAATTCAGTTAATCCGGAAAATGTATTCAGGAAGTAGGGCGAGGGTGAGATATGGGGTAGGAGGGGAATCCACTAGAGCCTTTTGTATACATAGAGGTGTACATCAAGGTTGTGTACTAGCACCCTTCTTATTCTCAATATATATAAACAAGTTGGAATCAGAATTAACAAGTAAATGTAAAGATCTTCCCCAAATTGGCCACCGCCCGATTACGGCCCTTCTCTATGCAGACCGTGCTGTCTTCACGGCCCGGACTCCATTAGCCCTCCAACGACTTTTAACAACTAGTGTAACATTTATGTTAGATCTGGGTCTCAATGTGAACCGCTCGAAAACTTACATTATGAAATGTGATATAAAGTCACTTAAGACCCGTGATATCGCTATGCAAGGCTGAAACATGTATACTACTTCAACATTTTCTTATCTGGGAATAATGTTTGACAAAGAAGGCTCCTGGGCTCGGTGCGTAAAAACTATGAAATTACAGACCATTAAGATGACCACGGCTTTGAAGAAGTTTTCTAAGCGGTTAGGGACGATTACTCCACAGAACATGCTAAAAGTAACAGAGCCAAATGTATCCCTACTGCCACATACGGGGTGGGTGTATGGGTGCACATTAACTGTAATTTGATTCAAACTATGGAAAACGATTTTTTTAGACATCTCTTATTGGTACGAAAAGGCACTTCCTCATTTGTCTGCCACGCAGAATTAGGGGCCCCTTATTTAGTGGACCTAATAATGGTACAGCCCATACTGTTATGGCAGAAAATCTGGACCACAGAATATGCAGGCTTGAACAGGGCAGTCTTACGGGATTGTATGGTCTCGAGATTCTCCTTAAGAGTCCCATGGTTGAGGTATATCAGGAATTTCTTTGAAGATATGGGTCATATAGAATATTATGCAGATCCAGAACTACTGGAGACAGTAAGCTGAAAAGTCTTGAGGTCTCTGTCCCTCAAGTATCTAGAAGACCTGAGGTGGACGGTAGAGGCAAAGAAATACAGTGTTATGAACAATCAACTCATTTTGACCATGCAGCCTTATTTAATGTATGTAATAAAACCCAGACATCGCTTCGTCCTTACTTGGTTAAGACTAGACGCGTTTCATCGCCTGGTAACCTTCCATACCATGAAAAATTGGAGTTCGAAACTTGGGACCTGTCCATGTGACTCTGTGTCAACACAAAGTGCAATACAAGTATTCTTTTTCTTTAAACTGTACAATAGACAGAGAAAACGTTACATAATTCCTTTTTTAAGATCATCCCATTTACGACAATGTTGTCCTTTGTTTTCATACCTCTAGATGTTACCTTCTATAGAAATATGTTGTGTTTTAGCACATTTCTTAAGCTCTATAATCTCTGTGAGAAAGTCTCTGGATAAGGCAGTAATATGAACTTCTGGACTGCTAATTCATCACGATTAATAGCAATGTTTGAGGTGTAGAATTTGTTCACTGGGCATACCTATAAGTTAGTAAGTAGTAGAGTTAGTAGAAACGGTGGAGAGTATTTTAAATCAATATTTTTATGCTAAGCATTATCTATTTTATACATGAAAGGGACTCAGTTTGCAAAAAAAGTATATATATATATTTTTTTATGTATCTCTTAGATTGAGTGGTAATATTTAGTAACACCTCTTTTATCTAGCAGATTATTGTATTTCGGATAGCTTTCCCTGTCTGTACTTGTATCTTTGTAACTTATCAATCATGGCAAATTGCACTTTATAGATTCTTACTGAGTAAATGAGGACTTAAGTAGGGATGCTAATCAAGGCTGTGTTTATATAAATGAGTATGTGATGTTTTGATATTAATTAATGAATTATTAAGAATTGCATTATTTTAATGTTTTCTGCTTTTATGATCTCTTGAGACTAAATAAAGAACTTTTGACTGACTGACTGACGTCAGCAAGAAGGCACATTGTGATTGGCCTGGTGGAAAAACTGGCTGTATTCCCTCCGACAGCACCATAGACATGGGAGGAAAATTCTGATGGAGACAGCGGCATTCTGACGGACTTTCAGTCATCAACCTGTAATCACCTAAATAGAGTGTGTGAACTGCCTAGAAGGCAGATGGAGAAACCAACAGAAAAGCAACAGCAGGGTTAGGTCTGCAAACATCTAAATTAGGTCCTTTGTTTTTTTATTTGGGGTCCAAGAAGAGCTTATGTTATTTGTGGAAGATTGTAAAACCTAATATTGTACGTGTCACGTTACGAGACTATATGCATTCTGCTTAAAACATTGCGTAGTACTCACATTTGGTTTATAAAGGTTCTTACAAGACTAATGCTCTTCAACTGGAAAATTAAATGGAGCTGAAAGGATGCAAAAGTTGAATTCAAAATAATACATAAGATTATGAAAAAAGTTTTGAAAGAAAGAAATGCAAATAATGATTATTGGTTCAGAACTGGATTATAAATAGCCAGAACATGGTGCTTTAGGGAACACAAACAAGAAAATACAAGAGTTGTTTGGAGAATGTAATGTTGATAGCGGATGAGGTACATGGGAAACAGAAGAGTATTAATGGAGGAATGCTGGAAGCAATGACAGGATGTTCAATTTGGGAAGGGAGAAATAATTTATACTGTTAGCCACTTGTTATTTAAATTCAAATTTAAATTGGTTAAAAGCACATATTGATCTTCTCTTTTAGAGAATATAAATATAACTTTCATGTAGAAATTGTTATATCTCCTTTAAGAGGACCCAAAGTGGTCAGTAATGCATTGAGGAAATTAAGTTACATGTACACAATTCCATTTTGAAAATGTTTAATGTGCTTGTAAAATGGAAGAATGAAAAACAACATGTGGAAAATGTCTTGGGGAACTTAGGATGAGATTTTATTTAATTAAAATAATTAATTATAATGGAATAAATAATTGCATAAATACATTTAAGAAGAAGTTCATTTAGTGACATTGTAAGATACTTAAATGACTGACTGTTAATGGTTGCATTTAAGCAGAAAGTTGTGAAAAGGGTCCTGACATTTGGAGGGACCATACCCTTCACATGCCTCTAAGCATTGTTTTGCAAACTGCAGGTTGTCATAAGCTGATTTTTGGGTGGTGATGAAAGTCTAACCAATGCATAAAGATGCCTTTAAATTCTGTAATATCGTGTCACATTTGCTGTGCTTCAAAGACAGAGCTCAAATGTCAGGCTATGACTTTTGAGAAATTGTGGCTTATTTGTTAACACACATTGGTGTTTATAAACTCCCCTCTCTTTGTAATCAGAGAAAGAAAAGTAAAGTGAATTATAGGACATTCTTGCTGAGTACAGAGTGTGAAAGGAAAGTCTGTAAGATGTCATATTTTGTAACACACAAATCAATATAAATACTTGGAGATGAACTGAATACATTCAGCAGTTCGGAAAACCAAAATGTCACAATTGTTTTGTATTTCTGAGGTGTGATGAAACAAGGACTTTATTAGGTTCAAAACAAAGCAAAACACTTTCCTTGGTGATGCAGAAATGATAAATATTCACTAAAACCTGATTTACATATTATCATTTGTGTGCCATACAATTGTGTTAATAAATCTATATGACTGTACAATTTTAGTAGCCATTTCAATGGAAAATATGGTGTCTTTAAATCATATTGTGCCGCCACAGGATTCATTGAGTTACATTAAAATATCGTCTGTCTCATGTCCATTAAAGCAACTTGGTTTGTGAATGATTGCCATTCTATAAAGTGGGTTGTGGTTCTAAAATGTTTGGGAAACATCGCCTTAGCGGAATACAAATAATTACCAATTATTAAAGAACATTAGAGAAAAAAAATGTGCTTCCATTGAATTAGTTTTATTTACTGATCATAATAGAATCCACCCTGTGCTTGAGACAACTATGAGGAGTGTCCTCAGCTCTGACAGTAGAGCTGTCTAAGTCCCATGAGGCTGTTAGCATTGGGCACTTATCATGTTACATCAATAAACTACATTTAACTCATATTCATGTCAGCATTTACATTTGCATGCCATTCATCACACACCCACATTTGATGTAATGGCTTATGATGTATACTTTAGTGACAAGGTTGTGAATCACAGTTCAGTTGTAGATTGTGGGCCTGATCTAGATTTCAGCGGACGGGTTACTCCGTCACAACGGTGACTGATATCCTGTCTGCCAAAATATAAATCCCATAGGAAATAATAAGATTTATATTTCGTCAGACGGGAAATCCGTCACCGTTGTAACAGAGAGACCCGTCCACCAAGTTCTAAATTAGGACCTATGTTTGCTAAAGTGCCTGTCCGGGAAACAACTTATGTGGAGCCAAGTGTGGGACGGAGGGTATTGGAGATGATTAGGCAGGTAGAAGTGTTGCAATGTGGTGATGGCTGTAGCATATTAAGAACAGTGCAAGGCATCTCTGTCAAAGAAGTCAGAATCATTCTTATGGCACTTAAATGTAGCTAATAGTCAGAAAGCACCTATCCCATTATATAACATATGCTTTATCTGTGGATGTGTAGGAAGTCCAGACATCTTGGAAGGCAGTCTAAGAAAAAATTTACAAAGGTGTCATCATTTCCTGCTAGGAATCCACCTATGTATAGATTACACAAGTCTGAATCATATGGACATTAATTTTATTTTCCACTGCCGCTACAAGACATTTTATGAAGGTTTGTTCAAGTGGTATCTGTGCAGACAGTATAATGTGGTCCATACAAAGAAATTGAAGTTAAGATTTGGCTTCTTTGAATATTTGCTGTTTGATCCTTATAATGAATCAACGTAACCACCAATTAAAGACAGTATTGTAGAAACAAAAAGACTTTAAAATTTAAGCTAAGCTTGAAAAGGGTGAATGTCTTTGTGGCAGTTACACTAGAACCATGTAAGTGTAAGCCATTCAAAGTTGACACAGACAAAGAATGTTAATGAAATCCAAAACTCTTTAGAATTTGCTGCTTGTAGCAAATGTTTTTCTCCTATTTTTCAACACTGACAACTCCTCTGACTAGATAACATATGCTGCATACCATTCCAGGCAATACCCACATAGGTACACCTGACCACAATCACACACCAGGTAGCAAAACCTATCCAAAGCACATGCCTGCAAGCTACTTGCTCGGCTTTGCCCTCTTCCCCTTGTGCTGTGTGTTGCTTTTTAGCAAGACTGTGTAAACACCTTGCAAAATAAAGACCATCTCACTCAAGAGGAAGAGGAAGTTTACTGTGAAGGAGCGTAGCACTCTTGTTAGTGGTGTAGTTGCTCGTTACGGTGAACTGCATGGTCTACCTTCACGTACCTTTAGTGGAGCTGAGAAGCAGGCATATGGCAATGCGAAACAGAGATGTTTATTGAATTTGGGTTGGAAGTAAGCACTGTGAGGAAGATTTGAAAAAATTACAATTGAAGGAATAGTGTTGGAAAATGGGTTATTGATAGGGCAGGTAGGTACCTACACCTAGCAACAAGCCACAAACCTCCACAAAAGTACAGTTAGGTCTCAGTAAATTAATCCCAGCTCTACCCTTGGTAGCTTAGCATCGAGCGTCAAGGCTTAACTTAGGAGACAAAGTGTAAAG
This sequence comes from Pleurodeles waltl, assembly GCF_031143425.1. Lineage (NCBI taxonomy): Eukaryota > Metazoa > Chordata > Amphibia > Caudata > Salamandridae > Pleurodeles > Pleurodeles waltl. Next base: position 1,203,649,393 of record NC_090444.1, read on the forward strand.
CATTCAAATATCACAAAACAGTAATTAAATAAAACACAGGAAACAGTTTAAAAATCCAAAACCAATTTATAAAAATAGCTTATATTTTTATCTTTAAAATGACACAAAAACGATTAAAATCGGTTCAGGGGAACCGGAGATATGAATTTTTAAAGTATTATTATTTTCTAGCGCTCAGAAACGAAAAGCGCCAATCGGGTCATCTGGTTGCACCAGGACCGGGGCAAAGTCAAACTTTCAGGCCGACCGCGATGGAGCCCTGCTCGGCTACAAGTCGCGGGAGGCCTCGGTCAAAAAGTTACCTTCTGACTTAGTCTCTTTTTCGATGTTTTTCTTCCCCGGGACGAACCTGCCAGTTGGATCCGACCTCCTGGAGCCCTTGTCCGGATACGCGAAGTCGGTTTCCTCGGTGGTGATTTTTACCTTCGGACTTAGTCGTTTTTTCGAGATGAAAATCCTTCGACCGGGGTAAACCTGGATCTTGATCCGACGTCCGTGGAGCCCTTCTCGGATACGATGGCTGGAAGGTCCCGGTCAACTTTTTACGTTCGGACTTAGTCTTTTTTTCGGATGTTTTTCTTGACCGGGACGAACCACGAAGTCAGGCCGGGTCGCGGTTGAGGCAAGCCGGCTAGAATTTCCGCGTCGAGTCGGTCACTTTATGGAGCTTTTTTCTAAAATTTCTCCAATCTTTTCCAAACTTCTGGGGCTTCACCCAGATGTACTTTTAAGGTTCCTTTGGGGTCCACAGCTCACCCCAAGGGTCCAGAAGTTCTGTGATGGTCCTTGGGAAGTGCAGACTTCAACTCCCAGAGTGCACCTGGCGCAAACTCCTTTTTGGCCACTGGACAGTGGTCAGCTGGTCACTTTTTCAGGAGTTGGTGCAGGGGACTCTGGTTAGCAATTTTTCACCTGAAGCAAACAGGGAGTCCCTCCTTGAACCAGTGGAAGCCAGGCAAAGTCCTTCTTGTGGTGAAGCCCAAGTGTGCAGCTGGTGCAGTCTTTCTGAGTGCAGGGTCCAGGTGCAGGCCAGGGGTCCAGCAGGGCAGTCCTTCTTCTTCTTGTAGTTCTTTCTTCTTGAAATTTGGTGGGGATCTGAGGCGTGGGTGCAGGTCTGCCAGTTTTATCCTTGCTCCTGGGTGAAAAGCAGGGGGGCCCTGGTCCTCCAATCAGGGACAGGGTCGTCCGCCTGTGATGACCACTTCCTGGGAAGTGTGGCAAAAATCCATCCCAGAAGGCAATAGTCTCTAAAAATCCAAAATGGATGAATCTGATTTTTAGAGGAGAGATCTGGCTGAGCCCACCCACTGGTGTGGCTAAAAATCATAAACACACCCCTCTCCTGCCCTCTCCTAATCTAATCAAGGGGGCACCTAGCTGTCTGGGGTTGCAGGATGTGGGGGTGTTGCTGGGTGCTCCAGATGTCCTTCTCTGCCTTTGAAGACCAGTTTGGCAGCCCTCCCCCTTCCTGCTTCCCCATCTGCTGAGGGGAGATTCTCTCCCCCAAGCACATTCCTTTGTGTAAAGCCAGGCCACTTCACACCTCATAAAAGTGGCCTGGCAGAAGCTGCTGCAGGCTGGCCAATCAGAGCACAGCAGCAAAAACAATGCAGAGCTGAAATTGGCAACTTTTTAGGTAAAGTCTAAACTTTTTACCTGCACTAGTTATATTAAATCCAACAACTGGAAGTTGTGGGATTTATTATAACAATCAATTTGATACCAAATTCTTGGTATGTAACATTTAAGGAGACTTTAAAATTTAAAATAAAGTCTGCCCATTCTAGCCTATGAAGGCCATTTACTTCAATGAGGGAAAAACGAATTTGGCTGTTTTTACCTCACCAGGGCTTATAAATCTATTTTTATAAAGTCCCTGCTTATAGTTACATGGCACCCAGCCCTAGGGGCACATAGGGCACACCTTAGGGGTGACTTATATGTAAAAATAAGGTAGTTTAAAACTTTGGAAGTAACTTTAATTCCAAAGTCGAATTTGCATATAACTTTAATTTAAAAGCAGCCAGCAAGGCAGGCTTGCTTTTAAAATGACACTGGGCACCTCAGCAATGCACCTAGGTGTGCACCACCTATGCTGTGGTCCCTAAACCTACATGCCCTACCATATACTAGGGACTTATAGGTAGGTTAACTTAGCCAATTATAATTAGCCTAATTTGCATATCCATTTTACACAGAGCACTGGCCCTGGGACTGGTAAGCAGTACCCAGGGCACAGCCAAGAGTCAGTAACCACCAGTACCTATCCAGAAAGAGTGGGGGTGATCAGGCAAAAAAAAGGACTTTCCTACACTGCCCCCCCCCAGATGAAAGGTGATGGGTACTAACCTACACCCTGGTAGTCCTCATCAGCTAAGTGGAAAAACCTGGAAAGGCCATCTGCATTGGCATGAGCAGTCCCAGGTCTGTGCTCCACTGTGAAGTCCATCCCCTGTAGGGAAATGGACCACCTTAACAGTTTTGGGTTCTCCCCCCTCATCTGCATCAACCATCTGAGAGGTCTGTGGTCAGTTTGTACACGGAAGTGAGTGCCAAACAAGTAAGGCCTCAACTTCTTCAGGGACCAAACCACAGCAAAGGCCTCCCTCTCAATGGCACTCCATTTCTTCTCTCTGGGGAGTAGTCGCCTGCTGATGAAGGCAACTGGGTGATCATGGCCCTCTTCATTAACTTGTGCTAACACTGCCCCAATCCCTTCCTCTGAAGCATCTGTTTGCACTACAAACTCCTTGCTATAGTCAGGGGCCAGTAACACTGGTGCTGAACACATAGCCTGTTTTAGGGTGTCAAAAGCTTTTTGACACTCTGGGGTCCAAATGACCTTCTTGGGTTGTTTCTTGGAGGTAAGCTCAGTCAGAGGGGCCACTATGGTCCCAAAATTCTGAACAAACCTCCTGTAATACCCAGTCAGGCCAAGAAAGGCCCTGACCTGAGTCTGGGTTTTTGGAGCCTCCCAATCCAGGATAGTCTGGATCTTGGGCTGGAGAGGTTGTACATGGCCTCCACCAACAAGGTGGCCCAGGTACACAACAGAACTTTGCCCTATCTGGCACTTGCTTGCCTTGATAGTCAGGCCTGCTTGAAGCAGGGCCTGAAGCACTTCCTTCAGGTGGACCAGGTGGTCCCTCCAGGTGGAACTAAATACAGCTATATCGTCTAGATAAGCTGCACTAAAAGATTCCAACCCAGATAGGACTCTATTCACCAACCGTTGGAAGGTGGCAGGAGCATTTTTCATCCCAAAGGGCATCACCTTGAACTGAAAGTGGCCCTCTGGTGTGGAAAATGCTGACCTCTCCTTGGCTCTTGGACTTAAGGCAATCTGCCAATATCCTGAGGTCAGATCAAATGTGCTCAGGAATTTGGCAGCCCCCAACCTGTCAATGAGCTCATCAGCTCTAGGTATGGGGTGAGCATCAGTCCTAGTGACTGCATTTAGACCTCTGTAGTCCACACAGAATCTTAATTCTTTCTTCCCACCTTGGGGACTAGCTTTGGGCACCAGTACCACTGGACTGGACCAAGGACTATCAGAGTGCTCAATTACCTTCAGATCCAACATCTTAGCCACTTCAGCTTTGATGTTGGCCTTGACCTGGTCAGACAGCCTGTACAGCTTGTTCTTGACAGGCAAGCTGTCACCAGTGTCAACATCATGGACACACCAATTGGTGAGTCCAGGGGTCAGGGAGAACAGACTAGCAAACTGTCCCAAGACTTGCTTACAGTCTTGTTGTTGCTGATCTGTCAGTTTGGGAGAGAGTACCACTCCCTCCACTGACCCATCTTTTTCCTTTGAGGACAGGAGGTCTGGCAGAGGTTCACCCTCCTCCTCCTTCCCTTCATCAGTGACCATCAGCATGGTCATGTCTGCCCTGTCCTGGTGGGGTTTCATCCTATTAACATGCAGGATCCTGTGAGGATTCCTGGGGGTGCCAAGGTCCACCAAGTAGGTGACCTCACCTTTTTTCTCTAGGATTGGATAGGGCCCAGTCCATTTGGCCTGTAGTGCCCTAGGAGCCATGGGCTCCAAAACCCACACCAGCTGTCCTGGGTGATACTCAGGCATGGTAGCCTTTTGATCATGCCAGAGCTTCATGAGCTCCTGACTGGCCTCCAGGTTCCTGCTTGCCTTCTTCATATACTCAGCCATGCGAGACCGCAGGCCTAGTACATAATCCAGCACATTCTCCTTGGCTTCCTTGAGAGGCTTTTCCCAAGACTCTCTCACCAAGCACAATGGGCCTCTTACAGGGTGCCCAAACAGTAACTCAAAGGGGCTGAATCCAACCCCCTTCTGTGGCACTTCCCTGTAGGCAAACAGCAGGCATGGGAGGAGGACATCCCATCTCCTCCTGAGTTTGTCAGACAAACCCATGATCATGCCCTTCAGGGTCTTATTGAATCTTTCCACTAGACCATTGGTCTGTGGATGGTAGGGTGTGCTGAACTTATAAGTAACACCACACTCCTCCCACATGGCTTTCAGATAGGCTGACATAAAGTTTGTGCCCCTATCTGAGACCACCTCCTTTGGGAATCCCACTCTGGTGAACACACCAAGTAGGGCCCTAGCCACTGTGGGTGCAGTGATTGTCCGGAGGGGTATTGCCTCAGGGTACCTGGTGGCATGGTCCACTACCACCACAATGTACCTGTTACCTGAAGCAGTTGGTTGGTCTAGGGGACCAACAATGTCAATCCCCACCCTCTCAAAGGGAGTCCCAACCACTGGCAGTGGAATTAAGGGAGCCTTTGGCTTGCCCCCTGTCTTGCCACTGGCTTGACAGGTGACACAGGAGCTGCAAAACTCCCTGACTTTTTCTGACATTTCTGGCCAAAAAAAATGGTTGACCAGCCTGTTCCAGGTCTTGGTCTGTCCCAAATGACCAGCTAAGGGGATATCATGGCTTAAGGTAAGGAGGAATTCTCTATACTTTTGGGGGACCACTACTCTCCTAGTAGCCCCTTCTTTGAGGGTCCTAGCCTCAGTGTAGAGAACTCCATCCTCCCAGTAAACCTTGTGGGTACCACTGGTATCCCCTTGTTCTTGCCTGGCAGCAGTCTGCCTCAGGCCCTCAAGAGTGGGACACTCTCTTTGTCCCTGGCACAAATCTTCTCTGGTGGGCCCACCTGCCCCTTGCAGTTCTGCCAAGTCAGGCAGAGTTTGCAGGGAAGGTGTCCCTCCCTCAGAGTTCAGATCCTCCCCCTCAGGGTTAGATTCTTCCTGACCCTCTGTACTTGTTGGGGCTGGTAAGCCAGACCCAGTGCCCTTTCTCTTCTTCTTGGAGGCTTGGCCCATTGTTCCAGGGTCCAAGTGTCCAGCATTTCCCTGTTGTGCTGCCTGTGACCTGGTCACAGCACACACCCATTCAGGGAGATCCAGCATCTTTGCATGGACCCTTCTCTCCACTTCTGACCATTCAGATGCTTCAAGATCATTTCCCAGTAGACACTCTACTGGGAGGGCAGGAGCTACAGCTACTTTTTTAGGGCCAGTCACACCTCCCCATTCCAGACTCACCATAGCCATGGGATGGAGTTTGGTTCTGCTATCTGCATAAGTCACCTGGTGGAAGACACCAGGTAAGACCTGCTCTGGAGAAACCAGCTTTTCTGTGACCATTGTCACACTGGCTCCTGTATCTCTCAGAGCTTCCACTTCAGTCCCATTGACTTTAGGCCTCTGCCTATACCTCTGCATGATGGGAGGTAAGGTGGCCATAGTTGCAATGTCCACCCCACCCACGGATACTAAGGTGACTTCAGTGTACCCTGATTCCACCCCTGGGCCAACTTCCACCCCCAACCCTACACTAGCAATCCCCTGGGATTGCCCACCAGTGGGGGGCTTCTTGGTGCAGATAGCATCTCCTCTTTTATGTCCTGGCTGATAACAGTCAAAACACTTGCCGGCCTTAGCAAGCTCCTGAAACCTTCCTGCTTTAGCAGGATCAAAATTCTTTCCCTGATACCCTTTCCCTTTAGAAGTGAATTGGCTCGGGGCTCCCCCTCCCTGAGAAGTTTTTGGGGACTCTTGTGAGGACTCTTTGGGTTTTTTGTCATCTTTCCCCTGGTTCTTCCCCTGAGAAGAACCATGTCCTCCCTTTTTCTGATCACCCCCTGGGGGTCTCTGGTTAACTCTAGTTCTTAACCAGTCATCTGCTGCCTCCCCCAGCTCTCTGGGGTTGGTCAACCTAGAGTCTACTAGATACTGGCGGAGCCTCTCTTGGACACAATTAGTTAGAAGGTGCTCCCTCATAATCAAATTGTACAGCCCCTCAAAGGTACTTACCCTGTTGCCCTGTATCCAGCCCTCCAGTGCTTTCACTGAAATGTCCACAAAGTCCACCCAGGACTGGGTGCTTGTCTTTTGGGTGTCCCTAAACTTAAGCCTATACTGCTCTGGGGTTAGACCAAACTTTTTAGTCAAGCATCTCTTCATACTGGGGTATGAGTCTGCATCCTCCCCACTCATGGTTAGGAGCGTATCCCTCCCAGAGTTGGGAACTAACTCCCAAAGGAGTGAACCCCAGTACTGAGGCTTGACTTTCCTCATCTGGAGGGCCCTCTCAAAGGCCCCCAGCCACTTATCAATGTCATCCCCCTCTACATAGGCAGGAACCACCCCTTTGGGTAATCTGGGGGCAAAACCCCCACCCAGGGACACCTCAGTTTCTTTCTCGCTGCTTCCATCTTTTTTTTCTTTGCTTGCCCACTTCTTTTTTTCTAGGGCAAGCTTATCTGCCTCCAAAGCTATGTAGGCTAGCTGGGCTTCCAGCTCTCTCTCCCTAATGGATGGGTTCTCTCCTCCTGAAAGGACCCTCTTCCTACCACTAGCTTTGGGTCTACCCCTAGTGACTGTGTCCAGTGAGGACCGTTCCTCCTCTTCCCCACTTGGGGTCTGATGCCTTTCCTCCCCTGAATGGTTAGAGTTAGCATCATCTTCTTTTGGTTCCTCCTCTGGAGCTTCCTCTGTCTCTACCTCTTGGGCCTCAGCCCATGCTGTCAGGGATTTAATCAGGATTTCTTTCCTGAGATTAGTGGTTGCAGGCAACCCCCTCTCAATACACAACCCCCTAAGCTGGACTACTGTCAGTGTGGGTAGGCTAGCCAGATCAAGCTCCATGGTTCCCTAGTTTTGTGTCAACAAAAGCTTTTTGCAAAAATTGGAAACAAGAATTTAGAAAAATTACAAAAATTCAATAATTGAAATTAATCCAAATTAATTAAAAAAAAAAATTAAAATTAGAAATTAAAAACAATTTTTGCACTAGGACAATTTAAAGGATTTTTAATTTGTTTTATCTAAAACTGTAACGTGATATTGAACACAAGTACAGGATCCCGTCGCTGCTTCCAATTATGTTGGAAAATGGGTTATTGATAGGGCAGGTAGGTACCTACACCTAGCAACAAGCCACAAACCTCCACAAAAGTACAGTTAGGTCTCAGTAAATTAATCGCAGCTCTACCCTTGGTAGCTTAGCATCGAGCGTCAAGGCTTAACTTAGGAGACAAAGTGTAAAGCATTCAAATATCACAAAACAGTAATTAAATAAAACACAGGAAACAGTTTAAAAATCCAAAACCAATTTATAAAAATAGCTTATATTTTTATCTTTAAAATGACACAAAAACGATTAAAATCGGTTCAGGGGAACCGGAGATATGAATTTTTAAAGTATTATTATTTTCTAGCGCTCAGAAACGAAAAGCGCCAATCGGGTCATCTGGTTGCACCAGGACCGGGGCAAAGTCAAACTTTCAGGCCGACCGCGATGGAGCCCTGCTCGGCTACAAGTCGCGGGAGGCCTCGGTCAAAAAGTTACCTTCTGACTTAGTCTCTTTTTCGATGTTTTTCTTCCCCGGGACGAACCTGCCAGTTGGATCCGACCTCCTGGAGCCCTTGTCCGGATACGCGAAGTCGGTTTCCTCGGTGGTGATTTTTACCTTCGGACTTAGTCGTTTTTTCGAGATGAAAATCCTTCGACCGGGGTAAACCTGGATCTTGATCCGACGTCCGTGGAGCCCTTCTCGGATACGATGGCTGGAAGGTCCCGGTCAACTTTTTACGTTCGGACTTAGTCTTTTTTTCGGATGTTTTTCTTGACCGGGACGAACCACGAAGTCAGGCCGGGTCGCGGTTGAGGCAAGCCGGCTAGAATTTCCGCGTCGAGTCGGTCACTTTATGGAGCTTTTTTCTAAAATTTCTCCAATCTTTTCCAAACTTCTGGGGCTTCACCCAGATGTTCTTTTAAGGTTCTTTTGGGGTCCACAGCTCACCCCAAGGGTCCAGAAGTTCTGTGATGGTCCTTGGGAAGTGCGGACTTCAACTCCCAGAGTGCACCTGGCGCAAACTCCTTTTTGGCCACTGGACAGTGGTCAGCTGGTCACTTTTTCAGGAGTTGGTGCAGGGGACTCTGGTTAGCAATTTTTCACCTGTAGCAAACAGGGAGTCCCTCCTTGAACCAGTGGAAGCCAGGCAAAGTCCTTCTTGTGGTGAAGCCCAAGTGTGCAGCTGGTGCAGTCTTTCTGAGTGCAGGGTCCAGGTGCAGGCCAGGGGTCCAGCAGGGCAGTCCTTCTTCTTCTTGTAGTTCTTTCTTCTTGAAATTTGGTGGGGATCTGAGGCGTGGGTGCAGGTCTGCCAGTTTTATCCTTGCTCCTGGGTGAAAAGCAGGGGGGCCCTGGTCCTCCAATCAGGGACAGGGTCGTCCCCCTGTGATGACCACTTCCTGGGAAGTGTGGCAAAAATCCATCCCAGAAGGCAATAGTCTCTAAAAATCCAAAATGGATGAATCTGATTTTTAGAGGAGAGATCTGGCTGAGCCCACCCACTGGTGTGGCTAAAAATCATAAACACACCCCTCTCCTGCCCTCTCCTAATCTAATCAAGGGGGCACCTAGCTGTCTGGGGTTGCAGGATGTGGGGGTGTTGCTGGGTGCTCCAGATGTCCTTCTCTGCCTTTGAAGACCAGTTTGGCAGCCCTCCCCCTTCCTGCTTCCCCATCTGCTGAGGGGAGATTCTCTCCCCCAAGCACATTCCTTTGTGTAAAGCCAGGCCACTTCACACCTCATAAAAGTGGCCTGGCAGAAGCTGCTGCAGGCTGGCCAATCAGAGCACAGCAGCAAAAACAATGCAGAGCTGAAATTGGCAACTTTTTAGGTAAAGTCTAAACTTTTTACCTGCACTAGTTATATTAAATCCAACAACTGGAAGTTGTGGGATTTATTATAACAATCAATTTGATACCAAATTCTTGGTATGTAACATTTAAGGAGACTTTAAAATTTAAAATAAAGTCTGCCCATTCTAGCCTATGAAGGCCATTTACTTCAATGAGGGAAAAACGAATTTGGCTGTTTTTACCTCACCAGGGCTTATAAATCTATTTTTATAAAGTCCCTGCTTATAGTTACATGGCACCCAGCCCTAGGGGCACATAGGGCACACCTTAGGGGTGACTTATATGTAAAAATAAGGTAGTTTAAAACTTTGGAAGTAACTTTAATTCCAAAGTCGAATTTGCATATAACTTTAATTTAAAAGCAGCCAGCAAGGCAGGCTTGCTTTTAAAATGACACTGGGCACCTCAGCAATGCACCTAGGTGTGCACCACCTATGCTGTGGTCCCTAAACCTACATGCCCTACCATATACTAGGGACTTATAGGTAGGTTAACTTAGCCAATTATAATTAGCCTAATTTGCATATCCATTTTACACAGAGCACTGGCCCTGGGACTGGTAAGCAGTACCCAGGGCACAGCCAAGAGTCAGTAACCACCAGTACCTATCCAGAAAGAGTGGGGGTGATCAGGCAAAAAAAAGGACTTTCCTACAAATAGTTACAGATTACAGACAAAAGTAAGCGCCCAGGCAGAGAATCCAGTGAATTCCACTGAATAATCCCATGGAAGAGCATATCCTTGATATCCTGTACGCACATCACAGCAGGGCCCACCAGTTACAGACACCATCATCATTAGGCCAGGTAAGATGAATACTTAGGGTAATATAACTCAACCTTTTGCAAATTTCAACATCCCCGCAAACAGCATTTACACCTATCACAGTACACAGGACCTACTTTGACAAAAAAAAGCACTACACACACACTAAAAGAATTAAGCTACACACCTGTCTGTGAAGGCACAACAAAATTGAAAGGCAATACATTCACATGTCACCCTGAGTGGGACATTTCAAATGCCCCTCCACCTATCATGTAAGCTAATTCTACTGAACAATACAGCAGACTCCTGAGACTCACAGGTCATATGAGATAATTGTTGCCACTGCCCTCACCATTGCCTGCTCCTTGCCCCGCCTCTAATCATTCCACACTTTGTTGTGACCAGGAAACCTTCGTAGATATGAGTAGAACCTTTCCTCTCAACCCTGAGGCCCAGCCAAGGGTGCCCACTTGCACTGGCAATTCTGTATATGATCTCTCCAGGACCAGGAAAATGGTCTGGAATGTGCCACTGGGGGCCTTCTAAGAGGACGCCCCACACTGGCAGCTTCTCCAGGATTTCAGACTATCATGTGCTACCCTGTCTGTGACCTCCTCTTTCCTCACCTCACCTTTCCCTCCCACCTCCTCCCTCTTTCCCAATGGCCACAATCCACCATGTTTACCAGGCCCCATGCACATTGGACTATCGGCAGAGTTCCATCTGTGGACAGAGATACATAATACCAGTATATCCAGTTGACCTCACCAACCTATCCCTCACCAGCAGTTTAGATCATCCTGCCTTTATAGGGTACGAAGACAGGAATAATTCACCCTTCTCTTTTCTGGTATCCCCCTACCCTCTCTCATGGTTGTGCCATCTTTCCAGGTCACATCCAGGCGGTATCCTCCTGTGCAGACTAAAATGAGGACTGCTGCACTGTTGTATATGCATGTACAAATGCATTTTTCGATGAATGAATAAGACAAAAAAAATTAAACTACCTTGTCAACAATCATCTCTTTTACTCCTCTCAGACCCAGTGTATGCATCATTGTAAGACTGTTTAAAATAAAACAAAACATGTTTGAAAGCTTAAGTCTAGTTGGGGTTTTAGTCCAAAATAGCAATCAGCACAATTGATCAAAATAATTCATCATTTCAGCAGGCCAGGGATCTCACTAGAAAATAGTTAATTGGAGCAAATTTCTAAAAGAAATAGAAGATCAACTAATTATATGCGGGAATGGTAACTACTGTGTCCTGGCCATGTGCCCTCCCCTTTTATTTACATTTCAGCCCCAGGGAGCGGGACAGCATGCCCACTCACTCCGTTAATTACTGTTCTCCGGGGGATGGGGTCCCCAGGGCCTTTTTAGGCTTCAGGAAGGGGGCCGCATGCTCCCTCTCTTCTTTTTTACCTCAGCCCCATGGGATCAGTTCCACAGGGCCTCTCAGATTTTTGGAGATGGGGGCTATGTGCTCCAAAATAGAAATATGCATCGCACCCTAGGCCTGGCCCAGCCGGGAGAGGTTTTAATTAAATAAGTGCCAAGTGCACACTTGTTTTTGTTGTTGTTTTTTTTACCATGGATCTATGAATCCTCCATGAATTTGCAGCACAATTAAAATAAATGTTTTTGTCTCAAAGCAGGCTCTCTGGAACCCTATCACCAAACCTAAGGGGTCAGAGTAGACTTCCCCTACCCCATATGTCTTTTGTTGTTTGGCATTTTTAGGACTCAGGTCTGAGTCCTGTGCCCTAATATTGGCTGCTACCACTTCCTGGTTGATGGGGTGGCAGCCAGTCAGATCTTAGCAGGAGATATGTAGCCTACGTGGATCCTCCGTGGCACGAATGATACAAAGTTTTTGAGCATTGACTGCTCAAAAACTAATGGATTGTTTTACACCAAATCACAAAAAAACAATCTTTCTGGACAAATCAATCAATCAGAGTGCTTGTAGAGCACAAGCTTTTTACTGTGAGGGGTCTTCAGGCGCTGGGGGGAGCTGCTGGTTTTTTGTCAGGCAGTAGCTTATGGTCGAAGAGCCAGGTTTTGAGCTGCTTTCTGAAGTCCGTCAGGGAAGGTGCAGTGCAGAGATGGAGGTTGGTCCATGATCTAGTGGCGAGGTGGGAGAAGGAACATCATCCGTATCGCTTGCGGCTGACTCAGGAATGTGGGCCTCAGCAAGGGAGGCGGAGCGGAAGTCTATGGTAGGTTGGTGGAATGAGAGACGGTTGTTGATTAGGCTCATCCAGTGTTGTGGAGGGCTTTGTACGTGTGCATGAGGAGCTTGAACATGCATCTCTGCTGGATGGGGATCTGGTGGAGGGACCTGAGGTGAGGGGTGATGCTGGTTCTTCTGGGGAGGTTGAGGACAAGTCTTGCTGCTGCGTTCTGGATGGTTTTGAGGTGGCTCCTGATCTGTTTAGTGGTTCCAGTGTGTAATAAAGTTACATAGTCGAGTTGACTGGAGAAGAGGGCCTGGGTGACTGTTTTTCTGGTGGAGATGGGGATCCACTTAAAAATCCTGCTGAGCATGCAAAGGATGTGGAAGCAAGTGGAGGAGATGGCATTGATCTGTTTCTCCAAGGTCAGTTGGGTGTCCAGGATGATTCAGAGGTTGCGGGCGTTGTTAGTGGGAGTTTTTGGGGGACTAAGGGAGAAGGACTACCATGTGTCGTTCTAGGGGGAGGGTTTGTTCCTGAAGTTGAGAATCTCCATTTTGTCAGAGGCTAGCTTAAGACCGTTGTTCTTCATCCAGAAGGCAATGTCTGTCATTGTGTTCTGAAAGTTGGATTGTGGTGTACTGTTCGAGAGGGAGAGGAGAAGCTGGGTGTTGTCGGCTTAGGAAACGATGCTGAGTCCATGGGTGCGTGTGATGTCTGTCAGTGGAGTCATGTAGGTATTGAAGAGGGTGGGGCTAAGGTAGGAGCCCTGGGAGATGCCGCAGATGACGTCTTTGGGTGTGGAGGCATAGGGAGGGAAGAGGGTCCTCTGGGTTCAGCTGGAGAGGAAGGAGGCAATCCAGGTGCTGGTGTTGAAGGCCGCATATAGTTCGAGGAAGAGGATGGCCATTGGTGTTCCTTGGTGAGGAAGCGTCTGCTTTCATCTGTGGCTGCGATCAGCACAGTTTTGTTGCTGTGATTGGGCAGGAATCTGGATGGGGATGAGTCGAGCAGGTTGTTGTGTTCAAGGTGGTCCATGAGCTGGCGGTTGATGGCCTTTTCCAAGACCTCGGTGGGGAATGGGAGGAGCAAGATGCAGCGGTAGTTGAGTTTGCTGGGGTCTGCAGAAGGTTTCTTGAGGAGGGGTTTGACCTCGGCATGCTTACAGGAGCCGGGGACAGTGGCTGTGGAATGGAGGTGTTGAGGAGTTCTGCAAGTGCGTCTCCAATGATTTCTCATCCTAGGATGTAGAAACAGCAAGGGCAGGAGTCTGCGGGGATCCGGAGTGGATAAAGGCCATGATGGAGAGGGTGTCCTTGGGAGAAAGCTGCTTCCATTCGGTCATCCTGTGAGGAGGAGAGTGGTAGGATGGTGTGCGGGGGTGGTTGAGAATGGCGGATTGGGGGTCAAAATTGCTGAAGATGTCAGTGATCTTGTGGTGAAAGTAGTCCAATAGCATGTCGCAGAGGGCTTGTGAGGTGAGGGGTAAACAGTGTTCTCTGTGACAACGGGGCAGGAGAATTCTCTGACAATGCTGAAGAGTTCGCTGGCGTGGTTGGAGCTTGCCTCCATCCGGGTAGTAAGTTCTCCTTTTTTGGTCTTTCTGAGTTGGTGGTGGTATCTTTTGAGGGTGGCCTTGAAGGCGTTGAAGTTGGCTGTGGTCTTGTTGGTTTGCCAGTGTTTCCTAAGTCTTCTGAAGTGTTGTTTGAGGGTCTGAAGTTCTGATGTGAACCATTTGATTTGCTTGGTGGGCTTGCTCCTGGTGTTTCTTTTTAGTGGGGCGATGGTGTTGGCAGCTGAGGAAATCCAGTTGGAGAAGTTTTGCATGCAGCGTTCAAGGGTGTCCATGGGGACGCGTCTGTATTCTTTGAGGGTGGTGATCCATGGAGTTTCTGTAAAATGGCTACAGTTGTCGCGGGGCAGGGTGGGGGTTCCACTGGGGTTTCCAGTCATCTCTCGATGTTGAAGTGGACGATGTTGTAGTCGGTCCAAGTTATCTCAGAGGTGTGGGAGAATTTGGCTATGTTGCGGGAGAAGAAAATGGGTTCTAGTGTGTGTCCTGAGCTGTGCGTGGGCGTGGTGACCAGTTGAAAGAGGCCATTGAAGCTCATGTTGTCATGGAGTAAGGTGGAGTTGGTGTTGTTTGGGTCTTCTAGGTTGTAGTTCAGGTCCCCCAGGAAGATGAAGTAGCTGGAGTCGATAGCCAGGGGGGGCTGTGAAGTCTGGGATGGAGTTGCAGAAGCTGTGTCAGAGGCCAGGGGGTCTATAGGAGAGGGTTCCTTTGATAGTGGCTTTGATGTTGTGTTGATCTGGAAGTTGAGGTATTCCATGATCGGCGTCGTCTGGTCGTCTGTGACGGTGCAGTAGAGGGAGTCTTTGTGGATGATGGCGATGCCCCAAACGTGCCTGTTGGGGCGGTCATGGTGATTCATCTTGTATCCGGGTGTGTGGCAGTGGTGATGTCTGGTGCTGAGTCGGGGTGAGTCAGGTTTCAGTGATGAACATAATGTAGGGTGCGAGGGTGGTGATGGTGTCCCAGATTTCTATGGTGTGCTTGCAGAGGGATTGAACATTGAGTAGAGTGCAGTGGATTTGATTATTAAAGCTTGGTATCAGCAAAGTGGAGTTTCTGTTGTTGTAAGAGAAGTGGCAGTTGTGGCAGGAGAAGGGGCCTTCGTGGATGGTGGTGGGTTATTTGCCTGAGGTCCTTTATTTTGTCAGATGAGTACCAGCGCCAGGATGCCAAACCAGGGGTCCTAGCACTGGGGGCAGTCCAGGCATGGATGGGCTTGCCTTTGGTGCGCTGGCGGCGCACCCACTGTGCTCACCCGTTGCATGGTCGCACAGCAACCGCCATTAAGTAGGTCCTGAGGCTGGTGTGAGGGGGGCAGGAGATAGAAGCAAGGCAGGAGAAATGGTGGGAAATGGGGGCCTCAGCTGGGGCACACAGCGAGACGAAAAAGGACAGAAAGGAGAAGGAGGCTGGGGCCCAGAAAGGGGCTAACAGGTGGCAGCAGGGAGGATAGGCAGCAGTGAGTGCAGGCAGGGCAGGCACTGGGCTGCAGGTGCTATGTAGCACTATGCAGTAGTGTCCTTGCAGTGCCCTCGAGAGCCCTAGAAGGCACCAGAAAAGCAGGGTGGTCAGGGGAGACCTAAAGGGGCTGGCATGCAGCAGCAGAAACTGGGCAGCGGTCTGGTCAAGCACTGGTCTGCAGGCGCTATGAATCACTATGCAGCAGCCATGCATAGAGACCAGGGGAAGCTGGAGGCCCTTCTCAATGGGGCCTAGCTCTCTGCCACATTTGATGTAAATTCGTTCAGCGGTTTGAGCTGTAGCTCTGTCTAAAATTCCTGTGAACAAAATGAATGGGAAAATGAGTTTGGGATCCCTCTTTTTCCGGGGCCCCCACTTGACAGATCACCCCAAAATTCTTCAAATGGCGACAAAGTTATTAGCAACACAAAAAAGCATCTCCTATGGAAAGACAATCCTAACTATATCCAGTGGCAACTGACACTGGGTAATACCCACACACAAACACACACACACACATTTTCTCTCAATACAAATCAGTGAAGCTTTTTAGTGTGACAGAAACATGTTACTGTCAGTGAGAACATTTCTGCTGTGCAAGGAGCAGGAACTTAGCTGAACACTAAATGGCCTTGAGGGACAGATATCATTCATATGTACAATGCTATCATTCATTATTCTCACAAGTCAAGTCAAGTGACTTGACGTGACTTATCCAGCTTCTACTTGCCCGGTTTGAAAGTGAGGTTACACTGTTAGGAATGTACAGGGTACAACCCTGAGCCCTATGGCTTTCACTCGGACACTCAGGTAAAGTAGCTTGCATCTGAAAATGGAAAGTGTAAAGACATATAAGCTTTCTAAAATATTGTAGAACAGCATCATCCTTTTACTGTAATGCCAGCCTTCCAGAAAGAAAAGGGGATTTGATTGGAGCATCAGGGGTCAACCCATGGCTATCTCGGATGGGTTCAACTTAGTCTTCTGGGAAGGCATCACTCTCAAGGCTTTGTAACATGAGCAGTGGTTAAAACATAGCCATTCAGTTCTCCATCCTCACTGATAGGCACGAGAGAAGCACTAATAGGTTAGGGAACCCTCTACTTGGAAATTCCAACTACATCTATGGACATCCCCGAGAAAGTTAAAGAAGGGAAATCAGGTATTTTAGTAGGTGATCAGCTTGCTCCTGTGTCAATTAGGCAAGTGTTGTGTTTATTGTCAATGACACGATTCACATAAGGACAGTGGATCAAAGTGATATGGGCGGCAGGCAACAACAGCCTTTTATATTGATGCAATTGAGCCATTGAGAGAGACTGTGTTTCAACAGTGAGTGGGAGTTTAATAGTAAAGGGTAGCCCAACCACAGAGTGGGGAACAGCAACAGATAATGGAAAACTCAACACAGTATTTTAAAACACTCAGCTAGATTTGCGGCAGCCCCCACAGACAGTAAAGAAGATGGGAGCCCAGTGACTAGGCCAAAAACTGAGGAACAATATGCTAGGGGCTTTTTCTGATCCCTGCCGTTAGTGCCAACATTCCAAGTGCAAAGAATTTTTTTTCATGGCGATACTGGGTAAAACGTTTGGTATAATCAGGAAGCACTAAGGTGGAGGCAGACGTTTATGGTTGTTTAATATTTACAAATGCATTTGTGACTTCATTAGACAACTGCAAGCATTCAGTGGTATCTTCTAGAATAAATTCTTGCAACAGCTTGGCCATTTTGGCATAATCTAAAATCTATGGTCTGCAGTACTCAGGCGTTCCCAAAAAGGCGCATACCTGGGAAATAATTATAATGCAGGCAACTTACAAATAGCTTCAACTTTTCCAGAAAACAGGTGGCACTTGCAGAAGTTTCATGGTAAAGAAATTGCACATGGGAAAGGAAAACTACAATAATGTTTCTGAAGGCTTGTGCCCTTTCTCATCCATTTCTGTGAGGCGATAAAAGGAATTTTTCTTTGCACTGATCTTGTCCATATAGGATTTGAGTAGGCCGTTGAAGAAAACAAATAGGCCCAAATCCCAAATCCTTCTTTAGCACTTGAAAAATGATTGAGGGGGGTCACTATAAATATTTGAAGGAGATGAGTCTAGGAAAGCTAGAACCCGTGGAACGTTAACAAAGCTAGGAACTGACTCCCCTCATATATGGAAAGGAAAAGAAAAAACAGCGATTACTCAGAGTCAACCATGGATGACTGGCAGGGGTTCAAAAAAGAATGGTTGCTAAATTGGGGAGCTTAGGGAAACTAGGGATCACCACATTATTACTCTCACAAGGTTCTGTATGCACCTGCACATGTTGCCTTTCTTTGACTTGCATCTGAGGAGATTTGAGGTGTTACATCAACTAACAATAGTTACTACAACCCATTACCTAATTAAATCTGGTAACACAGGGGAGATTATTTACCCCTCTTCTGGTTTCAGTAGCTAAAGAGGTATTATGAGTAGTTTTTTATGTTGGCCAAAGATCACCTTTACAGCTTTGTTAGACCTGTCAGCCTTAGGATGGTCCTCCCCCTAATTTTTTCCTTTCCCTCTCCTATTTTTGCTGATCTTGTTTTTGTTAGCCTTAGGACTTTGTGCACCTTATCACTGCTAACCAGTGCTAAAGTGCCTGTGCTCTCCCTTCAAAACATGACAGAATTGGCTTATACCAATTGATAAATTTAATTTACTTGTACGCCCCTTCTAAAGTGGTATTCCATGTGCCCAGAGCCTGTAAATTAAATGCTACTAGTGAGCCTGCCTAATAGTGGTGCCACTCTAATATGTATCCCTATTTTAAATTACCATTGTGATCTGGCAAAATAAACCTTTTGCCAGGCCCAAACCTTCCTTCTTTATACATATGTCACCCTTAGGGTAGGCCTTAACCAGCCCAGAGGACATGTACATTTAAGTTCTACATGTCCTGATAGTAAAAAGCTCTTAAATATGTTTTTCCTTACTGCAAGGCCTACCTCTCTCATAAGATAACATTGAGTTGCCTCATTACATTTAATTAGTGCTAACTTTCAACTGGGAGCTTGAGTTTGGTGTCTAAACAATTGTAATTTAAAACCCTCTTCAATGGTAAAGTCGTAGGTTGTAGCAGGATGGGGCACTCTGACCTAACGAGGGGACGGGCTGATACCTACCACATGTGCACATCACAAAGGCCTTGCCTCCATGCACTCACAAAGGATTTGTCACTAGTCTTATGTGTCCCCAGACAAGCTGGGGCCAAGGCAGGAAGTAAGGGGATGCCCGACACCTCAGTGGGTGTAAGCCTCTAGAATATTCTCTTACTTCACAGTGGGCACGAGGTATAATAATGGACTCTCAGACCCAACTCTTCAGTACACATCTGGATCTGTGGAAGACTCAGAAGAAGGACTGCTGGGTTGATTTGCAGTGTCGTAAAAAAGACTAACACTCTGTTGCTCTTCTGCCCTGCTGCCCTCCTGCCTGAGTGAGAAGGATTGGACCCATATCTGGAACTCAGGACCCTCAAAGTGACTCCAAAGGCTAGATGGCAGGCCTCCTGATTGGAAGCTTCAGGGACCTTCCTTCATGCTGAACCCCGCACCTGGACAGTGCCAGCCATGAATCCTGCCCTTCGAAATAGCGCCACCTCAGTCCTGGGCCCTTGGAAGTAGGCCTTAAGCTGCTCTGCAAGCCCAACTATGAAAGCAGCAAAACCAACGCATCGCAACATATCACCTCCCACAAACTTTGAAATGGAGCCACTGCTAGATGCATCACCTCACCAAACTCTGCATCAGGACTGCTGACTGCTGCTGTCCCACGTATCCTCGATGCAGGCCTTCGCATTGCTAGTCCTTGAGCTATGGCATCCTGGATGATGATTGAGGACTCTGCATTGCTAGTCCCACAGCTTCTTTGGAACCAGTTGGTGTATGACACATCTTCAATGCAGGACTTTGCAACGCAAGCCCCTCATCGATGGAATCCTCGCCTACGACGAAGAGCCTCACATCACAAGTCTCATAGCTCTTAGTCACTGCAGGTGCATGACGCATCCTTGAAACAAAACTTTGCATCACTCCGCAACTAGGCTTTAAGGTACTTTGTTCAGTGGGCCTAACTTTGTCCATGTAGCTGGTTGCGCTCCATCACGATCAGACTAAACTTGTGACTTTGTCAGATGATCACAGTTGTTGCTTTGTACTTTTTGGCACTATTTTCACTTAAATGTTTGAAATTATTTTCACTTAAATGTTTGAAATTGCATATCTCAAGTTCCAATTATTTATTTATTTTTATTTTGGTCTGAAAATATTTATTAGATTTTACTCTATTTTTTCTAAATTGATGTGGGATTTTTCTTGAGTTGTGTCTCATTTTTTTACTGTTTGATGTGCTGCATAAATACTTTAAGAACTGCTTCTAAGTTAAGCCTGACTGCTTTTGTGCCAAGGTACCAGAGGGTTAAGCACAGGTTAGTGTTGGGTTTGCTTGTGACTTCACCCTGGCGAGGATTGTGGTTGCTGCTTGAGTAGGGTTTCACTCCCATCCACCAGTAACCCAGTTTTTACAGGCTTCCATTGAGAATCTAATTGGCCCATGTGAACCACAATGTGAATGGTACATGTGAAAGTAATTCTGTTAAATTACCTGACATGGCAACTGGGATTTGCTTTATTCCAGCAACTCAATATTTCATGTAATAATGCATGTGCATTACTCTCTTGTCTTTGAAGTATATTTAAAATTATCCCTTTTGGAGTACCAAACATATTACAATTTAACTTGCAGAGTATGTCTGTGCCTAACATGTCTGTAGGAGATGTGGAACTACACGGAAAGGAGTGCTTATCACTGATGGGTTCCACAGAAATGGACAGTGGGTCAGTAATGTGATGAAAACTATTTGGTTGGAAATGAAGACTGCATCCAGGGACATGCATGTGATAGATGAAAAAGAGAATTCAAATTTTCTGAGAGGCTAGCAGCTTGCATCCATGTCAATCCGACAAGTGGTGTGTTTACTGTCAATGTCCACAATCACAAGGGGGGCCTTTTACTCTACAGGTATCAAGGTATACATAACACAGTCTGAATCTCAGGGGCTGTTACTAACATTCAGGGTAAGAATCATGGGTGATTTGATAATGCCCAGGTTGGTCAGGGAGTCCTGGCGTGTTGGAGGCTGTTTTAAGGCAATATCGCTGCTAGTGCCCCAGCTACCACATGTGAAGCAAGAACCTCCTAACCCTGGGGCATTTCCTTGACCCCTACTATTTCCCCTTTCAGTTCCTCCACCTCCCAGACCACTTTAGCCCTCCCCCTTTGTTGAACTTCTTGCCCCTCCTTTGACTCAATTTCACATTATCTTTCTGTTTCTTGTGTGTTGCGACAGAGTGCCTCATAACAGTAACAGACTCTGGTAGCTTCTTAGTCTGCCATTCAATACATATAGTAGTAAATTGAGCCTGGGCTTATCTCTGGAATCGCATTCAAAAGCCTATGCTTTGCTGCACTCAGTTCCTCATCATTGGCTATGGCGTGTTTTCTACCAGTGTTTCTCTCTCGTCACTTGGCACTATGAATCACAAAAAGTGATTTACATCTGCCGAGATGAGTCTGTTCACCTCAAATGTACACATTACAATTCCTCTCAAAATAGAGTTACATTTTCCCCAAGGTTCGGAATTTGTTTCTTCGTGATTCATTAAGTCAGCGAGGGTCAAGGGATCATGGCTCACAACTCTACTGTGGTAGTTGGGTAAACCCTCGGAGAGAGAAGGACGGAAGGGGTTTGACCCTCATCCTCAGCATTGCTTGAATGGGAAGAAATGGAGGGCATATAGACAGCAAACCCTATGGTTTGTGCCAGATTGTTGAGAGTTATTATAAGAATTTGCTCTCGCCAGTCCTTCAGATTGTGCACAAGCTCTAGACCAATCCATTGTAGCAGAATCAGCCTCCAATCAGGTCCTTTTGCTGTCAGCTGAACGCATTGTGCGTGGGTCACTGGCTGTCCCATAGATGTTGTTCAATTTCTAGGTCCCACACCATCCCCCATCCACATCGGCCAGCCTGGCCAACATGCCCAACAAATCCTCCTGCTTCAGGTCATCACTATCTTTCTTTTTTTCAAGTTTTTCAGTGATGTTGTTGAATAGATATGGAGGAGGTGGAGCAGATGGAGCACAAGCCCTGACTCAGTCCTTAAGGTGGCTGTATCGATATTGCAGCTTCTCCGGACTATCTTCCATCCTCCAGACCTTGGATTCATGTTTTTTTACTTGTGTGCCTCTTCATGCCAGTGTGTGAGGAGTGGCCACTTTCTGGAATCTATTCTATTCTTAGTGTCTGTCAGTGTTGCCTGCAAATTAACTAATCTTTCTATGTCAAAGGCATTCTGTTCCAGAAAGATCTTTTCCTGTCCTCAAATAATTATTTGCATGTGCACTTACCATATTGTCGGTACATAGTGTGGGCAGGAGTCCCTTTCAGTGGGAACTTGCTATGTTTAGTCTGTCTGGCCCCATAGCGAGTATAGGCACTCGCAAACATGGAGGCCTGCTGTCGTCAGCAGACCTCCATGTTCGTGACTGCTTTCAATAAAGCAGTTTTTTTTTTTTAAGTGTAGCCCGTTTTCCTTAAAGGAAAACGAGCTGCACTTTAAAAAAAAAACGAAACCTTTCGTTTCGGTATTTTTTCAGGGCAGGGAGTGGTCCCTGGGACCACTCCCTGCCCTGAAAAAATATTTTTGGGTCCATTCACAAAGTGGAAGGGGTCCCATGGGGACCCCTTCCAATTTGCGAGTGGGTTACCATCCACTTGAAGTGGATGGTAACTGCGATACCATTTGCGACCGCGTACGCGGTCGCAAATGGTATTGCATTCCACTCAGACTCGCAAATAGGAAGGGAACACCCCTTCCTATTTGCGATTCTGAAATGCATATTGCGAGTCGGTACCGACTCGCAATATGCATTTCTGAATAGCAAAGAGGCTTTTGCGCCTCGCAAACAGCGATTTTCACCGTTTGCGAGGCGCAAAACCTTTGCTACATCTGGACCTATATTTAAACCCTGCTCCCTCTATACTATGGATTCACATTCATACACATTTTCAAATCTCTGTACTCTTCCCTACCAAACCAATTTTGCATTCACAGTTATAAAAAGACAACCATATTTGATTCAAATAGTTAATATATTCACGCCTACATGTGTGCTTATCAACTATGTGAGAGTATATTAGCATATTACGGACAAGATTTAAGTTTGTTTTCACAACTAGCAACAATAACAACTCGTGGGGTGGTGTGGCAAGAGCCCACTTGGGACTGGATCCAAAGGGACTGGATCCAAAGCCTGCCCTCCTTCCCCAGCCTGGTAGATGTCCTAAAGATGTCTATTCTACTTACACACTAAAGATATGTGACACAAGACTATTTGGTTAGCAATATCATCAGTACATATGTTTGCTGTCGCTACTACATTTCACAACCACTGATATATGACTGAAGGCATCTTACATTGACACATTATTGAATATGTTGCACTATTCATTTCACATCACACTTGGTCTCGCTATGTCACCATTCCAGGACTATGGTGTCATGTGGACCTGCCAATCAGATTTGCCAGATAACAGAGCCTGTTGAATCTTTCCACATGAACAATCACTGCTTATCTTGTATAGTATACAGTAACTTACTTGTGCAACTCAATGTTTGTTCCTAAAAGATGTTCTCATCTCATATCATGTCTTTTTTGTCCTCACACAACATGCTGGTGTTTTGGGCCCAGAATTCTAGGGTCTGAATTTTCCAGACAGTGGATTACTGGGTCCAGAATTGCCAACCTGGTAATTACTGACTCAGAGACACCGGGCCAATCAGAAATGTTAGTTACAGCTACGGAAGGGATCCACCTACTCATAATGAGAGCCTAGGTGGCATAATGAGGTCTTGCAGCTCATTTAGGCTCTGGCTACCTACAGAGATGCCCTGGGTTTGGGAAGTACATTCCTGGTCACTTTCATCATAATTAATAGGACATTGAACATAGCACAGTGGGAAAACTGAGAAATGGCCCTGCGCACTCACTCACCAAGTCAGTTTTACACTGATGACGCAAATTAAATAAATAACATGAAGAAGTCGTGGGGAGTTAAAGTCTAGAAATTAATTAGGCAAACATGCTTAACAAACTCCACCACTATCTAAGTATTTCTATATTGCCAATAGCAAAATAATTACATCCATTAATAATAGTCAAGAATATATCACCATTTGAAGTATATATAGTCATCAATATACTAAAAATTACTCCAAAGCATTACCAAGACTAAAAAGAAATCCCAGTTTCTATCCCAATGAATTGATGCCTTGATAATGTGATTATGCTCAATTTTAGCACTGAAGTAGCCAACACACGTTTTGCAGAATCTCTGCTTATTCAGAGCTAAAACAGTGACACAATACGACAGAAAGATCAAACCAACAAATAATGAAAGAAAAAAAGAAGAAATGAAAAAAACAATATACAGGTATATGAGTAGTCTGTATAATGTGCATTGAGCTCAGTCACCACACACCGAATGAGATTACAAGAAGATAATGCTGACTACATAAATCACAGCAAATTGAGACATAATGTGACCCAAACCCAACCAGAAAAGTATGAATAACATTCAACAGAATGAGAATGAGAAAACAAGCCAAAAAAAAGAGGATGAAAAGAACCCTTAAATCAGAACAAATAAATCCAACAGAAAAAATCACATTTAAACACAATTTTACACAACAGTAGAGAAAGTAATCATAAACATCTCTGTATGTCAATCACTTAGACACGCAAACCCCACTCTTCAATAAAGCAAGGTGAAAGGATAACTGGTGTTCTGGACTGCAGCTGGGAATGAGCTTTGATTATATATTGGGTGTGTTGGCAAAATGAAGATCTTTTCTGATTTGATTTTAGATTCTTTTTTTCATTTTTTTTATTTGGTTCTCTTTAAGCCTTTAATTCAAGTTATATAGATTTGGATGTTGGAATTGAGACCTTGACAGTTTTGCATATCCATCTGGCAGTGGAGCCAGAAGTAGCTTCTGTATGGTACAATGGTTTGATGCACTTAACCATCAGTGCAGAGTGGGAGGCTGATTGGTGTTCAGGATTGTAACTTGGTATGAGCATGGGTTGTATATTGGGTGTGTTGGTAAAATGAATTTTTTTCTGTTTTGATTTTTTGTTTATTTTGCGACATTAATATAAAATAGCATCTTGCTCATGGTTTTGTCATTATTTGTGTTTTTTTAATTTGTTTAAGGTAGGTTGCCCGTGCAGTATAATTATATCTATTGTTTTGCCTTGTTGTCTAAGTTTGAATGTGCAGTATGTTCCGTCCCACACTTCATATTTCACCCGAGACTAGAGTGGGTGTAGCTTTGAGTTTTGAATTTTGCCTTGGGAATGGGTTTGTTGCTAGCCAGGTGCAAGCACTCAGATGTGAATGATTGATTGACCTTGAGATATTTAAACGGCTCTGCTGCTCTTTGTGGGTTTGGATGTTTTCAACTCAGAAGTTTATGTGGGAATGCGTCGTGAATCATGTAAGTATAAATACTGGTAAAATCTGATGATTTATTTTTTCAATCCTCAGACAGGTTCAAATGTGCCTTACTAACTGCACTTTATCTTTTATGTTTTTTCTTTTGTTCTTGTGTGTTGTGTTATATTAGGTGACTTTGAAGCTAGTATTTTCAATTTGTAAGTAAAAGGTGATAATGGAGGGTTTTTGAAATATTATTTATCTCTATTTATGATTGCACATTAAGGCCCAGATTTAAAAGAAAATGATGTAGTGCGATGCTGCACCAGAATTGGCAGTGCCCCGCTCCGTCATTTTCACAACGCAGGGATGTGCCATATTTAATGGAATACGGTGCAACCCTTTGTTGTCCCTTGCACTGGTGCTAAATTTACTGCTGAGCGCCAACGCAGCCACCCTTGCACCATTGTGCAAGGATGACTGCGTTGAGGGGGAGGGTGTTGTTGTGCAGGAAGGGACACCTACCAACACAAAAACATCTTAAATGGTGGTTTGCTCTTTCTAAGTGTGCTGCAGAATGCAGAATAGAAAGAGCAAAAAATGAGGAGAAATGAAAGCATTTCTCCTTGTTGTGCCACTCTAACGTCACAGCGTTAGATTTTGGCGCTGCCTCAGGTTTATGAAAACACGTAAATCTGGGGCAGTGTCAAAATGCAATGGGTGTTGCTGTGGCACTCCCACAGCAACACCCATTGCTCGCCTCCTCAACGCAAAGTGCTGTGTTTGAAGGGGCTGTATTTACAAGGTGGCGTTAAGCCACAAACAGTGGCTTAACTCCACCTTGTAAATATGGAACAGGGCATAGCGCCACCGGAACGTCACGTAAGGTGACACTTAGGTTGCGCAAGGGGTTCATTAATATGCCCTTAAATCTTTTTGGGTGCACCTATGTATGCTGTGGTGGTAAAGTTGGGTTGTCTGGTCTATTTGGCTCGATGCTTCAAATGTGTGTCTAATGTGTAGCCTTTCCTTTGCTGTTGGCCCTTTTTACGATTTGTACTCAGTATGAATGGTTCTTTGTTGCTCATGATATTTATTTGAAATTAGTTAGGTTTTCTTC
Source organism: Pleurodeles waltl (assembly GCF_031143425.1). Classification (NCBI taxonomy): domain Eukaryota; kingdom Metazoa; phylum Chordata; class Amphibia; order Caudata; family Salamandridae; genus Pleurodeles; species Pleurodeles waltl. Next base: position 1,203,675,234 of record NC_090444.1, read on the forward strand.
CTGATGAGTCACTGTGTATTATATGTTTTTAAATATTCGTCTCTATGTTGCTCTTTTGCAGTTAACTAGAGGGATATGCACATGTAGTTTTGGACGCATTATTTACTGGCGTTTGATGATGTCTGCACTGACCTATAAACAGTGTTTGGTGAAGATACTTATTTATTTGTATGTAAATTCAGATTTGGTAAGTTTTAATTTTTATATTCATTCTACGTGTAGATTTGGGAACTGGGTGCCACCCGGGTGGTGTTGGTCTTTTATTGAAGAGTAGGATTGTGTGTCTAAGTGATTGACACACACAGAGATGTTTATGATTACTTTCTCTACTGTTGGGTAATAGGGTGTTTATCTGCAATGTGTTTTCTTCTGTGGGGTTTATTTATTCTTATTTCAGGCTTCTTTTCATCTTCAGTTTTTGACTTGTTTTCTCATTCTGTTGAATAGTATTCATATACGTTTCTGGTTGGGTTTGGGTCACATTGTGTCTTATTTTTGCTGTGATTTACATAGTCAGTATTATCTTCTTGTAGTATAATTTGATATGTGGAAACTGAGTTCGATGCACATTTTACAGACTCCTCATATTTCTGTACATTATGTTTTTTTCATTTCTTCTTTTTTTCTTTCATTATTTATTGTTTTGATCTTTCTGTCAGTTTGTGTCACTTTTTTAGCCCTGAAGAAGAGGAGATGCTGTGAAACACATATTGGCTACCTCAGTGCTAAGATTGCTCATCATCACATTATCAAGGCATCAATTCATTGGGATATTATGAATATATATTTGCACAGAGACTATGATTGTTATTGAGTCTTAGCAATGTTTTGGACGAACACATTTGGACAACTATGAAAATTCATCTGCATAGAAACTGGGATTTATTTTGAGTCTTAATGATGCTTTGGAGTACTTTTTTGTATATTGATATATTGATGACTACATACACTTCAATTGATGATGTATTATTTACTATTATTAATGGATGTAATTATTTTGCTATTGGCAATCTAAAAATACCTAATTAAGTTATTTTTTTGTGGTGGAGTTTGTTATGCATGTTTGCCTCATTTCTTGATAGGACCTTGGCCAACACCACTTCCTTGTGCACAGGCATCTCGACCGATACAGCAGCACCAAACAGCTGTTGAGGGGAATGAGACATAAGGACAGGAATAATGGTAGTGGAATGAATAATGATACCAAATACTATATCTTGGGAAAAATGAGGGATCTAAGATTTAGCATGGAGACAGCCCAAGAAGTAAAGTGGTTGGCCAAATTTCTGTGCTTGGCATAGTGTCCATCCTGCAAAGTCCACTTGCTTGCTCCAGCACCTACTGGGCTGACCATTTTGGGGATACGCATTGTATTGTGCTGGAGTGGGTAGACACAATGGCTCAGACATGCCCATAGCAAAATGCACTAATAGTTTAGATATGGGCTACTACTTCTTGGAGGAGGAACAGAAGAGGTAGACTGAGGTTCCATTTTATGGTGCCTGGTCCTGAGATACCATTGGATCTTCCAGGGCAGGGGAGACACCTTCCTCACTCTGCTTCTGGCATGTTGTAGTGTCCAGATTCACTAAATCACCCTTCTGTGAGTTCTTCTCTCAGAAATATGTTGATGGAAATTTGGAGTGGACTGACTCTCTTACTGAAGTGAAAGACTTTTTCTCCTCCTCCTCTGTTACATGAGTGCATCATGTTTACCTAATTGTATGACACTGAAGTCCTAAGGTCAAAAAAATAATAAGGTTTGGAACTGTTATGTGAGAAAACAGTATGGCAATGTACATAATATGTAAATTAGCATATTTTGCAAAAATAAGAAACTGTAATCATCAATATGCAGTGTCTCGTACATCTCTATTTGAGCGAAGAGGTCTGTCTAGGCCTTCACAAGAACTCTGCTCTGCTGTGGGATGAGCTGGGTGAGATTTATTTTTAACTTTGTTTATTGGCATTTATATAATTTGAGCAGCAATGAACAAATGGCATGCCAAATGCAGACAAACATTATTAGACGTGTAATCAAAGGCATCAAGTATGCAAGACGATGCTCTGTCACAACCCATCTTAAACCTTGAAGCAAACTTGGACAAACAGATAGAGGTTGACAGGTGTATACACTCAAATCCCATTGACGAGGTTAATAGTGTCCAGCGGCCATCTCACCCAATCTCCAGGCAGAGACCAAAAAGGTCTGCAGTCAGACATCCCTTTCCGTTACACATGCTGCTGGCGTCATTGCCCAATCATGGGCAAGAGGTCAGTGCCACGGGCCTCTTCTTTCCTTACCACGCAGGGTGGACTCCTCAACCAGTGCCCAATGCTCAACCTCCCACTTACAATTGGGAGCACTCTCTTGCGATCTTCAGTTCATGGCAAGAGTCCGTCTGGCCAGGCCCAAAAATCGAGCTCCCACCCCCTGCTCTTGATTTAGGGAACAGACCCAAAAGGCACACGTCTAAGCATGGGAGAGCTGTCTGGGTCAATGTACAATCTGTTGTCACCTTCCACCAAAAGCCGGCTATCCTGGAGCAGGACCAGGTAATATATATGATATTAGCTTCTAACTCGTGACAAGAGGGACATTAGTTATCAGTCCTACCCCACAGTATCAAGCTGGTGTGGAGTAAGAAATGTCATATGAAGATAATTAAACTGGGTGTTAGGCCTACCAGCCTTAGGGTGGGCTTTCACAAAACGTGTTGCCTGTTTACCTCCCCTTTTTGCTGATTGTTTTTTTTGGCCTTAGGACTCTGATCACTTTACTACTGCTGACCAGTGTTTAAGTACATGTGTTTCTCTCCCCTAAAACATAGTAGCATTGGTTCATCCACAATTGGGATATTTAATTTATCTGTACGTCCCTACTAGAGAGCACTACTTGTGCCAAGGGCCTGTAAATTAAATGCTGCTAGTGGGTCTGCAGCACTGATTGTGCCAACAAGTAGCCTCTAAACATGTCTTAAGCCTGCTACTGCAGGGCCCAGTGTGTGCAGTTTTACTGCCATGTCGACTTTGCATTTAAAAACTCTTGCCAAGCCTTAAACCTACTGGTTTCGTAGTGTGTTGGCTGACTGGTATCGACAAGCCTGCCACCACAGACAAGTTTCCTTCCTCCAGACCTGGTGAATGCCACCCCTTGCCCTGAGGCCCATTTTGCGACAGAAAAGGTTGGAAATTAGTTATTCAGGAGGCGTCTTTCCCTTCTGGGCTAGTCACGTCCCTAAAGTGAGCTACCTGAAATGAACACTTGAGGAAGGGTTCCACCATCTTGGGTTGAGTGAAACTAGGAATTCTGGGTCAGGAAAATGCCCACTTTCCCCAGGAAGTGTTCATTTATGGAGTTTAGTCACCCAGAAGTGGGTAGCTTTTTGGCTACTACCCTACACTACCCTGCCCCGCTGCTGGAACTAAGGCCATTGTATCAACCTGACTGATTCAAAAGCTGTGCCTCCTCCCAAAGCTGTGGGGGACTGTCCAGTGATTCACCAACTAAGTAGCTTCCCTCTTCTGGTGGAGCAGACATCCCCCTTGTTCTGCTTTCCTGCTCTTATGTCATGACAGAGCTTACAGAACCTCTCCTGAATGCACTTCTGAGTTTAAAGAAGACATTTATTGTTATTATTACTTCACCACGAGGTTCCTGAGAGACGAAATTAGTAGGTTGGAAGCACATGTTCAAAAGTAGTCGCAGCAATGAAAGCAAAATATATCAAAGTACTTCTCAGTTGCAATGCACACAGCAAATACATGTGATTATATTATAGCATAACTGCAAAGCATAAAAGTCAAAATTGCATCACCGTAGGGCAAGGCTGTAGGGCCTATAACTCAGCTTCATCTTTCTGGGGCTTCAAGTTGATGACTCCGGTTCAACTGCGAGAAAGAGATTTTCTACCCAAACGGGGACAGGCAACTGACGTCTGGTTCCTGTCTGAAATCAAGATAGTTTCCATCTAACTAACTCTGCCTTTGCCCAGAGCCATCGTTCCAAAAACGTGCCCCTCCATTCAGACTCGGGAGAGGAAGGCAAGCCTTTAGAGACTGGCCAGATCTCCTAGACCCCTTCTCTTCCCAAGGCTGAGCAGAAAGGAAAACACCAAATGTACTCTCTCTTATCAGCTAGGGTCTGGTGTGAAAAACACAGCTTGGTCTATCATGTGGAAACACACAGCTTGGAAAAACACAGCTCATCTGCAATGTCTCAACTGCAATGTCTAACTCCACGTTAAAGCCAATAGGCAGCTAACCTAAATATCAAATGTAATGTCTAATGCCATGTCACAGCCAATAGGCAGCTAAACTAAATACAGAATGTAATGTCTAACTCCATGTTAAAGCCAATAGGCAGATAACCCAAATACCAAATGTAATGTCTAATGTCATGGTAAAGCCAATAGGCAGCTAAACTGAATACAACATGTAACGTGCTACTGGTGAACATTGAGCAACTAATATGCCCTGTCACGACTCACGTGCTGCTTACGCCAGGAATCCGCAGATCGAGTGGCGTGGGTCTTGAATGTTCGGCTTTGGCCCAGATAGGGGCGACTCTTTCTGGTAGCCATGGTGCTGTAGGCAATGGAAACGCCAAGAACAGACCGTGCCCTTCAGAAATAGCGCCAGAGGGAAAAATCCCTGAAAAGGGGAAAAAAAAACCAAACAGATAGATTCCTGAAACAGGAACAAAAGAAAAGGAATCAACAGAGGCAAAATACAGGAAATACACTGAATTGACGAGAACCAGCACAGGCAGGCAAAGAAACAGGAGCGAAGACACCATCCAAACAGAAAGTGTTGCAGCGCAAGGAGAGAAAGAATCACAGTCCTTAAATACCAACAAACAGGAAGCGACCGACAGGAAGTACAAAGACACCATCTTAGATAGGGAAAAGATACATAGAACAGAATGAACTAGGAACCATAGAGAGCAGGGAACAAGGAATGTTGGGAAAAGAAGGGAGATATGGGAAGGGAGAAAAAACATAAAGGAAGACACAACCAGATAGCCAGGGAAAAGCAGAGAAGAAAAGAAAAGAAAAGAACAGGTGAGTGGGGGGGGTTCAGACCTGCCTGTACGCATGGTGCAGAAAAGGAAAACGAGGCCCCATGCCAATGTCATTTTTTAAGATGGGAACGCCTACCTTGCATATCATTAACGCAAGGAAGGTGTTCACGCAAAAAAATGACGCTAACTCCATGAACTTTGGCGCTAGACACGTCTAACGCCAAAGTATAAATATGGAGTTAGTTTTGCGTCGAATTTGCGTCGAAAAAAACGACGCAAATTCGGCGCAAACGGAGTATAAATATGCCCCATTCTGTTTCCTTAATAGAAGGAGAAGGCCAATCTAGGATGGCTTGTACCTTTTCTTGGTACATAGCTATGCCAATGGGACTTAAATGATAACCCAGATATTTGACTTCCGTCTTGTCAAACTCACACTTTTCTGGTTTACAAGATAGTTGATGTTCCCGGAGTCTTTGAAGGACTTGTTTCACGTGAGAGGAATGCAGTTCAGGACGTCTAGAATAAATAAGAATATCGTCTAAGTAGATGACAGCCATTTGGTTAAAAAGATCAGAAAACACAGAGTCCATAAATCTTTGGAAAATGGAGGGGGCATTAGTGAGACCAAAAGGCATAACTCTGTACTCATAGTGACCAAATGGGGTCCTGAAAGCTGTTTTCCACTCGTCTCCTTCTTTAATACGTAAAAGGTGGTAGGCTCCCATAGATCCAGTTTGGTAAATCGTTGAGCCCCTCTGACTGCCGCTAGTATATCCTTGATGAGGGGCAAAGGATAACGGTCCTATATAGTTATCTTATTCAGGCCTCGAAAATCCAGGCAAGGACGAAGATCCTTCGTCTTCTTGGGTACAAAAAAGAGGGGAGCCCCTGCCGGAGAGGACGATGGTACAATAAGACCGCTCTGTAAGTTTTCTTCCAGAAACTCCTTTAGGACTTCCCTTTCGGGTTCCTTGAGTGAATACATCCTCCCAAAGGGGACGACAGTTCCAGGTTCCAAGGGAATAGCACAATAGTGATCTCGATGTGGGGGTAACACAGGTCTGGATGGTTTTTGGAACACATCTTGAAATTCTAAATAGTGTTCAGGGACTCCTTGGACAGTATTGATGGAACATCCGGTAGTAATTTCAGTAGGTATCAATCTCTTAGGTGACCAATATGTGTCTGAAGCAAAGCAGTTCCAATGACAAAACTGTGAAGACAAGGAAATAGTCTGGGTTTCCCAATTTACATACGGATTATGTCTTATGAGCCACGGAATTCCTAAAATGATGGTATGGTTGGGGGATGATATGAGATCAAAGGAGATGTGTTCTTGATGGTTACCAAATTGTAAACTTAATGTCAGGATGGTAGTATCGACTGGCCAGAGGATATTAAGGATCCATCCACTGTGTGCACTTGTTCTGGAATTTCTTTGGGTCGTGTTGGAATTTTTTGAGTAGTGTCCCAAGTCTTATCCATGTATATACCACTAGCACCACAATCAAGTAAAGCCATTGTTCTTTCTTGACGGCCGTCAGGTAGCTGTAACATGACAGGTAACATGAACAAGGTCGTGGCATTGTCCTTAAATGAACTGAAGGAAGGTATAGCCGATGATCCCGTCCCCTCCCTTCTTACAGAGGACGGGACGTGGCATTTCCCGATGGCCTTTGAGGACGCACGGGGCAGGTACGAAGCATGTGGCCAGCAGCACCACAGTACAGGCACAATCCTTTCTTACGTCTGTCTTCCCGCTCGCTAACGGAAAGTGTGCCTCGAGTGGTATCCACTTGCATAGGTTCTCCCTCTATGTCTCTAGCAGGAGGGCGAGGTTCCTCGGAACGATGCAGATAAACCTTTGAAGTGCTTGGCTGGCAAGATCCTCTACTCTTTCTCTTCTCCAATCGTCGTTCTTGGAGACGGTATTCGATGGAAAGTGCTTGATCTATCAGGCCACGAAGATCTTCAACTCGGGTGGAGTGTACTAACTCATCTTTTATTTCTTCTTTAAGTCCTCTGCGAAATAAAGTCACCAGAGTTTGTTCCACCCATGTGGTCTCCGCCGCTAGCTGTCGAAAGCGAGTAATATATTGAAGGACATCTTGTGAACCTTGTTGGATGTCACATAAGGCTTCTTCCGCAGAGGCATCCAATCCTGGATGACTAAACATTTGTTTCAACATATTCACAAAGGCGGAATAGTCCGACAATACTGGTTCGTTGGATGATACCACGGGGTTGCACAGGCCAAGGCAGGACCGGATAACGCACTGATAAGATATCCCACCTTTGTCCTGTCATGGGAGAATTGGGTAGGTCGGAAGGCGAAATACACAGTTAATGCATCAAGGAATTCACGCAGTTTAGTTGATTCACCGGAGAAACGAGGAGTAGAGGTGGAGACAGTCGGAACACCGCCACTGCGGAAAGCCAAAGCCTGTCGTAACGCAGCATTCTCATTGAGTAATTGTTGCAGTTCCTGAGCCTGTTGCTGAATAGTTGCTAGAAGAGATTGATCAGGATCTGCAGCAGCCGCCACTGTATCATCCATGGTGTTAGATGACGTCGGGAGAATTTGCCGCTGCAATCTGTCACGACTCACGTGCTGCTTACGCCTGGAATCCACAGATCGAGTGGTGTGGGTCTTGAATGTTCAGCTTTGGGGCGACTCTTTCTGGTAGCCACGGTGCTGTAGGCAATGGAAACGCCAAGAACAGATCGTGCCCTTCATAAATAGCACCAGAGGGAAAAAAAACCTGAAAAGGGGAAAAAACCTCCAAACAGATAGATTCCTGAAACAAGAACAAAAGAACAGGAATCAACAGAGGCAAAATACAGGAAATACACTGAATCGACGAGAACCAGCACAGGCAGGCAAAGAAACAGGAGCGAAGACACCATCCAAACAGAAAGTGTTGCAGCGCAAGGAGAGAAAGAATCACAGTCTTTAAATACCAACAAACAGGAAGCGACCAACAGGAAGAACAAAGACACCATCTTAGATAGGGAAAAGATACATAGAACAGAATGAACTAGGAACCATAGAGAGCAGGGAACAAGGAATGTTGGGAAAAGAAGGGAGATATGGGAAGGGAGAAAAAACATAAAGTAAGGCACAAACAGATAGCCAGGGAAAAGCAGAGAAGAAAAGAAAAGAACAGTTGAGTGGGGGGGGTTCAGACCTGCCTGTACGCGTGGTGCAGAAAAGGAAAACGAGGCCCCATGCCAATTCTGGGGCCTCGGAGAATGCAGAGTAGTCTGGGGGCGCGGCGCATCTTGTGGCCGCGTTCTGCGTCCCGAGCCGAATGTTCGGCTCGAGACGCAAGCGGTGGCACGACATGCGCAGTGGTGAAACACAAAGTCATTGGTCAAACACAATTAATAGCATCACACTCCACCCTATGGCCAATGCATTTTTGTTTACATACCTCTTATTTCAAACAAAAACAAAAAACAAAAATATCAACACCAAAAAAACATTAGAAGCAAATCAGATTTGAATGATAAAAGCAATCACTGTAAAGCAATGGAAGTGGATTAACATATTGATCTCATAACCTTTCACATCAGATACAGCTACAATGAAAAGACTGAAGCTTATACACTCTGATTGGGATAATAACTGATTGAAAAGTGTCTCTAAAACAGCGAGTGGATGTAGCATGAGCTCTACTCATGTAAAGGTACACGGTCCACCTGAAAGGTTTGCTGGAATGTAAGCGAAAGTCAGAGTTCCATACAAAAAAACACAGACAGTTAACTGATAAGGTTGCTTAGTTCCAGTAGAAGAATGTAAGCAAACAATTTGAACTTGAACTGAAGGCGCCAGTTGCACAAAATGGATCCATGGGGTTTGTACTTTAATCAATCAGGTTCAGGTTGGGGGTTCGGTCCCTCCACCGACCCCACACGCACACACCCGAAGGGAGACCACTCAGCACACTCGTGGGCAGTGGCGAGTTGTGGTAGGATCTGAAAAAGAAAAAAGTATGACTTTTCTTGCAAATAACATTTGTCATCTGGAATGTGCCCTTCCGCTTCCTTTCCTTGTTTTATAATCAGCAGGACGTTTTTGGGGCCCTTTGTTACAATTTTTGCAGGTTCTTGAGGGTCATTTGGGGCTTCAACCCACACCTCAGCACTGAGGTTTTTATCTGCTGCACCACAGCTTCCCTTTCTTTGCACTATCAGAAGGGCTGGGGCAGACTCCTTCTTTACCAAACCTCCATTCACTGCACTTATGACAAGTTGGGCAATTCTGTCTCCAATCTGTATGAATAAATTAGATTATTTTATAGGTATCAGCATAATTTTGATTTCTCCTTGGTAATCTGCAGCAATCACTCCCCCTGAAACCTGATCAATTTGTCATATCTGTCCTGGTAACTTTCCTCTCCCCAACTGATCTTTGACTGTTTGTGGGACAGATTGCTGTTGTGCGTGCTGACAAATAGGACACTGTAAAATCACAGTTTTTATCAAATCCAGGGGAATGTGCATCTCTCTAATCTCTGCCCACCTATAAGTGACTTTTTCTCCCAGCTGTCCACATTTCTGGTGCACCCACATAGCCATCCACACTAAGTCAGAATTCTGGGTGGACACTTCAGACTCTGAATTTTTCTCTTTAACATCTGCAAGGAAATTGAACCAGTTATGTACAAGCCATATGGAAAACCAAATGGCTAAACCATTGGCAGTGAACCAAGGAACAGTATAAAAATGACACATCTCAAGCAGCTCTTGCTTTAAAGTCTGACACACATTGTACAAATCTGAATCAATAGTCAAACAAACATGCCTTTTACCATCAGGGGACACGAATTCAAACGGTGCACTCAATTTCACTGGTGACTCTTTTACCTGTGGCACTCCCTGCACCCTCTCCTCATCCTGAAAAGGGGCTTGTGACACCTGTTCATGTAGGGCTGCAGTGCCTCTAGCCCTGCCTTGCATGTACCAGATCCAGTGTATGATACTAGCCTCCTGTGCCTGTCCTAAACTGTGAGAGTTAGGTGAACTCATCACCCACTGCATGCTTGATATTTCATTTAATGTAATTTGCTCAGTATTTACTAGAGCCCAATAACAAGTCAAAAGCTTACTCCAAAGTTCCAGGGGCACTCTTGTCTTCCCCTGTTCCTGATTTACATGTAAATCAGTGTTTCCCTCTTGCCCTGCGCAGAAACCTAAAGTATGAATTATTTCATTTGTCAAATCAAAAGCACGCAGCTGCTCATGTTTTTTCCTAGTTATTTTGTACCAAAGTTTTAAAATTTCACTCAGATGAGGGCTATACTGTTTCCAAACATCAAACAAGGTCATGTAACTTCGTGTCTCTTGCTTAGTGCAAATAACAAGAAACTCTAAAATCTTTTGTTTTACTTGTGACAACATCTGTCTATTTTCTGGGTTCCATTGAATTCCCAGTAACTGCACATTTTGCTACAGTACTTCTGCCTTGTCCGAATTAATTTTACATTGCAAAAGCCATCTGTAAATCACATTCCTAACTCTGTTCTCAGTGTTATCTGTTAAGGAATGCACTTCAACTGCCAAAAACTGTGGGCTGTTCTGCTCACACTGAGGCTCAGACTGGCCCGAGCTGTTTTAACCTCCTCACTACTGGAATGGAAAAAGCAAGATTCTTCTAAAACAGCAGTTTCATAGATTTCAGCATTATCTTGCAATAATGTGTTCTGGCTAATATGCTCACGTAAATTCTTACTTTCATGTTCTAACTGCCTACATCTCTCCTGCATTTTTCTGTAAGCAGACAAAAGTATCCAAGCCCTTCTGTCAAGAATAAAAGGAACATTATTTCTTTCAAAAGGCACATTTTCTAAATATGCTTTATCACAGCACTCATCCCAAGACTCACACAGTCCTGATAAACAAGAAAACATGTTTCTCACAGCACCATAAGGCAGTTTAACTTCACATGCATTTTCAAACATGGTCTGCTGTGCTTCTTTAATTCTCTAAACAACAAAAAAAAATTACACTTTTAAATAGTGCACTTCCAATCTCCAACTTCGACTCTCAAGACTGACGACGAACTCCAAAATGTTCTGCTTTCCTGCTCTTATCTCATGACCGAGCTTACAGAAACTCTCTGGAATGCACTTCAGAGTTTAAAGAAGACATTTATTGTTATTATTACTTCACCACGAGGTTCCTGAGAGATGAAATTACTAGGTTGGAAGCACACGTTCAAAAGTAGTCGCAGCAATGAAAGCAAAATATATCAAAGTACTTCTCAGTTGCAATGCACACAGCAAATACATGTGATTATATTATAGCATAACTTCAAAGCAAAGCATAAAAGTCTAAATTGTATCACCGTATGGCAAGGCTGTAGGGCCTATAACTCAGCTTCATCTTTCTGGGGCTTCAAGTTGATGACTCCGGTTCAAATGCAAGAAAGAGATTTTCTACCCAAACGGGGACAGGCAACTGACGTCTGGTTCCTGTCTGAAATCAAGATAGTTTCCATCTAACTAACTCTGCCTTTGCCCAGATCCATCGTTCCAAAAACGTGCCCCCTCCTCTCAGACTCGGGAAAGGAAGGCAAGCCTGTGGAGACTGGCCAGATCTCCTAGAACCCTCCTCTTCCCAAGGCTGAGCAGAAAGGAAAACACCAAATGTACTCTCTCTTATCAGCTAGGGTCTGGTGTGAAAAACACAGCTTGGTCTATCATGTGGAAAAACACAGCTTGGAAAAACACAGCTCATGTGCAATGTCTCAACTGCAATGTCTAACTCCACGTTAAAGCCAATAGGTAGCTAACCTAAATATCAAATGTAATGTCTAATGCCATGTCAAAGCCAATAGGCAGCTAAACTGAATACAGAATGTAATGTCTAACTCCATGTTAAAGCCAATAGGCAGCTAACTCAAATACCAAATGCAATGTCTAATGTCATGTTAAAGCCAATAGGCAGCTAAACTGAATACAACATATAACGTGCTACTGGTGAACATTGAGCAACTAATATGCTCAGTGGTGAAACACAAAGTCATTGGTCAACACAATTAATAGCACCACACTCCACCCTATGACCAATTAATTTTTGTTTACATACTTCTTATTTCAAACAAAAACAAAAAACAAAAATATCCACACCAAAAAAACATTAGAAGCAAATCAGATTTGAATGATAAAAGCAATCACTGTAAAGCAATGGAAGTGGATTAACATATTGATCTCATAACCTTTCACATCAGATACATCTACAATGAAAAGACTGAAGCTTATACACTCTGATTGGGATAATAACTGATTGAAAAGTGTCTCTAAAACAGCGAGTGGATGTAGCATGAGTTCTACTCATGTAAAGGTACACTGTCCACCTGAAAGGTTTGCTGGAATGTAAGCGAAAGTCAGAGTTCCGTACAAAAAAACACAGACAGTTAACTGATAAGGTTGCTTAGTTCCAGTGGAAGAATGTAATCAAACAAGTTGAACTTGAACTGAAGGCACCAGTTGCGCAAAATGGATCCATGGGGTTTGTACTTTAATCAATCAGGTTCAGATTGGGGGGTCAGTCCCTCCACCGACCCCACACGCACACACCCGAAGGGAGACCACACAGCACACTTGTGGGCAGTGGCGAGTTGTGGTAGGATCTGCAAAAGAAAAAAGTATGACTTTTCTTGCAAATAACATTTGTCATCTGAAATGTGCCCTTCCTCTTCCTTTAATTGTTTTATAATCGGCAGGACGTTTTTGGGGCCCTTTGTTATAATTTTTGCAGGCTCTGGAGGGTCATTTGGGGCTTCAACCCACACCTCAGCACTGAGGTTTTCATCTGCTACACCACAGCTTCCCTTTCTTTGCACTGTCAGAAGGGCTGGGGCAGACTCCTTCTTTACCAAACCTCCATTCACTGTGCTTATGACAAGTTGGGCAATTCTATCTCCAATCTGTATCAATAAATCAGATTATTTTCTAGTTATCAGCATAATTTTGATTTCTCCTTGGTAATCTGCAGCAATCACTCCCCCTAAAACCTGATCAATTTGCCATATCTGTCCTGGTAACTTTCCTCTCCCCAACTGATCTTTGACTGTTTGTGGGACAGATTGCTGTTGTGCGTGCTGACAAATAGGACATTGTAAAATCACAGTTTTTATCAAATCCAGGGGAATGTGCATCTCTCTAATCTCTGCCCACCTGTAAGTGGCTTTTTCTCCCAGCTGTCCACATTTCTGGTTCACCCACTTAGCCATCCCCACTAAGTCAGAATTCTGGGTGGACACTTCAGACTCTGAATTTTTCTCTTTAACATCTGCAAGGGAATTGAACCAGTTATGTACAAGCCATATGGAAAACCAAATGGCTAAACCATTGGCAGTGAACCAAGGAACAGTGTAAAAATGATACATCTCAAGCAGCTCTTGCTTTAAAGTCTAACACACATTGTGCAAATCTGAACCAACAGTCAAACAAACATGCTTTTTATCCTCAGGGGACACGAATTCAAATGGTGCACTCAATTTCACTGGTGACTCTTTTACCTGTGGCACTCCGTGCACCCTCTGCTCATCCTGAAAAGGGGCTTGTGACACCTGTTCATGTAGGGCTGCAGTGCCTCTAGCCCTGTCTTGCATGTACCAGATCCAGTGTATGATACTAGCCTCCTGTGCCTGTCCTAAACTGTGAGAGTTAGGTGAACTCATCACCCACTGCATGCTTGATATTTCATTTAATGTAATTTGCTCAGTATTTACTAGAGCCCAATAACAAGTCAAAAGCTTACTCCAAAGTTCCAGGGGCACTCTTGTCTTCCCCTGTTCCTGATGTACATGTAAATCAGTGTTTCCCTCTTTGCATGCGCAGAAACCTACAGTATGAATTATTTAATTTGCCAAACCAAAAGCGCGCTGCTGCTCATGTTTTTTCCTAGTTACTTTGTACCAAAGTTTTAAGATTTCACTCAGATGAGGGCTATACTGTTTCCAAACATCAAACAAGGTCATGTAACTTCGTGTCTCTTGCTTAGTGCAAATAACAAGAAACTCTAAAATCTTTTGTTTTACTTGTGACAACATCTGTCTATTTTCTGGGTTCCATTGAATTCCCAGTAACTGCACATTTTGCTACAGTACTTCTGCCTTGTCCGAATTAATTTTACATTGCAAAAGCCATCTGTAAATCACATTCCTAACTCTGTTCTCAGTGTTATCTGTTAAGGAATGCACTTCCACTGCCAAAAACTGTGGGCTGTTCTGCTCACACTGAGGCTCAGACTGGCCCGAGCTGTTTTAACCTCCTCATTACTGGAATGGAAAAAGCCAGATTCTTCTAAAACAGCAGTTTCATAGATTTCAGCATTATCTTGCAATAATGTGTTCTGGCTAATATGCTCACGTAAATTCTTACATTCATGTTCTAACTGCCTACATCTCTCCTGCATTTTTCTGTAAGCAGACAAAAGTATCCAAACCCTTCTGTCAAGAACAAATTTTATTTCTTTCAAAAGGCAAATTTTCTAAATATGCTTTATCACAGAACTCATCCCAAGACTCACACAGTCCTGATAAACAAGAAAACATGTTTCTCACAGCACCATAAGGCAGTTTAACTTCACATGCAGTTTCAAACATGGTCTGCTGGACTTCTTTAATTCTCTAAACAACAAAAAAAAATTACACTTTTAAATAGTGCACTTCCAATCTCCAGCTTCGACTCTCAAGACTGACGACGAATGCCAAAATGTTCTGCTTTCCTGCTCTTATCTCATGATTGAGCTTACAGAAACTCTCTGGAATGCACTTCTGAGTTTAAAGAAGACATTTATTGTTATTATTACTTCACCACGAGGTTCCTGAGAGACTAAATTAGTAGATTGGAAGCACACGTTCAAAAGTAGTCGCAGCAATGAAAGCAAAATATATCAAAGTACTTCTCAGTTGCAATGCACACAGCAAATATATGTGATTATATTATAGCAAAACTTCAAAGCAAAGCATAAAAGTCAAAATTGCATCACCGTAGGGCAAGGCTGTAGGGCCTATAACTCAGCTTCATCTTTCTGGGGCTTCAAGTTGATGACTCCGGTTCAACTGCGAGAAATAGATTTTCTACCCAAATGGGACAGGCAAAGGACGTCCGGTTCCTATCTGAAGTCAAGATAGTTTCCATCTAACTAACTCTGCCGTTGCCCAGAGCCATCGTTCCTAAAACTTGCCCCCTCCCCTCAGACTCGGGAAAGAAAGGCAAGCCTTTGGAGACTGGCCAGATCTCCTAGACCCCTCCTCTTCCCAAGGCTGAGCAGAAAGGAAAACACCAAATGTACTCTCTCTTATCAGCTAGGGTCTGGTGTGAAAAACACAGCTTGGTCTATCATGTGGAAAAACACAGCTTGGAAAAACACAGCTCATGTGCAATGTCTCAACTGCAATGTCTAACTCCACGTTAAAGCCAATAGGCAGCTAACTTAAATATCAAATGTAATGTCTAATGTCATGTCAAAGCCAATAGGCAGCTAAACTGAATACAGAATGCAATGTCTAACTCCATGTTAAAGCCAATAGACAGCTAACCCAAATACCAAACGTAGGGCCATATGTACGAAAGCTTTTTCCCATAGACACAGAATGGGTAAAATCCTTTGGTACATCTGGCCCGTAATGTCTAATGTCATGTTAAAGCCAATAGGCAGCTAAACTGAATACAACATGTAACGTGCTACTGGTGAACATTGAGCAACTAATATGCACAGTGGTGAAACACAAAGTGATTGGTCAAACACAATTAATAGCATCACACCCCTGCAACTGCAGGCACCAACCGCATCTGACCAGGACACCGTGTTGCTGACCATCGGTTCCACCGAGGGAGCAACACATAAATGAGAGGTTTTTGAGGCTCTAGGAGGTCAGTCCCATCTCTCTGTCAAGTTTCAAGATGCTAGACCCTCGATGAGCCCCATGCACCAATATCCTGAGTACTGAAGCATTTGCGCTCACCAAGGCTTGTTTGTGTCCAGTCCGGACACCACCACTGTCAAGACCTACATGACAAATGAGCTCCACATCAAGAGTCGCCCTGCTGTGTTGTTTTCTCTCCTCTGCAGGTTGAGAAGTGTGGGAGGCTCCAACGCTAAGCAGCCAGACAGCCAGACAGCACTTCTGCACCCAAGCCCCCTAGACGCCTAGCCCAGGTACACAACTTTTGCCAACATCCCCTTGCCCTAGGAAACCCTATGAGCTGAGCCCAAAATGTGGTACTGCTGGCCCTGTTTTCAAGTCCCCACTAGCGGACTCTGTTGTTTTACCGATCCCTTTAAACTTTCCTGCTGTAGCACTTGAGGGTACCAACACTACCAGCACCTCTGCACCAGGACACACCAGGGCAGGTAAACTCAAACTGCTGGTAGTACTTGTGACCTTGGGCCCCAGGCACTTTAAATCCTGAAGTATACCCCCCTCCAACCATTTGCAAATAACCCTATACAGTGTATGCTTCTCCCACGTTCAAGGCTCATGCCTCAACTCTGACAATTCTGTATTTTCTCGCTATTTACTTGAAAATTCAATAACGTTCAAAGTACTTACCATGTAACGATGATCTTGGTGTCAAATGTATATATAAAGTCTCTGATCTCACCGAGTGTGTGTCATTTATTGACTCTGTATAACAAATGCTCAACATTTACCCTCTTAAAAGCCTAAACTGCTCGACCACACTACCACAAACAGAGCACTTGGGATTACTAAAGTAAGCCCCTGTAAACCAATAAAGGTTGTCTGGACTTTTCGCATGGTGTACCCCTACCTTGGTACACCACATAAAAAGCCAGCGTCCCACAAAAGGAACAACTTAGTATAATTACTTGGTCCAAATCAGACACTTCTGGACCTGTAAAAAACCTCTGTCAGAGGACTGCTGTGCTGCTACAAGGACTGTCATTCAGCTGGACGGCTGCTAAGCAGAATTGTTTTTCTTCTGTGCTTCCCTGCTGCCTGCTGCTCTCTGACCCTGCTGAGGGAGAGCTGGACTCTGCCTGGAACCCAGAGTGATCTCCAAGGGCTTGTTGGCTTGTCTCCTTTTGGTTGAGACTCAGGGATATCAAAGTCTCATCACTTCCTCCTGTGCCTAGCACATCGGAAGTGGATCATGGTGCTTGCTCCAGTCGAACCGATGGATCTCCTATGTGCTAGAAACAGAAACAATGCATCATCACTGTTGCGGGGAGGATCGGCGCACTGCACTCGGAACCAGCACTCTGCCTAAAGAACTGACCCATCAGAACAGCCGCATCACCGCCACTGCACTGTAGTGTTGAGAAACCAGGCACATCGTCTACAGAACAATGCTTCTTGGCTCGGTGCACCATCTTTGGAACCGACACATCACCTTCAGTGGATGAAGAAAGTTGATGCATCACTTGGCTGCACCCCGCATCTTGCTGTTGCGACCAGGATCAAGGTACTATGTTCAGCTGGCCTGTGTGGCTCCTGCATCTGGCCTGCGCTCCGTCGTGGTTGGCCTGAACTTTTGACTTTGCCCTGGTCCAGCTTGACCAGATAACCCCCATTGGGGCTTATTGCTCCTAAGCACTACAGATCTTTTTATTGCTTAAAAATTCATATCTTGACTTCTGCTTAATGGCTTTTTGTTGTTTTGGGCTTGATTTACTTATAACATCATAATCTAGTTTTCAAGCTTAGTGTGGAGTCTTATTGTGGTGTTTTCATTGTGTGACTGTGTGTTGTGTTGTACAAATACTTTACACATTGTCTCTTAAATTGAGACCGCCTGCTCTGTGCCAAGCTATTAGAGGGTGAGCACAGGTTAACTTACTGTGTGTATCTGACTTACCCTGACTAACAAATGCACTTCCTGCCTGGATAGGGTGCATACCTCTGCCAACCAGAAGCTCAATTTCTAACAGTGGGTATAACGAAATCGGGTGTGTACCTGCTCTAATGTCCTTGTCCTGTCCTTGTCATTAATGTCCTTAACTAGCACAGTCATCCACTGCCACTGAAGCTGCCTCAGATTGGCCTGTGTCCTGAGCGAGGCCAACTTGTAAAGCCAGCAGGCCAATTTGCAGCCCCCTCCAAATGTAAGGCCATTCTGCAACACCTCTTGACTCTGTGGCTTGGCCTGCCCTGTCCACCACAGTGTAACCGCTCTAGTAACCTCTACAAAAGTCAGGATTAGGGAGGAAGGTAGGCCGGCATCTGCCATGAACTACTCCAGTGGCCACAATTTACCCTCATGAAAACAATCCCCAAACATAGGCCCTCGTTAAAACCCTGGCGGTAAATCCCGTGCTGACGGCCGTCAAGATACCGTTGCCGTGGCAGAAATCCGCTACAGGTATTACGACCCAAATCTCGTAATCCGCCACAATACCGACACCCACGCAAGTCCGCCATACCAAAGTTCAGTGATAAACTGGTGATACCAAAACCTACACCGTCACGCCAACAGAACTACGCCCACATTATCACGACCCACAAATCAGCGCGGCGGTCATTCAACCGTGGTAATCCATTGGCGGTACACACTGCTGCGCTCAAAATACACACACACTTACAAATCACAACCACATTTGACAATTCATAATACACACACCTGACACACATACACACACCACACCGACACACCCAATCCAATATAAAACACACACCCACATTACCCACAACCCCTTACAACTACTTGTTTGGAAGAAGTCCAGAGAGAGAGAGAATAGCAAACACAATACCAGCATCCACAGGCACACAACACCATCACTCATACAACATCCACACACCTTAAACAACACACCCCAACACATCCCCCCACACATCACAACAGACAGCACCTCACACATCACCCACACCACATCATGGCACCTCAAAGACACCCCAGGTTTTCTGAGGAGGAGCTCAGGGTCATGGTGGAGGTAATCATCCAGGTAGAGCCACAACTATTCGGATCACAGGTGCAGCAGACATCCTTTGCAAGGAAGATGGAGCTATGACGGAGAATTGTCGACAGGGTCAACACAGTGGGACAGCATCCAAGAACATGGGATGACATCAGGAAGAGGTGGAATGACCTACGGGGGAAGGTGTGTTCAGTGATATCCAGACACCAGGTAGCATTTACAGAGGACTGGCGGTGGACCCCCACCTCCTCCCCCACAACTAACAACATGGGAGAAGCAAGTCTTGGCAATCATGCATTCTGAGGTCCTCGCAGGAGTAGCAGGAGGACTGGACTCTGGTAAGTCATATCTTTACTACTATATCCCCCCACCCTACCTGCATGCCATCACAAACTCCTACCCCTACCCTCACACCCATCACCCCAACACTCCACATATACCCCATTATCACAACCCACACATCCCAATCCCAAGGCCTGCATCCCACACCAATGCATGGACACCCATCACCAAAGCATGTCCAGTACAGATACTCACCCAGGCCCCAAAATTAACAATCACACAAGGCCAAAGACAATAAGCCAACCACAGGAGTAGAGGGTAACACACACATTGGACAAGAGGGCACACACAGATACAATAACTATGCATTTACACCCCAACAGGACCCCTACCCAATGTCACCGGACAGGAGGTGCCAGCCATATCCAGTCCCCCCACAGAAGAGGCCCACAGTGACGACAGCAGCTCTGCACACCTGGATCAAGATGACCAGCCCGGCCCATCAGGGACCTTGGGACAGTCGGTTCCCCTGCCACTGTCACTGTTGGAAAATGGGTTATTGGTAGGGCAGGTAGGTACCTACACCTAGCAACAAGCCACTAACCTCCACATAGGTACAGTTAGGTCTCAGTAAATTAATCCCAGCTCAACCCTTGGTAGCTTGGCAACGAGCGTCAAGGCTTAACTTAGGAGACAAAGTGTAAAGCATTCAAATATCACAAAACAGTAATTAAATAAAACACAGGAAACAGTTTAAAAATCCAAAACCAATTTATAAAAATAGTTTATATTTTTATCTTTAAAATGACACAAAAACGATTAAAATCGGTTCAGGGGAACCGGAGATATGAATTTTTAAAGAATTATTACTTTTCTATCGCTTAGAAACAAAAAGCGCCAATCGGGTCATCTGGTTGCACCTCGACCGGGGCAAAGTCAAACTTTCAGGCCGACCGCGGTGGAGCCCTGCTTGGCTACAGGTCGCGGGAGGCCTCGGTTAAAAAGTTACCTTCTGACTTAGTCTTTATTTTGAAGTTTTTCTTCACCGGGACGAACCTGCCAGTTGAATCCGACCTACTGGAGCCCTTGTCCGGATACGCGATGTGGGTTTCCTCGGTGGAGACTTTTACCTTCGGACTTAGTCGTTTTTTCGAGATGAAAATCCTTCGACCGGGGTAAACCTGGATCTTGATCCGACGTCCATGGAGCCCTTCTCGGATACGATGGCTGGGAGGTCCCGGTCAACTTTTTACGTTCTGACTTAGGTCTCTTTTTTGGATGTTTTTCTTTACCGGGACGAACCACGAAGTCAGGCCGGGTCGTGGTTGAGGCAAGTCGGCTAGAATTTCCGCGGTGGGTCGGTCCCTCTCTGGAGCTTTTTTCCAAAAATTCTCAAATCTTTTCCAAACTTCTGGGGCTTCACCCAGATGTTCTTTTAAGGTTCTTTTGGGGTCCACAGCTCACCCCAAGGGTCCAGAAGTTCTGTGATGGTCCTTGGGGGGTGCGGACTTCAACTCCCAGAATGCACCTGGCGCAAACTCCTTTTTGGCCACTGGACAGTGGTCAGCTGGTCGCTTTCTTCAGGAGTTGGTGCAGGGGACTCTGGTTAGCAATTTTTCACCTGTAGCAAACAGGGAGTCCCTCCTTGAACCAGTTGAAGCCAGGCAAAGTCCTTCTTGTGGTGAAGCCCAAGTGTGCAGCTGGTGCAGTCCTTCTGAGTGCAGGTTCCAGGTGCAGGCCGGGGGTCCAGCAGGGCAGTCCTTCTTCTCCTTAAGTTCTTTCTTCTTGAAATTTGGTGGGGATCTGAGGCGTGGGTGCAGGTCTGCCAGTTTTATCCTTGCTCCTGGGTGAAAAGCAGGGGGGCCCTGGTTCTCCAATCAGGGACAGGGTCGTCCCCCTGTGATGACCACTTCCTGGGAAGTGTGGCAAAAATCCATCCCAGAAGGCAACAGTCTCTAAAAATCCAACATGGATGAATCTGATTTTTGGAGGTTACATCTGGCTGAGCCCACCCACTGGTGTGGCTAAAAATCATAAACACACCCCTCTCCTGCCCTCTCCTAATCTAATCAAGGGGGCACATAATTGTCTGGGGTTGCAGGATGTGGGGGTGTTGCTGGGTGCTGCAAATGTCCTTCTCTGCCTTTGAAGACCAGTTTGGCAGCCCTCCCCCTTCCTGCCTCACCATCTGCTGAGGGGAGATTCTCTCCCCCAAGCACATTCCTTTGTGTGAAGCCTGGCCACTTCACACCTCATCAAGGCAGCCTGGCAGAAGCTGCTGCAGGCTGGCCAATCAGAGCACAGCAGCAAAAACAATGCAGAGCTGAAATTGGCAACTTTTTAGGTAAAGTCTAAACTTTGTACCTGAACTAGTTATATTAAATCCAACAACTGGAAGTTGTAGGATTTATTACAACAATTAATTTGATACCAAATTCTTGGTATGCAACATTTAAGGAGACTTTAAAATTTAAAATAAAGTCTGCCCATTCTAGCCTATGAAGGCCATTTACTTCAATGAGGGAAAAACGAATTTGGCTGTTTTTACCTCACCAGGGCTTATAAATCTATTTTTATAAAGTCCCTGCTTATAGTTACATGGCACCCAGCCCTAGGGGCACATAGGGCACACCTTAGGGGTGACTTATATGTAAAAATAAGGTAGTTTAAGACTTTGGAAGTACCTTTAATTCCAAAGTCGAATTTGCATATAACTTTAATTTAAAAGCAGCCAGCAAGGCAGGCTTGCTTTTAAAATGACACTGGGCACCTCAGCAGTGCACCTAGGTGTGCACCACCTATGCTGTGGTCCCTAAACCTACATGCCCTACCATATACTAGGGACTTATAGGTAGGTTAACTTAGCCAATTATAATTAGCGTAATTTGCATATCCATTTTACACAGAGCACAGGCCCTGGGACTGGTTAGCAGTACCCAGGGCACCATCAAAGTCAGGAAAACACCAGCAAAAAGAGGAAAATGGGGGCAAAAAGTTATGGGGCCTCTGCAATCAGCCCTGTTTTCTCACACAACCCCCCCCAGCCCACACGCCCAGGAGACTCAGCCCAACCCTGGGAGAGTCTTCCTGGCTTGTTAGGCGAGGAAGACAGTGAAGAAAACTGGCTGTCCCTTTGCAGGGCCTACTCTGCCTTATATCCTCCTGTCAGGGTCACTCCCTATGGGTAGTGAAGCCATCCCAACAGTAAAAGGACCCAACTCAAACTGAAACTTCCCTCTAGGGGGGTCTTCCTCCTTTGTCTCTGCCAACTTGGGTAGTGAGGTGCCCACCTCCCCTACTCCAAACTTTGCTAGGGCAACACCTAGCTTACCCAAAGAGGTCACCCAACACTTGAGCAACCCCACCATGACCAATAGGGTCAGAGGGCCTACTTTACTATTGGCCCTGGGGTCTGCCTCCCAGGCCAAGTACAGTGCTGCCAGGAAGGCTAGCACCCAGCAGAGGCTACTGACAGCTGTCAGTACCCAGAACCACACCCTAAGCTCTCCACTTACAGGTGGCTGAGCTGCTTTAGGGGCAACTTTGGGGACCTGGCACCCCTCTTGCTGTCTAGAGTGGGGGGCTACCACCTCCTGTGGCAGACACCCTCCTTCCACTCTCCCTTCTGTCAGTGCAGGGGCAACACCTTGCATCTGGACAGCTGCCTGACTACTCAGGACTTCCTTGGGGTCAGGTGAGGCCTCACCAGTGACAACTCTGGGCTCCCCCCTTATTGGGGCAGAAGGCCCTTGGCTCCCTGGAACTCTCTTTAAGAGTGGCCTACCCTTCCTTTTCTTCTTTCCTTTTCTTGGGGACCCCTGTCTCCTAACTGTAGGGACTGACTCCCCAGGACTTTGGGTTGGGGGGGCGCCCTGGGCGACCACCCCATCTGTGACCAGACTCACCTCTGGGAGGTCATTGCCCAGGATACAATCTAGGGGAAGGTCAGCACTGACTACCACCCTAATCCAGTCAAGGACACCCTCCCTCTCTAGGGGCACTATGGCTACAGGTTTGGAGGTGACCTCCCCTGTGGCTATCCTGACTTTCTTTGTCTTTCCTGGGACATACATGTCTGGGGTCACTAACCGGTCACTCACTATAGTGTGACTGGCACAGGTGTCTCTCAGGCCAGTGGTAGGGATCCCATTCACTTGAATGTGGTGGAAGTGCCTACTCCCACCCTCAGGGATCACCAGCTTACCATCTGGTCCTGTCTCCCAGCACAATGCTAGGAGGACTTCATCATCTGAGGAATCCTGCTCTATGGCTACACTGGACAGCCCAGTGCTAACCACCTTCCTTGGACAGGCTGCATCTCCTCTGAAGTGACCTGTCTGCTGACAGTCAAAGCAAGCCCTACTGTCCAAGAGATTTTTTAACCCTGGGTCTCCCTGTCTCTGCTTGTCAGAGTGGGAGTGGGATTTACTCTCCTCCTTCTTAGGGTTCTGGGGTACAGAGGGAGTCTCTGTGGTGGGCTTACCACCTCCCTCCTTAGGTTTTTGGGGACCTGTCCCCCCCTTCTTGGAGTCTCCCCCCGGGACTTGACAACCACCCTGGTTCTCAACCACTCATCAGCTGCCTCCCCTAGCTCTCTAGGGTTGGTCTGCTTAGAGTCCACTAGATGCTGGCGTAACCTTTCTTGGATACAATTGGTCAAGATGTGCTCTCTCATGATCAGATTGTATAACCCCTCATAAGTATCTACTTCGTTACCAATAATCCAGCCCTCTAGTGCCTTTAGTGAAATGCCCACAAAGTCAACCCAAGACTGGGTACTGACCTTCTGGGTGTCCCTGAACTTCATTCTATATTGCTCTGGGGTCAGACCAAACTTCTTGGCTAAGCACCTCTTCATACTAGGGTATGAATCTGCCTCCTCCCCCCTTAAGGTCAGAAGCCTATCCCTCCCTGAGTTGGGGACCAACTCCCACAAAAGGGAACCCCAGTATTGAGGCCTAACCCTTCTCATTTGGAGTGCCCTCTCAAAGGCCCCTAGCCACTTATCTATGTCATCCCCCTCTACATAAGCAGGAACTACCCCCTTGGGTAATCTGGGGCAAACTCCCCCACCCATGGACACCTCAGCTTCTTTATCGCTGCTTCCATCTCTTTTTTCTTTGTATGCCCACTTTTTCTTTTCTAGGGCCAGCTTCTCTGCTTCCAAAGCTATGTATGCTAGCTGGGCCTCCAGCTCTCTTTCTCTGATGGATGGGTTCTCTCCTCCTGAAAGGACCCCCTTCCCACCACTAGCTTTGGATCTGCCCCTAGTGACTGTGTTTACTGAGGACCGTTCTTCCTCATCCTCACTTGGGCTCAGATGCCTTCCCTCCCCTGAGTGGTTAGAGCTTGCATCCTCCCTTCTTTCTCCCTCCTCTGGAGCTTCTTCTGACTCTACCTCTTGGGCCTCAGCCCATGCTGTCAGGGATGTGATCAGGATTTGCTTCCTGAGATCAGTGGTTGCAGGCAACCCTCTTTCAATACATAACCCCCTAAGCTGGACTACTGTCAGTGTGGGTAGGCTAGCCAGATCAAGCTCCATGGTTCCCTAGTTTTGTGTCAACAAAAACTTTTTGCAAAAATTGGAAACAAGAATTTAGAAAAATTAAAAAAAATTAATAATTGAAATTAATCCAAATAAAAAAAAAACAATTTTTGCTCTAGGACAATTTAAAGGATTTTTAATTTGTTTTACTCAAAACTGTAACGTGATATTGAACACAAGTACAGGATCCCGTCGCTGCTTCCAATTATGTTGGAAAATGGGTTATTGGTAGGGTAGGTAGGTACCTACACCTAGCAACAAGCCACTAACCTCCACATAGGTACAGTTAGGTTTCAGTAAATTAATCCCAGCTCAACCCTTGGTAGCTTGGCAACGAGCGTCAAGGCTTAACTTAGGAGACAAAGTGTAAAGCATTCAAATATCACAAAACAGTAATTAAATAAAACACAGGAAACAGTTTAAAAATCCAAAACCAATTTATAAAAATAGTTTATATTTTTATCTTTAAAATGACACAAAAACGATTAAAATCGGTTCAGGGGAACCGGAGATATGAATTTTTAAAGAATTATTACTTTTCTATCGCTTAGAAACAAAAAGCGCCAATCGGGTCATCTGGTTGCACCTCGACCGGGGCAAAGTCAAACTTTCAGGCCGACCGCGATGGAGCCCTGCTCGGCTACAGGTCGCGGGAGGCCTCGGTTAAAAAGTTACCTTCTGACTTAGTCTTTATTTTGAAGTTTTTCTTCACCGGGACGAACCTGCCAGTTGAATCCGACCTCCTGGAGCCCTTGTCCGGATACGCGATGTGGGTTTCCTCGGTGGAGACTTTTACCTTCGGACTTAGTCGTTTTTTCGAGATGAAAATCCTTCGACCGGGGTAAACCTGGATCTTGATCCGACGTCCATGGAGCCCTTCTCGGATACGATGGCTGGGAGGTCCCGGTCAACTTTTTACGTTCTGACTTAGGTCTCTTTTTTGGATGTTTTTCTTTACCGGGACGAACCACGAAGTCAGGCCGGGTCGTGGTTGAGGCAAGTCGGCTAGAATTTCCGCGGTGGGTCGGTCCCTCTCTGGAGCTTTTTTCCAAAAATTCTCAAATCTTTTCCAAACTTCTGGGGCTTCACCCAGATGTTCTTTTAAGGTTCTTTTGGGGTCCACAGCTCACCCCAAGGGTCCAGAAGTTCTGTGATGGTCCTTGGGGGGTGCGGACTTCAACTCCCAGAATGCACCTGGCGCAAACTCCTTTTTAGCCACTGGACAGTGGTCAGCTGGTCGCTTTCTTCAGGAGTTGGTGCAGGGGACTCTGGTTAGCAATTTTTCACCTGTAGCAAACAGGGAGTCCCTCCTTGAACCAGTTGAAGCCAGGCAAAGTCCTTCTTGTGGTGAAGTCCAAGTGTGCAGCTGGTGCAGTCCTTCTGAGTGCAGGTTCCAGGTGCAGGCCGGGGGTCCAGCAGGGCAGTCCTTCTTCTCCTTAAGTTCTTTCTTCTTGAAATTTGGTGGGGATCTGAGGCGTGGGTGCAGGTCTGCCAGTTTTATCCTTGCTCCTGGGTGAAAAGCAGGGGGGCCCTGGTTCTCCAATCAGGGACAGGGTCGTCCCCCTGTGATGACCACTTCCTGGGAAGTGTGGCAAAAATCCATCCCAGAAGGCAACAGTCTCTAAAAATCCAACATGGATGAATCTGATTTTTGGAGGTTACATCTGGCTGAGCCCACCCACTGGTGTGGCTAAAAATCATAAACACACCCCTCTCCTGCCCTCTCCTAATCTAATCAAGGGGGCACATAATTGTCTGGGGTTGCAGGATGTGGGGGTGTTGCTGGGTGCTGCAAATGTCCTTCTCTGCCTTTGAAGACCAGTTTGGCAGCCCTCCCCCTTCCTGCCTCACCATCTGCTGAGGGGAGATTCTCTCCCCCAAGCACATTCCTTTGTGTGAAGCCTGGCCACTTCACACCTCATCAAGGCAGCCTGGCAGAAGCTGCTGCAGGCTGGCCAATCAGAGCACAGCAGCAAAAACTATGCAGAGCTGAAATTGGCAACTTTTTAGGTGATGTCTAAACTTTTTACCTGAACTAGTTATATTAAATCCAACAACTGGAAGTTGTAGGATTTATTACAACAATTAATTTGATACCAAATTCTTGGTATGCAACATTTAAGGAGACTTTAAAATTTTAAATAAAGTCTGCCCATTCTAGCCTATGAAGGCCATTTACTTCAATGAGGTAAAAACGAATTTGGCTGTTTTTACCTCACCAGGGCTTATAAATCTATTTTTATAAAGTCCCTGCTTATAGTTACATGGCACCCAGCCCTAGGGGCACATAGGGCACACCTTAGGGGTGACTTTTATGTAAAAATAAGGTAGTTTAAGACTTTGGAAGTACCTTTAATTCCAAAGTCGAATTTGCATATAACTTTAATTTAAAAGCAGCCAGCAAGGCAGGCTTGCTTTTAAAATGACACTGGGCACCTCAGCAGTGCACCTAGGTGTGCACCACCTATGCTGTGGTCCCTAAACCTACATGCCCTACCATATACTAGGGACTTATAGGTAGGTTAACTTAGCCAATTATAATTAGCGTAATTTGCATATCCATTTTACACAGAGCACAGGCCCTGGGACTGGTTAGCAGTACCCAGGGCACCATCAAAGTCAGGAAAACACCAGCAAAAAGAGGAAAATGGGGGCAAAAAGTTATGGGGCCTCTGCAATCAGCCCTGTTTTCTCACAGTCACAAACAACCACAGACCCCCCTCCCTCAAGAAACACCCCCACAGCACCCACCCAGTGGGCTCATGCCACTGTCCCCAGGACACGTTAATCAGCAGTGTGTCCACCAACACAGTGACCCTAGGCAAGCCCACTAACCCAGGACAATCAGGGATCTGGGGTCAGTGGCAGTGGGCACACAGTTCAGGGGACAGAGGCACAGGATAACAGGGAAGCTGGGAGGACTGTGTGCGACAGGGGGAGGACAGGCACTCTGAAACATAATGGGAGCATGCCATCATTCCCAGGAGACCATGGGCACGGTACTGGCCAAGTTTCAGGAGGCGCAGCGGCTGCAGGAGGAACACTACCTGGGGATCAGGAAGGATTTGAAGTCCATTAACAACACCCTGGTCACCATTGCAGGGGTGCTGGCAGGCATGGCCAACACTATGAGGGACACAGTGGCACACCAACAGGCCCCTGACACTAGCCTGAATGATGAACAGCCCTCCACCTCCGCCGGCGCTAGTGGACAGGAGGTCCCGCCACAGGAACAACAGGCCACCAGCAACCCACCCCCTGCAGAAGGAGAACAACCCTGCTAACGGTCCCTGCAATCCAGGCACAAGACAGAGAACATTGCCAAGACCCCCACCAAGAAATAGGACTCTCCTGATAGTCACCCTTCTGTCCCACTCTGTTACCCTGTCCACCTTAAACTGCTATTACTCCACTTCCTATGCTCCCTTGGACGATGCACCTGTGATGCCAATAGACTGGACTCCACCATGGACATTCCTCCACCATCACCCCAGCCCATTGCACAGCCCCCTAACCTTATTAGCACAGAAATAAACACCCTTGGATCACAAATCAATCTGGAGTCAGTCAGTACTTTCACAAATGTGTTATTGCAAACTTTCAGAAAAATAGCAATGTCAATGTTCATTTTCACATACCAATGTTAGACAGTTTTTGGGCAGCAGTAAACATAGAAGAATGCAGAAAGTGGTACACAGATCTGTAAAATGGAAAGCCAAAGTGAACTGTCAGGGTCCATACACAGGGGCAAAAAGGCAGAATCATGCAATGTCCTACAGTAGTCTGATATGAGAGGAGCAGTGCCAGTCTCTTACCTGTTTCTCACTGGAAGTATTGCATGATGATATTGTTTCAGTGGTCAATATCTTCTTCTTCTGCCTCCTCTTCTTTACTGTCCACAGGCTCCACAGCTGCCACAAGACCAACATCAGGCCCATCCTCCTGCAGAAAAGGCACCTGGCGTCGCAAAGCCAGGTTGTGCAACATACAGCATGCCACGATGATCTGGCACACCTTCTTCGGCGAGCAGTACAGGGAATCACCTGTCAGATGGAGGCATCTGAACCTCGCCTTCAAGAGGCCAAAAGTACGCTCAATTATCCTCCTAGTCCACCCATGTGCCTCATTGTAACGTTCCTCTGCCCTTGTCCTGGGATTCCTAACTGGGGTCAGTAGCCATGACAGGTTGGGGTAACCAGAGTTACTTGCAAATATAGAGGGACAACTGTGAGACATACACCAACCATTAGGGACTCTACCATAGCTAGACACCTATGTGATCTGTGTTGGGACCACCTATTAGCCACACATAGTGCCTCTGGAGTTGCCCCATCACATAAGGGATGCTACTATTCCTCAAATTGTAAGCGTCATGCACTGAGCCAGGATACTTGGCATTCACATGGGAGATGTACTGGTCTGCCAAACACACCATCTGCACATTCATTGAATGGTAGCTTTCACGGTTTCTGTACACCTGTTCATTTCTGCGGGGGGGACGGACAAATGTGACATTTGTACCATGAATGGCAATAATGATGTTGGGGATATGTCCCATGGCATAGAAGTCACCTTTCACTGTGGGCAAATCCTCCACCTGGGGGAATACGATGTAGCTGCACATGTGTTTCAGCAGGGCAGACAACACTCTGGACAACAGGTTAGAGAACATTGGCTGTGGCATCCCTGATGCCATGGCCACTGTTGTTTGAAAGGACCCACTGGCCAGGAAATGGAGTACTGACATGACCTGCACTAGAGGGGGGATTCCTGTGGGATGCCGGATAGCTGACATCAGGTCTGGCTCCAACTGGGCACACAGTTCATGGATTGTGGCACGATCAAGTCTGTAGGTGATGATGATGTGTCTGTCTTCCATTGTCAACAGGTCCACGTGGTGTCTGTATACCGGTGGATGATGCCATCTCATCATCTGCCCCAGCGGACGTAGCCTATGGAGGAGAAGGGTAAGCAGAGGGTCATACACCACATAGGTTTGACAAGGGTGTTTAGAACAAATATGATGTAATCTGTGTTTAGCGCTGTATGTCCGTATTCCTGTACAAAACTGCTGTGACGCAGTTAGTTGGCCTGCCATGTGGCCACCTGAAATGGCGGCTGTCTGACCTGTAAGGAGGGACAAGGGGAAATAAGGTAACTGCGCTGGCGTTGTACACCGTTGCGGTAGGCGGTCGAAGACCGCGGCGCAATCCTGTATTGATTAAAATTGGACCCTATGGGTTCCAGGAGCCAATGATGATGTACGCCGGTGGTGACGGTACGCACCGCCGCGGACGTGACCTCCATTTTCTATCAGTTCACTCACTTGATATCTGACCTTCAACAGGAGAGGACCTACACTGCCTGTGCTGCTGTGATCTGAGTCTGGAAGCGACAATGCCTACAGTGTCTGGGGAAAGGGCCCCTGCCTTCTCTGCGGAGGAGTTGGACAAACTGGTGGATAGTGTCCTCCCCCAGTACACGCAACTCTACGGTCCACCAGACAAACAGGTAAGTACACTGTGAGCATGATGGTTGGGACATGAATGTATGGAGTGTTGTCGATGGAAGATAAGGGGGGGTGGGCAGAGGCCAGCATGTGAGGATGGTCAGTGTATGTGTTTGTGGGCCAGGGTGGGTGGTTGTGGCCAATGAGTAAGAATAACCGGACAGGGAGTAAAATCCATTCCTACTTTACATTTCCACTAGGGCAGTGCCCACCAGAAGAAGGGTATTTGGCATGAAGTGTGGACCCTGGGGGTGTACCATAGAAGGAGCACTCACTGCCACAAAAGATGGAAGGACCTGCGCCGCTGGACCAAGAAGACGGCGGAGGCCCAGCAGGGGATGGCCTCCCAACGTGGAAGGGGTGCCTGTCGCACCATGACCCCCCTGATGTACCGGATCCTGGAGGTGGCATATCCGGAGTTGGATGGGTGCTTGAGGGCATCACAGCAGCCACACGGGGTGAGTACTGTCTCATGCAGCTGGCTCTGCGTGCTTTATGAGGTTTCTGGGTGTGGGAAAAGGGCTGTGGGTTCCCCTAGGGCAGGGGAGGCGTGCCAGGGTAGATCCATTGTTCGGCAGGCTCAGTGCCAGTCCAACCCCAAAAGTGGTAGTGGCCCTCTACACCTAGTCAGGCTCCTGTGGGTTCCAGGTGTGCAGCAAATGGGTATAGACACAGTCCACCATGGGCATGTGATTTTCCCCTGAACTGTTAGTGCATGGCCTAGTACATGGGGCTGCTCCCTGTGTGTTGTGTCCGCCGGCGATGGTGTTGTTGCAGGCATTGACCATGTCCCTCCTCTGTCTCCCCCCCCTTTTTATTTTGTCACCCTGTCCTTGTGTGCATTATCATCATCTGGCGGAGGAGCAGTGGCACCAGAGCAGGAGGGAGCTGCAACCCACATGGCTCAGGAGGGTGAATGTACGGAGTCTGAAGGCACCAGTTGGATGGAGGGCGAGGGGAGCTCCACATCGGGGACAGGAGGAGACACCAGCGATAGCGACTCCTCCTCTGATGGGAGCTCCCTTGCGGTGGCAGGCACCTCTGTGCCCACCTCAACAACAGGTACAGCCACCACCCACCCTACCAGCACCACCCTCCCAGCAGCCGTTCATCGAGTTTACCGTGCCCGCTCACCCAGGAGGGTGGGCATCTCCTTCGCCCCAGGCACCTCAGGCCCTGCCCCAGTCAGCCCTGCTGCCCTCAGTGAGGAGGCTATTGACCTCCTGAGATCCCTCACTGTTGGGCAATCAACCATTTTGAATGCCATCCAGGGTGTCGAGAGGCATTTGCAGCAAACAAATGCATACCTGGAGGGCATTTATTCTGGTGTGGCAGCCCAACAGAGAGCATTTCAGGCTCTGGCCTCAGCACTGATGTCAGCCATTGTCCCTGTGTCCAGCCTCCCCCCTCCAACTTCCACTACCCAGACCCAATCCGCTGTACCTCAGCCTATGCCAAGCACACCATCAGACCAGCATGCACACTAATCAACACACAAGAGTGGACATGGCAAACATAAGCACCACACATCCCACAGGCACTCACACAAGCACCATCCCCATGCAGACACGCCAACATACACTGCCTCCACTGTGTCCCACTCCTCCACGTCCTCCTCCTCCTCCCTCCCAGTCTCGTCTCCACTCACACCTGCATGCACTACATCCTCAGCCACTACCTCCATCACCAGCACGCCCATCACCACACACCGATCAGGTGCAATCACCACCCCCACTACCGTCACACGTCCCCTGTGTCCTCTCCGAGTGTGTCTGTGAGCCCTCCTCCCAAACTACACAAACACCGGCACACACCCACTCAACAGCCATCCACCTCACAACAGCCTCCAGCCCATGCACCCTCACCCAATTTCAGCAGACGTACACCTCCTACAACCACTACCTCTTCCTCTACTCCCAAACCCCCTCCATCTTCCCGACCCAGTGTGTCTAAAAAACATTTCCTGGCTAACTTTGACCTCTTCCCTACACCTCTTCCCCGACCTTCCCCTAGAGCCAGGATGTCCAGATCCCAGCCCACCACCTCGGCCACGAAATCCTCCAGCAGTGTGGTCCTTGCAAGTCCTGTAACATCGCGGGCCGCACCCATCAGGGCTGCCAGTGCGCCACCTAATGAGGCCAAGGATCACCCTATTCCGCCACCTGCCAAGGTGAAGAAGGGGACAACTTGCCGTAAGGACAAGCCGCACCAACCAAGCAGCAAGGCCTCCTCCAAGACAAAAGAGGACAGTGCCAAGGTCCCAGCAGTGACTTCCAAGGTGGGGAAGGGACACAAGGCTAAAGGGAAGTGATCTCAGGGCATGGAGCCTCAGGGTGAGGGGCTGGTGACACCCCTTCTGTAGGTCAGAACAGCAACCTGTACTACGGTGGACACCGCCACAACCACCGCCACCTGCACCCCCACCTGCACCGCCACCTGCACACACACCTGCACGTCTGCTCCCTCTGCTCCAGTCCCCAGCATCATCACCAGTGGGCAGCCTTCTGAGGCTGCAAGAGACGTCCTGGTGTCTCCCTCCACATGTGCTGACACATGCACCACCGCCAGCATGTCTGCCGCTGACACCGCCGCAACCACCGCAACCACCGCCATCTGCCCCCCGACATACTCAGACTGTGCCACCACAGCCGACATGGACATCTTCCCCAGTGAGCAGTCGTCCGAGGCTGCAGGAGACGTCTGGGACCCTGCACAGTGTACATGAGGCACCACAACCAGCACTGGCAGTACCAGCAGTTGGCAGGCTGAGTCGCCCCAGGGTGGAGTGTGTCTTTGCCTCCATGGAGTATCATGCTACCTGTTCCCTAGAAATCTCATGGCTCTGACACCCAGGTGTGGGAATGGGAACTGCCACACACCATGTGAAGCACTCTGGGCACAAAGCCCCCTCCAGAACCAGTGGAGAACAGCATCCACTACCCCAATCCTTGGCAGGATGAAGCACTCTGGGCATTAAGCCCCCTCCAGAACCAGTGGAGAACAGCATCCACTACCCCAGTCCTTGGCAGGATGAAGCACTCTGGGCACAAAGCCCCCTCCAGAACCAGTGGAGAACATCATCCACTACCCTCGTCCTTGGCAGGATGAAGCACTCTGGGCACTAAGCCCCCTCCAGAACCAGTGGAGAAAAGGATCCACTAGAGAGACTGTGGCTTTGTACTCCCCAGGACCAAACAGTGGGCAAACCACCCACTTGAAAGACTTGTGAGACTGTGGCTTTGCACTCCCCAGGACCAAACAGTGGGCAACCCACCCACTTGAGAGGCTTTGCACTCCCCAGGACCAAACAGTGGGCATGGAGCCCCCTCGTGGAGCAGTGGCGTCATCCCTTCATCCGGCTCCAGTGCCTCCCCCCCCTTCCCGCTGAGGTGCCTGTTTTTTTTTTACCTGATGCCCCAGCAGTGTTCTCTTCGTTTAGAGGCAGGTATCATGTGTGGGCTTTACTCATGCATTTTGGGACCACTGGTCCACGGACAATGAATGGAACACTATCCGGACTTGTGTAGTTGCTGTACATATTTGTATATACTGATCTGTTACAGACCTGTTTCCATATCTGAATTTTAGACGATTACACTCGTTACAATCATTTCCTTTTGTCCTTGCATTTTCTTCCAGAGTGTTACGGGGTGTATATGTAATGTTGCGGCATGTATTTGTGTATATGGTGTTGTGGGTGATGGCATCCTGGTTCCTCGTTGGGTGTTGAGAGGTGAGGGGTTTCCGTTCCAAGAACTGTTTCTGCTGTGCTTTTGATGGCGTTGGTACCGCCCCAGAAAAGGTGGTGGATTGGTGCCTTGTAATACAGTGGGCGGTACATTGTCTTCCGCCTGTCTGTTGGCGGTTACCCCTGCAGTGTTTGTTTCTATCACCATGGCGGTCGGAGTGTTAAAGTGGCTGTCTGTGTTGGCAGTTTCCACCATTGTCGTGATTCCTTTTTTTTTTACTGTCGGCCTGTTGACGGTATTACCGCCGCTTTAACACTGACCGCCAGGGTTGTAATGAGGGCCATAGTTAGGTCTGCCACAGTCCAAGCAGTTAGCCTCCTCCCCATGAAGAACCCACCTCCGGAGGCTGGAATACCAACAAAGAAGACCATCAGGGTGTAGTGCTGGGAGCTATCCGCAGACTTAATTTCTTGCAACTGTGTAGGGCTATTTGCAACAATTTGGGGGAGTGGGCCAAGGGCCAAATGTCCTCCTACTAAAAGGCATATCAATGCCCATCACTTTGTGGGGTGCTATAGCACCCCAGTTCCTCCTGGTAGAGGCCCGCTAGCCATTTGGCCAACCATTGAATCTGGGCCACAGCATGATACAGCTCAAACGTAGGGACTCCAAGGCCCCCCCTCCTTGTGGGGCGGTGTAGGATACACAGAGAGGCTCTACACAGGCCCCCAACCTGTGTTACAAAAAAATCTAGCACTCTAAACAATAAAATCATCTTAGTGAGCGCTATCCTCACCATTATGGAAAGCCTCTTGAGTGCCAGAAAGTGACACTGCTCTGCAGCAACCAGAGCACTCTCCCAAGGTTGCCCTCTCTGCTATCCATATCACGGTGATAAACGTACACCCCAAGAAATTGGAGCACTGGGGTTCCCATGGAACACCATGGGCTTGTGTCACCGCCCGAACCCCGCCGCTGTCCCCACACACCAGGTAGGTGTAAAACTTTTTATCTATTTTAAGCCCATTGCTTCACTCAAAAGACCCTTCGTCCACATAGAAGGAGAGATAGTGTTCCCTGTTGTGCATTAGGATACCAATACCTCGGCCTTCCATCCTGACAATGCTGGCAAGAAGCTTTAAGGCAATAACAAACAACAGGGGGATAAAGGACAGTTCTGCCTGCTGCCCCTGAGGTGAGAGCAGGACCACTGAAACTATCGGGCAAGAGAGGGCAAAATTAAGTGGCAGGGTTGAGTAAATTATGTTGCAAGGAAAGGCAAATTATGCAGCATATTGCGGCACATTTTGTGATAGTATTATTCATTATTTTGTCATTTTCAAACTTGTTAACACCGCTTGGGCATTGGTTGCAATTCATTCGTATCAGTTTAACACCCAAACATAGCAATAAGCAACTAAAATGCATTTCTAGTAACTTTTGAACCATTTGAGCTAGAAACACATTTTTTTGTTAAAATCTGCAGATTATATGGCAGATGATGAATTATGCAGCAAATGTGGCAAACCTATAATTATGAGAAAATTGCTGCAGCCGCATAATTCCAGTGATCCTGGCTGGGAGAGGTGATTTGTGAAGTGCCAGATAGCCATCCTAGGATGTCTAGGGTCTTAATTATGGACCAGTGGCAGGCATCCTACTATTGTTCACAGTCATCCCAGCTCTTTTTAATAGTGCATATTATGTTTATATATTACCAGAATAGAGCACCTGCACAATTAGCAATAATTTTCATCTGAACTCTAAGGCCCAGATTTATGTTAAAGTGGCCCAGCCCAGTGCTGTGCCAAAAATAGCAGCCCTGCGTCACTTTAAAAATGCAGAGTTGCACCATTTTTACAAGAACACGGCGAACCCCTGCATTTCTCCCTGCGCTGGCACTGAATTAAGATGCATAGCACAAACGAAGGTATCCTTGCACCATAATGCAAGGGTGTGTGCATTACGGGGAGAGATTGTTTAAGTGCAGGAAAGTGTCCTTTCCTGCACATAAACAATCTATAATGGTGATTTGGCACTTCTATGTGTGCTGCAAAATGCAGCACACATAGTAGTACCAAAGGGTAATTTTGAATGATTGTTTATGTGCAGTAAGGTGTCCCTTCTTGCTTCTTCTATGTGTGCTGCAGAAGACAGCGTCAAAAGCAAACCCATTGCATGCTCCTCTGACGCAGAAAACTGCATTGGAGGGGCCCATATTTACAAGGTGGCGTAACACCACAAAAAAGTAGCGTTACACCTACTTGTAAATTTGGATCAGTACTTAGCGCCACAGGAGAGATCACGAAAAGTGACGCTCTGGTGACGCTAGGAGCTCTTAAATGTGCCCATAAATGTCTTAGGAATGTCAAACTTGTGATTACCTACCGTCCACTTCTGGGTACATGCTGTTTATTTAATATAATGGCATATGAAGGATATCAAAGTGCTGTGAAGAAAGGGAAAAACGCATGACAAAAAGGAAGAGCAGTTGCACATCAGTCATGGATGCACAGACAAGTCATTATAGAAACCACACCCAATTGTTCAACTGTAACCTGTACCACAAACACAAGTTAGTTCGCTTTGGAATGTTACACTTGGTAGATGTACATGTGATAGGTGTAAAATCTGCAAACTTCAAATGAGAGATGAGAGATATGACCCCACTAGCACAATAGTTTCACACAATGCAACACAAAAGTGGGACTGAACATACAATACATCATTTGTATTGGTTGTTTAGATGGGTCTTGCTCTTGCATCTAATCCTGGCCCTTTGATATACCTCTGTAAAAAAATTGTTGTGCAGAGATTTTCATTCTGATTCGTGTTTTTGGATCTTTCGAGAAGTAATTTAGCTTGGTTAGACATTGCTCATCTGGGCTGAATTGTTCTGGATGACATTTTTAAAAATGGCAGATGTGTTGTTATGATGATGTAATATTTCAGAAACCATTAGAATTATATACTTCATTTTGGTTTCAAAACATAGGTTTTGGGGTACAAGTAGTCTTTTGGAGACAGGAAATACCTCCTCAGAGCAACCCTTCCGCCATTTTCCATAATTGAGGCTATGATTGAAGAAGAAGAGACATATATGGAAACGAAACAAACAAATCATAATGGTAAACAACGTTTATGATCCGAATATGAAAAAAATAATGTTTATCACTCCTGTTTTAGACATATTTTCATAGTTCACTTTAATTTTTTTGTTTCGGCAATCGCTTGTGATACATTTGAAGAATATTGAACATTTGAAAAGAGCATCTCGACAAGAACATCTTTTTGTAGAACAGGTTTTGCAAGTACATATACGTGTAAGTTCTGTGGTTAGAGACTTTAGAAATTTCGTAGGTTTTAGAACCCCATCAATATCTTCCTAACCAAATTCACACAGATTTTTCTCTACATGATCCAAAACATTTACACATCTTCTGATCAAGTAGAACACTCTTTTAATGTGACCACATACAGAATATGACATTGGTGGAAGGTCACTTAGTGGGACCTATCTCTTGAACTTACTGTACCAAAGACCGTCAAATGTGTGACAGTCAGAACTAATTTTCCACACATGCACAAGGTATTTTTCTACGTCTTTAAAGTCTCATTCTTCTTCTGTTTCAGCAAATCGTTTTAGAAACTTCACAGGTTCAGCATTTAAAGCTCTAAGCCTTGTTCCAATTTTGCTCGTGGTGTCATCACCTGTAAGAATATATGCCTCAATAAGAACACAGGGCATCTCTGGGTCAAGTTTCTTTTGCAGAGTATGAAGCAGGATTAAGGCCCTCATTATGATCTCGGCAGTAAAAACCACTGAGATCAGCATTGGCGGTTAACAGTAGACCGCCAGTACGACATCCCCCCCCCCAGCCCGCCGTATAATGTTTTCCCTGCTGGAAATGAAGAATCCTGTCAACATGTTTATTAAAATGTTCCCCTCTTCTTCCCACAAGTTTGTGGTGAGGAACAGTTTCACAATGGTCCATTAATTTTGAAATTTTCATCTCTCTGAATACATGATTTCATGGTAAACTAGATGCCATTGAGCAACATATTCACTTTTGCTTTCACTTGTCTGACCAACAATTCCCTTGGAGCTTTTCTGTGATCTCTAGATCGTCTGTTACAGTTTCATATCTGGAGCCACAGCATTGAAACTTCCCTCTCTGTCTTTGACCACAGAATGTCTTTGGATGAATTTTCTGTAGAGGTATGGTTTTTCAACCTTTACCTTCTTCATCCTTTCCAAATACCAGGACCCATATCTCAGGTAGTTTATGCAATCGAATTTGTAAAACACAGTAATCAGTGACTCCCCACTGTCTTTACGGGCAGCTCCCAAACACCTTCCTGATCAGCATGTACCAAGTTTTCCAAGAGAGCTATCATGGATAAAACATTTTCCCAGTACTTGTGAAGTTCTGATTTATTTTCACATTCTTTGACAAACTCTAGGAACTTAGTTTTCAGGTTTTCTGATTTCGATTTAAGTGCATTGAACATTTCCTGGCTTTGCATTATGTCTTTTGAATGAAGTGCACCCTGTGCCTTGTTCACTTCTGAGATAAGATATGCAAAACCTAAGTTGTCCTTCTTGTTCCAGAAAGCATTCCAAAGCAATGTTTCTGTAGCCTAAGATATGATGA
The DNA here is from genome assembly GCF_031143425.1 of Pleurodeles waltl. Taxonomy (NCBI): domain Eukaryota; kingdom Metazoa; phylum Chordata; class Amphibia; order Caudata; family Salamandridae; genus Pleurodeles; species Pleurodeles waltl. The sequence continues at coordinate 1,203,713,833 of NC_090444.1, forward strand.
GCATACCTTGTAACAAATGGACATAATGAGTTCCACTCAATATTGACTGGGAAGTTTTGCTTCCAAAGATTTCAGCCTCAATATGTGCCTCGTCTCTACCACATCCACTGAAATAACTTCCTGCACACTGTAACACAACTTTTGTCATGTGGAAAACACCCATCATTGGATAAAGGTCATCAAATTCAACTGGATTGCCAATAACAATGTCAGCTACAATACGAAAAACACCTTCATCGCAGACATGGCAGGATAGGTTGGTCTTCAAGCTGAGCACACACATTTTGGAATTGTTTTAGAGGTGTGTATACTGTTGCGCAGTTTGTGACTGGAGATGGTATTACTAGTAAAAACCCAACCTTTTTGAGTGGGATGGTATTCTGGAGAGAATAGAGCATGAATTCCAGCCCATGAGGAGCTGTTTTTTCTTCATCCTTCAGTTCGCACCGACTAAGCGATAAGATAAAATCAGTTAAATTAGTTTTGTGGACCACAGCATCAGGTAGAAGATCCATGTCCTCAGACACTTTGAAACTTTCTAGTAGACTGGGAAACGTTTGTGACTTGTAGTGATTTTGCGCACATTGGCAAGGCAGTTGGGTTATAAGTTTGCAGATTTGTTCATTTATGCCTACAGCTGACGCAGCTTGATTTCCCACATCTACTAAATTGGTACATTCTTGAAAAAGCACCATGGCAGTATCATGTGTGCTGGATGTTCCAGATAAAGAAGAGCTTTGTTCAAAATCAAAATTATCAAGAACAGCAATTGTTAATCCTTTCCTGGTAAAATGACTTGAAAGTGGTGTGCTGTCGGAATCAAAAGATTTTACAGCATGAGTTGCTAACAAGTTCCTTTGGCACCAAAATGAAGTATATAGGTCTCATGGCTCCTGAAGTATTACATCATTACTGCAACACATCCACTGTTTTTAAAAATGTTGGCCAGAAAAAAATTAGTTAAATTACTTATCTAATAATACAAAAATACAAATCAAAAATAAAACCTCTGGACAACAATTTTGTTAAGGAGGTATATCAAGGGGCCAGGACTAGTCATGCTGAACTATGTTACTTTGTTAGGTGTAAAGGTATATTACCCCGTCGATCCACAAACAGATTTGGTACGTGACACTAATTATGGAAGAAGTTGTTTTTAAAAATGTTGAGATCTAGGTGGTATCTATGTAACAGATTCAGGGACTTTTCTTAAAAATAATGAAGGATGCAGACACCTGCTGGAGCATTTTAGGCACGCTCTAAAGAGGTCAATGAATCTTTTCACATAGCATAGGGAGTAGAAAGGTTAGGGATCAAAACTTAAACTACAATTTGAGATTAAAGTATGACCCATTTGGCAACACAATGAAAACTCCAGTCGGGAATAAAGTTAAAGGGTTTTATTACAGACTAATGCTCAAATGCATGTAATACTGAATCACCATGGGTTGACCCAGGCGTCAAAAGAAGTTGAGGCGAACTAACATCAAAAGGACTATAAACATCCTACGATAGCAATACAAAACAACAACAGACTAATTTGATGCTCGGTGAACAAATGCTGTCCACTTCTCTTAATTATGAAGACAATTAAAGAATCATCTAAATTTCTAGCTAGGACAAAAGGAAATCCCTACTAATTGGCAAGTCTCAAATTTACATATGCTGGGCTAAAGCACACACAAACAAAAAAGTAAAAAGAAAATAGAGAACAAATGTGACTAACCAAGGTTGGCAAAAAGTAAGTAAAAAGGGAAGGCATCAGCATTTCAGAATGTCAGTCAAGAGCCTTCTTCTTGGGTCAGGGCAAAAATGTTAAGTCTCAACAAAGCATTGAATATGGAGGGTAGGGGTAAATTGTCTGTACGTCTCAAAGTTTCAAGCAAAAGCCAAGTGCTAGAAGAATGAAAGTGGCAAGTGGCTGCTAATCCAACTCCGAACGATAAATTAAAGTCCACAGTGATTGATGATTCATCAGTCAGCAGGGTGACATAAATCAAATGACTTCACTGTCCAATCAAAGTCCATCATGAGACATAGATCTGCAACATTGGGGAATATTCCCAAGTTCATCATGAGAAAGGCATCCAATCTTATCTCATCTGTGTGATTTGAAACAAAATTGTAAGCTCAGACAGTTTTCATATCCTCTGGTTCCTATATGTACCATCCTCAATGTTACTTTCTCAGGCTCACTATGAGTAAAACAATAGGACATCTATTTCCAAACTAACAATTCATGTCAACAAAATCTGAAAGAAATGACACGTCAGCAAGAGTGACTAAACATTTTCCACACATTTTCGAAAACAGGGCTTTGCAGGCCTCACTTAAGCTAACTAAGGCAAATTAAAATGGCGCATTTAATATACAAAAATCTGAATTTGCCAATAATATTCTTGTCAGTATTCATGTTACAGTAGATTTAACCCCTACGGTGCCTTGGACGAGGTGGTCTCGTCCCTGCACACGGTTCCCGTGTGCCTGGGACGAGACCACCTCGTCCTTCACCGGGCCAACGGGGGAAGCGCTAGCGCTCCTCCTGTGGGCCCTCCACCCACGCCCCCGTCAGGGATGAAAGGGGAATCACTTCCCCTTTCACCCCCGATCCTCCCCAGTGACGTCTGATGATGTCAGCACGCGATCGCGTGCTGACCTCAACAGAGGTCGCCTCCCGTCTCGCTGGAAGCATGCTAGACACCAGGGATTTTTTTTTTCTTTTTCTGTGCAGGGAGCGACCCCTTAGGCAAGGGTCACTCCCTGGGGGCCAAATTGTGTTTAGGCCATGTCTGCCCCCCCCGGTGGCAGAAATGCCCACTAGACACCAGGATTTTTGTATTTGTTGAGATTTACATGAGGAGAGCGGCCCCTTGGGCAAGGGTCGCTCCCTAGGGGGCCAAATATTTTTTAGGTCATTTCTGCCCCCCCCGGGGGCAGATCCGCCTAATATAATTAGGCCGATCTGCCCCCAAGGGGGGCAGAAATGTCCACTAGATACCAGGGATTTTTTTTTTCTTTTATGTGCAGGGAGCGACCCCTTAGGCAAGGGTCGCTCCCTGGGGGGGCCAAATTGTGTTTAGGCCATTTCTGCCCCCTAATATAATTAGGCCAATCTGCCCCCGGAGGGGGGGGGCAGAAATGCCCACTAGACACTAGGGATTTTTGTATTGTGTTTTCTAATAAAGGGAGCGGCCCCTTGGGCAAGGGTCGCTCCCTAAGGGGCCATATTATTTTTAGACCCTTTCTGCCCCCAGGGGGGCAGAAATGGCCACTAGACACCAGGGAATTTTTTTTTTAATGTGCAGTGCGCGACCCCTTAGGCAAGGGTCACTCCCTGGGGGACTAAATTGTGTTTAGGCCATTTCTGCCCCCCCGGGGGCAGATCGGCCTAATATAATTAGGCCGAACTGCGCAGAAATGCCCACTAGACACCAGGGATTTTTTTTTTTTTCTAATAAAGGAAGCGGACCCTTGGGCAAGGGTCGCTCCCTAGGGGGCCATATTATTTTTAGGACCTTTCTGCCCCCGGGAGGGGGGCAGAAATGCCCACTAGACACCAGGGATTTTTTTTTCTTTTATGTGCAGGTAGCGACCCATTAAGCAAGAGTCGCTCCAAGGGGGGGGCAAATTGTGCTTGGGCCATTTCTGCCCCTCCTGGGGGCATATTGGCCTATTTTTGGAAGGCTCAGGGGCAGAAAGCTCACCAGAGACCGGGGAAGATTTATTTTTCAAAATAAGAGGGTGGTGTTATGGTCATGCCCCCACCCCAAATAAATGGGGCCAAAGTTGTTCGGCCCACCAGTGGGCAGATGGGGCAATAACCTGATCCACACCCCGGGGGCAGAAAGTCTACTAGATGCCATGAAATTAAAAAAAAATAGTGGGGTGGTGACTACCAACCAGTATGGGCCTGGTTATGTCCTCACCCAAACTGAAGGGGCTAACAGTCATTCAGCTCTCCCCCGCACACTAAAACATCTTATCCCATGGCAAGCAAGAGGACATTTGATTTTTTGGGGTTTTGTTTTACATTTGGGCCATGAGAGCTTGGTAACTCTCCAAATCGTCCCACTTGAAATGGTAAGGGCTGCACTTTTTTTTACTTTGGGACGCTGCCATGTAGAAAAATACACAAGACCCTGACACATCTGAAAACTAAACATCTAGTTGATTCCAGGATGGTGTGCTTCACATGCACTCGCACCATTTCCTTACCCACAATGCCCTGCAAACCTGCAACTTTGCTGGAAAGCACACATTTTTCCCACATTTTTGTGATGGAACCTTCCGGAATCTGCAGGAATCCACAAAATTCCCACCACCCAGCATTGTCTCATCTATACCGATAACATTTCTGCTGCACTTTTCAGCCTAAAAATGTTTTGTTTCAAACTGCCCTTTTGGACCCACTTTGGTTCCCCCTCAATTTCGACGTGTTTTTGGCACTTCCCTGTCACAAACACTTGGCCCACCTACACAAGTGAGGTATAATTTTTACCGGGAGACTAAGGGGAACGTTGGGTGGTAGGAAATGTTTCCCGGTGCAGTGATCCTACACAGAAATGTGGGATTTTTTTTTATTTTTTTAGCTACATTTGAGGTTTGCTGAGGATTCTGGGTAAGAAAACATTGGGGGATCCACCCAAGTCACACCTCCCTTGAATCCCTCGGGTGTCTAGTTTTCAGAAATGTCTGAGTTTGGTAGGTTTTCCCTAGATGGCTGCTGAGCCCAGGACCAAAAACGCAGGTGTCCCCCGCAAAAACAGGTAGTTTTCTATTTGATAATTTTTATGTGTCCAGACAGTGTTTTGGGGCATTTCCTGTTGCGAGCAGAAGGCCTACCCACACAAGTGAGGTACCATTTTTATCGGGAGACTTGGGTGAACGCTGGGTGGAAGGAAATTTGTGGCTCCTCTCAGATTCCAGAACTTTCTGTCACCGAAATGTGAGGAAAAAGTGTTTTTTAGCCACATTTTGAGATTTGCAAAGGATTCTGGGTAACAGAACCTGGTGAGAGCCCCACAAGTCACCCCGTCTTGGATTCCCCTAGGTCTCTAGTTTTAAAAAATGCACAGGTTTGGTAGGTTTCCCTAGGTGGCGGATGAGCTAGAGGCTAAAATTTACAGGTAGGCACTTTGCAAAAAACACTTTTTTGAGAAAATGTGATGTGTCCAGATAGTGTTTTGGGGCATTTCCTGTCACGGGCACTAGGCCTACCCACACAAGTGAGGTACCATTTTTATCAGGAGACTTGGGGGAACGCTAGGTGGAAGGAAATTTGTGGCTCCTCTCAGATTCCAGAACTTTCTGCCATGGAAATATTAGGAAAAAGTGGTTTTTTTTGCCCAATTTTGAGGTTTCCAAAGGATTCTGGGTAACAGAACCTGGTGAGAGACCCAAAAGTCACCCCATCTTGGATTCCCCTACGTCTCTAGTTTAAAAAAATGCACAGGTATGGTAGGTTTCCCTAGGTGGCGGCTGAGTTAGAGGCCAAAATCCACGGGTAGGCACTTTGCAAAATACACCTCTGTTTTCTTTGAGAAAATGTGATATGTCCACTTTGTGTTTTGGGGCATTTCCTGTCACTAGGCCTACCCACACAAGTGAGGTACCATTTTTATTGGGAGACTTGGGGGAACGCTGGGGGAAGGAAATTTGTGGCTCCTCTCAGATTCCAGAACTTTCTGTCACCGAAATGTGAGGAAAAAGTGTTTTTTTAGCCACATTTTGAGGTTTGCAAAGGATTCTGGGTAACAGAACCTGGTGAGAGCCCCACAAGTCACCCCGTCTTGGATTCCCCTAGGTCTCTAGTTTTAAAAAATACACAGGTTTGGTAGGTTTCCCTAGGTGCCGGCTGAGCTAGAGGCTAAAATCCACAGGTAGGTACTCTGTTTTCTTTGGGAAAATTTGATGTGTCCACCTTGTGTTTTGGGGCATTTCCTGTCGCGGGCGCTAGGCCTAGCCACACAAGTGAGGTACCATTTTTATCAGGAGGAACATAGAATAGCAAAACAAGTGTTATTGCCCCTTGTCTTTCTCTACATTTTTTCCTTCCAAATATAAGACAGTGTGTAAAAAAGACGTCTATTTTAGAAATGCCTTGTAATTCACATGCTAGTATGGGCACCCCAGAATTCAGAGATGTGCAAATAACCACTTCTCCTCAATAACTTATCCTGTGCCCATTTTGGAAATACAAAGGTTTTCTTGATACCTATTTTTGATACTTTATATTTCAGCAAATGAATTGCTGTGTGCCCGGTATAGAATGAAAACCCACTGCAAGATGCAGCTCATTTATTTGCTCTGGGTACCTAGGCTTCTTGATGAACCTACAAGCCCTATATATCCCTGCAACCAGAATAGTCCATCAGATGTAAAGGTATATTGCTTTAAAAAATCTGATATTGAAGGAAAAAGTTACAGAGTAAAACGTAGAGAAAAATGTCTGTTTTTTTCACCTCAATTTCATTATTTTTTTATTTCAGTTGTTCCTTGTGGGATCTGCACAAATTACCCATTGCTGAATTCAGAATGTTGCCTACTTTTCAGAAATGTTTAGGTTTCTGGGATCCAGCATTGGTTTCACACCCATTTCTGTCCTGACTGGAAGGAGGCTGAAAGCACAAAAAATTGTAAAAGTGGGGTATGTCCCAGTAAAATGCCAAAATTATGTTGAAAAATTGGGTTTTCGATTCAAGTCTGCCTGTTCCTGAAAGCTGAGAAGCTGGTGATTTTAGCACTGCAAACCCTTTGTTGATGCCAATTTCAGGGAGAAAACCACAGGCCTTCTTCTGCCGCCCTTTTTTCTATAAAAAAAAACAAAAAACGTTTTGCTGTAGTTTGGCTAATTTCTTGGTCTCCTTCAGGTGAGCCCACAATGTCTGGGTTCCTCTAGAATCCATAGGATGTTGGAAAAAAAGGATGCAAATTTGGCGTGGGTAGCTTATGCCCCAAATAGCCAAAAAAAAGCCTGCCACCTGACGGGGAAAAGGCCTGGCAGCGAAGGGGTTAAAACAAAATAACTTTGTTAATACAGTTCAATAACTATAATGGAGAACTACATTTCGACATTAACATATGACATTTAAAACATTTATTTTCAGAAATTCATTATCGTTTTAGTGAAAACTATTAATTATTATCATGGGGAAACATGTGAAATCAAAACAAATTATTATAGTTAAAGTTTTAGTGCTATACAGCTTAACATTAGAGTACCAGTCTACATTGAATTCACCTTAACATAGGCTTCCAGTGCACCACTTTACAGTTAACTTGCGCTGGGCTTCAAATAACAAAATGCAAAGTTATCACATATAGATTATCATGATGACATCAAAGGGAGCAATAACATTTCTGTTACACCATACCCATACTGGTCAATGTAACAAAGCAACCATGTATATGGTGTGTTCAGACGAACAACCTCTCTCTCAAGGTGGCCACCATTTTTCACTATACAGTCTCTACCTTGTTGCTGAAGCACCAAACAATGAAGCCATGTTATGTCATGACACGCCTACACATCAACAGAATTCAGGTTTTCCATGTTACTTTATGAGCACAAATTGCTACTCTCTTCTCTAAGTGGGCACCATTCACCAGATTGAATCACAACAAACCTACAGTGTCAATCAATCAATCAATCAATCAATCAATCACAGTATTTGTAAAGCGCACTACGTACCCGTAAGGGTTTCAAGGCGCTGAGGGTGGGGGAGCTGCTACTGGTCCAAGAGCCAGGTCTTAAGGAGTCTCCTGAAGGCAAGTAGGTCCTGGGTCTGTCGCAGGTTGGTCGGAAGGGTGTTCCAGGTCTTGGTGGCGAGGAAGGAGAAGGATCTGCCACCGGAGGTCTTACGCTGGATGCGGGGAACGATGGCGAGGGCGAGGTTGGCGGAGCAGAGTTGGCGGGTGGGGGCATAGAAGTTGAGTCTGTTGTTCAGGTAGGCTGATCCGGCGTTGTGGAGTGCCTTGTGAGTGTGGGTGAGGAGTTTGAAGGTGATGCTCTTGTCCACGGGGAGCCAGTGGAGGTCTCTCAGGTGGTGGGAGATGTGGCCGCGGCGGGGTATGTCAAGGATCAGCCGGGCGGAGGCGTTTTGGATGCGCTGGAGGCGTCGTATGTCTTTTGCTGGGATGCCTGTGTAGAGTGCGTTGCCGTAGTCTAGCCTGCTGCTGACGAGGGCTTGGGGTCTGCCTTGGGCTTCTTATGGAGGGCGTGGATTTCGGCATGCTTCCAACTTTCCGGGAATGTCGCAGTTTCGAAGGATATGTTTATGACCTTTCGAAGTTGGGCGGCGATGGTGAGTCGGCTTTGTTGTATGGGTCTGATGGAGATCCTGAGTGTATGGTGTTCATGATCTTGCGTGTTTCTGTGTTGTCTACGTTGGTCCAGGAGGTCAGGAGGTTGGTGCAGGTGGAGTTTTCGGGGGTGGTGTCCGTCGTGGGCGTGGTGTTGAGGCTGTCGTGGAGGTCGGTGATCTTCTGATAGAAAAAGGTAGACAAGGCGTTGCAGAGTTCTTGGGATGGTGGGATGTCGTTGACGTTGGCGCTGGGGTTGGAGAGCTCTTTCACGATGCAGAAGAGCTCTTTGCTGTCGTGTGCGTTGTTGTTCAGGCGTTCTGTGAAGTGGGATCGCTTGGCTAGTCTGATTAGCTGGTGGTGCTTGCGGGTGGCATCCTTGTGGGCTGTAAGGCTGTCGGGGGTGCGCTCGAAGATCCATTTCTTTATTAGTTTCTGGCAGACGCGTTTTGAGGTGAGGAGCTCGTCTGTGAACCAGGCGGCTTTTTTTCTGTCTTGGTTGTCGGTGGGTCTCTTGAGTGGTGCGAGGGTGTTGGCTCAGTCGTTGATCCACCATCGGAGGTTGAGTGCGGCGGTGTCTGGGTCGGTGGAGTCGGTGGGTGGGTTCTGGGCGAGGGTGCTGGTCAGCTGGTCTCTGGTGACTTTGCTCCAGCGACGGTGGGGTGGTTGTTGGGTGCGGTGGTGCTTGATATGCTTCTTGAATGTTAAGTGGATGCAGTGGTGGTCGGTCCAGTGAAGTTCGGTGGTGTGGTTGAAGGTGACGTGGGTGCTTGCGGAGAAGATCAGGTCAAGCGTGTGGCCGGCAATGTGGGTGGGTGTGGTGACGAGTTGTCAGAGGCCGAGGTTGGAGAGGTTGTCGAACAGAGATGCGTGTTGGCGTCGTTGTTGTTCTCCAAGTGGAAATTAAGGTCTCCGAGGAGGATGTAGTCCGTAGAAGAGAGCGCGTGGGTGCTGGTGAGGTCGGCGATGGAGTCGCTGAAGGGAGCTCGTGGTCCGGGGGGTCTGTAGATGAGTGTTCCTCTGAGAGTGGTGTTGGGGTCAGTGTGGATTCGGGAGTGCAGGTGTTCGGCGGTCTTGAGGGTGTTGTCCGTGTGGGTGTGGATTTTGGGGGTGGATTTGTGGGCGATGGCTATTCCTCCTCCGATTCCGATACAGTGTCTGCCAGAGAGTTGAGGGATAGTCATAATGATCAGAAAGACACAACAATCTTCAGATTCTAAGGTCTTCCTTGAATAGGATTTCATACCACTAACCTCCTATCTAACCTTGAATCCATAACATTAAGTACTCAACCTCTGATCTTATCGAGCCAGATTACACTGTTACACTTTAGTTCAGGTGAGCTAAACATTGAGGGCATTTAAAGACTGCCTACGACTTTACTGTTGATATGAACATAATTCTGTGTGGTGTCCATTGTGGATTGTGGGGCACATGTGTGTATTTGCTGTGGCCCCATGTATTCAGTTACTAACCACCCATGTGTGATATTGCATTTTTATTGACGTTTCCCAAGGCATTGTGACTATGGTTGATGTTGACTAATGATGTGATTCTGTAATAGCAAAGTGTCCCTGGGGCTCACAAAGCGGGCGCAGAGGACCTTTGCGCCCCCTGGCACTCTCTGTAATAGTGCCCCAAAACATCAAAGTAATTACACTATCTGTCCATATGACGATAACATTCCTTTTTTATGAGTTTCTTTATCTGTTTTCAGCATATTTAGCTCATTCGGCAAAGCCCTACGATACACAAGGACAACTTGGTTACACATAATAATATTATACCAGAACTGTGGCTATCCCTTTCCCCTCATGTTTGCCCCGCATGACAGCAAAGAACTCTAAACAGATTCCAACCTCCTAAAAGCGTGAATGATTTTATCAGAGCTGCATGGATGTCATTTAAGAGCCGCTGGGGTCGCAACCGCACCCCCTGCCTTGCCCCTTGTGACACCTGGAACTGCCTTTGCATCCCACGACCTCAGAGTTGTCAAGATCAGTGCCAGGGACACAGGTGCGGGTCGTCCTTTTGGACGTTGGCTGGGGCTTGACTATCCTTGTTTTCTGCCAATTTTTTATTGCACTAATTGTGAATAAAGTATAACATGATATTAAATGTATGCTGTGTGTGTGCTTGTGGGTGAGAGTGTGTTTATGTGGGAGACTGTGTATCTGTGAATGTGTAAATATATGAGTCAAAGTAAAGGTCAAGTGGCGTGTGATGCTGCTTCCGCTTCCCCGCGATACTGGTAAATTGACGTCCATGCAGAGCTGTAATATTACATTTCACAATTCCCATACTTCCCAATTATACCAGTAGCAGGTCCACACCACTTCCTTCTGGCAATTTTATCAGGAACAGCGCTATTCCCCATCATCTTCACATCTAATAGACCCATCCTTCATTTAGAGTACTTTCGGCCTCTTGAAGGGCGCATGCCTACTTGGCATCAAATCAGGGACGGGGATAGTTGAATGTCTTTGCACTATGTTATGATGAGATGGAAGAACCTACTCCATACTCCTTTGAACAAAGTGTCAGTCTTGCAATTTATAAATGCACCTTTCATATTCGGCTAACCTAAAAAGTCAGTTCGCCAATGTCTGAGGATGCATCTTTTTGCCACCATGAGTGCTGTCAACATCCATCTCTTCCAATAGGAGGAGGTGTGTCCGTCATGTCTTGCAGGGCAGCCAGTAACAGTTGCATCCCTAAGGATGATTCCATGTCAACCTTTCCATTTGAAGAGTACTCAAATTGACTAGACCTGAGTACTGGAATGAACACGTTAAGGAAATATAGGTTCCTGGCCAATTATTTAAACAAATCATTAAGGAGCCTGATCATTTCAATTGCATGGTAACTGGGTTTAATTCAATAATCAATCTTATGTATCAACTAGACATGTAGGTGGACATTCTGCCGTGAAAATATAGTTATGGACCTTCCAATAGAAATGCGGTTCTTGATTTTAAAGAGGTCAGTACTATCTAAGTTATTCACTATTTTGGCTTTGATCAATGTATTTTTAAAAACGGTGCTTTTTATTATATTCACTGCATTAAAATTGCTTCTGAAATTGACTCAAGTAGTTTTAAATGAGCAGTATCAACACAATGAAACTCCATATGTGTTGTTAAAAGATGGAGGTTTTTAATTCACATGACAGTTTTAAAGAGCCCGTTAGTCAGGTAAGGACAAGTCAGAATTATTAATAATGGCAGCACTTCCTAGGGTAAAAGTTCAATGGTCGGTGTTTGAGTATTCTGTTGTGCAAAAGAGTGCCAATCGTGTTAAGTCTCTATTGTATCATCATCAATTCCCTTGTTAGAAGCTAGAGAGATGATAACACTGTAGAAACAGGACCATCAAAACAAGGAAAACCATCCCATGTATTAGATACTAAGAAGAGACCTGTTTAAGAGCATAGTTTGGGGATAGAGTGTGGTTTTTCTAAAGGGGGAAGGACCAAGACTGATTTGCATATGGCTTGGCTGTGCCTTCATTTAGAGTTGTTACATTTTTCAGAGAAAAGTACTGGGCGTTTGGTCATGTTTTTCTCTTCTGGAATAACCAGATGCTGCTAACTTGTTGTGTAGGCTCATCTATGTTTTTTTCTCCGAGAGCAATTCTGGACCTATTTGCTCTAATAATCAGCTTCTCCCCTCGCTAGTGACTATGGAAACAGATTAGGGTGTTCTTGTCCTGACTTAGCTCCTCTCCCTCTCCTTTGTTGCGGCCTCTGGCCTTGAAGACTGGAATGCCAGTGTTATAGTCTGCCTGTGGCTGTCACAGGTCATTAGGCTTTGCTGTCCAGGAGTGCAGCTCTAAGCTTTCTGTTTCCAGTTCTGCATGTGTTGTGGAAGGGGACAGCCTTTGGAAGACAGAAAGGCTAAGCCCAGTGTGGCTTGTGGTTCAAAGGGGGTGAGCTGAGCTGCACTACCAGTTTCTCTATTCTGTGCCCCCGCACAATGTCTAACTCTATCAAAACTCAACACAGCACTTTACCAGGGATGCACAGCTTGTAGGCTGTTGTGGTGAGCAGGCACGATAGTCATGGAACCTAAGCTGTGTAAGCTCGGATGTGGCCAAGCCAGGTCCAGAAGTGCACCAGGTTGCAAGGTAATTTTACGTTGTTCCCTGGTAAATGGAGGACAACTGGTGTAGCTAGCTGTTTAGTTAACCTATCAATTTCTGGCTTCTGTATCTTGTATTTACTGTGTTCCAGGATCTCATAGAAAAGTGTTTGAACTACATTATTGATGAGGTCGCTACTAGTACATCCTTAGCAGGCTCCTATTAGCCAGTTTGCAGTCTGTATGCTTACACTCTGCACTTTGAGAATGCCCTGACATCCTAACGTTGGTTCTGCTGCTGTTCTGCTTAGGAAGAACATTCAGAGCAGCCTGGTCTTTTTTATGTTTGTTGGTAATGTTGGAGAGTTTAGTCGGATGTTAGCCACACCTCTGGGCTAGCTTACACAGACACACACTCGAAGGAGAACAATTTTCCATTTCGATTTTTTACAAAACAGTGCATTTTGGGTCAAAAATATGCCCCCTGTCACAGGAAGTGGTCATAGCAGGGGGAGGTAAATTTACCCCTCATGCCATCCCGGAATAGAGAATAAACTTGGGTGAGCTGCATGAGTTCCTCAGAACTGCTTATTTGATCTGCAGCCTTGGGAAAGTCAATATGACGAAACGTGTGTCGGCTGTTTTTGTTTGTACCATTGTTTAACAGGATTAAACTTCGACCAACTACAATAACGTGTTTTTGGACTTTAATACTTCTGGTGTGCCCTGGTTTACATTGTTGTTCCTCAGAACACTGCCTGAAACTAAAGAATAATAGGGACGGCCCTGCTAGACACTTGGACTGCATCACAGAAAGCTTGCACTCAGAGGGACTGCACCTGCTGCACTCTCAATGCTCCACAAAGACAGGACTTTGCCTGACTTATAGGTAAAGGAGTGTACTCCCTGATCAGCAGCAGGTACAACAGAGCTGGAAGAAGTCATCTGCACGCCCATCTGGACTGTACAGGTGCACTGTGGGTGATTGAATCCCAGTTGCCAAGTGGCAATCCAGAGCTTCTGAACCATTGGCCAAGGCTAGAGGACACTTCTCTTCCCAAAGGAACCATGAACCAACTGGAACACAGCTTCTGGACCCATATTCAATGAGTTCCTGACCCCCAAGATGCACCTCTCAAGTTGTGGGCCCTAGAAGTAGTCCCTGTGCTCTTTAATTCAAGCTTTTGGGCTCTTGCTGACTGTGAAAGGGACTCTTGGCACAGATCTTGAGAAGGTAAACCTTTAGCTGTGCTAATCTGGGACTTTATCAGACTCATGCCCCATCACAGTTGGCTTAAACGTTTAAATTTGATCCGGTAACCAGAAAGGTGCGGTTAGCGCTTTATGCTTTTAGGTGCTGTACCACAGTTTACTCTTTAAAAATCCACATCTCCGGGTCCCTACATTGGATTTTTGTCATTTTTATTTAACCTTAAAGATAGAAATATTCTCCATGTTTATACATTGATGTTGGATTTTTACTGTGTTGTGTCTTTCACTTATTTACTGTTTTGCTGATATTAAATGCTTTAGATATACCCGTCTCCTAAGCTAAGCCTGACTGCTTGTTGCCAAGCTACCCAAGTTTTTTTGTACTGGAAGGGGAACACAGTTTCTGCTATGAATGTGTGTTTTACAATGCAGCATGCATGGAAAGTAGGAAAAACAAGGAGAAATTAAAACATTTCTCCCCGTTGCATCTCCCTTGTGGAGGTTTAGGATTTTGACTCAGATCCCATCCTGTGATTGTTGGTAGATTGCGATTTGGGTCAGAACTAATGGATGGTTCCACAGGTCACCCATGCGCCACACAAATAAGGCCCCCTTGATGCAATGTAATGCAAAGCATGTCATGGTGCAACTTTGCTTTGCTTTAAGAAACTATCTAACACAAATCCTGATTTGCTCGATATTAGATACCGGCGTAACACTAGTAATGCAAACCCGAGCAAAGCACCAGTAAATCTGGGCCTCAGACTGGAAAGGACACAGCAGTAAAACCTGATGATCACGCTAACCAACTTGTGAAGATTAACCTACAAAATGAAAATAAATGCACACATCAACCTACTGCCTTATATAAATTAATATCTCACCTTAAGCACTGACCCACCTGTAGCAAAAACTCTTGTTGCTGTATGCACCACCACGGACGGTTGTGATGCCTGGAGCTGCCTGACCCCATGAACACAGCTCAGCTGAAATACCGGACAACTAATGCAGTATATTTGTAATTCTAGTTCTAGATTACTCATCTATTATCCTCCAAAAAGATACCACATACTTAAACATATTCCATGACATTCCAGCTTTGAGACTGATCAATACAAATAAGGTAAAAGTGGAAACCCCTTGGGGTAGTACAGATGCAATTAAGACCCAAGTTACAAAGGTGAGTTTAAGTCTTCGAAGTTTGCAGGTTATTAGGTGATAATGTTGACCAGTGTCACTTAATGTGGATCGATGTTGTCTCCTATTTCCTCTTTTCTCGTAAACATCCTACTTCGTCACACCAGACATACTGTGCTGACACTTAAAAAACTGTGTGCAGGTCAGCGGAGTTAGATAACAAGCCAGTGGGCTCTTACACACTCTATAGATATCCAGATGACGAGATAAAGAACTTTGCTGTGACCGGAAAGAAGAGCATAACACTGGTCAATGTACCCTCCTCCTGAAACAACATACGGGCTATGCTGATAAAATACTGGTGAGGTAGCAGTCCTTACATGTAAGTGCAAAGTGGCTAACAACATTGGAGTGAAACGCAGCCCCAATTGATCGCCAGTGGTGGTGATTCATTCAAGCATTATTCCATAACTTTACTGTTTGTTGCAGTAGACACTGTAAGTGTGATGAATATGCCAAGATATGGGCCCTGTGATCATAGTGCCACAGGATTCAAGGACCATGTGACCCAGATGGTTCAACGTGCCCTAAATTTGACCAGGTTGCCTGTGTTCCTTTCTGGAAGGGACCTGGTTTAGTAATATAATTTGAGGTTACAAGGTGTTTAACACTTGTTCATTTTTTCAAGGTTCAGCAGGGTCTCCGTGGAAAACCAGCAAGCATGCATTTATTAGATCGAGCCTGCCACTGAACAGACCCTAAACAATAATGATTACTGCAGTCTTTCTAGTCAAGATCTTACTGGTCTGACACTACAAACTCAGAATACAAATCATCATGCTGCTATAGGATCTCTACCCTTTCTTAAATCTGTCTACATCTGGCTCTCAATTTAATCTTCTGTCGACTTCTATTGGTCTTGATGACATGAGCACATAGTTTTACAATTTCTAAGACAAGTGCAAGTAAAGAAAATGGGCCCCTGAACCCCAGGTTAGCAAATAAAAGTCAGCCATAGCTCAGACAATAGTGGGCTTTTGACATCCCCTAGGTCGGGTGCCACTGCACATGCTGTATCATAGATAGCTAAGCCCCTGTTTGAAGCCATCAGTTCAATGTGGCTCTAGCCATTACAGCAATCTAACAGCTGACTTTTGTACCTAATTCATTGATGTCCCTCATCTATTCCTGTATGTAACACAATGCTTCAAATATTCTATCCTGTACCCCATGGAGGCACTGCATCTAACATGTTCAGAAATTCTAGATTTCCGGCAACACACTGAATGAACGTGGCACCCCCAACCACAAAGCCAGATGCTGGGAGAACATGGACAACTATGTTTGATGACTACTACTTGGAAATTACCCAATGACAACGTCACTGAACGTGACTGCTCAGGATGTAATGTGTCAGACACAAACTAGAAGTGAGGTCAAAGGAAATGTAGAAGTTATTCAAGACACTGAGGGGGTCATTCTGACTTTCCCGCTGGGACCGCGGGCGCCCGCCAAGGGAGCGCCCGTCGGCCCAGCGGGAAAGGCCCTGCAACACAGAGGCCGGCTCCGAATGGAGCCGGAGGTGTTGCAGGGGTGCGACGGGTGCAGTTGCACCCGTCGCAATTGTCACTGTCTGCAGCTGGGGCCCTGTTAGGGGGCCCCTGCACTGCCCATGCCAGTGGCATGGGCAGTGCAGGGGCCCCCAGGGGCCCCACGACACCCGTTCCCGCCATCCTGTTCCTGGCGGTCAAAACCGAAGGGGGCCGGAATCCCCGCGCAGCCATGGAGGTTCAGCCCAGCCAGGGGAAATCCGGCGGGAAACCGCCAGATCCCCTTTTCTGACCGCGGCTTTACCGCTGCGGTCAGAATGGGCACTGAAGCACCGCCAGCCTGTTGGCGGTGCTTCCGTTGCCCGCGGCCCTGGCGGTTTTAGACCGCCAGGGTCGGAATGAGGGCCTGAATCTCAGAGTGGGTGAAGGACAAGGAACAGGTAGACACTACTGCTACATTTGTAGAGGGCAAAGTCCTCAGAGATTTACATCCTCAACTGCAGCAACATGAAAGGGAAGCCATGGATGAAAACATGGGGCCAGGACTGGACCAGGGCTGTGAAGAGGTTGAGTCTCATATCACAGATCAGTAAAGTGATAAGTGCAGTGACACAATGGCATCAGGATCTATGCGACTGACGGAAGATATCAGGTTATATTTGTACCCGGTGTATCAGTTTCTAGCATCACTACCCCCTCCTTGCATCTAGTGCTATGTCTCATTGTGTAGGACATGCCTCTTTTTACTTCTTCTACCTTGTTATTCCCAGTGAGAGAGATTACATTTTATTAAAATACAAATGGCATAGAAGTTAGCCTATGGTGATTAATTAACCTACACGTAAAAGCCAAACAGAGAAAATAACATGAGTTGTAAAATGTGCACGTTTGAATTATGGTGAACCATGTGGTCACCATTCGTATTAAACACTACGTTTTAACATGAGAGTTTTGCATTCATATTAAATGAAGTACTCATGTGAATGAATGTTTAGAGTGTTATTGAAAGTATTAAATGAATATGCAATAAACATACTCATTTTGAATTAAATGAATATTATTAATTCAAATAACATGTGTGCAGAAAAATAAATGCATGTTTAAATTAGTTTTAACATGGTGTAAATAATGTTTGCAATTAAATAATTTGCTTTGTATATTTGAATTGTAAAGTGCACAATCGGTTTATTAATGTATTAAGTGTATTAATGTGTGTCAAGGCTTTCTTAGCTTGTCTAGACCTGAAAGATTCATTTTGCAGCAGTAATGGAAAATCACTTGTTTATTCTGTTCCCTCTGACCTAAATTCTTTCCTAGGCTGTTAATGTGAATGTCGAATGTCCTATTGTATTGAAGACAATAAACATGTTCTAGAGATAGGAATGTAGCACTATCTGTTTTAGCTGTTGAACAAGACAGACATTTTTTAGTTCCCATGTGAAATGTTATTTTATTGTGTGTCATGAGAAAGGATCTCAAGTAACAAATAACTAGAGAATGTAATACTTTGTTAGAAATGTGTGAAATCATCCAATGACAATGCACTTTTGCTGAGAATAATTGGAATAGTTTCACATTTGATGGTGCCATCTGCCGCCATTGGACGCTGAAACTGATGTCCAAAGTGCCCCACCTTAAAAACCACTTCCCTATTTCTAAATTAATGAGAGACTTTGAAACTTAGAGTTAGTTCTTGTTAGTTTTTGTTGAGGTCAGTCTTCAGTGAGCTCTTCTCCTGCCTCGAAGCTGTTCAGAGCTTTGTCTGAGTCTGCTGTCACACTCTGTTTATCTATGCTCCCACATGAGTTTTCTCATCCTAATTTTAATTGCCCTGTTCTGTTATGTGGTTCAGTCTTAATATGCCCAACTAATCCTGATCTGTTCTATGTGCAGCCAGTGTTCTGCACTCTCCTGATGCTGCTGCCAACTGACGCCAGAAGAAGGTGATCGGCCTGCAGATGAAACATTACTGTCTGCTGTCCCAAGAGGAGAGACATAACTAAATATGGTCTCTTGTTCCTTTTCAGTTAGGTACTTACACCAGCATTATTTTTGTAGCAAGTTGCCCTAGTTAGATGATTTTTCCAAATTATTTTTGCCTTTCTTTTGTTTTTGCTTTTACCCAAATGTGTTAGCCGTTCCCACACATGCAAGTCCAAATTTGTGTTAGTGATAGGACTGGCCTAGCTCTGAAACCTGAAATCTGGAACTAAATGTTAAACTGTATTTTGGTGATTTACTGATGCCACCATCATCTGGTTTGAATCCTAACAATAAAGTGCATATTGTGTTGTTGCTAATTTACATTCACATTTACATTATTCTTTTGGAGTGTCTAACAGTGTTGATGTTTCGCAGGCTAAATCTTTCCAGACGCTTTGATCAGCCTATGGTTTTCATGTATGTTTATACGTTAGTTTTAGGACTCTTGACTAGTGTGCTTTACCACTGTTAACCAGTGCTAAAGTGCTTGGGCTCTCTCCTTAAAACATGGTCATATTAGCTTACCCCCTGTTGGCATATTTGATTTATTTATAAGTCCCTAGTAAAGTGCACTAAATGTGCCCAGGGCCTTATAAACTGAATGCTGCTTGTAAGCCAGCAGCACTGATTCACCCACTTAAGTAGCCCATTTAGCCATGTCTCAGACCTGCCATGGCAGACCATTTGTGTCCAGTTTTACACTGCCATGTTGACCTGGCAAAATAACCCTTTTGCCTGGCTAAAACCTTCACTTTTTTTCACACATGTCGCCCCTGACGCAGGCCCTGGACAACCCAGGGGCAGGATGCAAAGTATTTAAAAGGCAGGGCATGTTTCCCATATCCTGGTAGTGAAAATCTCCCAAAGTCATTTTTCACTACAGCAAGACCGATCTCTCCAGTAGGATAACATTGAGATTACCTTATTACATCTTATAAATGTAATTTACAATCTGGAAGATAAATGTTTTGAGTTTGGTGTTTCTGGAATCACAATTTAAAATCACAACTTATGGTGAAGTTGGCTTTTAAATTGCAATTCTGAAAATGCCACTTTTGGAAAGTTGGTATTTTCTTACTTTAGCCATTTTGTGCCTGCTGTCTGTCTCTAATCACTTGTCTGGGGTTGGAAGCAGTTGCGTGTTGTGTATTCCCCCTAGACAGCCACACACAATGGGGGCTTAGTTGTAACCTGATGGGACGTTATGGGAGTATGGAAGGGAGGAGTTGGGAACAGCCTCACTTACACCTGAATAGGCAGAGCCTTGTCCACACACAAGGGCTGCATAGCCCACTATAGTGAGTCTGGAGCCAGAGCATGACCTCTGTGCACTTCAAAGGCCTATCTTCAAAGGCCCAACTGACTGTAAGTACTGGACCTCTAACATCACTAACTCAGTACACTTCTGGACCTGTGAAGTCTCTGCCAGGAAGAAGAACTGCTATGCTACTGAAGGACTGCTATTCCCCTGGACTGCTGCTTTTCTGTACTCCTTCCCTGCTGTGCTGCCCTGCTGCTTGCTGCTCTCTCTTGCCTGCCGAGAAGGATTGGACCTGCATCACTTGAACCCAGGAAAATTCCAAGGGCTAGCTGGCTGGCCTCCAGATCTGATCTCTCAGGGACATAAAAGACTTCTAACCTCCCTGCTTCTGCACCTGGACTCTGCCATCTGTGAGTCTGCCCCGCCAAGTGGTGCTACCCAGTCCTGGAAGAGGGCCTAAGATGTTTGCACCAGCGAAACTGATGCATTCTCAACTGCAGGAGCAGAACTGATGCACTGCTGCTGCATGGAGCAGAACCTACGCATCACCAGAACTGCATGGGTCATTGCGTGGGTTGTTGGTTGACTTAGGTATGAGTTCTGGACAAGCAGCAACCAAATCTTAGTCAGGGTAACTGCTAGGCAAACCCTAAATTACCTTGTGCTCACCCTCTGGTAGCCCGGCACATGGCAATCAGGCTTAACTTAGAGGCAATGTATAAAGTATTTGTGAAACACTTCAAACAGTAAAGCAGTGAGGATACTACACAAAAAGATTCCACACCAGGTTAGAAAAATAACTCTGATTTTAATCAATAAAACAGGACCAAAACATCAAAATTCCAATAAGTAGAACCTGAGTTATGAATTTTTCAAGAATAAACTGTAAAAGGGTGCTTAAAAGCAAGAAGCCCCAACTGGGTATTTCTGGTTGAGCTGGACCAGGACAAAGTCAAAAGCTCAGGCCGATTGGGTTGGAGCACTAGCTGGCCACAGTGACCCAGTTAGGTCTGCTAAGCCAAAGTACCTTAAATCCGGGTTGTGGACTCTTGTGTAGGTCCAACACACAGATGCACTGCGCAGCTGAGGGGATGAGTTGGTTCTGGGATGCTGCGAGGCTGTGGTGCGAAATCCTGATGCACTGATGTAAAGGATCCTGTCAACGGGTCTTGCGATGTGAAGGCTGGTGTCGAGGATGTATTGCGCAGTTGAGGTGATGCTGAGATGTGGTATTTCAACATCATTATCGTTGCTGCCATCAATGGGGGGGTGGAAGGAGCTGGATCTGGGGAAAGTGTTGCACAGTGGTGGTTCCGAAGGGGATGCGCTGGTCCCAAGAGGCAGCAATGATTCCGACCCATACAATAACAATAATAATAACCATCTATTATGATTTGTCATTACTTTGTTATAATGCAGTATAAAATGTTTCAATATTTTAAAGCAGGTCTACTGGCCTTGACATGGTGTTATCCAATTAACGGTCAGTCACATATCATCTTTGAACCTTAAAACATCATTTAAATCAATTGAAACAATACTACCAGTTGTAAGCAACCATTATACCAACAAACGTTCATTCTCTATATTGTTTATCAAGCATTTTAATTCAACAATATAATTGCCTGAGCATTGTCATACTTGCTACAATGGTAGACTACTACTGGAGTCATGTTCTCGAGGCCCCAGGGAAGGCTGAACTGTTCATACCGGGCACTGTGCATTTTCCCAGGAGGCCAGAAGGGGTGGGGGGCTGCTTTTGTTACTGGGGCATGGTTTTAAAGCAGGGCAGTAGTTTTAAAGGTACAGCAGTGTTCCTTGTATGTCCAACAGTTATCAGACAACAACAAAAGAGCTGCAATAACTCTGGTGATTAATGTACCTGCTGGAGAGAGAACAGAGTTTTGTCTAGTGGCAGTTTTGACTCATCTAAGGTAGATCAGAAGGTTGATATGCCTGCTGCAAAGAATGTGTACTATGCAGATCACAGAACAGTATTTTACGTGCATAGCTCAGCGGGTTACTGCTTTTGTCACAGAGATCATCATGTTACTGTGCAGTTCATAAATTACAATCATAATCTAGGTTAGAAAGTAAAATTTTACACAGTCTTTCATTATCCTAATTTTGATAAAAAAGGTTTGTTTGCGTAGAAAAATTATTATTAGTAAAGTCAACCCTAACCATTGTGTTACATTCTGAATCCTGAGTTTATGCTTCCCCAGACCCAAGCACTCTTAAAAAATGACTCCCAGTGTGGATGACACGTGAATCCTATACCTTGTAATCCCCTTTGTTTAATGTACCATTTTCTATACACTGATTTACACATGCATGATTCACTGTGTTTGTATGTGTGTGTGATGTAAAGTGCTCCAACACCTTATGCTGGTAAGAGAATTGCTATAAAGCAAATTAAATACATGTGATAGAAGGGCTATTGAGAGATGTGAGGCAATGTTGGAGGGTGATCGTGAAGGAATTACTGAAGTACCACAATACAATAAAGATTGCCATATCCTGGTGCACTGTGATGTCAACAGTTACTATGCTTTAAATACTAATATAATTGAATTTATAATGAAAAACGTATTGTGGAATGCACCATTTTTCCCAAATTTTCTCGGGTTGGAGAACATCCTTTCAATCTCCCTTGTAGTGGCCAGGCTCGCTCGCTGCTCTCGCTCACTATGCACCATAAGGGGGCAGGTCTGACAAAATTTGACAGGGCTGCTTTGGGTTCCCAGTCTGGACCTGATATGTAGAGATAGTTTGGTTAGGATTTTCAGAAAGTACTAGTAAACTACAGGTTTTCAAAATGTTGCTGAAAATGTTTGCAGTTGATGCCTGGTGTGTCATTTAAATAATCAAGGTAAAAGAATACTTACTGTTATGAATCATATTGGCAAATCAGAAGGTCAACTGACAAGTCTCCAAGCAGTTTTTATTGAGATACCACAATGTCATGGTTTGAAGTAAGTCTTAGTAATTAGCTGCTTGTTTTCTAAATGGTTTGAAGCACTTCCCACAAGGAGAGCAAGCAACATTACACTAACCAAATTGTTCCAGATTCTATTAAGATTGATTGTGGGACCCATTTTAAAAATGAGGGCTTGCAAATAATGTGTACAACACTTAAAACACGTAAAACCAATTAGTTGTTTCATTGTAGTTATCATACACAATCTTCCGGTCAAAAATTGGTGTGCCATAAATTATAAATTTCACAATTCCTTTTGAAGCAGGTCCGACAAGTTCACAGCACTTAAATCACATAAAATATATTGATGCTTATGCGCTATCTGACCAATTTTAACTGAAATATCTTCTGTAACCTGATTAATGATCCGTATGATCCGTATGATTTGGACATCTCCTCCTGAGAAGGTTAGGCTTGGGACTTCCACAGAATGAACTGTAGAACCTGTTGCCTTACTCAAAAACAAAACAGGATGAAATGTACTTCTCCGTCAATATATGGGCCACTTTGGTCTACATCTAAGATTGCTCCAAGTATGCAACCATCCTTCCCATTCATGCACAGTCATTGTGAACTACTCCCTTCCAACTCATCACTCCGAATCAATGGATTGTGTTGCTACCATGCACTATAGGGTATCTTGGTCCTCATGTTTTGTTGCATCACTGGGGCTGTCGATATTGGCATTTGAAAGGATTTCTGACACTGCACACACTGTTCAATTTTTTGAATATTTGGAATCACTACATTACTTCTCTGCATCCCTAAAATGTGTTCTATATTCCCTTGAACCATGTCAGGATTCAGATGACATTTCTTCTTCCAGTGCACTGTTCACCAACAGAAGTGATAAACTTTGTTCTTTTTCATTATTTCAACATTCATTCTCATACCATCACCTCCACACCCACTTTGCATCTGCATCACATTCATTCCATTCACTCCAGTCTGAATAAAATTCACATTTCTACATGAACCCATTTGATTTTGAGATCCTTTCTACAATTGTATTGTTTGAGCAATTATCATCTTTTCTTTAATCTTTTTGTGCTTTATTTTAATATAGTCAGTACTATGTTTTCCTCAGTTTCAGAATGTCATCAATACTCTTTCTCTGCCAACCCAATTCACTCCACTGAATGTGGTTGCTAGTCTCCTGTCTTAAAACCGTTAATGAAAGCAAACACAAATCCACTAGCCCCATCCCTTTTGGGATTTAGGACTCCACTGTGCCTCTTGATAATCTGCATAAGCATCTCCTAAAAGACATTTACTGACTCTTTTGGCTCTTGTGAAGCTTTCAAAATTTTATTCCAATTCATATACGTTTCAGGAGCTCGCCTTTTCTAATACTCAATAAATTGTTTGCATTTATTAGCTACCTCCTCAGAAGGAGCACCACTCTGAGTAATTATTTCTGGTTCTTGTGTAGGCCAAGCAATAACAGCCTTACTCTCAGCCCACAAATCACTAGGAACCACAATTTCAAATGGATATTTAAATGAGCTCACAGTATCTGTGAACTGTATGTCAGTTTATGCACTTCTTCATACCATTTTCCTGGATTCTCTCTCAACTTCAGAACCTTTTAGTAAACACATACAAATCAGTTTGAGTCCATAACACATGCACATCATTCCCTCTATGAATTTCTCTCGAAGGAAACTCAAAGATTGCTCCTGCCCCAACTTCTGAATCTCTTGCTACACTTCTTGCTCTACTTTCAGTCTCTTTCGTTCTTTTTATTTCCTGTTCCTTTCTTCCAACGTTCTTGAAATTTCTTCAAGTCAGTCTAGTCCCTGTTTTTTTTCAATCAAATCTTTAATATGGCCTCTCAATATAATTAAAACCATTTCATCTATTTCATCATTTGTCAAATCCATTTTGTAATCTTGTTTCACAATCTTCATCCTGTTGATGTCAATCTCTAATTCATCAGCTATTTCTTTTAAATTATTGAGTGCTTTATTGGAACATGTGACAGCTTCTTTAACCAAATATCTTGCTGCATCAGGATTGTAACTCAACAATCCATTTAAGTCAATAATTCTTGCAACATTTCAACAGATTCAATTTTTAAAATACAAATCTTAATTTCCTTGGAAGCCTCTTTAACTACCACTCTTATTACAGGTTCAGTAGCCTGAATCTGCTCTATCGATTGTGTATTCCCACTTGTGTTAGGAACAAAAGCCATATCTAGTTCTATTGGTGCACTACAGGGAGTGCAGAATTATTAGGCAAGTTGTATTTTTGAGGATTAATTTTATTATTGAACAACAACCATGTTCTCAATGAACCCAAAAAACTCATTAATATCAAAGCTGAATATTTTTGGAAGTAGTTTTTAGTTTGTTTTTAGTTTTAGCTATGTTAGGGGGATATCTGTGTGTGCAGGTGACTATTACTGTGCATAATTATTAGGCAACTTAACAAAAAAATATATATACCCATTTCAATTATTTATTATTACCAGTGAAACCAATATAACATCTCAACATTCACAAATATACATTTCTGACATTCAAAAACAAAACAAAAACAAATCAGTGACCAATATAGCCACCTTTCTTTGCAAGGACACTCAAAAGCCTGCCATCCATGGATTCTGTCAGTGTTTTGATCTGTTCACCATCAACATTGCGTGCAGCAGCAACCACAACCTCCCAGACACTGTTCAGAGAGGTGTACTGTTTTCCCTCCTTGTAAATCTCACATTTGATGATGGACCACAGGTTCTCAATGGGGTTCAGATCAGGTGAACAAGGAGGCCATGTCATTAGATTTCCTTCTTTTATATCCTTTCTTGCCAGCCACGCTGTGGAGTACTTGGACGCGTGTGATGGAGCATTGTCCTGCATGAAAATCATGTTTTTCTTGAAGGATGCAGACTTCTTCCTGTACCACTGCTTGTAGAAGGTGTCTTCCAGGAACTGGCAGTAGGACTGGGAGTTGAGCTTGACTCCATCCTCAACCCGAAAAGGCCCCACAAGCTCATCTTTGATGATACCAGCCCAAACCAGTACTCCACCTCCACCTTGCTGGCGTCTGAGTCGGACTGGAGCTCTCTGCCCTTTACCAATCCAGCCACGGGCCCATCCATCTGGCCCATCAAGACTCACTCTCATTTCATCAGTCCATAAAACCTTAGAAAAATCAGTCTTGAGATATTTCTTGGCCCAGTCTTGACGTTTCAGCTTGTGTGTCTTGTTCAGTGGTGGTCGTCTTTCAGCCTTTCTTACCTTGGCCATGTCTCTGAGTATTGCACACCTTGTGCTTTTGGGCACTCCAGTGATGTTGCAGATCTGAAATATGGCCAAACTGGTGGCAAGTGGCATCGTGGCAGCTGCACGCTTGACTTTTCTCAGTTCATGGGCAGTTATTTTGCGCCTTGGTTTTTCCACACGCTTCTTGCGACCCTGTTGACTATTTTGAATGACACGCTTGATTGTTCGATGATCACGCTTCAGAAGCTTTGCAATTTTAAGAGTGCTGCATCCCTCTGCAAGATATCTCACTATTTTTGACTTTTCTGAGCCTGTCAAGTCCTTCTTTTGACCCATTTTGCCAAAGGAAAGGAAGTTGCCTAATAATTATGCACACCTGATATAGGGTGTTGATGTCATTAGACCACACCCCTTCTCATTACAGAGATGCACATCACCTAATATGCTTAATTGGTAGTAGGCTTTCGAGCCTATACAGCTTGGAGTAAGACAACATGCATAAAGAGGATGATGTGGTCAAAATACTCATTTGCCTAATAATTCTGCACTCCCTGTAGATACCACCATAGTAGAGCTATGCACAACCATGGCACCATCTCCTCCAGTAGGTCCTGTGCCAAACTCACTTGATTCTGCTATCTTGCTGTGTACAGAGAAGGTCTAGAAATAAAACCTCATTCAAAAAAGGATCTTCCTCTTCAGAATCATTATTCTTTTTCTCATTTTTATTTGGTTTACCTTTCTCACCATTCTCATTACCTATACCAGGGAATGTTTTATGCATTCAATCGTATCCTTCCTCCAGCTCTTTTTCTGCTGCTCTGTTCTACTCTCAAGCCAATGCTTAAATGAGCTTTTCACCTGCTTTGCTGTTTTCTTTCTCTCTTTCTCTGTTTCCAGGCAATCCCAGTTATTAAGACCTTCAAACTGTATCGGTCTAGGCATCAACTTCATGTCATACATGGTTTGTCTCAAGAAATCTAGCTTTATAACATTAAATGTACCCTCTACTAAAAATTACAAAAGTTCATAATGTACATTAACTTTATTCCAGTCTGAAATCCAGGTACATGTATAGTACCAAATCTCATTATCTCGTAGGCTGGCGTTCCTTCTGCCAATAATTTCTGACCATCCCTAGGTAGCACAGTGACCTTAGGCTCCGTCAACAAAATTCCCATTACTTCAGTTCAAAACAAACTGAAAAAATCAACTAAAAAATCGAACAACAACCAATCGCAGCACAGTTCAGTCAAAGATCAACCTATCACAGTGCAGCTTCCTTAGTAACCAAAAAATCAAAGCACTGTTTTGTGATGACATATCACCAACCCCAGCATGTGTCCCTGGCTGACAAACTATTCACAGCATGACATATCAGTGAAACAGAAAATTATCACAAAACCTCGTTTAACTCTAAAACCAAATAAACCAATGGTTACTTGCCCTAGAAAGGAAGTAAAAGTCTATAAATCAAGTAAGACAACTCAGTCACAAACCATGAAACTTCAAAAACAAGAATAAAATGAACAAATCAAGAACAGGAAACCAAAGAATGATTCACCACGTATTTAAATTCACACTAATCAGAGCCCCGTCCAGCGGTAATCTACCCTAGTCAGTGCGCTTTCTCCAATGCACTCAAGAGCAAGAATCACCAACCCAAATAAGCACACAACCTAAGGAAGGAAAACTTGTTAGTTTAGAATCCCTAAAAGTGTGTAAGTGGTGCCTCGTTTTACATACCACAATTAAATTACAGACAAGTGTAACCAATACATCTTGATATCTTGGATTTCGACAAATCTGATAACCAAGTCAAACTACTGGTAAAACCAAACAGAAACTTTAAATGATCTTCACATGCTTTTATAAATATGAATCACCACAACAGTAATCAATTCAGAAACTGGGCCCACCATCATCATCACACATCCTACAACTCACAACAGAAACAGAATTCCTTTGCTCAAACGTACTCCAACATGCATCGCAAAAGTATACACCATACATGAATCAATTCATTCTATTCATACTTGCACTCCAAATTATTAAGGAATGCTCAGGAAATCATTTCTTGTGAGTCTTCAGCACCAGACTTTTGGCAGAGTTCTAAGAATTCCTTTCTGCCTTGTGTTGGTCTTGTTGGTCCTAAGACTTGAAAATCATAGGAACTCCTGAGACTACTCCATGGGTTCCCTCTAAAAAATATTAGGTGTTCTTTTGCAATCGTACTCTGCTATCAACTTCATGGGAGCTGAAACACCATATTTACCTGCATCCCAATAATTTTATCACTTCAAAATTTACCTCAAGTAGCTAAACTCTGCCACCATTAAAATAGTGATAAGAGTCACCACTCATTTCAAAATGAGGCCCAACAAATAGAAGAGTAATAAATAATGACCCGGTCCACTCAATAACTGAGATGTAGAGAAAATAAAGGTTGAAGGGTTTTATTACAAAATCCCAGAATAGGCAGTACAGAAAATAAGAATGCAATGCCATGAAGGCTTGGATACAGAGTACATAGGGGCATATTTACAAGCCCCTTGCGACTCCCTAGCATTTTCTTATGCTAAGGCAGCCCTAAGGTGGCATTTTCCCCATGCCAGATTTACAAAGTGGTGCAAAGCTTGCATTGCGCAACTTTGCGACCCCTTGTGCCACCTTACGCCTGCAAGGAGGCCGATCCGACGCAGGGAGGCCTTAGAAAAAGGCATAGTGAAACTTACAAGATTTCACTGCACTATTTTTTCCGTCATATTTAACTCCTGCCCAAAGCAGGTGTTAAAATGACACACCTATAGTAACCTATAGGCCTCCCTGTGCTTTGCTGCACTAGCGACAAAACATTTGGGGCTAGTGCAGCAGGGCACCACAATAGTGTCAAAAATGTTGATGCTATTATGCTAACGACTGCCATGGTGCATCGTATTGTAAATATGGCACAACCATGGTGTTGTTAGGTGGATGAAGGGGGGGCGCAAGAAAAGTGGCGTATCAGGAGTGATACGCTACTTTCTTGTAAATCTGCCCCATTGTCTGAAAACACATTTATTCTAAGCTCCAGTAATAAACAAAAAGTCATAAGTGGAACAGATAACGATCCAAGGAAAAGGAAATGTTTCTAAATAGACAGGGTCCCAAGAGGAACAGGGAAGTCATCGGTGTCACCCCCAAAACCAGGGAGAGTTTGTACAACTTTTATGCATAAGTAGCAAGCAAGACTGCAACTTCAGCATCGCATGATTAGCCATAGTGCATACTGGACAAATCAGAATCACAATCGTTATTAAAACTATTATAATACTAACTCATTTCTAAGGCACAAGATATCTTCCTTCAGCTTCCGCAGCAACTGCACATGCCAGAGATCTACAACACAATATGAAACATTTTTAAACAAAGACTCAGAAATCAGTGTTCTAACAAGCCTACATCAGAACTTCCAGCGGAATTGTCTTTCATAGTGATACTTTGGGTACCCAAAGAAAGTTTTATTCACAATACACTCTCTAAGGAAAGTGATCAATTATGTCACATTGTCCTGTGCTGTGCGATGACTGTCGGGGGTGAAGACGCAAGGAGGACATTGATTGGGAGCAGCCACAGATCTTTCACACTGTGATAACTGGAGATAAGCATATTAAAAATGCACATTCGAGTTAGGACAATACAGTAACCGAAACCAGTCATCAACTTTCACCTCAATAAAATGACTGCCCTATTTAGGAAGTGATAGCAGCAATTACAATTTGATTGATTAACAGCAAATAGATAAAGCAGCAATTTGAAAAACTATACAAAAAACGTTCAATTAGTGTTCGGTAGTAAATCTTGTAAATGTGCAATGATCTTGCTTCCAAAATTAAATGTTCCGCACCATGACAAATTCGTCCGGGAACTGTCTTATGGAATTGCAGCCCCATAATGGGATGGCCGCAGCAATAGGCGGTGGACCGCTAAATGATGTGCTAATGATTTGAATTAGGAGGTCAATGACAGAACTGGAGCTAATGATTATTGATCCCCTTAAGTCTAGAAAAAGCTGTCCTTGTAAAAAAGGGGCTTGGAATCATGTTTCTCTGCATTTGTGGAAATTCTGCGGTTTATTCCCACGCCATGAAATCGGTGATTTCTGTGAGATATGACTGCCATGGAATAATGAACTGGCATAGAAATAGCCTGAAAGTATATTTTTCGGTTTACCAGCATAAATCCAGGAATGCTAAAGAGCGAAATGTTGTTCAAAATGCCCTTTATACCGAATATACACCGTTATTTACAACTGTTCACATCTGCACAGGTGCTTTGAAATATTTGCGCATACCAGTGTTTTATCGCGGACTATTTCGTTATGTGGTGACTGATACCAAGCAAAACATAAATTGAAGCAGTTCTGCGGACGTATTTCAAAGGGATGGCAAAGAGAAATATTGCTTTGTGCCTCCTCTTTATCACTGATGAATTTCAACTTCTGGTACCACATTGAAATACAGAATGTAATACTTTGTTAGAACTCTTATGGAGGCCTTTGAATCACGATGTTCAGCTTAGTCAAACAGAGCGACCAAGGGTGGGTAGATAGTGTCTCGTAAAATATGATTCTGTTTGGCGACCTCTTGCAAAAGCTGATCTGTGAGGATGACAAATTCTCAGTGCATTCCAATTGTTTTCTCTGTGTTACTGAATGATTAGCTTTCGTAGACCTAGTTGGCTTTGTTATTTTTTTTTTTAAGATGTTGCATGGCAGCACGGGCTGCTGTGCAACATGGCCTAAAGTAAACAAATAAGGTGCCATGATGCAGTCAAAGCTCCTTGCGCCTCTGCGCTTTGTTTTTATTTGCTTTAAGCCATATTGCACAGCAGCCCGCGCTGCTGTGCAACGTGTCTAAAAAACATTGACAACGCCATTGGGTCTTGCATAGGCAAAAACGATTGGCTTTCCCAATGCATGTTTACATTTGTGATTACTTGCTGGGGTGAGGATAGCGTCTGATAGGCTGATCATACATAGCATGTGGAGTGCAGCCTATTCCCAGCCTGTTCCTGATCGGATCATGCGAGTCGTTCCATGGTGTAATAAAAAATTCAGAAAGGAAATGGTGCAGTGCAGTTGGCTAGCACCTCATCTGCTGCACAGGTGTGGAGGGTGGTATGGGGCATTGAGAATTAGGTGCAACAGAGGAAGACTCACTGCATTCAAGGATACATTAGAAGAAAACATTTGGCTCAAGCCCGCCTCAAACCTTATATAGCTAACACACATCTGGGTTTCACTTGGTTCGATGTTCCCACTGTCGCTGAACTTGGCAAAATGCAGGACAATTCTGTTAAGGGGATCTCAAGAAGACATTATAGTATGGTGTGTCTGTCGGTTGGTGACAGATATTGAAACATAGCATGAGCATACACTTTCAAATTCTACTCACCCCATGAGTTTTATTTTTTAGTGCATGTTTGTCCCATCTGGCTGTCCAGCAGACATCACAGTAAACTGAAATCTTCAGAAATTCTGATGAAATCTCTAAAGGATAACATATCGTTCAGCCTCCTTCATGCCACTAAATGTCAGTAGGGATGGCGAGCCCACATGTGTGTTATTCATATTACATATATTGTTGATTACCTACTTTTTGAAAATTAGCAGTGGCTTACTAGCTGCCTTTCTAGCTGTAGTGTGGGTCACCTAGTATCATACTTGGTAATACCTAATACCTTTGTAATACCTATATCTCTCCCCCTCTAGTAGCCCATTATCAGCCTTGACTTGTTCCAAGGACATCTTGCTCACCCAAAAGATCACTGTTCATTTTGCAGCCTGCCTTCTGCCATTCAGTAAACTTCTCCTTGTTAAGGGCACATTGATGTCTGAATTACCAATTATCATCATGGGCAACTTAATTGTAACCAACCCTGATTTGACCACTCCTGTGTCCTGAATTGCTAATGTCTCTTGTGTCACCAGTGATGAGTCTAACCACCAAGCTCTTTATTTCTTGGGGAGCCTAATTATCTTCCATGAATTTGTGCCAGCTATGGTCTGATCAAAGAAGCATCACACTATCTTCTCGGTGTCTTTCCCCCACATACAGTATTTGGGCTGAGTAGAATTAATTCATGATATTTGGAACGCAGAGACCCTTAATTGGGTGGTACATTACTTTTACCTCTAATCATGTTTTTTTCTCTGCCCAAAGAAAGTTGGTAAACATCTGTTGTAATAGAGGGAGAGTGATAATGGTAGGCTACAGTGGCAACAACTACACACAAAGGTAATCGGGGATGCAACCAAGACAACAATCTTGCGTGAATCTGAAATAATGGCTAAGTTAACGCAAAACATAGGCATACGTCTAAAATTCTTATACAGATTTTTGTGGATTGGGTCACAAGTTTTCAGCATTTACTGGAATATGTGGAAAAAGATAGTTGGAATGTCCAAAATCATCAAAATGGTTGCTTTTGTCAAAGTTAGGGACATTGAGATGATCTGAATACTATTAGAAAGGCCCGTTTGAGAACTTACCAGATATCAAACTGAGTTATACAGAGTTACTGTATATTGTTTGCTTCATCAATTAGGTATGATACATGTAGTCCTGAAGAACATTTTTTATATATACATTCAGTTGGTTTGTATTGATACTTTTATCTTCCGTTATCTGTTATGTCTGTCGTTTGGCTACAATTCTGCTTACCAGTAGCATCCTTTATTAATGTCTTCCATACAGCAGAGAATGTGATGAGTCTGCACCTTCTAGGTATTGAAAAGGACAGACATTACTGAAGCCAAGCAGCCTAATGTCCCTGAGCAGGGCAATTAGAATGTCAGAAATGGGGTTTGGTCACCGCTAACTTTTTGCCTACCTCCCGCCACTTTTTGGACACTGTTTTTGCTGGTTTTAGGACTCTGCACACTTTACCCCTGCTAACCAGCGCTAAAGTGCATATGCTCTCTCCCTTAAAACATGGTGACATTGGTTCATACTCAATTGGCTTATTTAATCTACTTGTAAGACCCCACTAAGTGCACTACATGTGCCCAGGGCCTGTAGATTAAATGCTACTAGTGAGCCTGCAGCACTGATTGTGCCACTCACATAAGTAGCCTCTTAACCATACCTCAGGCCTGCCATTGCAAGGCCTGTGTGTGCACTTCGACTTGGCAATTAAAAGTACTTGCCAAGCCTTAAACTCCCCTTTTTCTACACGTAAGTCACCCCTAAGGTAGACCCTAGGTAACCTCTAGGGCAGAGTGCTATGTAGATAAAAGGCAATATATGTGCCTGTGCAGTTTATATGTCCTGGTAGTGTAAAACTCCTATATTCGTTTTTACACTGCTGTGAGGCCTGCTCCTTTCATAGGCTAACATTAGGGCTACCCTCACATACTGTTTGAGTGGTAGATTCTGATCTGAAAGGAGTAACAATGTCATATTTAGTATGGCCAGAATGATAATACAATATCCTGCTGACTGATTAAATTGGATTTAATATTACTATTTTAGAAAGTGAGCATTTCTCTGCACTTAAATCCTTCTGTGCCTTACAATCCTCGTCTTGCTAGGTTACTTGACAGCTCCCAGGTGCATTTCACTCAGACAACCCCAAACACAGGATGCTTAGTCACATCTGCACACATCTGCATACAGAATGGGTCTTCCTGGGCTGGG
Source organism: Pleurodeles waltl (assembly GCF_031143425.1). Lineage (NCBI taxonomy): Eukaryota > Metazoa > Chordata > Amphibia > Caudata > Salamandridae > Pleurodeles > Pleurodeles waltl. The sequence goes on from NC_090444.1 coordinate 1,203,747,242, forward strand.
AGGGTGGAGGGCCTGACACTTACATTTGAAAGGACAGTGGCCAGCCCTCACACAATGGACTGCCAAACCCTCTACTGGGACCCCGGCAGACAGGATGGAACTGAAAGGGGAACTGGTGCTCTTCTAAGCCACTCTTTGAAGTCTCCCCCACTTCAAAGGCACATTTGGGTATTTAAACAGGGCCTCTGACCCTACCAACTCAGACACTTCTGGACAAGATACCCCTGGTGAGGAGACCTGCAGCCTGCCAAGAGGAACTGCTTGGCTGCCCAAAGGACTCACCTGACTGCTTTTCTGCAAAGGACTGCTGCCCTGCTGTTGTCCTGCTGCCTTGCTGCCCTCTGGCCCTGCTGAGAAGTGCTCTCCAGGGGCTTGGATAGAGCTTCCCTCCTGTTCCTTGAAGTTTCAGGACAAAAAGACTTCCTCCTGCAAAGAATTCGACGCACAGCCTGCATCGCGGTTAGAAAATCACTGCATGCCGAAACGGAACGGCGCAGCCCGGCTCCCCGAGAGGAGATCAACGCCGCTCCAGCGTTGCCACCGGAACATCAATGCACGTCCCACTGGATTGACGCATAGCCGAGCCGGAACAACGCAGCCTGACTTCCTGCAAGAAGAATCGACGAAGCACCTGCTGTGAAACAGAAATTTCATCTCATTGCCCACTGGATTGCCGCAGCTCCTGTGACTTCGTTCTGCACGCCCAGGATTTCTCTGCATCGTCCCCAGGGTATCCAAAAACCCCGCAACCCAAAGAGGATCCAAGTCTGTGTACCGGAAATCGACGCAAAGCCTTCCCTGCGTGGAAAATTATGGACGCATCGACTGTGTGTGCCCAGAGAAACCAACGCACACCTCCCCATTTTCCACGCATCTCCTCCTCTGTTGTACCTTGCGGAGAATTTGCATGCAAACCAGGTACTTTGTGCTGGCAAGAGACACTTGTTGCTTTTTAAAGACTAAAGATTATTTTTATCATTCTCTAAAGTGATAATTTAACTTTTACTTATCAAATCTTGATCGTTTTGACCTGCATTTAACCAGATAAATATTATATATTTTTCTATACACTGTGTGGTGTATTTTTGTGGTGTTATACTGTGTTATTGCATGAGTTATTGCACAAATACCTTACACATTGACTTCTAAGTTAAGCCTGACTACTCAGTGCCAAGGTACCAGAGAGTGGGCACAGGTTAATTTGGATTGTGTGTGACTTACCCTGACTAGAGTGAGAGTCCTTGCTTGGACAGAGGGTAACCAGACTGCCAATCAAGGACCCCATTTCTAACAAAGGACATAAGAGTGATTATGAGTGTGACTTTCTCACGGGGAAAACACAGCCAAGTGTTCTGAACTAGCAACTGAGAGATATTTGCCATCTTCCCCCATTGCCTCCTCAAAAACAGAGATCCAATAAGTATTCTGTTGGAAATGATCCTCTCTACAGGGTCACCCCCAACGTTTTTGCCTTCCTCCTCCTACTCTTTACTAGATTTTTGCTTGTTGGCCTTAGGACTCTGTACACTTTACAACTGACAACCAAAGCTAAAGTGCTTGTGTCTACATCCCTAAACATGGTTTGATTGGCATATACCTGATTGGCATATACAATTTACATATAAGTCCATGTAGAGTGGTAGAACCTATACCCAGGGCCTGTAAATTAAATGCTACCAGTAGGCCTGCAGCATTTGTAGTGCCACACACTCAAATACCACCTTAAAGCATGCCCCAAGCCTTCCAGTGCAGCTTGGCATTTAAAACCCTTTGTCAAGCCTTTAACTCCCCTTTTATTACATATAGGTCACCCCTAAGGTAGGCCCTAGGTAGCCCACAGGGCAGGGTGTTGTGTAATTGAAAGGTAGGGAATGCACTTTTTAGTTTTACATGTCCTAGTAATGAAGAGCTCCCAATTCATTTTTTCACTACTGTGGGATCTACCCCTCCCATAGGGTAACATTGAGGATTCCTTATTAAATTTAATACGTTTTAATCCCTAAACCAGAGGTGGTAGATATATCATGTTTGGTATCTCTGAACTTGTAATGATAAACCCTCTTTAATGCTAAAGTCGGAGTTACAGTTACACATTTGAAAATGCCACTTTTAGAAAAGTTTACATTTTCTTGTCTTTAGCCCTCTCTGCCTGCAGCCTGCCTCACGCCACGTCTGGGAGTAACTGACTGTTGAGACTTTGTGAATTCAGTCCAGACAGTCACACAATAGTGGGATGAGCAGAGACCTAATGGGCCCTTAACTGACTATGTGGGGGGGGAGCTAAGCACAGCCCCACTTGCAACTGAATAGGCTGGGCTCTGCCACCACACAATAGACTTAAAAACCCTGTATTGTCAGTGCAGACTGTTAGGAGCTAGGGCAGGGAAGGCAGGAAACTCCTGACATTTCAGATAACCCTTCTGGAAACTTCACCCAACTTTTAGGACCAGGCACCAGGGTATAAAAATAAGGCTATCAGACCCATTCTTCAGTTCCCTATTGGACCCAAGGAAATACTCTCAGTGGACTGCCTGCTGCTGTGACCAGCTATGCACTCTGTCAGACTGCTGACGTTCGTGAAAGGACTGCTTTGCAGCCTGGAGCCTGCCTTGAACCTTCAGAGGCAAGTCCTGCAACCTGGAATTCAGAAGTGACTCCAAGGGCTAGTTTAGCTGGCCTCCTGTTCAGAGCCACAGGGACATAACATGCTCCCACCATCTTGAACCCACACCTTGACCCAGCCTGAGCGAGTCTTGAAATCTCAAGAGGTCTCTGTCTACTTATGGACTATTGTTGTGGTGCTAAAGGTGCCCAGGTAGCCATTTTCTAAAACTGAGGACTTTCTCTTTTGAACCTTAAACTTTAAAAAATCATAACCATGGTTCTACTAATTGGATTTTGATGGTTTTTAGTGTCAAATAATGTATTAAAATTGTCTCTATTTTTCTAAATTGGTTTGGGTTTTTTATTGTGCTGTGTTTTCACTGTGTTGCTGTTTGTGTACATTGCCTCTAAGTCTAGCATAACTGCATTTTGTGCCAAACTACCCAGAGTTAAGCAGGGGTTAAATGAGTGACTTTTTGTGTTTCACCCTGTAAGGGATAGTGGCTATTGTTTGACGAGGACTCACAACACAGTCAGCCATCAACCCAATTTCTCACATATGCCCTGCAGTGGGCAACACTTCTTACATGCCCTTAAAATCCAAACTTATCCATGAATTCCAAGATGTCTTGTGAAGCAATTACTTACTATCATTTGGGAACTCTGCCCAGACATGGTGCGATACCCTTGGATGTCCCTTGTAGAACGCAACCCAATTAGTCTGATAGCTGACACTAAGAGGTGGATGAGAGGTTTTATAGTTATGGCCTGCAGCTGTCAAATACTTATCTAGGCAGAAACCCAATCTGCAAAGGTCTAGCAGGTCCTGAGGGCAAGTACAGGGAACAGTGGCAGCCAAAGCCAGACCCTACACTCAGAAATCTATGCCACATATGCTGTAAGAACAAAAGAACAATGCATGTAGTATGGCAAAAGCTTCATTATGCCACTAAATTATGCTGGGCATGACCCACGGACTCTAGAGTCAAGGGGATTGGGCTCAGCATGTGGTCAAAGGCCAAGTCCAGAGCCCAGAGAAATTGTGTGAGGGCTCATAAAAGACAATCATTTATTCGCTTACTCTTGTATATTATTATTCATCTATTTAATGGGGAGAGGGGTCAACATTTTCAACATGTACTAGGGTTAACTGCTCAAGTGCGTTCATAAGGAATCAGAACCAACCGATCAATTCTATTGCAGGGGAACCTGAGTTTGGTGTTTTAACATTCCATTTGATCAATCATATTTTACTCCAAATACACCTTCAAGGATTCCTGCGGATGCTCTATGAAGATTAAAAGTACAGTCTCCAGAAAGTACCTGCTACATTAATTTAAATAGGGCTGTCTAATAGCCATATAAAAAGACTGGCATAAAACAGACAAATTATGTTTTGGCAGCAAGTATGTTGAAAAAAGCCCAAAAACATTTTATTCAAAAGTATAACTTCTTTTGTAGTTTGATATGGTAAAATCCAATACATCAGTAATGTTAAATGATATGTTATACTTACTGTTACTTGTCAGTTATAGAGTAATCCACTGTTTATTGGTAACAACATACTGTCCTGTCAACCAAAATTCAGTGAAATTGATTCACCTTATCGGAAAGGGTGTGTGAGTTTTTTTGATCTGGCTTGATAACGCAGCTGTTGCCAAACAATTATGGGAAAACACTGCCCCCACATGTTGGGAGCCAAGAGTACATGTTTTGATTGGGCAGAGGTTGTGTCCTTCCACAAAAAAAGTGCTTGCCCTTCATCATCTGTGCTAATTTTATTTTTTTATCCAGCAGCCGAAGCTTGAAATTTCAGGTGCACACACATTGGAATGCTATTAAAATTTCTGTTAATTTTCTTTCCCAACAGCACAGATGGGAAGAGGGCAGTCATTAACCTACATGGATTTTTACGTCCAGTTTGACAGTGCAACTGTCTCCTGAAAAACACATATCTAGCCGCATGCTCTTTACTTGTAATGCTTCACATTACCATACAGCATTCCTTTAAAGCCAGACACATTGGCATTGTCAATGTTTGTTTTATTTTTCAATCTGGGTTAAAAAGTGCAAATTTTGGGACAGTTTTTCAGTTTTCACTGGATCCACATCCATCTGCAACAGCTCAAAAAAGCAGACTGTAGGCAAACAGTATGCAAAAGGTCATGCCAGCACATGAAGATCTCCCAATGAGAATTGCAAACTTTGTGCACAGTTCTTAGTTCTCAATGAAAGATCTGTGTGTGCTGTCCAGCACTGTCAGGGCACAGGCACTGTAATTAACTTAATGGTAATTGTATTAGGTTAGTAAGGTAGTTACATTGCCTTGCCCATGATAGTGCTCCTGAAAGCAACTTTGTGCATGCGGCGGTATCAGCATGGTGGAATGCCAGGAGAATTGCTTCAAGAGGTCACATACCATGATTTTACAGACATACTGGAAATTTAAATTTCAGGAAATGGTGTCCAGCGGGATACATCTTTTGCAATGTTGCTTGGCACCGTGGTTCAGCCTTCTATTGATGACATTTTTTACAACTTTTCTCATTGTTACATGACTTCTGCAAATGTCCCCAAACATCCAAGGTATGCATGTTGGACTACACAATATTGAGTCAAGTGGGAAAAAGGGTTTTCCTCATGTCCAAGCTAAAGGCCAGTTGTCACTCCTACCATTGGTTTTATTCCAGACAGATGTTACTTGCTCAGTTTTTTTGATCTTTCAAACTTTCCCCTTACTTACCTAATCTGATCATAGTCAGGTAGCGAACCCCCTTTGACATTGAGGGACCAGAAAATGATAATTCCAGTTGGCTTCAGAGCAGACTAGTTCCAAGATTTCAGTGCTAAGCAAGAGATCCCTCTCTTCAGACCTTCATCAGTTATATTGGAATTCTTCCAGCACACAGCAGGACATTTTCGAGCTCAATGCCTTGAGAGTGATTGCAGAAGTGTACTGAGCTGTAATGGGCACTTTGCTTTAAGTGAAGTGAACAAGAGTTCCTGTACCTCTGCTTCCTATCTTTCACTGAAAAGTTATTCAGTTCCTATTTCCCAGTGTTGATTTGCTTCAAACCACAATACTGTCGTAGTTTTACTATTGCTCCAGACAAGACTGCTGGTTTAGGGATGACAACACTTTTGTTTGTAGGTGACTAGGCCAATCCTACAACAAGTCACAACTGTAGGCCGAATTCTCTTGGCTTACAAGCAGTACCTCACCAGAACTCCAAATAGTAAAAGATGATTTGTGGCAGCCTTTACGCATGGACTCAAGAGTGTGACATCTCAGGGGAGTCGTGGTTAAATGGAGATTACCCTTTTCTCACATCAGCAACATGTCTCAGTCATACACAGGCAATGAAAGAGATGCAGTAAAGTGTTCAGTAGATTTTATTAACAAGACTGCAATCTATTGTAAATTGTATGGGCTGCAATGATTAGGATAATGAACAATGCAAGAAACAGAGTCATAAAAACAAGAGCCATGAATTCAAAGACCCACAACCATCTAGCATTAACATGATATGTAAAATAGATGTGAAATAAACCCTAATACCCTAGCATGATGAAATTAATCTCTAACCTAAAAAAGAGCTAGGTGTCTTCAACCTAATCTGCCAGTACCATGTCCACGAGAAGAGCCCCTAAATGCCACATTACCTTGGAATGAGGTCTCTAGATCAGACTCCGTGGCAACACGATTGCTGGATCTGCATCAAGGCGACGTGTAGAGTAGATAGGAATCCCTCTGATAATCATGTCTGTGTGAGATGTATTTATACAGATCTTGTAGGACCCCTGATGCAGGTATGTACCCAAACGATAGATAATAAGGCATGCTTGGGGCGGCCCAACCTGTGGTCTACGGACCCCAAGGTGTCCATGACACATTCCCAGGGGGTCCGCAGGCCAGGGCTAGGAGAAAGGCACTTCTCTGCGTGCGTGTTTTCATTTTTATTAATTCATTTGTTGAGCAGTTTTAAACCCACTGGAAAGCTCCTTGTACAGCAACAATTAAAACGTCAAGCTAACTCAAGTGATTAATGTATCTGCTGAAGAGAGATGGGAGCTTTGCCTAGTTGCAGTTTTGACTCAAAGATAGCACAGGTGGTTAATATGCCCGCTGCAAAGAATGTGTATATTGGAAAAAACAGTATTTTATGTGCCTGGCACAGTGGGTTACTGCTTTTGTCACAGAGATTCTTTTGTTACGGTGCAGTTCATAATCTTAATCTAGCACGATGAGCTGTGAACTGCCATTAAAGAGCTGCATGCAAACAGCATGGCACAAATTAGAAAGTTGTTTTTTTTCCTAGTCTTTCATTTTCCTTATGCTGCTAAAAAAGGTTTGCTTGTGTAGAAATATGTTCTTCTTACCAACGTCATTGATAATCACTGTGCTGTGTTCTGAATCCTAAATTTGTACTTCTCGGGACCAAGCACTCTTAGAAGATGCCTACCAGTGTGGATGACATGTGAATCCTACACATTGTAAGTTCCCTGTACAGTGCCCTGGCACCCTACAGTGGTATGAGAGGTGCTATAAAACAAATGAAATACACGTGACAGAGAGGCTAGGGAGAGATGAGAGGCCCTTATGGTTTACTTCCTTTCCCCTTCACTAGTTTATGTGAAAAAGCTTTCTCAGATCTTGCATACCTAAAAATAAAAACAAATCGCTCCGGAAATGTAGAATCTGACCTGAGGATTCACCTTTCCTAAATAAAAATCAAACATTGAAAAGGTAGTTGCCGAGATGCAGCGTCAACCTTTCCAGTAAAATGTTTCGATTTTTGCATATTTTTTCAATATAAAAGAACGTTATCTTTAGTAATTTGAGTACTTGTTTGTTGTGTACTTGTTATATTTTTTGCAAATTACTGTTTTAATGTTTGAAAATTAAATTGTACAAATTGCTAGGGGTCCCCGGCTTCCAGTAATGATTCACTGGGGGTCCTCAGGAGTCAAAAGGTTGGGAACCACAACAATTCCCTGAAAAAGGTATTTTATGTTACTGTCTCACAAAAGTGGGAAAGTACATGATGTGAATACCTACGTTTCTCATTTATCTTTGCTGCTGATAGTGACGCCTTTACAAAGTGGCACTCATAATGTGAAAATAAAGCATCTTCCTAACTGTGAACAAGGCAGCCATCTTGGAAGAAATAATTAAATAAATGTGCTATAACAGAGCAAGCTAAGTAGGTTAAAAGTCACTAGGTGATGGGGGCACAGGCCTGCAAGTCAAACGCTAAGCTAAACTCCTGATTCCCATTAAAACTAAATAGGATCCACTACAATACTTTGAGCCCAATTTACAGTGGGATGGAGGTTTCATTCCAACTGTCATGCTGGCGGATGTTCTCCTGCCTGATTTATGCATTTAATGGAAAAACCTGTCAGCCTTGATGAAGGTTTATCTGTCCAACCTGCGGGTATCCTCCGTCGGTGGCATATAGTCACCTGCTGTTGAATAATACTCTGTCGGCGTTGGAGTGGTGGTTTACCATCTGCAAGATTTATATGTGTCCATCATATCCGCAGCCTTTCAGGGGCTGTACTGACAGAGCAATTATGTCACAGGATGTTATCCTTTGGCATATTCATCTGTCTTAATGGAAGATACATAAGGTATACACCTGAGCTTAATGGTCAAAGCAATTACGTCTGCAAACCTCTTTCTAAACCACGATCCTTTGCCTTCCTCATGTGGAATCCAGGAAACATATTTTTTACCTTAAATTGTCTTGTTACTTTTCATTTACTTTTATTTTTATCACCGTGGCTTGAAGAAGGGACTGCAGACTTTCTGAGACAGAATTAACTGCCATGGTTCCTGAGATTATTTGGTTAGAGCCCAGTTGCTTGGTATCTTGTACAGAATACCACTGTTACCCAGAAAAGGCAAATATGGAAATGAATTGTCAGAAAAGTGAATGTTGTATAGGCTGGATGAATTGCGGGCAGAGAGCCCTACCTGGCCTTTCAAAGCACACCTAAACGCTTCGTAGACACGTGGTAGTTCTCCCAGGCACATGAACCCCTTTCCGTGGGAAGAGAAGTTGTGTTTCATTCTCCACACTGATGTTTTTTGCAGAAATTCTTGGTGGAGTGGAGACTGGTAAGTTAAATCACTGTATGTCATCATGCAAGCTTTACTTCATCATTTCTACTTCTCCGTCTATAGATGATCCATTTAATGAATTCTACAAATGTTTTCTTTGACCTGGATACACTTTGAAGATTCATCACTGGAATCTGATATTTGCATCAATAAAGGGTGTAGTTGGAGATATCATCTCTCTATGCTCGTGATATAATCAGCACATGTATTTGTACCCATTTGTTTGTGCTGTACTCTGGGTGTCTTATTTTGTTGTAGTAATATAGTATGGAGACTAAAAACAAACGTTGGCTCAGCAACACCTGGTGGAATATTGTCACAGAGACCTTGCAAGTTGTTAAAAAAGAACCATATTCTTAAAAATCTACTTTGCTGTTACTGTTGATCCACCTTCTGCCCGTTTCTTTATATGGTCTTGCTCAAAAAGCAGATTTTTTTTTTTTCTTACATGTATTAATATTGGTTTTCACATGCAGCTATTTATATATCATCAGTGGATTTTACGTATGGCCCACATCTTTGGAAACACTGTTAGGGGTCAATGACTACATCTCACATACTGTAACATTGTTGGTCATGTTTCCTAATTTCAAATTTTAAGTTCATCATGACATATATTTCACTGATAACAGCCTTAGGGTTGTGTGACAGTTATTGGTAAATCAAAGTAACATACTGCCAAACTCTTTGCACAGAACAAAGTATTAGTTTAGCCACTTATTTGATGCTCTCTATTGTTTTTATATAAAAGTTGTGGTCTATGGCCTCTGTAGGTTAATACACTTACTGCTGCATTTTCATGGTGCTCTAAATTTTGCAAGTGATGGTTACTGTCCTACACATACTAGCAATTATGATGTTCTGTCACATGCCAATATTGTATTGAGAAATATAAGTGTGGGTTCCGTGTTAACTGGCTGAAGCACAACACTGTTGCAAAAAGATATGTACCTATTTATTTGCCACTTCACCAATGTTGGTAGTCCTCTTATATCACTTTAATTAACTTTCAGATACCTAGTAACTAATATCAGTTTATTAGTGCAGGTAAAAACTACTATTGATGATAATTATTTATCAGTCAATGGGTGTGTATGGCCACTCCACATATATCTGCAATGTTACATCCTGCCATGTTGCCCATTTGTATGTAATAACAATATTGCTAGTACAATGATGTTCCAAAAGTTGAAATATGAAATGAAAGTTGATTTGTTTGGGGACACTATCCATCTTACTTTATGTTAACCATGACTGAGGGCACATATGTTGAAATAGGAAGACAGCATTCTCTCATGACAAAATCCTGGATATTGTAATTTTGTCTTATAAGTGGCACTGCATATCAATCATTTGCCTCTTACTCAATGGTATGTATGTAATCTTTGTGATGGAGTAAATGATCTCAGTCACACTAACAATGCTTTTTTCCCCAAAACTTACAACCTTTTATCCATCCCTAAGGGTAACAAAAAGGAGCATTCAGATACCACTATGAATAGCAGGTTACCCTTTGGAGAAAGCATTCTACACCAAAGCTCATTTATCTAAATGTTCTACAAATAATTAATATATAGATGATATATTATTAAATTTTTGTTTCACAGTGTAGGATGATCAGCAGAAAGTGAATTCCATAAATCCTCTCAGAATCTTCCAACCACCATTTCTACTCCTGCCAAAGCCTTCCGTTGAGAAACATCTCCAGCTGGCCTAGATCATGAGGAAAACAGTCTGGCCTATAAGGATTTGTCTGGTCAGGCTACAGGGGTGAGCCTCACTCAGCCTATCAATACTACATCATCAACAAATCCAGCGTAGGTCCCTCCTTAACAGTCCATAGTTGGCTCTGCTCCCTGTGGCCAAACACCCTATCAAGCTTTGAAGTAGAGATTGTGTTCCTCAGGATCAGTACAATGAACAGATGGGGTTCACCTCTCAATATGCCCAATTCTGCTTACCAGAAAGGTTTAAGGTGGCCAAGTGAGGGAAAGGGTAGTGGGAATGGAAAAGCAAGGAAGGAGACCTGCAAGAAAACAAAGACGAATATTGTCCCAATCACCCTGCTTATCTGAGAGGCTGTATCTAACAGCAGCAATGTATTAATACCTATCTCCATGCAGTCTATATCCTAGGCATGCTAGTAGACCATACGTGCAGTGCGTGCCCCAAATATTTAAACTCAGTGTATACATAGACACTGGAAATTACTACTGAAATTACCAAAAAAAGTATGTTTATCCACCATACAGTGTTTCCTGAGACACAAGCCTACTACCATATATACCAGGACCATCATACATGCCAGAAAACAAAGCTGCATTTATTGTTAAATGATAATCTCTCATCATCCATAGAGCCAGCAGAATAATCAGTCAAAAATCAAATTTTGGTTAATAGAGCCACCAGTTGTTTTGGACCAGTTGGGCTGAAAACTGACCACAGCTTCAGAAAAAAATGTTTTTCCCCTTTCAGACAGAAAATGTATTCCCTGTATTAATTGTCATAAAAGGAATATCCAACTCTCACAGGACATGACTTCTTTGAATATGAATGGGAAGCACATGAGCTCCTCCCCAAAAGTCTTGTGTAAAGAAAAGTTAGGAATGCAGCACTGAACTACTCCTTAGAACGAAAAAAGTACCAAAAAGACGCGCCAACAATAATACAGTCTTCGTGCGTAGCAGAGCAATGTCATGCATGCAGAGAATGTGCTTGATTTCATTCCTAAAGCCGAGAGCAGCTCACGCTTCAGGGAAACTTCCTGTAACCATAAAAACCCTGCTTGACTGCTGATTAAGAAAACATTACCCACAGTATCTAAGGGCCAGATGTAGCAAAGTTTTGCGAGTCGCAAATGGCCCGAATCGCAATTTGCGACCCCGCAAAATCAGAAATGGGATGCAAAAACCCCATTTCCGAATCGCAAATTGCATCACGAGCCATCACGACTCGCAAAATTTGCGACCCCATTGTGCGACCCACAAATAGGAAGTCGCAATTTGCGAGTCGCAAACCATATGAAAAAGCCACTCGCAAATTGCGACTAGTCGTAAAAAGCCCATTTTGTACACCCAATTTACCACTAACTCAGAGCAGGTGGTAACCAGAACCAAAGTATAAAAGGAGACCCAGAGGGCATCTGGGTTACTCAAGATGGCAGAGATATATGTGATAGCAAGAAGGAGGAGAGTCCACGCCGCACAGCAGAGGAGGAGGAGGAGGGGCCAGAGACAAGAGAGGATATACAGAACCAGGCAGACACTTTTCCAACAAACAGAGGAGGAGATATATGATAAATACAGACTCAGCAGTGCAGCAATATTAGAATTAATAGATCAACTCAATCCGCAGCTGCAACGCCAGACTGTGCGCGGCAGCGCCATCCCCACACCTGTGCAAGTGCTATGCTCACTGCACCTCTTGGCCTCGGGTAGCTATCAGGGGGTCATTGCTGTGGCAGGTGGGGTATCCCAAAGTGCACTCTCACGGTTCTTCAGATGTTTCTTAGATGCCATACTCACACACACGTCCAGATACATATACCTACCCAGGAATGAGGCAGAAATCAACAGCACCAAGTTGGAATTCTACAGGATTACCAACTTCCCTCATGTAATAGGGTGTGTAGATGGGACACATATACAAATATGCCCTCCTGCAAATCTGGAATATCTGTTCCGCAACCGGAAGTGTACACACTCATTGAACATCCAGGTGGTATGTGACACCCATTATGTCATCATTGACATGGTAGCCAAATTTCCAGGGAGTACCCATGACTCTTACATTTTCAGGCACAGTGGGATACACCAACGCCTAGAACGTGGGGAGTTTGGAGACGGATATCTCTTAGGTATTGCTGAATACACCCTGAAGCCATACACACAGGTCACTGTAGAAACCATTCATGCCCTGCTAACATTGTCCATTTATGCCAAACAGGTGACAGTGCATATGCGCTACGACCATGGATACTTACCCCGTAATTAACACCCAGCAATGAGAAAGAGAGGCGATACAACAGTGCACATAGGAGGACCCGAAATGCCATAGAGAGGACCTTTGGACTGTTAAAGGCAAGATTCCGATGCCTCCACAGAAGTGGAGGTGCGCTCCAGTATACCCCAATTACAGCATTCAAGATAGTTGGCGCATGCGCTATACTGCACAACATTGCCACCAGACGTGGGCTACCACTCACCCCTGAAGACCCAGATTCGGAGGATGATGAGCAAGAGCTACCACATCGCCATCCTGGGGATAGAAGCATTGCAAATCAAGGCAGACAAAGATGGGACCACATTGCAAACCAATACTTTGGAAGGTACGTGCTAACTGTCACCACACACAGTAATGTCACACACGAAGATGCCAGTTGTGAAGTGGAACAAACAAGAACTTTTATTAAGTGAACCGAAGTAACTATGAACTGAGCTTTTGGGAAGGGGCTGTAAATGTCCACCTGCAATGAGGACACATTCACCTCATGTGCCTCAAGTGTCCGCAAGTGCTTAGGCTCAACTCCTCCGCCTGGGACGCCCAGCATGGCTAGTGCTTGGTGTGTCAGCAGATCCCTGACGTGCACTGCCACTCCTCAAGACTCTTGTGTCCGTGGCAGATGCACTGCTGACGGTGGAGCCCTCCTCACTATCTTGAGGTGTGTCTGCCGTGCCCCTAGCCACCTGTCTTGCCTCCATCATGTCCACAGCGTGGCTAATCCCACCCAGTCCCCAAGCCACATCCCATGCAAAGTGGCCCAAGTCAACCTGCAAACTGACTGTACGGCGTGACAGCCCTGTGGTGTTGACTGCCAGGCGGACGATTGATGCAGCCATGCGGTCCAACCGGTGTATGAGTTGCCGCTCACGGCGCCTTGCACTCTCTCTCTCTCTCTGACACTAGTTCAGTTACGAGTTGACGGATGGAGAGTGCAAGGTCACTGACATTATTGTTCAGGCGTTGGAACTCTGTGTGCACCTGTGCCAGCCCTGTGGTGAAATTCCGCTCCATGCGTTGCATGGCCCCTGATATAACTCTTCTCTGCCTTGTTTGCAGGCGCTTACCACTTATGAGGGCTGCCTCCGCGGCGGACATGGAAGAGTCACCTACATCCTCCTGGGACACTGCAGGGACATGGACTCGGCGTCTGCAACGCGGTGGAGCATCAGGGTCCTGCTGTATGACACTGTGGCTGGGACCGGGTGCTGTGTCGACATCCACAATGTCCATTGGTGCAGCTGGAGGGGGCTGTGGTTGGGTGGTGCTGGGCCCTATAGTGGCTGCTTCTGACTCCTGTGCTGCCTGTTGGCTGCTCTCTGCACCCTGGACGGACTGGCTGGTGGGGATGTCTTGTGGGAGACCTGTGGGACATAGGGAACACACTGTCAGTATCTAACATCTGTTGTATGCCTCCTAATAAACTGTTGTCTATCAGCTGACTACTGAACTACATTGCCCATAATGCACCATGCTGGTGGTTGCAAGTCTGGAATGGAGCTAATTTGGTTGTGCATGATGCTGTGTACTGGGTATGGCAGATATGGGTGTACATGCATGTTTCATGGTCCTCACTTGTTGATGTTCCTGGTGCTGACGTGACCAGCTCTCCCATTCCAGCCACTGCCGCAGGCTCAAGGGTCTGTTCCAGAAGTTCCTCAATATGTGTGGGTGGTGGGACGGTGGATGGGCCTCCTCCTGTGCCCCTCATCTCCCGGAGGCACTCTGCCACCCTCCCCTTGGTCCTGGAGCGCAGGTCATACCATCTCTTTTTGAGCTCCTCAATACTCCTGTGGCTCACCCCTATGGCGTTGACCTTCTCCTGGATGTCATTCCAGATCCGCCTTTTTTCAGTCTCTGGCATACTCAGGGCAGCCCTTTCGAATAGCTGGTCATGGTGCTGGCAGCATTCGTCTGTCAGCACCTCACATTCCTTTTCTGAAAACTTCAGTTTTCTCTTCCTGCAAGAGTCCTCCATTCTTGCTGCTGTTCCTCCAGGTGGTTTCTCAGCAGTTAGAAAAGGGTGTGGTTCTCCCTCCTCCCAGGTGTATTTGTAAACTTCCTGGCTGTGATGTCATCAGCAAGAGCCAGGAAGTGTTTTCCAGACTGTTCTGCTGCACCTGCATGCAATTTGCGGCACAGTCGTAATTTGCGACACCCACTCGCAATTTGCATGTCCGTTTTTAGCGAGGTCGCAAAAAGCGACCTCTCAAACAGCGGACTCGCAATCTGCGGTGCGACTTCATTTGCGAGTCGCAAAATGAAGTCGCTTTTTCTTGTTGGATACCAGTTTCGAGTCGGAAATTGCGAGTCTCAAGGACCCGCAATTTCCGACTTGCTATTTTTTAGCTACCTACATCTGGCCCATAGTGCGCCTCGCACTGTCATGGTGCACACAGTACCTCAAGAAATAGCAGTCAAAGGTTTCCCTACTTGCAAGCACGAGAGACAGAGGCTGCCGTCCAGATACAGTTTGCACTCTGTAGACCCTCACGGAGTAGCAGCCTAATCAGCTGAGTTCCATAAGAAATCTGATGTTCCCTAAGATCACTGTGCTCCCTCTGCCACTTATTTTGCTCGCCCAGTACATCACTGTGTTTTTTTGAGGAGCCCTCTGACATGCCCCATCTGGTCTTTATGTCTGAAGACTGCATCAATGATGTTCTTGTCCATAGTTGTACGAAACCTGTGGGCATCATTGGATTCACTTAGCTATGCCAATGCAGGCCTACCCCCACCCTATAATTCTTGTGACCTTGGAGTGGTGTGCAGCGTAACAGTGGGTTCTGTCTCAACTGCAGATGCTGTAGGTCTTGGAAAAACTGGAGCCAGGACTTGGGTGCACACTACACAGGTGCTGACGGGTGTGCCAGGAAATGAAAAGCATAGGCGCCTTTAGAGACCTAAAAAGTGTGCAAAGATATGCCCATTCTGAACAGGAATGGGGGTGGGTCTTGTTTGCTAAAATAAAACATATACTGAACACTGTTTTAATCCTCTATGTTTAGCATTTCCTAATAGAAGAACTATGAAACTAAACATCCCATGTTTGTGTATGTGGTAAATTGTATGCAGCTGGCCAGGATGGGCGTGTATATATTAGGCATGTGTGCACGCCGGCCAACATGTGTAATTAATTAATTCCTTTGATGTAGGACAAGCATGGAGCACGGAGGGTGTTCTATCACTGGAATCCATGATCTGGAATCATGATCCAGATCATGTGTAAATTGTCATAGAACATATTGTATATATCTTAAATAAGATTTATAATGAAATGATGACATTTTCTTTTAAAATAATCATGTAGTTCAATTAGAGATTGTGCCGATATGATCATGTGATGGTATAAATAGTAAACAAATATGGCGTATGGCAGGTTGACGAAGGCAGTAATGCCAAAATGCGTTCCTGTGGATCGATAATAAATGTTGTCACAATTTCTCTTGGAGTGCCGACCTTCTGTGAGAAGAAGAAAGTGCTTATATATATATATATATATATATATATATATATATATATATATATATATATTGTTAAAAATATGGATTTTCGTCAAAAGAGGTTTAGTTTACATGGCATACGATTTATATATTCACCAATCCAACGGTATCTACTGTGTATGTTTTGGAAAGCATCTGTGAACGATGTACTAAATATACACCATTATCATGAACATATACCACCATTTTAGGAATCCCCATCGAACTTTCTAGAAAGGTATATGTGGTTCACCAAAAATGGTAGCTGCCTAACGTGTCCATCATGCAAGATGGACAAGGTATGTTAATGGGGACTTCCGTCCATCAACGGCGTACACATCCATAGGTTAACATTGTGTTATGACAATCCAACGATTAGTGTAGACATCCATTGATGTTTATGTATATCACAGTGACGTACATGTATCTCAAACAATTTCTCACTTGCCTCTTAATCTTGGTGAAATGAAGATCTCCTCCAGCATTGCTGCACCATGACCTTTGCAAACTACAATGGTGGACATATCTGGAGACAGGGCCCCAAACTTCACACTAGAACCACAAATGTTGACAGATAAGGACCTGCCTCAGTACAGAACGGTGCATGGCTCTGTAGAGCAACAGGTAGGAAAGACATTTGTCTTGCTATATTTTTCCCATTAGATATTTTTTTTAAATATAAATAAATACCAGGAGAACCATTCACATTGTGTGTATGCTCAAGCGTTTACAAATACCTAGAGAAAAGTAATCATTTTGAACCAATTCTATTATGGTTTTGGATTTGTTTGCACTGCACAATGCATGAGTATTCTTTTCCAATAATGTCAGTGTTAGAACCGGCACCCTTGGTGTGGTTTCCCCTAAATATTTGCCCTCTGACCTCCTGTTTTTCTGACTAATTTTTGTGGTTTTTAGGATTTTGTGCACTTTACAACTGCTGACCTGTGCTAAAGTGCAGGTGCTCTGTACTTCAAACTTGCTAACATTGGCTTATACACAATTGGCATAATTAATTTACTTGTGAGTCCCTAGTAAAGTGCACTACATGTGCCTAGGGCCTGTAAATTATATGCTACTGGTGGGCCTGCAGCACTGATTGTGTCACCCACTACAGTAGCCTTAAAACATGTCTCAGGCCTGCCAGTTCAGGGCCTGTGTGTGTGGTTTTAAACTGCCATTTCGACCTGGCAAGTGTACACACTTGCCAGGCCCAAAACTGCCTTTCTATTACATATAAGTCACCTATAAGGTAGGCCCTGGTTAGTCTCAAGGGTAGGGTGTAGTATATTTAAAAAGTTGTACATGTACTTTTCAAGTTTAACATGTCCAGGTAGTGAAAAAACAGGTAAATTTGTTTTTCACTACAGCAAGGCCTGTCTCTCCCATGGATTAACATTGGGGTTACCTTGAAACATCCTTTAATTAACTTCCAACTAGAAAAAGATAGGAATACGGAGTTTGGTGACACTGGACTCACAATTTAATATCACAACTTATGGGGAATTTGGATTTTAAATTGTAAATCTAGAAATGCCACATTTAGAAAGTTGGCATTTTCTTACTTTAACCATTCTGTGCCTCTGCCTGTCTCTGAATACACATCTGGGGTAGATGACTGCAGGGCTTTATGCATTCGCTCGGGACAGACATACATGACAAGAGCTTTGGTGTGACATTTGAATCCTGATGGCCCACCACCTGGTTGTGGGTCTTCCTTGGCTAGATGGAAGGGAGGTACTGACACGTACACCTGTCGAGGGCTGTGACTCTCATCACATAAAGAGCTGCATAACCCCCTGTAGAGTGTCTGGAGCCAAGAAAGGAAGAAAAGGGACATTGTGATCTTCAAAGGCCTCTTTTGAAGTGTCTCCAAATTCAGACTCATTTTGGTATGAGTACTGGACCCCAAACCCCACCAAATCAGTTCACTTTTGGGTCCTGAAGAGACTGTGCCAAGAAGAGGAGCGGAACTGCCAGACGGGACTGCCACTTTGCTAATTGCTCAGTTGTGTTGGCCTGCTGATTGCTGTACTGCTAGGAGGGACTGCCACTCAGCATCTTGCTCTGCTGTGGTTGCCTGCTGCCTTTTGCAGTGAGAAGGACTACTCCTACTCTACAACCTCAAAGGACATTTCAAGTGACAACAAGAGCTTGTTGGCTTGCCCCCTGTTGGAAATCTTAGGACTATTAATGATCTCAACTACGCACAACTGCTGTGGGACTCTGTCTTTTCAGAGTCCGGCAGCAGTATGTTTCAACAATGAGCCATGTGTTTGACTCCTGTGTGTTTATAAAACGCTCCTTCTGCCCAGCGCGTGTTGAGCGCTTTGGTGTTTCCCCACCCAGCATGTGTCAAGCACTTCCCAACATTTTACAAGTCAGCATGGGTGAGCGCTTCTTCGTTACCAGCCCAATGCATCTTGAGCGCTTTCCAGCATTTTAGAAGTCAGCACAGGTGTGTCCTTCTTCATTTACCTGTCCAGCCAATGTTTAGCACTTTCCAGCATTTTACCAGTCAGCGCTGTGCCTGGCTCAGCTGATGAGACTGAGGGCATCTTCCCTTGTCCACCCAGACAGCAGCAAGGTACTGTGAGTGGGGGACCGGTGCAGACTGCTCAGCCTCCGTGTGTACATATATCCAGCGAGGCCCCACGCTGCAGCTCCGGGTTGTCTGTTGGGTGCTTTTGACCCGCATTGACTTCCCGATCCTGAGGGGCCATAATCCAGTTTGAGCCAGGTATTTTTTCCTCTTCCTACATGTGCTGCATTGTGCATTCAATGTGACCCCTGGCTTTGCTAGCAAAGGGCCAATGATTAGTTCTTCCTGAGAACTGCCATTTGGTGAATGTTATGGGAACAGGTGAAATTGTAATTTTCTGTTCAAGGAGAGAAAGTTTCTTGGTCAAGCTTGCCTTTTCATCTGTTCTTAATTGTTGTTTCAGGAAGGTTAATAACAACGAGGTTCAGTGATCTCACAATTAAAATTGTGCCTATGTTGTGGGTACTCCTGCTTTGAGCCATCCCCAGTTTTACCTGTTCTGAGATGCATCGCTTTACACAAAGATTGTGCCTGGAGAGAACCTTAAAAAGGAACCTTGAAAGAGAACTAACCCAGTTCTGTAGCATGAAACAGTCAATGGACTGTCTGTGGTGCCCTTTGCTGTACTGTAGCCTAAGCTTTATTATATTTCTTTGTGGTGGCTAAGGGATCCATTTGAAAGAACGCACGGAGGGAAAAAGACAGCAGCATTGTATTTAAGACACATGTAATTTGACTTTATTCAGCAAATCAATGAGTCATAAATTATAACTACAGGATTCAATTGCCTTCAAGCCTGTTGACCAAGAAAAGAAAAATATCGCTCTCCCTAAATCTTTTATACAATCAGTTCAGTCCACTGATGGACGGACACTGAAATGAAACTATTTTAAATAGTGATCAAATATTCTCAATATCAAAGTAATTTAAAAAAAGGATGGAAATATATTTTTAATCATTGATCATCGAAAACCCCCTTACCCAAAACCGATACACAAAAAAACAAACACAAAACAATAAATACATTCATTGTACACAACACCTTATATATATTTACACATCTAAGACATATACAACAGTCACCATCAAAACAAATTGATATTAAAAACACCAATATTGCCCATATCTACATTCAACTCACAATTGAATATAATCAAAATGTTCTTGTTGGAGAGAACGTCGCACAAATAGATGTTGAAAACAACAGTTCATGTGCTAGCCGATGTTACTTGCCGAATCCCCATTACCTCGACGATCAGTTGTGAATCATCAAGATGCAATAGAGGACAACTTCATATATAATGAGTGTGAAGCTTTAACTGCATTGTGAGATACCCTATGAGGAGAGGATATTAGAGAAAATAGAGTTGCCCTCTATTGCATCTTAATGATTCACAACTGATCGTCGAATCCCCATTACCTCGACGATCAGTTGTGAATCATCAAGATGCAATTGAGGATAACTTCATATATAATGAGTGTGAAGCTTTAACTGCATTGTGAGATACCCTATGAGGAGAGGATATTGTGTGCATTACCACGTTTTGAAAGCCCTGATGAAGGTGGTTGTGACTAAGGGGCATTGACCCTGAGGTACAACTCCACCGAAACGCACGTCGGCTATTTCAAAAGCGCATTCTTGGAAGTGTATGAGAAATGGACCTCACGATGATTCTGGAGCGCAGTACATGTAGAAATTGGAGAAAGGGACTATACTCCTAGGATGGACTGGATGGAGTAACATCGGCTAGCACATGAACTGTTGTTTTCAACATCTATTTGTGCGACGTTCTCTCCAACAAGAACATTTTGGATGTTTTTTGTACATTATTTAAAATTGAATTTGATTATATTCAATTGTGAGTTGAATGTAGATATGGGCAATATTGGTGTTTTGAATATCAATTTGTTTTGATGATGATTGTTGTATATGTCTTAGATGTGTATATATATGTGGTGTTGTGTACAGTGAATGGATTTATTGTTTTGTGTTTGTTTTTTTGTGTATCGGTTTTGGGTAAGGGGGTTTTCGATGATCAATGATTAAAAATATATTCTATCCTTTTTTTAATTACTTTGCTATTGAGAATATTTGATCACTATTTAAAATAGTTTCATTTCAGTGTCCGCCCATCAGTGGACTGAACTGATTATATAAAAGATTTAGGGAGAGCGATATTTTTCTTTTCTTGGTTTACGTTTCCCTTTTCTCTCTCTCTGTATTTGTTGAGGGACCCTGGTGATTACTGAGTTTTCAAGCCTGTTGACTCACAACTAAGAGACAAAAAACAGGACCATGAATTGGAAGGCGAGACAGTGAGCACAGAAAGAGCCAACATCAGATGACTCACAGTACAATATGAATACAAACATGATTGCTGTAAGAGGGGAAGCAATACTGTTGTTGGTCATGGCCCACTTGGTAGGGTCAGCACCAAACTTTTTAACCTTCACCCTCATGTTTTCTAAACCCTATTTTGTTGGCCTATAGGACTGCTAACCAGTGCTAAAGTGCTTGTGCTCTCTCCTTTAAGCTTAGTACAATTGGTTTACACCAATTGGCATATTTGATTTACTTGTAAGTCCCTAGGAAGGTGGTACTACATGAACCGAGGGCCTATAAATTAAATGCTACTAGTGGGCCAGCAACACTGATTGTGCTACCCACTTAAGTAACCTTTTAAGCGCATCTCAGGCCTGCCATTGCAGTCTATGTGTGCAGTTTTAAATTGCCATTTCAACCTGGCAAAATAAACCTTTTGTCAGGCCTATACCTGCCTTCTAATACATATAAATCACCCCTAGGTTAGGCCCTGAACAGCCTATATGGCAGGGTGCAGTGTATTTAAAAAATTGGACATGTACTTTTCGGTTGTACATATCCTGGTAGCGAAATTAATTTTTCACTACTGTAAGGTCTATCTCTCCCCCTTATGATAATGTTGGGTTACCTTATTACATTTAATAAGTGATAACAATTGGTCAATGTTTGGTGCATCGTTATCTCTGTCCAATGATCCGTTGATCACCTTACTAGAATTTTCCCCTAAAACAGTTCTCATGCAGTGTATTGTCTCCTGTGATTTATGTCTTCAACGGGTAGAATGTCAGGTAGGAAAAGTTACACTCCTCGCTTCAGTCAGTAGCTCCATTGTCTTTACCAGTTTGGGTGACCTTGTACCTGTTGCGAATTACACTGTTGCATTCAGCAAGAATGTCTCCTTGAGCAAGTCGGGTCTCATGAGAAAGAATTTAGCACGGCTACACACACACATCTCTAGCTTCTGGAAAAGTACAGTTTCATGTCCTTTAGGAAGACAGCACATTGCACGTTAGAAAAACACATTTAATATGAGACCAGGCAGCTAGTCCCAGACCCTTGCTAACTAAGGCCTAGTGACTAATTTAGCAAAGTCTTAATATATAACTTTCAATGCTAATATAAAATGACACATTAGTACATTATTGATTCATCATTAGTCAATTTAATTAATCATTGTATACATTGGTGGCCACTCCCCGTGGAAAACATTTTTTATGCTGCTTTAATACACATTATCTTGCAAGCCTTTCATGTTAATATTGAATATAAAAGCTACACTCCAACACCAGTCGAGCACTACCAGATGACCGTGAGTGGCGCTTTGCGTTTGTAGGCACAATACCTACCTTAAATCATTAAAAATTGCACATCTCCAGTTCTACAAACTGGATTTTGGTGTCAATTAATTTATTACATTTTACTCTATTTTCCTAAATTGGTGTGTGGGTTTTCTTGTGTTGTGTTTTCACTTTATTACTGCTTGTATGCTGCATAAATACTTTACACATTGTCTCTAAGTTAAACATGATTGCTTTTGTGCCAAGCTACCAGAGTGTTAAGCACAAGTTAGTTTAGTGGCCTGTGTGGTTCACCAAGGCAGGGATTATGGCCGTGGCTCAAGAAGATCTCACACCTTTCTCTACCAACAACCCAGTTTCTCACAAAGAAAATATCCCTTTTTGGCACTAGGTAGTACATAGTGCACGAGCGCTAGGAGGGAGCAAAAATATGTCACATTGTGGCAGATATGACACATTTCTGCTATCTCCATTTCACGCACACAGTGCAGCGCAGCAAGTTTGTTGTAATATGTTCGACAAAGGACCCTAGACTGGTAAAATAATCAGTTTTCTGCAAAAGTGTAAAAGCTTGTAAATGCAGAGGATGGTGCAAAATAAAGAGCAAATAAAATCTTCCACAAAAAAGGCAAAAACGTCTAATTTAACCACATTTGGTTATTTTTAGGTTTAGTCATGCTTGTATTATTTATTTCACAAGGCTGCATACCTGGTGCGTGGCTTGCATCCCTTTTTTCTCTGGTAACGAGGGAGCTTTGACTTTTTAGAAGAAATATAAAGAGTGTCTCTTCTTCCAAAGGTGTTTCTGAAGTGGGTGTTAGTTAATGAGACCAAATTTATAGTTGTCAGTCCACCACAAAAGAGAGTGAAATGTGTCTCTGTTATACTTCATAAAATAATGTTGAATAAAGAAAAAACAACCAAATGCAGTAAATTGATTATGTGCTCATTTAATCAGAGATACTTGAAGCATTTTTTAGTTTTTTCGTTACAAATTTGAGTTTTGTGTTATCTTAGAGATGAGATTTCATGTCATGCAACATATCATTCCACTTTGTCTGCCAATGTTCGGCAGGACAATTATTGTCAATATAAATTTTAAAATATTTTGTTAGTTTAATAATACTTTTCTTAACACCAATAGAGAGCAACAGTAGTAAGAACATTGAATGCAAAAGCTAAACATAAAAACAGTAGAACTAGTATGGATGACCCACTGGAAAATCCCATGACCTTAATAAATAAATACTTCTTGCTATTGCCACACATATTTAATGTTAATGGGGCAAAATTAAAGAGATTGCTAACTTAGGTGATGAAAAGCATTTATAGAGTTTGAGGATAACAGTTTTATTAGAGAAAAATGAAAGTATAAGAGGGAGATGGCCATTACTGCAGCTTACAGAATATTAGCATAAAAAAACAACAGCACAGTCGAGAAGAGATCTACGTGTCCCAGCATTATAAATGACAGTGTATTAGGTAGTACACAATTTGTTGCAGAGATGACAATTATAAAAGTAGCGTAAAAAGTAGAATTTAAATATATTGAATTCAAGGGGGTTTAACTTGAGCCGTCATGTTGTCTTTAACAACATTTTAGCAAATAATAAATGAAGGAGCTACTACATCATATCTCTTTGTGTCACCATTTGTGTAAAGGAGTTGTCATATCAAGTCTATGATCATATCATATTCAAATTCCATCATCTAATGAACACAATATTGTCAGAATGTTTTTCAGTTAGATGTTGATCTGCAAGGCAAATGCAATGGTTGCTCCCAGTAAAATGTTATCAGAACTTCCTTTGGAATAAGAGGCTTTAAAGGGATTTGTAAGCTAAGTGTGGCTCCAGTTAGTCTGAGAGTTTTCAAAAGTAGTAGGTGAAAGACTGAGGCTTTCAGAAGCAGACTGAAATTAGGGCCCAGAATTACAAATCAAAGAGAAGCAAGAAAATGTTATGTGCTGCATTGCATGAACCGGAAAGAGTAGAACTGCACCATAGCCAAAAAGAAGTGGCACAGTTCTGCTCTACCCCTGTGCAGGCACAATTTCAGCAGCCACGTGCCAATGCAAACACCCTTACCCCGTAGTATGAGGCTGTCTGAGTTGTGGTCAGGATAGTTTTTTTGTGCAGGAAGGTATTCGTTCCTGCACACAAAATATGCTTTGAAGAAATGTCCTCTTTGTGTGTGTGCTGCCGAATGTAGCACACACAAAGAGAAAACACTTGGGGAATTAAAAAATGTTTCTCCTCGTTATGCCAGCCTCAGTGAGGAGCACGTTTTGGCGCCAATCGATGGCTACAATTCTTTGTAGATAAGGATTTACGTCATAATCCATGGATGGATGCACAGGAATGCCCATGCTTTGCTCCTCTGACACAAAGTAACGCAAGACAGCTCATTGTCCTGTGTCACATTGCTTTTGATTACAAATCAGTGCAAATGGCCGATACCAACCTTGATTTTGCATCAGGTTTGCAATACAAATGTAATACAAACCCAATGTAAAATCTATCTAAATGCAGGCCTGGATGTCAGCTTTTCTCTGTTGCTTGAGGCAACTCACCCCCCTTTTAATGACAAAGGAAAATTGTTTGTGATACGATTGCTGTATGAAGTAACTCATATCGTCCTTGATGTCACATCTCAGCATCTCTAATTGTCCCACAATTCTTCCAGTGAAAAAAATGCACAAACGTCTGAGACTGTGGTTTTACGATGAGATCCACTCTGAGGGAAAGAGTGTGATTTTGGTTAGGTCAAGGAACAGGAGGGCCTATGGAGATACAACTCATTTTATGAAAGAGCACTCATGTCTCGGAAGGGGTACCAAGGTCCTTAAGGACAGCCCCTTGTCTGAACAAAAGCTGGGTTAGATTCATGGATTGGAGAGTCAGAAAGAATTGTGAAAAAGAAGTGAGGGAGTTACGATGACTTTTCAGTTTGAAACATCTATAGTCAGTATCATAGATCCAAAGTCTGTTTCTTAATATACAGTTAAAACCAGCATTAAATAATGTACAGTCAAAACCAGCATTAAATGATAATATATTCACAGCCATAGGATTTCTGTATTTAATGGATTTTGTTCTGGACAGCTGAATCTTCAGACCAAGGCACTTTCACACACATTTGAGTCTTTATTTTTATTAGCATTTTTGTTATAACAAAACCATCCAGAAGAGCTGTCTGTACTTACGATGCGTAAAGGGACATAGATTTGCATTTATGACATAAAATGTACTTACAATATACATAAAACCTACATAAATGGGGGTGATATGAAAAGAGTACCGGCGCTATACTTCACAGTATCTGTTCTAATAGTTATTGGCGGTGCTGCTATACTTGGACTTCGCCCCCAATTTCGCCCTACACAATAACTGATCTTGTTATCCCAATAATACAATTGTAGAAGCACACGCTATAAGTTATACACATATAATGGTGTGTAGTATAAAGAGTCCTCATCCAATCAGGTCCATGAGCAGATTGTATTTTATTCTTCTTGTACTTTTTCCCAACTTCATCCGTCACACGATTTCCAAAAATGTTCAAACTTCACCAAAATTATTCCCAACTTCACCCGTCAACACGTGTTTCGTATAGGGAATACCCATGGACTTCTTCAGGACTTCCTATAATAACATTTCCATTTTTTATAATTAGCATATAAGATTAATAATTTATTTAATTTTCTCAATCTCCTAAATGAATTTCTTGTTGTCCCAGCTTTTATGTGGAAAACGTGATTTGTTAGATAATATATTCATGACAAACGTGCCCCTACCAAATATATTCATTACTCAATGCTTGACTTATCCCAATATGATCAATTAGTAGCTCAAGTCTCTATATGTTAATCCCGACAAA
The DNA here is from genome assembly GCF_031143425.1 of Pleurodeles waltl. NCBI lineage: Eukaryota > Metazoa > Chordata > Amphibia > Caudata > Salamandridae > Pleurodeles > Pleurodeles waltl. Next base: position 1,203,773,496 of record NC_090444.1, read on the forward strand.
CTGTGTTCATGTAAAAAGTGTATTAAGTGAAGGATAATAACATAAATAATAATAATGAAGACATGCTAAATTGTAGCAGTGGTGTCAATACACCCCTATACCACGCCAGTGCAAATGCGAAAACATCAAACTCATACCTCTTATCAATTTAAAATACTCACTGTTCTGCCAACTTGATCCTGAATACCATGATTTAAACACACAATTTCTCAATTAGTGCCCAGCAGGTATCACCAACTATGTGCACCTAACCTAAATTCTCATGCCGCTTACATGATAGTAGCGGTTAATTTTGGATGCTGTTTTATTAACAGATCGGCGTATCCTGTTGATATACCAGAATTGTTAGCACCGAATTACTCAAGGATAAACAAAAGAGTAAGGCATCCTATCTTTAAAATCTCACCTCTATTCATGTACTTGTTCACCGCGAGTACGTCGGAAAACGTTATAAAGAGGAAGCCATTCCTCTCCTCGGCGTTTATATGCTCGGTGTATACATAGAAATAAGAAAAGGACTGTCTCTGGTCTATGAACACTGAAGACGAACTCGCTCTCTACTCGCACTTAACCGGCTGCATATCTCGAGATAAAACAACATTTTCCTAATTCCTATAAATAAGAGTAACAAGCGTGTTTATACATATGTTACTTTAGAGGCTAGTTTGCAATGCTCCATTACTATACTCCACTCTGCTCCATCTATGATGGATTACTACATTTAATGTATACACATTAAATAAATATTGCCTCACATGCTGATTTTTACGAATAAATACTAATTTCTAATTTATGTAAGCTATATAAATTCTAATCTCTAATCTATTCACTTAATTTTATGAGATAGTACATTAACAATGAATGATATGGATAGAGAAAAAGTAGCGTAGGAGCTCTTTAGGAGTCTAGATATTGGATATACAGTACACCAGGCAACAGGCAGTGGGAACTGGAGGACCAAGGAAGGTCTGAAAGATAAGTTTATGAGATTTGAAAAATTAAAGAGGAATGAAAAGTCTAGATGGTGGGATGCAATTACACTCAAACAATATAAATAACTGGATAGAATACCTAGGGGTTTAAGGTCACATATCTTCCCTACGTATGATGATTTGGATGTAGACCTATTGAAGAGATGGGAGGAAGAATTGAAATCTGATTCAATGAAACTTATGGATATTTTAATAGAAAATGCTGAGAGGAAGGTTTCGAAATTACAATCGGAGATTGAAGTATTATAAAAAGAAATAAGTGATTTAAATTTGAAAGAGGCAACAGAGAAGAATTATGTGATTTTAAATGAAGTGATAATGAAGCTTCAAGATGAGGTTAAACATAGAAAAGCTAGAAAATTGAAAAGAGATGAACTTGACTATTTAAATGGTAGAGTATTTACATTTTCAACGAAATACAATCATTTAGTAAGAAATATTGTACCAACATCAGAATCCACAAGCTCTTTGGACTCAGCAACAACTTCTAGAAGTAGTGCGGAAACCAGGTTAAGCGAAACAGAAGGGACAGATGCGCACTCATCAAAGTCAGATAAACTAGGGGGTGCTTTTTTACAGGAGCGGAAAAGGATAAAACAGGGCAATTGGGAACAGAGCCAAAAGAGAAGTCGGGGAGGAGGACAAGAAGAGGGAAAAGAGGAAAGGGTAGGCGAATCGTACTTGGGCATGAAAACGAGATCACAGGACAAGAAGATTCTCTTTTAGAGAAAGAAAATAATGTGGTGAATATATCTAAAAAAGAACTATCACCTGATATGTTGCAACTGCTAAATAAAGGATTGGGATTTTGTCCAACTTTGAGGGGTGATACTTGTAAATCTAAGATAGACCTCTATAAGTATATCAGGAAGCTGAAATTGAAAAAAAAACACTTTAACACACAGTTGACAGCAGCAGAAGCAACCCCACAAAGTATACCAATACATAGTGAGTTATCAATACAAGATGACACGGTGGCGCTGCTGTCCATTACTGATTATGAAGAATATCCAATAACTACATCCATGGTACTGCATGATTTGAATGTCACGTCAGATGTACATGTTACAAGTGGACTCAAACAGAGATCTACCTGGACCCCTAGACAAGCAATAGACAATAACATTGATGTATTTTTAAAACTGGTATGGCGAGATTTGGACAAAGAAGAGACAAAAAAAGAAACGTACTATTAAGTATAATTTAAGATATAAAGAATATCTAGCATTGAAAATGTTGAAATCTGATGAAGATCTGATCATAAAGAGAGCAGACAAAGGAGGGAATATAGTAGTGATGAATCGTGATGACTAGGAGAAGGAGATATATACACAATTATATGATACTGATTGCAATGAAAGGTTATCTCATAATCCAATGATATGGTTAACAGAAAAGATAAATGGATTACTTAAAAACTGTCAGGACAAGAATTTATTGGATGAAGATGAATATTTATATTTACTAGTGAATCGTCCAAAATTTCCCTGTTTATATACACTGCCAAAAATAGATAAGCAATGTGAATTTCCACCAGGGAGACCGATAGTTTCAGGTATAGGGGGTCCCACGGAAAGATTATCGGAGTTTGTGGATATATTCTTACAACCCTTTGTATGTAATCTTCCTTCATATATTAAGGATACAAAACATATACTTAGTTTGTTATCGGATATCCAGTGGGAGTCAGGTATGATTATGGTAACTCTAGATGTAGTGGCATTATACACCAGTATACAACATGAATGTGGTATTCAAGCTATTGAACATATGCTTAATAGGAGATCAGCGAGTCTAATGGAACACACACGTATGATAATACAAATGATAGATCTTATTTTGAATCATAATTATTTTCTTTAAAAAAAAGATTGGTTCAAACAGAAACAGGGGGTGGCCATGGGGTCAAGATTTTCTCCCTCATATGCGAACCTATTTATGGGATGGTTTGAGGAGAAATGGGTGTGGGGTCCAGAAGCAGCTGAATGGCAGACAGACATTGTGTACTGGGGGAGGTACATTGACAAATGTTTCATGTTATGGACAGGCAAAGGGGAGAAATGAATAAGATTCTGTGAGTATCTCAACAACAATGAGGTTAATATCAAATTTACATATAAGTATAGTGCAACCTGTATAGACTTTTTAGATGTTGAACTGTTTGTGGAAAATAATAAGATAGAGAGTAGGTTATACCAAAAACAAACATCTTGTAATACTTTACTACATGCGACCAGTGCACATCTGAAACACCAAATAGAAGCAATACCCTTTGGTGAAATGGTTAGAGCAAGACGCAATTGTAGTAGGAATAGTGATTTTCACAAATGTATTAAGGATATGGGACGGAGATTTATTGTCAGAGGTTACCCGGAGGATGTGGTAAACAAATCTCAACGTAAAGCCTCTAAAATATCTCGATCCCACACATTGATGCATCATGGATCTTCAGATGAAGGGAGTAAGAATATTGGTACCAATAAGGTCAGGATAATTTAGGATTATACTGAGAATTCACATAAATTATTGAGAATTATGAAAAGACACTGGACTATACTCACACAAGATCAAACTCTTCATAAGTATATTGGCAACAAGCCAGAGGTAACATTTAGGAGAGGTAATGCACTTAACAACATCCTTAGTCCCAGTTACTTGCTAGATACAACTAAACCTAATTGGCTACATCTACATAATTTTGGCTTCTATAAATGTGGCTGTTGCGCTATGTGTAGATGGGCATTGCATGCTAAGAAGGATTTTCTGGGCATTGGCAGTAATAAATACAGTATTAGATCACATATTGATTGCAATACCAAGTATGTAGTATACATGTTGTCTTGCAAGTGCGGTAAGATATATGTGGGCAGTAGTATTCGTCCCCTTAAAATAAGAATTTCAGAACATTGGAGAGCAGTCAGACAGGATGACGAACGTTATCCAATAGCCTCTCATATGAAGATATGTGATAAGCAAGGTACTCATAAGGAATTCAAATTTTTTGGCTTTGATCAGTGTGAACAAAATCCACGAGGTGGCAACAGAGAATTAACCCTAATGAGGAAGGAATCGATCTGTATAATACGACTAGGGGCAGTAGAGCGAGGCCTAAATTCAGATCATGAGATGGAGTATTTTCTTGGCGATAGGTAGGCAGGGACACATTAAAAAGATTGTAAGACTCTGCGTCTGGTTCTATTTTGTAAGTGAAATGTGGTTGGTACGGTGATATATAGCTTTTGAATAGCATGAAATAATGTTAAACATTGCATTTGATTTATGATTTTGTGTAGTTCACTGATATGGGATTTGCGGGTTTTAAATGGTTATGGGTATAGAATTTATAGCTAGTATGTAACATATATTGTGCCCATACCGTAATCCTACATGTGTAATGGATTAGAGATTAGAAGTTATATAGGTTACAGAAATTAGAAATTAGTATTTATTTGTAAAAATCAGCATGTGAGGCAATATTTATTTAATGTGTATACATTAAATGTAGTAATCCATCATAGATGGAGCAGAGTGGAGTATAGTAATGGAGCATTGCAAACTAGCATCTAAAGTAACATATGTATAAACACGCTTGTTACTCTTATTTATAGGAATTAGGAAAATGTTGTTTTATCTCGAGATATGCAGCCGGTTAAGTGCGAGTAGAGAGCGAGTAGAAATAAAGGCGAGTTCGTCTTCAGTGTTCATAGACCGGAAACAGTCCTTTTTTTATTTCTATGTATACACCGAGCATATAAACGCTGAGGAAAGGAATGGCTTCCTGTAGACAATGTTTTCCGACTTACTCGCAGCGAACAACTGCATGAATAGAGGTGAGATTTAAAGATAGTATGCCTTACTCTTTTGATTATCCTTGAGTAATTCGGAGCTAACAATTCTGGTATATCAACAGGATATGCCGATCTGTTAGTAAACCGGCATCCAAAATTAACAACTACTGTCAGGTAAGCGGCATGAGAATTTAGGTTAGGTGCACATAGTTGGTGATACCTGCTGGGCACTAATTGAGAAATTGTGTGTTTAAATCATGGCATTCAGGATCAAGTTGGCAGTACAGGAAGTATTTTAAATTGATAAGAGGTATGAGTTTGATGTTCGCATTTGCACTGGCGTGGTATAGGGGTGTATTGACACCACTGCCACACTTTAGCATGTCTTCATTATTATTATTTATGTTATTATCCTTCACTTAATACACTTTTTACATGAACCTAGTTTGTTGGGATTAATATATAGAGACTTGAGCTACTAATTGATCATATTGGGATAAGTCAAGCATTGAGTAATGAATATATTTGGTAGGGGCACGTTTGTCATGAATATATTATCTAACAAATCACGGTTTCCACATAAAAGCATGTACAACAACAAATTCATTTAGGAGATTGAGGATATTAAATAAATTATTAATCTTATATGTTAATTATAAAAAATGGAAATGTTATTATAGGAAGTCCTGAAGAAGTCAATGGGTATTCCCTAGACGAAACACGTGTTGACGGGTGAAGTTGGGAACAATTTTTGTGAAGTTTGATAATTTTTGGAAATCATGTGATGGATGAAGTTGGGAACAAGTACAAGAAGAATAAAACACAATCTACTCATGGAACTGATTGGATGAGGACTCTTTATACTCTATTGTGTTACTACACACCATTATATGTGTATAACTTATAGCGTGTGCTGCTACTATTGTATTACAATATACATAAAATTGTGCACGTTCTACAGATTTGTGTCTTCATATACTACACTTGACTCTACAAATCTGGGTCTGCATTTGATTACATTGTATTACATTTTTGGAACTTCTTATTCTGCCATTACAAACCATGAGCAATTTCAATAGATCTGTGTAACCATTGCTGACCTTGTGCACTTAGCTGATCTGGGATCAGCCCTGAAAAGCTAACCGCTCCTGCATAAGCAGGTATACTTCTGGATGACGGAGCCTGCCCCCAACAGACCAAGATGTGGCTCTGTATTCCCAGGATTTGATCCTATTCAAACAAGTGATGCAACATGAGTACTTCACTCACCGTGTTGGTTACTGATTTCACATATACTTTTGCATGAGTCCCTGGTTCGAGGTTTGTGGCAGATGTTGTGAAAACATGAAGCTTTTAATTCAGGACCTAGACACACCCGAGTCTCCTCCCCAGACTCTTTCTTCTGATCTGATTCAAATATGACATTTGCGGAAGTCACTCCAGTTTGCAATATTACACTACCCAGATGATCCTTAATGCATTATGAGTAGAATGGAATGTAGGTACTGTGCGAATGTAATTAAAAATGACAGACTCTATTGGGATGCAGTGTCAGAATGAGTAAGTTGGTAAGGAATTCAAACAAAAGAAAAATTCACTAACACTATTCTAATTTTGAGCCGGCGATTAAAATAAATCAGGGATTAAAATAAACTAGACAGAAAAAACATACAAGAGACAAAGCACATGAATGAACAGTACCGTAAAAATTGGAAAAGGCAAAGCATGGACACATGAATTTATATAAGAAAAGCCTATTAATTTGTCATTTTATATTACGCGAACGCAAGAATATTTACATTATTGTTTATTATATGTTGGGTAGGATGGTGCAAGAGACGTACACTACAGATTACTTATAATCTAAATAATATGTACCTCACCATTATGAAGCCATGTACTGGATGCAAACCCACTTACAGATGATGTTAAAAAACATAAAATGTTTTATTCAATATGCTCTCAGTGCTTTCTGATCTATCCCGGCTTGTTTTTATGTTGATTTTAAGTGTGTTATACATCCCTTTTACATTTCAATCTTTCACAATATTGTGTACTTGCCAAATATATTATAGCACATATCAATAATTTGGAGGAGTGTCATGAGTGAGCCAGTATCTAAAAAAATGGAAATATAAATGAGAGCTAAAGAAGAAATTGTGTTACAAAGTGATTTAAAACAGAGTCATGCCTTCCAATAGTGCACCAGATGCAGTGGCCCAAAGGTGTGAAGTACCCACTTGGTCCGTTGTATAATTTTTACCATTAAACCAGCTGGTGGTTGGTGCAAATTCATTGCTTTCATCAGGGCCCATGCCACCCTGATTTAAGATAACACTGTTTAGAATAAACAGTAAACCAAGGTGTGGCTTTAACCCCTTCGCTGCCAGGACTTTTCCCCCTCAGGTGCCAAGCCTTTTTTTGGCTATTTGGGGCAGTTTGCGCTTAGGCCTTCATAACTTTTTGTCCACATAAGCTACCCACGCCAAATTTGTGTCCTTTTTTCCAACATCCAAGGGATTCTATAGGTATCCTGAGTTTGTAAGGTCCCCTGGGGGAGACCAAGAAATTACCCAAAATACAGCAAACATTTGTTGTTGTTTTTTAAAAAATGGGGAAAAAAGGGCTGCAGAAGAAGGCTTGTTGTTTTTTCCCCTAAACTTGGCATCAACAAAGGGTTTGTAGTGCTACAATCACCATCTTCTCAGCTTTCAGGAACAGATAGTCTTGAATCAGAAAAACACATTTTTCAACACAGTTTTGGCATTTTACTGGGACATACCCCATTTTTACTTTTTTTTGTGCTTTCAGCCTCCTTCCAGTTAGTGACAGAAATGGGTATGAAACCAGTGCTGGATCCCGGACAGCTAAACATTTCTAAAAAGTAGACAAAATTCTGAATACAGGAAGGGCTCATTTGTGTATATCCTACAAGGTTTTCCTACAGAAAATAACAGCTGAAATGAAACAATATTGAAATTGAGCTGAAAAAAACAGCCATTTTTTGCCACGTTTTACTCTGTAACTTTTTCCTGCGATGTCAGATTTTTAAAAGCAATATACTGTTACATCTGCTGGACTCCCCATGGTTGCAGGGATTTATAGGACTTGTAGGTTCATCAAGAACTGTAGGTACCCAGAACCAATAAAGAAGCTGCACCTTGTGACGGGTTTTCATTGTATACTGGGTATACAGCAATTCATTTGGTAAAAGCCAAAGACTGAAAAATAGGTATCAAGAAAACCATTGTATTTCCATAATGGGCACAAGATAAGGTGTTGAGAAGCAGTGGTTAATTGCACATCTCTGAAGTCCGGAGTCCCCATAATAGCATGAGAATTACAGTTCATTTCTAAAAAAAAAAGACGTCTTTTTTACACACTGTCTTGCATTTGGAAGAAAACATGTAGAGAAAGACAAGAGGCAATAACACTTGTCCTGCTATTCTGTGTTCCTCCAAGTCTCCTGATACAAATAGTACCTCACTTGTGTGAGTAGGCCTAACGCCCGCAACTGGAAACACAACATGGAAACATCATATTTTTTACATTAAAATCTGACGTGTTTTTTGGAAAGTGCCTAGCTGTGGATTTTGGCCTCTAGCTCAGCCGGCACCTAGGGAAACCTACCAAACCTGCACATTTTTGAAAACTAGACACCTAGGGGAATCCAAGATGGGGTGACTTTTGGGGCTCTCACCAGGGTCTGTTACCCAAAATCCTTTGCAAACCTCAAACTTTGGCCAAAAAACACTTTTTCCTCACATTTCGATGACAGAAAGTTCTGGAATCTGAGAGGAGCCACACATTTCCTTCCACCCAGCATTTCCCCAAGTCTCCCAATAAAAATAGTGTCTCACGAGTGTGGGTAGGCCTAGTGCCCGTGACAGGAAATGCACCCAAAACACTATGGCGGTCATTACAACATTGGCGGTAAAAGCCGCTTACCGCCGTGCAGAAGACCGCCAACACACCGACGTGGCCTCGGAAATCCGTCACAGCTATTCTGACCCACATTTCGGAATCCGCCAAAAGTCAGACACCCACACAAGTCCGCCACACCAAAGGTCAGTGATAAACTGGCGAAAACAAAACCTCCACCGTCACGCCAACAGAAATATGCCCACACTATCATGACACACAAATCCACGCGGTGGTCTTTCAACCGCGGTATTCCATTGGCAGTACACACGGCAGCGCTCAAAATACACACACTCTTACAAAACACAACAACATAGGACAATTCAAAATACACACACCTGATACACATACACACACACCACTCCCACACACCCATAACAATATAAAACACACACCCACATCACCCACAAACCCCCACGACAAAAAATTCCGAAAGAAGGCCAGAGAGAAACACCACCAGCAAGAACAATAGCATCCACAGGCACACAACACCATCACCCACACAACTTCCACGCACCTCACACAACACACCACTACATATCACCACACTTATCACCACACACTCCACCCCACACATCACCTACACCACCCCATGGCACAGCAAAGACACCCCAGGTTCTCGGAGGAGGAGCTCAGGGTCGTGGTGGAGGAAATCGTCCGGGTAGAGCCACAGCTATTCGGATCACAGATGCAGCACACCTCAATTGCAAGGAAGATGGAGCTATGGTGAAGAATAGTGGACAGGGTCAACGCAGTGGGACAGCACCCAAGAAATTGGGAGGACATCAGGAAGAGGTGGAACGACCTACGGGGGAAGGTGCGTTCCGTGGTCTCAAGACACCACCTGGCGGTTCAGCGGACTGGCGGCGGACCCCCACCTCCTCTCCCACAACTAACAACATGGGAGGAGCAGGTCTTGGCGATTCTGCATCCTGAGGGTCTCGCAGGAGTAGGTGGAGGAATGGACTTTGGTAAGTCAAAGCTTTACTATTACATCCCCCACCCTACCTGCATGCTATCACATACCCCCACCCTCACCCCCAGCACCCAACCCCTCACATATGCCCCAACATCACAAATCACCCATCCCAACACCAAGCCCTGCATGCAACAACAAAGCATGGACACCCATCACCAAAGCATGCCCACTGCACATACCTATACACCCCCCTAAACCATCATCACACAAGCTCCCACACAGGAATGCTAGCACTTGGGTACACGGTCACCCACCCATTGCACACCATTACTCACACAGATTTAATAAACATCATTTTATACCCCTGCAGGACCCCTACCCAACGTCACCAGACAGGAGGGTCCACACATGTCCACACCACCAACGGAAGAGCACCTCTGTCCAACTGGATCTAGATGACCAGCACGGACCAACGGGTACCTTTGGACAGTCGGTTCCCCTCACACAGGCACAGGCCACCACAGACCTTCCCCTCTCTGGAAACACCAGCACAGCACCCACCCAGCAGGCCCATACCTCTGTCCCCAGGACACGTCAATCAGCAGTGTGTCCACCACTGCAGGGAACCCAGGATAACCCACCACCCCAACAACACGGACATGGGGGCAGTGGTAGTGGGCACATGGTCCAGGGGACGGAGGCCCAGGAACACAGGGGAACTGGGAGGGCTGCTGTGCGACAGGGGGCGGACAGGCCAAGGAAACCCACTCTCCACGAGGCCCTCTCCTCCATCATGGGAACCTACCACCACTCCCAGGAGACGATGGCAACGGTACTGGCCAAGTTTCAGGAGACCCAGCGCATGCAGGAGGAACAGTATATGGGCTTCAGGGAGGAACTCAGAACCATCAGCTCCACCCTGGGCACCATCGTAGGGGTGCTGAAGGAACTACTCAACACCAGGAGGGACACTGTGGCACTACAAGGGGCCCCTGACACTAGCATGAATGATGAACTGCCCACCACCTCCGCCGGCGCTAGTGGACAGGACGCCCCACCACAGGACCACCACACCAGCACCCCATCCCCTGCAGAGGGAGAACCACCCCGCAAACGGTCCCTGAGATCCAGGACAAAGACAGAGCCCGATGCCAAGACCCCCACCAGGAAATGAGACCACCCTGATTGTCATCCTACTGTCCCACTTTGTCACCCTGTCCATAATTAAACTGCCCCAGCTCCACTTCCTATGCTCATATGGGCAATGCACCTGTCACACTAATAGACTGGACTCTGCCATGGACACTCCTCCGCCATCACCCCTCACCATTTCACTACCCCCTCCAATATTGAGCATTTAAATAAACACACCTAAAGCACAAAATGATCTGGAGTCTGTCTGTGATTTCGAAATAGTGTATTAGCAATTACAGTGCTAAAATGTTTTTAAAATAGTAATGTCAACATACCTATGTCACACAGCTCTAGTCCATGAGGAATCTAAGCAGATGTCACACAGTGGGACCCACATCTGTGAAATCGTAAGGGAAAGTGACAACTCAGTGACCATACACTGGGTGAAAACGACAGACAGGAGAGAGGTAGTAGTGTTAAAGTACATGTAGTAGGCAGGTTTGTATTCCTACATGTGTCTCACTGGAAATATTGCAGGATCACTGAGTCCCTGTTGTGCATGTCTTCTTCCTCTGCTTCCTCCTCATCACTTTCCACAGGCTCCACAGCTGCCACAACACCGCCATCTGGACCATCCTCCTGCAGAAAAGGCACCTGTCATCGCAAAGCCAAATTGTGAAGCATACAGCAGGTCACGATGATCTGGAACACCTTCTTTGGTGAGTAGAATAGGGATCCACCTGTCATATGGAGGCACCTGAACCTGGCCTTCAGGAGGCCGAAGGTCCGCTCAATCACCCTCCTAGTTCGCCCATTGGCCTCATTGTAGCGTTCCTCTGCTCTTGTCCTGGGATTCCTCACTGGGGTCAGTAGCCATGACAGGTTGGGGTAACCAGAGACACCTGCAAAGGCGAGGGACAACTGTTAGACACACACTAACCTGTAGGGATAACCCCAGACCCAGACAACCATTCCCAATGACTTGCTTCCAGGTGCTCACCTAATAGCCACACACGGTGCCTCTGGAGTTGACCCATCACATAAGGGATGCTGCTATTCCGCAGGATGTAGGCGTCATGCACTGAGCCAGGGAACATGGCATTCACATGGGAGATGTACTGGTATGCCAAACATACCATCTGTACATTCATAGAATGATAACTCTTCCGGTTTCTGTACACCTGTTCACTCCTGTGGGGGGGACCAAAGCCACATGGGTCCCATCAATGGCACCTATGATGTTGGGGATATGTCCCAGGGCATAGAAATCACCTTTCACTGTAGGCAAATCCTCCACCTGAGGGAAAACGATGTAGCTCCGCATGTGTTTCAGAAGGGCAGACAACACTCTGGACAATACGTTGGAAAACATAGGCTGGGACATCCCTGATGCCATGGCCACAGTTGTTTGAAATGAGCCACTTGCAAGGAAATGGAGCACTGACAGCACCTGCACTTGAGGGGGGATTCCTGTGGGATGACGGATTGCTGACATCAGGTCTGGCTCCAACTGGGTACACAGTTCCTGGATTGTGGCACGGTCAAGCCTGTACGAGATAATCAAATGTCGCTCATCCATTGTCGACAGGTCCACCGACGGTCGGTACACCGGAGGATGCCGCCATCTCCTCACATGTCCCAGCGGACGGTGCCTATGAAGGACAACAGCGAGCACAGAGTCAACCAACTCAGAGGTACGTATTCACAGTTTACACAGAACACCATCCATACACAAAAGGTAGCCTGTATGTGTGTTGAGTCTAGGCCTAGGTCTGTGTGACGCAGTTGAAAATGAAGCCATGTAGGCCCCTGAAATGGCAGCTGCCTGACCTCTAAAGTGGGACAATGGGATGTGAGGTAACTGCGCTGGCGTTGTACACCGTTGCGGTAGGCGGTCGAAGACCGCGGCGCAATGCTGCATTGGTTAACATTTGACCCTATGGTTCCGAGGAGCCAATGACGATGTACGCCGGCGGTGACGGTACACACCGCCGCGGACGTGACCGCCATTTTCTATCTGTTCAATCACTCGATACCTGATCTTCGACAGGAGAGGACCTACACTGCAAGTGCTGCTGTGACCTCGGTCTGGAAGAGACAATGGCTCGTGCATCTGGGGAAAGGGCCCCTGCCTTCACATCGGAGGAGTTGGAGAAACTCGTGGACAGGGTCCTCCCCCAGTACAAGCTACTCTACGGTCCTTCAGACAAACAGGTAAGTACACATGGAGCATGTTGTATGGGCTATGCCTGTGTGGAGAGGGCTGGAAGTAAGAAGGAAGGGGGCAGAGTGCTGCATGTATGAAAGATGGTGAATGCATGTGCCACATGGCAAGGGTAGGGATGGGGGCCAATCACTTTGAGGGTGCAGTTGGTAATGACTTCTCTTTTTCCCCTGTACATTTCATGTAGGTCAGCAGCGCCCACCAGAAGAAAGATATTTGGCGTGCCATCGCCAAGGATGTCCGGACCCTGGGGGTCTACCACAGACGGAGCACCCACTGCCGGAAAAGATGGGAGGACATTCACCGCTGGAGCAAGATGACGGAGGAGGCTCAGCTGGGGATGGCCTCCCAACGTGGGAGAGGTGCCCGTCGCACCATGACCCCCCTGATGTTCAGGATCCTGGCGGTGGCCTACCCGGAGGTGGGAGGGCGCTTGAGGGCATCACAGCAGACACAAGGGGCTGAGTACACTCTCATTCAGCTGACTTTGCGCGCTGTGGCGGTGTCTGCGTAGGGGAGGAGGGCTGTGGGTTTCCCTAGGCCAGGGCGAGTTACGTAGGCAAGGCCCCTCCGTAAGGCAGGCCATGTGGCACCCCACCCCACCTCTGTAGAGTGCCAAGTACAGCTATTCATGCCCCTGTGTCATCTATGTGTGCAGATGTCATCCATAGCCTTGTAGGCCATTTCCCAGTAATTGAACAGTGGAGCCCAAAAGCGCGGCATAGTGCAGGGGGCTTCTGTGTCTGTCGTGTCCGCCAACGGTAGTGGTAATCCATGCACTCAACATGTCTTTCTTCTGTTTGCCGCCCCCTTTTTGTGGTCTTCCTGTTCTTGTGTGCATTAGCATCATCAGGCGGAGGAGCAGTGGCACCGGAGCACGAGGAAGCTGAATCCCACATGGCCATGGAGGGCGACACTACGGAGTCTGAATTCACCAGTGGGACGGAGGGCGAGGGGAGCTCCACGGCGGGGACAGGAGCTGAGACCAGCGACACGGACTCGTCCTCTGATGGGATCTCCCTTGTGGTGGCGGCAACATCTGTGCCCCCCGCATCTACAGGTACAGCCGCCACCCCCCCTACCAGCACCGCCCTCCCAGCAGCCCCTCAGGCTTTGCCCCGTGCCCACTCACCCAGGAGGGTGGGCATCACCTTCTCCCCAGGCACCTCAGGGCTTGCCCCAGTCACCCCTGCTGCCCTCAGTGAGGAGGCCATTGACCTCCTCAGGTCCCTCACTGTTGGGCAGTCTACCATTTTGAATGCCATCCAGGGTGTAGAAAGGCATTTGCAACAAACAAATGCATTCCTGGAGGGCATTCATTCTGGTCAGGTGGCCCTTCACCCAGCTTTTCAGACTCTGGCCTCAGCACTGATGGCAGCCATTGTCCCCGTCTCTAGCCTCCCCCCTCCAACTTCCTCCACCCCGACCCAATCCCCTGTACCTCTGCCTATCCCAAGCACACCATCAGACCAGCCTGCACACACCTCAACACACAAGGGAAGCTCAGGCAAACATAAGCACCACACATCCCACAGGCACTCACGCAAGCAACACACACATGCAGACACACCAACATCCACTGCCTCCACTGTGTCCCCCTCCTCGTCATCTCCCTCCCAGTCTCGTCTACACTCACACCTGCATGCACTACCTCTACAGCCACTACGTCCCTCACCAGCACACCCACCAGCACACCCCGCTCACGTGTAGTCACCACCCCCACTACCATTCACACGTCCCCTGTGTCCTCTCCCAGTGTGTCTGTGAAGCCCCCTCCCTAGATACACAAACGCAGGCACACACCCACCCACAGCCATCCACATCACGACAGCCTCCAGCGCATGCACCTTCACCTAAAGTCACCAAACGTACACCTCCTACTGCCACCACCTCTTCCTCCACTCCCAAACCCCCTCCAGCTACCTGTCCCAGTGTGTCCCAAAAACTTTTCCTGTCCACCCTTGACCTTTTTCCCATACCTACCCCACCCCGTCCATCTCATAGGTCCCGAAGTAGCACCTCAGCCACAACATCTCCGGGACCAGTGGTGCCTGTAGTCACCGGTATGTGGAGTGCACTGGCCACCAGGACAGCCAGTGTGGCACGGAGCCACAGCACAGACAGTCCCCCACTTGTGAAGCATCAGAAGTTGGCCAGTGCCCGGCCGGAGAGGGGGAAGACTCCAGCCACCAAAGCCACTCCCAGGGGTCCCGTTGGGAGTGTGGAGTCAGCTGTGACACCTTCCAAGGTGGGGAAGGGCCACAAGAAATCCGGCAAGTCTGGGAAGAGCAGCACGGCGGAGAGGACCGCCATCATCCCCGCTGCCATGAGGCCACCGCCAGCCCCAGCCCAGCTGCCCTGGAGGCCACCGCCAGCCCTAGCCCAGCTGCCCAGGAGGCCACCGCCAGCCCCAGCCCAGCTGCCCAGGGGCACTGACGCAACTGGGTCCGTCACAGGGTGAGTGATGCACTCTGGGCACCAGTCCCCCTCCAGAACCAGTGGAGAGATCCATCCACTACCTCTATCCTTATTAGGATGAAGTACTCTGGCCACCAGTCCCCTCCAGAACCAGTGGAGAGATCCATCCCCTACCTCTGTCCTTAACATGATGAAGCACTCTGGGCACCAGTCCCCCTCCAGAACCAGTGGAGAGATCCATCCACTACCTCTGTCCTTAACAGGATGAAGCACTCTGGGCACCAGTCAAGAGATCCATCCACTACCTCTGTCCTTAACAGGATGAAGCACTCTGGGCACCAGTCCCCCTCCAGAACCAGTGGAGACTGTCATCCACTACCTCTGTCTTTAACAGGATGAAGCACTCTGGGCACCATTCCCCTTCTAGAACCAGTGGAGACTGTCATCCACTTGAGAGACTGTGACTTTGCACTCCCCAGGATTGAACAGTGGGCAAGCCACCCACTGTAGAGACTTGAGAGACTGTGGCTTTGCACTCCACAGGATTGAACAGTGGGCAAGCCACCCACTGTAGAGACTTGAGAGACTGTGGCTTTGCACTCCCCAGGATTGAACAGTGGGCATATGGCCACCTCGTGTATTTGGCGTCGTGCACTCAAGCGGCTGAGGTGCCCCCCCTTTCCCTCCCCCTGAGGTGCCTGTTTTCTTGCTGTCTGATGCCCCTGCAGTGTTCTCTCCGTCATGGTCGGGGATCTTGTGTGGGCGTCGCCCATACCGTGTGGTCCCAGTGTTCCACGGACTTTCTTTGTGCAGTACCTGGACTACTATGCCTTGAATTTATTTTGTACATTGTGTATATATATATTTCTGCCTACTTGTTTTTAATATATTCCGATGGTTACACTCATTTTCTTTGGTCTTTGCATTCTTCCAGGGGGGTTTGGTGGGTGTAACTGTGATGTATTGATATGCATTAGTGTGTGTGCTGTGGTGGGTGAGGGTGTTGCATGTGTGTGTCCCTGTTTTTTGCCTCCCGCTCCCCTGTGTCGTAGATGCTGTAGTCACCGTGGTCTTCGCCGCCGGCGTTCGTGCTCCTGGTAGAGGAGCAGGAAGACTATCGCAGGGAGAATTTGGAGTTCCGGTTCCATGGTGTCCTCATTCCTCGTGGAGTGTGTAAAGGTGAGCGTTTTCCCTTCAAAATTCCTGTTTCCGACATGTTTTTATCTGCGGTGAATCCGCCCCGGAAAAGGTGGCGGATTGGCCTGTCATAATAGTGTGGGTGGTACATTGTCTCCCGCCTGTCTGTTGCCGGTGACCGCTGCGCTGTTTGTTTGTACCGCCGTGGCGGTCTGAGTGTTAAAGTGGCTGTCTTTGTTGGCGGTTTCCGCCATGGTCGTAATTGCAATTTTTTTACCGCCGGCCTGTTGGCAGTCTTGCCGCCGCTTTAACACCGTCCGCCAGGGTTGTAATGACCACCTATTTGGGCACATCAAAATTATCAAATACAAAACTACATGTTTTTGTGGGGGGGGCACCTGCGGTTTTGGTCCTGGGCTCAGCAGCCATTTGGGGAAACCTACCAAACCCAGACATTTCTGAAAACTAGACACCTGAGGGAGTCCAGGAAAGTTTAACTGGCATGGATCGCCCAGTGTTTTCTTACGCAGAATCATCAGCAAACCTCAAATTTAGCTAGAAGACAAATCACATTTTTCCCACATTTCTGAGTGGGATCACCACAACGCCACACATTTCCTACCAGCCAATGCTCCCCTCAGCCTCCCGATAAAAATTATACCTCGCTTGTGTAGGTGGGCCATGAGCCTGTATCTGGGGAGTTCCAAAAACATGTCGAAAATGAGGGGGGACCAAAGCGGGTCCGAAAGGGCAGTTTGGAAAAAAATGTTTTTAGGCTGAAAAGTGGGGCAGAATTTTTATCAGTGTAGATGCGACAATGCCAGCTGTTAGGAATGTTGTGGATTCCTGCAGATTCCGTAAGGATTCTTCACAAAAATGTAGAGAAAATGTGTGATTTCAAGCAAAGTTGGAGGTTTGCAGGGCATTGTGGGTAGGAAAATGGTGCGGGGTGCATGTGATGCACCCTACCCTGCACTCACCCAGATGTTTAGTTTTCAGATGTGTCTAGGTCTTGTAGATTTTTCTACATGGCAGCGTCCCAAAGTCCAAAAAGTGCAGCCCTCATCATTCCAAGTGGGGCGATTTTGAGAGTTAGACAAGCTCTCATGGCCCACATGTAAAACCAAAACCCAAAATAATCAAATGTCCTTTTGCTTGCCATTGGGATAAGATCTTTTAGTGTGCTGGGGGAGAGCTGAAAGACTGTTACCCCCTTTAGTTGGTAGCCACCACCCCACTATTTTTTATGTTTCTTTAATTTCCTGGCATCTAGTAGGCTTTCTGCCCCCCTCGGGAGTGGATCTGGGGTAATTGTTCCATCTGCCCCCGGTGGGCAGAACAACTTTGTCCCCATTTATTGGGGGTGGGTGTGTGACCGTACCACCACCCTCTGTTTTTGAAAAAAGTTCTTCCCTGGTGTCTGGTGGGCTTTCTGTTCCACTGGGGGGCAGATGAGCCTTACAAAAATAGGCCGATCTGCCCCCTAAGGGGGCAGAAATGGCCTAAAATAAATTTGCACCCCAGGGAAGCGACCCTTCCCTAAGGTGTTGCCCCCCTCACGTGAAATTGGTATCTAGTGGTTCCAGCCCCTCTTGGGGGCAGATTGGCCTAAGAAAATTAGGCAGATCTGCCCGAAAGGTGGGTAGAAATGGCCTAAAATAAATCCCCCCCTTGGGAGTGACCCTTGCCTAAGGGATCACTCCCCATCTGTAAAAAATAAAAACAAAATTCCCTGGTGAATAGTGGTTTCTGCCCCCCTTGGGGGCAAATCGGCCTAATTAAAATAGGCCTAAAATAAATTTGCCCCCCAGGAGAACGACCCTTGCCTAAGGGGTCCCCCTCCTTTTTTGTAATTCTCAGAAACAAAAAAAATCCCTAGGCCCTCATTACGAGTTTGGCGGTCTTCGGGCAAGAACACTATGGAAAATGCCACCACCATCCCGCCAGTATTGGCAGTACAATGGCAGTACAGTAGCTGCTGTATTACGAGTCACAATCATCAAGCCAATGAAACACAGCCAGAAATCCACTGACGGCGAAAGAGCGACTGTCCGCCTACACCATTTCGGCCACCATATTATGAGTCACAATTCAGCACAGCGGAACATGCACGGCAGGAAACCATTGGCAGTGCGCACTGCGGCGGTATAGAAAATCACTGGCAATAGAAGACAACACCAGATTGGGCAGGTCGAATACCCCACACCTGAAACACATACACACACCTGTTCACTGCACCATAAGACGCACCCCATCAAACCCTTGCGAATATTACCACGACCCAGAGATGCACGACCCACGAACCACTGCACATTGAGCATTTATTTTACACGGTGCATGCACCCCCACAACATGTCACGCTGCAAGCACCCATGCTTCACCGACAATGAGTTGCGGGTCATGGTGGACGAGATCGTCAGAGTATCACCACAACTGATGGGAGCACAAGTCCAGCAAACATCTATGGCCAGGAAAACCGAGCTATAGCAGAGCGTTGTCGACAGGGTGTATGCATTCGGCAGCTACCCACACACAAGGGAGGACATTAGAAAGAGGTTGAACGATCTCAGGGAGAAGATTCATTCCATGGTGTCCAGGCACAACATCTCCCTCAACAAGACTGGTGGTGGACCCTCACCTCCTTCCCTTGACCTGACATCCTGGGAGGAGAAGGTCTTGGATATCGTGCATCCTGAGGGCCTGATTGGAATCATCAGAGGGATTGACCCTGGTAAGTAAGCAACACCCCCAAGCACTAACCACTCCAGTCCTGCATGCCTCCCAAGCACCCACCACTCCACATACTATCACAAACCACAAGACTGTATCACACACTATCACCCCACATTCCTACTCCGCATGCCACACCACCCCTCTTCCACCATCCACACACCCACCCTGCACAATGCAATCTAAACCTTCACAATCTACTCACCTACCACTCCCACAATCCATCACTATACACACCGAATCCGAGTCACACTCACACCTCACAGTGGAGCACCTGCATGGACAATCATCCCACAGCCCCCACGCCCGACTGCTAGCCAACACTGCCTCACTACCTATGGCAATTACAGCAATGTCAAACAGCAAACCCACAAATACATATGATATGAAAAGAATGTCCCAAAGCCCATTCACTATGCAGTGTCTACATTGCTGCAAATGTCATAGCCATCCCTGGATAACAAATCTACCCACTGCAAGCAGTACACCATGACACTACAATGACATATCCACATACTAACTCTCACCTTTCCATCCACAGCTTCCCTGCTACTGCCACCCAGCAGATTGCAAGGTCAGACAGCCGTCCCCAGGATGAAGGACCCAGTGGATGTCTGGAGAACGATGAATTTCCTGGGCTATTTGGAGCGACTAGCCAGTCCACCCCCAGCAGCCCCAACCTGGGCACCCCAGACTCACCCTCCTGTGTGGCTACAAAACCTCAGCTAGCCCCACCACCCAAACCTGTGCCTCAGGGACCATTCAATTAGAGGTGTGCCCCACAGTACAGGGCCTGATTCAAGGGCACCTGCCCCAGATAATGAAGGCCCTGGTGCTACTGGGAGTGGGCACACTGTGTCAGGGGCACAGGCAGAGGGGGCTATGGGTATTGGGAGTGGATTTGTGGTCCAAGGAAGGGGGCAGCAACAACATCAGACTAGCCAGGAGCCCCTCACCCAAGTTCTGGGTGCATACCACCAAACCCAGGATAACATGGCCCACATCCTCGCTACCCTGCAGGAGACCCAGAGGCTTCAGAGGGAGAACCATAAGGAGGCCATGCAGCAGTGGCAAACCCACAATGCCACCATGGCTTCCATAGCAGGGGTGCTGACGGAACTTACCATCTTCCTGTGTCAGTCCACCTCCCACCAGCAGTCCACTACCATTAGCCAGATAACATCTGAGCCCTCCACGTCAGCCTTAGCCAGTGGAATGGAGGCCCTGCCACAGGACACACAGGACACCAGCACCCCTTCCCCCATAACTGAGGAGCCCCCACGCAAGCGAGGACGTCCAACCAGACATCCAGCCTCCATTGATGCCAAGACCAAGACAACTGGCAGGAAGTGAGCCAATTCAGAACATACCCCCTTGTATGTCACAGCGACACTCTGTTGACTGTCCACTGTCATAACTCTGTTTTCACATAGCCATTATACTGGACTTCGACTCCCCACAGGTGGGCCAAGTACTCTGATGATCCCATTTATCTGCCCTTGCACTTAATAAATACCTTTGAGCACAGTTATGCCTACATCTCTATCTACCATGATTACAAAATAGTCAGCCAGGACATGTGTAACAGGCAGACCATTGTCCTACCAATGTATGTGACGGTGCCAGAAGGGGGAGCAATCATTTTCAAGTTCTGAAATACAGATAACAGCACCACATCTAAAGTTATGGGTTCACCCAAAACCCACATTGAACACACAACCCTGGTGGCAGCCGTGCACATGGCAGACATGGCTACTGGTTGCATAGCATGGCTTTTACACATACCTGTATGTCAGTGGAAGTATTGTTGTATCAGCTCTGCTCTGCTCTGGAATCAGCTGCATCCTCGTCATCCACCTCCTCATCACTCCCCATGTCCCCTTCATGAGCCACTGGCACAGCTCACCCTCCTCAGCATCCAGTAATGTGATGTAATGTCTGAGAGACAAATTGTGTAACATGCAGCACGCTACAATGATCTGGCACACTTTCGCTGGTCTGTACAGTAGGGCCCCTCCAGTAAGGTGCAGGTATGGGAATCTGGCTTTCAGAACTCGAGAGGTGCATTCGATGACCTGTCGAGTCCTTCCATGGGCCTCATCAAAACAGTTTTCAGCTGCTGTAGTCAGATGCCTGAGAGGTGTCAGTAGCCATGGCAGGTTGGGGTAACCAGAGTCACCTGTGTGTACAGAGGTAATAGGCATATTGAAAACTGTAGGTAAATCGGGCAGGTGGTGTCGAGTGTTCAGTATACAGAGGCATACATATGACACAATACATACTGATGAGGCAGTCACTATCCCTTTGCAGTGGCGCTATCAGGTGTGGGATGCTGCTGTTCTGCAGAATGTAGGCATCATGCACTGAAGCTGGGAACCGGGCAGTCACTTGTGTGAAGTAGAGGTCTATGAGACATACAACCTGCACATTGGTTGAGTAGAAGTTTTTACGGTTCCTGAACACCTGTTCACTCCTTATGGGTGGCACCAGAGAAATGTGGGTCCCATCAATAGCCCAGATCACATGTGGCACATGTGCTACAGTGTAGAAGGCTGCCATCACAGTGGGTAGATGATCACATTGGGGGAACCTGATATAGCTGCCTATATGTTTGAGGAGGGCACATAGGACAAACCGGCAACACAGAATGCAGCAAGCTCAGAGATAACGCACAAAATCCCCAAGAATACCCTGTTAGTTACAGTAAGTCGTAGAAGAATATTTTGCCACAAAATTAAATAGCGTGCAAAAGAACCACCAAGGCCCCTGCTGCATACGGAGCCTGTGAGGCGAACAGCCCCAAAGCAAAAAAACCCAAAATGGTGATGCACCGCTGGGAGAGCAATTATTCAAAAGTAGTAAGTAAAGAGTCCAATACTCCAGTGATGAAGAGGATGCCAATCTTCAATTTAATACTGTTCAATTCTTGGTATTCATGCAGGAGACTGTATTACATCACAATACATACAGGTTAGACAGCCAACGCATTTCGCCCATCAACAAAGGGCTTCTTCAGGGCTGTAATGTAACGTAAAACATAAATATACAATGTACAGAAAAAGGAAGAGAATACTAATAGCATGAATACAAGGGCAATAGTGTAATAGATAACAAAATAACCAAAATCCCTGCTGTAAAATATGCAGAAGTACAGGGAAACATATAATCATGCGTAGGACATATCAAATATCAAAACGAGAAGTATCAAAAATTATTTTGAAATATATGACGTATAGTAGATAGGGCACATAGGACGTTCTTCAAGACATGGCTGAACATGGGCTGGGACATTCTGGCAACCCAGTCCATTGTTATTTGGAAGGACCCTGAGGCAAGGAAGTGGTGGACTGCCAACACCTGTACTGTGGGTGTGATGGCATTGGGATCAAGAAAACTAGGCCGCTGATCCAGCTCCAACAGCCTCACAAGCTCCTTGATGGTCTGACGGTTCAGCTGATAACACTGGATCACGTGCCGCTTTTCAAGGGGGGAAAGATATACCAGGGGCCTGTAGACTGGAGCATTCCTCACCATCATTCTTTCACTGTACCTATTGTATTGGAGCTGTGCACAGGTCACTGTAAAACATCCATGACGCACCTCATAAACCCCCTCTATACACATTGTAGATGTAAAATGGCAGCCGCCTGTCCTGCATGCACAGGACAAATGGAACTGAGTGAATCCCTCCGGCGTAAGACGTCATGGCGGTAGGCAGTCGCAACCGCCATGCAACTCCTCATTGGTTAACATGATTGCCTTTGGGAGACATGAGCCAATGGTGATTACCGCCGGCAGTGACAGTGATGTTATTGGCGGCCATGACTGCCATTTCATGTGTTCACTTGACTCCTGGCACTTGTGCTGAGAAGACTTCCAATGTGTGTGCTCCTGTGTGCTGACTCTGGTAGCCAAGATGCCACGTGCTGCAGGGGATAGGGCACCAGCCTTTTCACAGGAAGAACTAGAGAAGCTTGTGGAGGGTGTCCTACCCCTGTATGCCCAGTCATATGGGGCACCAGGGCAGCAGGTGAGTCCACTGTGATTGCACTGTCTGTGAGTGGTACGAATGTGGATGGGGGCCTTGGGACAAGGAGGAGTGACTTGTGGAAGGACGTGGCTGAGGGCTGTGAGGACAATTGGAATGTTGAAATGTTTGTATGTTCATGAGATGTGTTGTGTCCAATGCAGTCCCTAAGATGTCACGCTACATGACTGTATCCTTTTCTCCCTGCCATCCATGCAGGTGAGCGCCCATCAGAAGAAGGGGATTTGGTGTGCCATCGCCAAGCAAGTGAGGACCCTGGGGGTCCATTACCGGCAGAGCAGCCACTGCAGGAAGTGGTGAGAGGACCTGAGACGCTGGGCCAGGAAGAACGGTGATGCCCAGCTGGGGACATCCTTCCACCAAGGAAGAGGTGCCCGTCGGACCCTGACCCCCCCTTAAGTTCCACATTTTTGCAGTGGCGTACCTTGAGGTGGATGGGCGATGGAGGGCTACACAGCAGCCACAAGGGGGTGAGTTCACATTCATACATAGGTTATGTGGTGAGAGATAGGTGCAGCCTGTGCAGTGTGTGAAGGCTGTGGAATGTGTGCTAGGTAGCCACTGTCAGACTAGGCTTGGGACACATTGAGGCCGGATGTGCTACATACATGTGTTAAAATGCCATGCAGGATGTGAGTTGAAGTTAACTTAACTGCTAAGTAGTATCGATGACATGGCAACTGTGTAGTAGATGAGCAGGGTTTTTTATGTGGACAGATTCCCTGCTTCTGGAGTTCACACACATTGTAGTCCCAACTATCCAAACAGTGTGGCTGGGGCCATACTCTTATCTGCTGTCTGCTGGCATGTGGTGTATGTGTAGTCTGTGAAGTCTGAGGTTTCACATCACACAGCTATATGTGCATGGGTTATATAGCTACGCTAGTATGCCTCCAAATGCCTGTAGAGTATTTAGTTTGGGTCTTGAACTCCTAAAGAGCCATGACCCAATGGGCTGGTTCAGCCATGTGTTGAGGGTATGGCTTTCACCCTGTACAGGATTGAATGTGTGTCAGCATGAGTGGAACACATGTGCATGACTGCTGTGGCACGCATGGTCTGTTATTGGAGTGGCATGTGTGAGTGAAGGCATGGCATGTAATGACATCACATTAGAATATGCTGTAGTGACTTGTGTGTTGCTGTTGTGCTGGCATTGACCAATTGCTCCCTGTCTCTCTCTCTCCCACCCTGTCTCTCACTGTCCCACCCTCCTTCCCTCTCCTCCTCTGTCTTTGTGTGCATCAGCATAATCTGGTGAAGGAGAAGGGGCACCAGCGAGTGTGGAAGCTCCATCCCATGCGACCCAGGAGGCTGATACCAGCGTGGGGAACAATGGGATGGAGGGCGAGTGGAGCAGCACGGTTGAGACGGGCACAACTATGCCATCATCAGATTTTTTATCCAATGGTGACTCCCTGGTGGTGGTGGAACCTTCAGGCCTTATGCCTGCACCATCCTTGTCCGCCACCCCCCTTACTAGCACTGCCCTCCCTGTAGCTCCCCACCCAGTTGCCTGTGTCCACTCACCAAGGAGGGGGGGCATCTCCTTCGTCACAGGCACCTCTGCCCCTGCCCCAGTCAGCCCTGCTGCCCTCAATGAGGAGTTTATCGACCTCTTGAGGTCCATCTCTGTTAGGCAGACAACCATTGTGAATGCCATCCAAGGACTGGCATCCCAGATGCAACAGTCAAATGCGTTCCTGGAAGGCATTCACCAAGCCCTTTCTGCCATTCAGAGATCGTTTCCGGCTCTGGCCTCCTCATTGATGGCAGCCAGTGTTCCTTCTTCTTCATTCCCCCCTCCAACTACCTGTTCCCACTCCCACATCCCTCTCCCATTTCCCATCCAAAGCACACTTTCATACCAGCATGTATCCACTCCAACAGACCCAGAGCGCAATGACAATCACATGCACCACAAACGCCACCACTGCCATGCACACACCCACCATTCAGACGTGCACACAACATTCACTCCCTACACTGTCTCCCCCACCTCCTCCTCCCTCACAGTCACATCTCCACTCACACCACATCATCAGTCCCAGATTCAGCCACTTGTGCCATCACTGCCACCGTCACCACAACAGCAGACCCCCCCATATATGCACCCCATACACCACATCTGCATGCACCCACAACAGTCAACACTACCACATGTAGCACATCTACCCTACCTGCACACACCACCCTAACATTCACTCACACATCCCCCTGCAATCTCCCTGTGTCTCCTCCACTCCTCCCAGTACACCTATACGCCCACACTCACCCACCCAACACACACCCAACACACACACGTCATGCACCAGCACCCAAACCACACCCATGTACACACCTGTCAACCATCCCCTCTCCCTCCACTCCCAAACGCCTTACCCAAAACCTACCCACTGCCCCCCAAAAAAGATTCCGACATGATTTTTCCCTGTATCTGTCCCCTGGTCCAGCGCCTGTGTCCCCCAACTGCTCTGCTGCACTTCCCAGATCCCTGCCTTCCACCGCCCTGTCCTCCTCTGGGCTGAGCCATGCCCCGCAGACAGCAGTCTGCAGTGCTGCTATGACTAACAGACCTGCCCCTCACTCCTCCAGGTCTGGTACCACTCCATCTGGGTCCCCTGCTGTCGTGGCTGCCACTGCCATCCCACCAAAGAAGGCAGGAAAGAGGGGCAAGGCAAAGGCGCCCCCAAAAAAGCAGGACAGTAAGGAGGGGAAGCCTGGAAACAAGAGGAGGGACCCCCCATACAAACCCTGATCACACACCCCCCACACTCCCTATCCCGGAGGTGCCTGCATGCCCCAATTGATGCCCCTACCCTGTGGAGGTCTGCACATTGCAGTCAGGAGTCAAGTTGGGCACTTCTCAAATGCCCAGTGTGCCCGGAACATTTGGACACTCATGCACTGGACCTTCTGGCATTATGTGAATAGTTGTTTTCATTATGGTTTTTATATTTCAAATGATATTTATCTACAACAGCACCATTGGTGCCAATGCTACATAGCTTGTCCTGGCTTTCCTTGCGCATGTATGTGTGGTGAATGTGCTTTTGTGTGTGTGTGTGTACTAATGTCCTTCCCTCTAGTGTGTGGTAGGCTGGGGTGCTTACGGCTGGTGTCTATTTCAGCGTCGCTTGTCCTGGATGCCAATGGCCAGCAGGAGCATTGGAAAGACTTGCAATTTGCATGCCATGGCACCTACCGACGTGCCTTTCTTCCAGAAGGTGGGTACTTCCTTTTGTGCTGTTCGTTTCCACCATGGTTTTCGCGGTGGTTAGACTGCCCCGGAAGTCCTGGCGGTGTGCAACCTTGTAATACAGTGGGTAGAAACTGTGTGATTGCTGGCCTGAAGAGGCCTTCCGCCAACAACAGCGGTCCGTCCACAATGGCAGTCCAGACTGAAACTTGACTATGTTCTGCAGGTGCCTTCCAGTACTCGTAATATGGCGGTCTGCACTGCCAGGCCCGCAGCAGTACAACCGCCATCTCCAACGCGGCGGTCCACTGACCGCCAAACTCTTAATGAGGGCCCTAGTGCCTAGTGCTTTTAGCCCCCTTTGGGGGCAGATTGGCCTAATAAAAAAAAATCGAACCACCCCAAAGGGGGGTGGAAATGGCCTAAAAACAATTTCCCCTCCCCGGGGAGCGACCCTTGCCTAAGGGGTCACTCCCCTTCTCAATGAAAAAACAAAGAAATCCCTGGTGACCCCGGGGGCAGATCGGCCTAATTATTATAGGCCAATCTGACACCAGGGGGCGTAAAAAAGGCCTAATAAAAAAATATCCCCCTGGGGAGCGACCCTTGCCTAAGGGGTCGCTCCCCTTATCAATATGAATTATAAAAAAAATCCCTGGTGTTTAACGGCTTCTGGCACATCAGCCTAATTAATACAGGCCGATCTGCCCCGGGGGGTCAGAAATGGCCATAGGTAAAATGCCCCCCGTTGGCGTGTGACCCTTGCCCAAGGGGTCGCTCCCCTTATGACAATTAAAAAAAACACAAAATCCCTGGTGTCTAGTGGTATACCTGCAGCACAATCTATGTGATCGTCTGCAGGAATGCTCAGAGAGACATGACAAGGGAAGCAAAAGCCTTTCCTTCCCTTTTTGTACCTCTCTTACCTCCCCTGCCCCCGTACCGAGGAGAAACAAATCTGTTTCTCTTCGAATCGCACCGGCAGCATACTTCCAGCGCAATGGGAGGCAACCTCTGATAAGGTCAGTGCGCGATAGAGCGCAGAACTCATCAGATGTCACTGGGGGTGGCGGGGTGTGAGGGGAAGCAATTCCCCATCCAGCCCTGCCCTGTGGGCTGAGGGGGGAGGCCCTCGGGGGGAGCGCTTCCCCAGAGGGCCACTACCAGGACGTAATGGTTACGTCTGTGGCGCCTCAGTGCCGAGCCACCGGACATAACCATTATGTCCTTGGCGGGCAAAGGGTTAAGAAACCATTACGCACATACCAATGAGATATAGACTGTATGACAAGCATGGCCACATTTCTTCTACTGTACTGCTTCAATACCCCAAAGGTAAATTTATTAAGAAATCATTGTTATTAACTAGACTAACAGGTTGATTCCTTTCTATTTCTATACAAATGGAAAAATTTAGTATAAATGATATACCATAGCTTGGCAACAAAATTCTGTCCCATGTTAATATTTCATAATTTGAAACTATTATTTCCAGTGGTCTAGGAAAACCTTAAGGTGCACTTTTATCTGGACAACTTGTAATTCCGATTGACTTACACAAAACTTGGAATTAGGGCCCAGTTTTCTTGTGAAGTCACTACAATTCAGCCACACCTCGGGTACAGCAGAATTGGTGCAGATTGGACTTTCCTCTTTTGTGCAGGATGAAGAAGGGCCGCCTCCGATGCTGAACAGCTGGCTAGGGCCATGATACTTCCATAATGAACTCACTCATCTGAATTTCAGCACACTCCTGAGGGACCCAGGAAATTTGTTAGTCATCAAGCCCAAAATACATTTTCACATTTTTTGCTCACAACCTAGGGTGGGACAGGAAGCCCCTTAGATATTGCTGACACAGATATGCTAGTTAGAAATTATTAATGAATGTTTATGTGTTTTGATTAAGGAAAAGTTCATAGAGAAATTAATCATAGAGAAAATAATGTGCACCTTTGAAAATGTGCCCACGGGGTATGTCAGCCACTTAGGCAGACTTGTACTAAAAGAACGAAAAAAAAATTAAATAATGAAAATGTGCAACAATAATGTAGTAATGTGCCGTAATGAAATGTATAACCTATGTTTTGCATTATATCCTAGAAGCCAACTTAGCCGAAGTCATGGGCTACTTACCAGGCATCATGCAGAAGCAGAATTAATAAACGCACGAAGTAGAAGTTACTGATGCCTATGAACTGACCATGAATCATGTGCTTAGCTAAAATTTTCTGCAGTGTACAGATGGACAGGAGATGATGAAGTCAATTTGATACAATTATGTGTGGAGTAGGCTAAATGTACTTTCCCAGGACTTGAACAATGAGAGCATTGACTGAAGAGGAACATGCACCATTTTCGATACCTGTAGAGCCAGATGATGAAGACATCGTACAGTGGACCAATCCATGAACTGAGAAAGACGAAATCCTAGAACTCATAGATATGTAGAATAAAATGTATTGGGTAACGTCACATATGAAAGACTAATTGACCAATTAGGAATTAGGGGGATGGGGCTAAAACTTCGGATGCGAGGGCAAATTCGAGATGGGAGGGGAGAATTGATGACATCAGGAGACGCGGTTCGAGATTCTGTCATTGGGCTCATGCTCTTGAGAGCCTGATGTGTTACTGATCGATTGATGACCTATTTCAATCAAACGGAAAACCTAACATTCTCTATAGAAATGTATTGATAAACAACATAGTCTAAGATGGCCCCCATGAACATAGCCAAATTTGATGAAGGACGACTTACGAAATATGGGGCCGTAGTTCCGGGTTATGCCGGTTTTGACATTTGGCATACACACCTGTGAACAATGAAGAGGCGGTCTATTTAAAATATGGCTGGTCCTGTACAGTTTGGTTTGTCGGAATACACCGCACATCGACGATTGAATATTATTACCATTCCCCTGAACGCCGGAATAATGGGAGGTGTCGGAATGGCCGCACCAATTTGTGGAATAATGGAAGGTATTTTAATGGCTTTACCTGCAAGTGATGTGTTTATAAGTTTACCCAAAATTGATTTTAGAATGAGACTAGAAGTCTGCATGATTTTATACTAAGACCAATAATTAACAATACCGATGATAAAATACTACGATTCCCCCGTAATGCGTGGGAATAGATCGTATCGTAAGGACATTGCTTAAAAGAAACTCGGCTAAAAAGTTCAAACTATGGCAATCTCGGACGTGTATTACAAACACATTGGAAGCATGCAGGTAATTTCTGACCGGATAGAGTTGTTTTATTGATTGTTGGTAAAAGTAGGGAGGACGTGTTATTTGATAACAACATTTAAAAGGAACAATGACATCTCACGTCCTTCCTCCTGTGTAGATCTCTCATGTATGATGCTATTGGAGAAAATAAAATAACATAACCTACAAGGGGTGGTAATTGCTGATTATGATCTTGTAAAAATGTGATGTAGTGTTTTTCCTTTATATTAGATGCATAATTGGGGATATCAATGGCATGGAAAAAGGATATGATAAACCAGTCTGAAATTGATTGATTAGATACGTGCAAGACAGAGTATTTAATATAATTGGTTATGAATGAGTATGCATATAAAGGTAGTGGTAGTTTTGAAAATATGTAATTTTGGTTTTCGACAATTGATTGCGATTGTTTGATCACTGGGGGATGTATTATGTTGCATTAATTTTGGGTGATAACACAAAAAATAATTATTAGAGTGTAGCCTCTGTTTTTAAATATTGTATATACATATATTTTACATGTAAATTGTATACATATTTTTATTTTTGACTTCCTTGTGCTGTTTGTCTTTCTATGAGTAATTGTTAAATATGGCAAATAATTGTTGGCAATGTTTCTTGTTGTATATGTTTCCGTATTTTTAATTTTGGAATATTATGAATGTCTTGTAGAAAAAATGATAAATTCCCTTGCCATTCTTTTCTTTTCTTTTATTTGTTTGTTTTAAGATAAGTAGTTATGTCGTGTTTTATGTTGTTGTTTATGCCAGAATTATTTTTGGGGATATATGGAGTTGTCACTTATCAGTTGTCATTTGTTTATTCAATGTAAATCATATGTATTGTGTTACAGCCCTGAAGAAGTCCTATGTTGGAGTACGAAACGCGTTGGCTGTTGCTGTTATGAATATACATATTGTTGGAAAAGAGAAAAAGAATAAAGAGAATATTTTTATAATCTCACATCAAAGGAATTGGACCTTAAAATGTCATTGGGGGTGGTGCACTACCATTGTTCTAAATTACATTTTTTCCTTTTTTTGGCAGCAGGTGTTGGTTTGAGTGCACACAAAGGACAATACATTTTCTTTGAATTTTCTTATACTTGTGGAAATATTGGAGTAGGTGTGTTGACTGTGAGCCTGCTGCTGTTTAGTTTTTAGAATGTTGATCAAATTGTCTTTGTTGACGGCTCATGTCTCAGAGATGGTACAAGGACTTTGAGAGGAGGATATGCTGTATGCTCAATCACAGGTACATTGGAAGCTTCCTGGCTTCGAGGTATATATTCTGCACAAGTGGCAGAATTGGTAGCTCTTACTAGGGCATGCCATGTTTCTGCAAGACTGAAAGTCACAATCTATACTGACAGCCAATATGTATTTGGAATTGTTCAAGATTTTGGTCAATTGTGGTCACAAAGGAGTTTCCTGACTTCTACTGGTACACCAGTAAGAAATGGCAAGAAGATAAAAGAATTGTTGTATGCAATACAGTTACCTGAAGAAATTGCAGTGGTAAAACATAGTGCACATCAAAAGGTCCAAGATAACATCTCACTGGGAAATGGATATGCGGATCAAGTCACAAGGTTTTGCTCATTGAACTGTATATCGTTCAAATTCAAGTGGGAATTGATGACAGAAGGTGACAACACATGTACAAGATTTGCATTGAAAGTGATCGATACTCTGGAAGAATTGAAAACATTGCAAAGTAATGTTGACAAGGAAGAGAAACATCTCTGGGCTAGATTAAAAAGTGTTCAACGACCTGATGAGATTTGGGTCTCTGAGGAGGGTCAGATGGTCCTGCCCAATAGTTTATTGTTGCAAATGACCGGATACTACCATGGACAGGCCCATATTGGGAGGGATGCCATGGTTAGATTGTTTAAAATTGATAGGTTTAACCCTAAATTCAGGCAGGCAGCAGAGGCAGTGTGTCATCGCTGTATAGTTTGTCAGCAACTAAATGTGGGAAAAGGGACAGTGGTGAATTTGAGCCACATTGGAAGAGCAGGAGATCCATTCAGCAGAATGCAACTGGATTTCATTGGAATGCCTGTGTGTGGAGGTTTGAAGTACGTGTTGGTGATTGTGTGTGTCTTTAGTCACTGGATTGAAGCATACCCTACAAGAAGAAATTACAGTCTCACAGTAGCAAAGCTGTTGCTTAGGGAGTTAATACCACATTTCGGGTTTCCGATCTCTTTAGAACCAGATGGGGAACTCACTTCAATAATGAGGTAATTAAACTCTTATGTGTAGCACAAAAAAATTGAGCAAAAGTTGCATTGTAGCTATCGCCCGAAGCATAAGGACTGGTGGAACAGATGAATGGTACCTTGATATCAAGGATTGCAAAGATGTGTGCAGCTACAAATCTAAAATGGCCAGATGCATTGCCATTGGTGTTGATGTCAATGAGAAACACACCTTCCAGGATGGCAGGGCTGTTGCCCCAGGAGATCCTCATGGGCAGAGCAATGAGATTACCAGCAGTTCCAGCCAATGTTCTTGTCAATATTACAGATGATGTGGTGTTGGACTACTGCAAGGGTCTGGCTGATGCGGTTCGCTCTTTCTCTCAGCAGGTGCAGGCCATCACCCTGCCACCCAACCACGATCCAGGTCACAATCTGAGAGCCGGAGACTGGGTCATTGTCAGAAAGCATGTTCGCAAGACTTGTTTGGAGCTGCGTTGGAGGGGTCCTTACCAGGTGGTATTAACAACTACAACAGCTGTAAAGTGTGTTGGACTCCCGAACTGGATACACACGAGTCATACAAAGAGGGTGGTTTGTCCACCAGATCATGAGGAAGTGTTGTTGAAAGTACCAACAAATGTGAAACAGGTTACTGCACCTGAGCCAGAAAAAGAGCCAACAGAGCCTGAAATTGAACCACAGCTTGTGGAAGATGGTTCCATTACCCCTGTAAGAGATGAGAGTGAAGAATTACAGGAGGTTGTGCAAGAACCTATCTCGACAGATACAGCAGGAGAGTCTCGCCCAGCAGAAGTTTTCCCAGAAGCAGATGGTGCTGAAAAGCAAACAGAGCAAGTGCGAGACCAAGAGGGGGAAAGAGTTGAGACGGATCAAAGTCAAAGTGATCTGACTCCTCTGGAACCTGTTGCAGGTCCATCAAGAGAAAACACCATAGACAAAGAGAAGGAGAAGTGTCCAATCCTGAGAAGAATATTGACAGAAGGAACAATAAAAGGAGATAATTGGCCTGAATCGCAGATTGGGAAGAAAAGGGAATTGGTCATAAATGAAACAATAGAGGAAGAAGTGGACACTACAAGAAAGGAAGATTAAAGTGAAGGAGAATTAAGTGGTGACCGAGGGTTGAAAAGAAAGAGAATAGCGAGTCGACGTTACACAGGTCCTGAATGGGCATATGCAACTACCAATGAATGGCAACACGAGTTTTGTTTTGATTGAGAAGTTCTTAATCAGTATTTTAATGTATCCTGAAGGTGATCAGGAAGCTGAATTGTTGAGCTGATCTGGAAAACGTAAACCGAAAGAGATATTGATAACCTGATTTGACAAATTGAAAACCGGATGTGACAAGCTGCTAATCGATTTTGACAAAGGAAAAAGGTTCTTGGATGTAAAACTGAATTGAGAGAAAATAATTTTTCTTCATTTTTGATATTAATGCCCTCTATCTAAGAGTTAGTTCTGCTTTCTGATTCTTTACAGATCATGGCTGAGCTAAATAATCAAGATAGAAATATTAGGCGCTGTAGATAAATGAGTATTGGATTCGCAATAATGTGTGGAATAATGTTTATAGTGATGATTGTGGTAATGACTGTTCATGATATGAAAAGAACTACTATTAATTCTGCTCCCAAAATTACTACATTAACAGCTTTAGAGAAGTTTAAGCTAGATGAGAAATACTTGCATGACTATACTAATGCTCAAGGAGAGCTTTCTTCTAATGGTTTCTATCGATTGTTGAGTGAGTATGTTGGAACAATGGATGCGAGGAATTGCCTTGTGTGTATGCAAATTCCTTCATCAGTAGAAGAAGGGGTTACGTACCATAGTCTTCAGTTAACATATGGAATAAGCTGTAGTTTGCTACTAACAAGATTCAATAACCAAGAGTACATACAGTATTTTTATTCCAATCATGATATTGTATTTTCATTTGTTCCTATTATTAGACATCTGAGTAAAGTAGCTAGAGAGCATGATATAGAGCTAGTTAGGGGATTCTTTGAGCCCACATTAACATTTGGGACAGCTTACGCGCATAAAAATAACTTGACATGCTTGCTTATGCCTTTAGAAAAGAGCTTTATATGGCATACTGATAATAGAAGAAAGGCATTAAAAGAAAAATTTGAAAAAGGGTTTGAGAAAAGAACTTACAAGAATGAATAGGCTTACACTGCTATTTAAACGCAAGGGAAATTAGCATTAGATGCATTGCATGTAGGAAAGCTTTGTATATATAGGCCAAAATCACGCACTGACACTTTATTTGTGGGAACGAGTGAATGTAGGCATGTGTTTTTATTTCAGGGTAAATGGACTTTTATGCTGAATGGTCAGGACCCTGCAAATCCTGGAATCTACTATATTTGTGGACATAATGCTTATTACTGTTTTCCTAGAGGATGGTATGGGACATGTTATTTGGGGATAGCTTTCCCTAAAATTTACCAGATAGATGACTTAAAGAAGTTTCCTAAATTGACTGAATTACATCATAAGCGACAGAGGAGGGAAACCTCTTCTGCAATTGTGGGAGATATCTTTGGTGCAGTGATTCCTTCAGTGGGGGTTATTCTAAATTCGATCAAGATTCAAAAGTTGTCTACTATTGTGGATAACATGCTGACAAATTTTACAGGGGTATTACTCCTGATAGATACAGAATTAGCTGCGGATAGAGCTATGACGCTTCATAATCGCCTTGCTTGAGACATCCTTCTAGTGAAGGACGGCGGAGTCTGTAAAATGATTAACTATGGGCACTGTTGTTCGTATATCCCTAACAATAATAAAGATATAAGAGACTTAGGGCCAGATGTAGCAAAACTAGGTTTTGCGACTCGGAAATTGCGATTTGGAGCGACTGGCAATTTCCGAGTTGCAAAACCATATGCAGAATGGTGTCTCAGACACCTTCTGCGAGTCGCTATGGGGTCGCAAAGACCCACCTCATTATTATTAATGAGGTGGGTCACATTTTGCCACCCCATAGCGAGTCCCTGCACTCACAGGGATGGTGGCCTGCGGAAAGTCAGCAGACCTCCATGTCTGTGACTGCATTTTAAATAAAGCAGTTTTTTAATTTATTTTGCAGCCCGTTTTCCTTAAAGGAAAATGAGTTGCAAAATAAAAAAAATAACGAAACCTTTTGGACCACTGCCTGCTCTGAAAGACCCTTTTTGGCAACATTCACAAAGGGGAAGGGGTCCCGTTGGGACCCCTTCCCTTTTGCGAATGGGTTACCACCAGTGTGACACTGGTGGTAACTGCGAATTGCTTATCGATCGCATTCGCGGTCACAAAGCAATTTAGCATAGCGATGCGAGTCGCAAATAGGAAGGGATCCCAAAATGGGATCCCAGAAAAAAAAGCTACATCAGTTTGCGACTCGCAAATGATGTTGCACCGCAGATTGCGAGTCCGCTGTTAGCGAGGTCACTTTTTGCGACCTCGCTAAAAGCGAACTCGGAGTTTGCGAGTAGGGTGTCGCAAATTGCGACTGGGCTGCAAATGGCATGCAGGTGCAGCAAAACAGTTGGAAAAACACTTCCTGGCTCTTGGTGATGACATAAGAGCCAGGAAGTCATCAAATACACCTGGGAGGAGGAAGGACCACACCCTTATCTAACTGCTGTGAACTACCTGGAGAGAGGAACAGCTGCTACCATGGAAGACACAGGCAGTGCAGGAAGGAAGAGGAAATTAAAATTCTCAGAGAAAGAACTTGAGGTGCTGACAGAAGAATGCTGCCAGCACCATGACCAGCTTTTTGGCAAGGCAGCCCTGAGTGTCCCAGACACTGAGAAGAGGAGGATCTGGCAGCAAATCCAGGAGAGGATCAATGCCATTGGGGTGAGCCACCGAAGCATTGATGAAATAAAAAAAAGGTGGTACGACCTGAGCTCCAGGACGAAGGAGAGGGTGGCAGAGCGCCTCAGGGAGATGAGGGGCACAGGAGGTGACCCATCCACCATCCCACCACCCACCGCCATGAGGAATTGGTGGAGCAGACACTGGAGCCTGAGGCTGTGTCAGGAATGGGAGCACTGGACACGTCAGCGCAAGGGACATCCAAAAATGAGTACCATGAAACATGCATGGACAACTATAAATGCTATATCCACACTCACCTAGTACACAGCAGCATGCACAACCAGACTAGCTCCATTCCAGACTAGCAACCACCAGAATGGTGCATTATGGGCAATGTAGTACAGTAGGCAACATATAGGCAAATGTTTATTATGAGGCATACAACTGATGTTATAGACTGACAGTGTGTTCCCTATGTCCCACAGGTCTCCCACAAGACACCCCCACCAGCCACACAATCCAGGATGAAGACAGCAGGCCACAGGCAGTGCAGGAGGCTTCAGCAGCCATTACAGGGCCCAGCACGACACCACCACAGTCCCCTCCAGATGAAGTACAGGACATGGAGAAAGGAGACACGACACCTGGTCCCAGCCACACTGTGAGAAAGCAAGAGCCAGAAGCACCACCGCGTCGCAGACGCAGACACAGAGTCCAAGTCCAGGTGGTGGCCCGGGAGGATATAGGGGAGGCATCCATGTCTGCAGTTGAGGCATCCCTCCTTTCTGGTCAGTGCCTGCAAACAAGGCAATTGAGGATTATCTCAGGTGCAATGCAGAGAATGGAACACAATTTCACACATGGCCTGGCTGATGTGAACACACAGTTCACAAGACTGAATGACAATGTCAGTGACCTTACACAATCAATCTGCCAACTGGTGACGGAACTGGTGGCTGAGAGACAAAGCGCAAGGCGCCGTGAGCGCCACCTAGTACAAAGATTTGACCGCATGGCAGCGTCCATTGTCCGTCTTGCCATGAACACCACAGGCCTGTCAAGACGGACCGTAAGTCTGCAGGTGGAACTAGGCCACTTTGCAGGGGATGTGGCACTGGGACTGGGCCGCATTAGCCACGCTGTGGACATGTTGGAGGCCAGGCAGGTGGCAAGGGTGAGACCCCACATGACAGTGAGGAGGGGTCCACTATCAGCAGTGTATCTGCCACAGACACATGTGTACTGCAGAGTGGCAGTGCACGTCAGGGGTCTGCTGACCCACCTGGGACGAGCCATGCTGGGCGAACCAGGAGGAGGAGTTGGGTACAAACACTGCAGGACTCATGAGGCACATGCAGTTAATGTGTCCTCATTAAGGGTGGACATGTGCAGCCCCTTATGGACAGTTATGTTCGTTTGTTATTAGGTTCACTAATTAAAATGTTTTGTTTGTTCCACTACACAACCGGGCTCTTTGTGTGTGACATTGGTGAGTGTGGTGTCTGTTGCCACCTATCTTCCAAAGTATCGGGTTGCAATCTCGTCCCGTCTCTGTCTGCCTTGATTTGCAATGCTTCTATCTCCAGGCTGCCGATTTTGACAAAGGAAATAGGTTCTTGGATGTAAAACTGAATTGAGAGAAAATAATTTTTCTTCATTTTTGATATTACTGCCCTCTATCTAAGAGTTAGTTCTGCTTTCTTATTCCTTACAGATCATGGCTGAGCTAAATAATCAAGATAGAAATATTAGGCGCTGTAGATACATGAGTATTGGATTGGCAATAATGTGTGAAATAATGTTTATAGTGATGATTGTGGTAATGACTGTTCATGATATGAAAATAACTACTATTACTTCTGCTCCCAAAACTACTACATTAACAGCTTTAGAGAAGTTTAAGCTAAATGAGAAATACTTGCATGACTATACTAATGCTCAAGGAGAGCTTTATTCTAATGGTTTCTATCGATTGTTGAGTGAGTATGTTGAAACAATGGATGCGAGGAATTGACTTGTGTGTATGCAAATTCCTTCATCAGTAGAAGAAGGGGTTACGTACCATAGTCTTCCGTTAACATATGGAATAAGCTGTAGTTTGCTACTAACAAGATTCAATAACCAAGAGTACATACAGTATTTTTATTCCAATCATGATATTGTATTTTCACTTGTTCCTATTATTAGACACCTGAGTAAAGTAGCTAGAGCACATGATATAGTGCTAGTTAGGGGATTCTTTGAGCCCACATTAACATTTGGGACAGCTTACGCGCATAAAAATAACTTGACATGCTTGCTTACGCCTTTAGAAAAGAGCTTTATATGGCATACTGATGATAGAAGAAAGACATTAAAAGAAAAATTAGAAAAAGGGTTCGAGAAAAGAACTTACAAGAATGAATAGGCTTACACTGCTATTTAAACGCATGGGAAATTAGCATTAGATGCATTGCATGTAGGAAAGCTTTGTATATATAGGCAAAATCACGCACTGACACTTTATTTGTGGGAACGAGTGAATGTAGGCATGTGTTTTTATTTCAGAGTAAATGGACTTTTATGCTCAATGGTCAGGACCCTGCAATTCCTGGAATCTACTATATTTGTGGACATAATGCTTATTACTGTTTTCCTAGAGGATGGTATGGGACATGTTATTTGGGGATAGCTTTCCCTAAAATTTACCAGATAGATGACTTAAAGAAGTTTCCTAAATTGACTGAATTACATCATTAGCGACAGAGGAGGGAAGCCTCTTCTGCAATTGTGGGAGATATCTTTGGTGCAGTGATTCCTTCAGTGGGGGTTATTCTAAATTCGATCAAGATACGAAAGTTGTCTACTATTGTGGATAACATGCTGACAAATTTTACAGGGGTAATACTCCTGATAGATACAGAATTAGCTGCGGATAGAGCTATGACGCTTCATAATCGCCTTGCTTGAGAATCCTTCTAGCGAAGGACGGCGGAGTCTGTAAAATGATTAACTCTAGGCACTGTTGTTCATATATCCCTAACAATAGTAAAGAGATAAGAGACTTAGGGCCAGATGTAGCAAAACTAGGTTTTGCGACTCGGAAATTGCGACTCGGAGCGACTCGGAGCGACTCGCAATTTCCGAATCGCAAAACCATATGCAGAATGGTGTCTCAGACACCTTCTGCGAGTCGCTATGGGGTCGCAAAGACCCACCTCATTAATTTTAATGAGGTGGGTCGCATTTTGCCACCCCATAGCGAGTCCATGCACTCACAGGGATGGTGGCCTGCTGAAGTCAGCAGACCTCCATGTCTGTGACTGCATTTTAAATAAAGCAGTTTTTAAATTTATTTTGCAGTCCGTTTTCCTTAAAGGAAAACGAGTTGCAAAATAAAAAAAATAACGAAACCTTTTGGTTTCGGTTTTTCAGATAATGGGTTACCACCAGTGTGACACTGGTGGTAACTGCGAATTGCTCATCGATGGCATTCGCGGTCACAAAGCAATTTAGCATATC
Source organism: Pleurodeles waltl (assembly GCF_031143425.1). Classification (NCBI taxonomy): domain Eukaryota; kingdom Metazoa; phylum Chordata; class Amphibia; order Caudata; family Salamandridae; genus Pleurodeles; species Pleurodeles waltl. Next base: position 1,203,812,798 of record NC_090444.1, read on the forward strand.
GATGCGAGTCGCAAATAGATAGGGATCCCAAAACGGGATCCAAGAAAAAAAAGCGACATCAGTTTGCGACTCGCAAATGATGTCGCACCGCAGATTGCGAGTCCGCTGTTAGCGAGGCCACTTTTTGCGACCTCGCTAAAAGCGAACTCGCAATTTGCGAGTCAGGTGTCCCAAATTGCAACTGGGCCGCAAATGGCATGCAGGTGCAGCAAAACAGTTGGAAAAACACTTCCTGGCTCTTGGTGATGATATAAGAGCCAGTAAGTCATCAAATACACCTGGAAGGAGGGAGGACCACACCCTTTTCTATCTGCTGTGCAACTACCTGGAGAGAGGAACAGCTGCTACCATGGAAGACACAGGCAGTGCAGGAAGGAAGAGAAAATTAAAATTCTCAAAGAAAGAACTTGAGGTGTTGACAGAAGAATGCTGCCAGCACCATGACCAGCTTTTTGCAAGGCAGCCCTGAGTGTCCCAGACACTGAGAAGAGGAGGATCTGGCAGCAAATCCAGGAGAGGATCAATGCCATTGGGGTGAGCCACCGAAGCATTGATGAAATAAAAAAAAGGTGGTACGACCTGCGCTCCAGGACGAAGGAGAGGGTGGCAGAGTGCCTCAGGGAGATGAGGGGCACAGGAGGAGGCCCATCCACCATCCCACCACTCACAGCCATGAGGAATTGGTGGAGTAGACACTGGAGCCTGAGGCTGTGTCAGGAATGGGAGCACTGGACAAGTCAGCGCAAGGGACATCCAAAAGTGAGTACCATGAAACATGCATGGACACCTATAAATGCTATATCCACACTCACCCAGTACACAGCAGCATGCACAACCAGACTAGCTCCATTCCAGACTAGCAACCACCAGAATGGTGCATTATGGGCAATGTAGTACAGTAGGCAGCATATAGGCAAATGTTTATTTTGAGGCATACAACAGATGTTATAGACTGACAGTGTGTTCCCTATGTCCCACAGGTCTCCCACAAGACACCCCCACCAGCCACACCATCCAGGATGAAGACAGCAGGCCACAGGCAGTGCGGGAGGCTGCAGCAGCCATTACAGGGCCCAGCACGACACCACCACAGTCCCCTCCAGATGAAGTACAGGACATGGAGAAAGGAGACACGACACCTGGTCCCAGCCACACTGTGAGACAGCAAGAGCCAGAAGCACCACCGCGTCGCAGACGCAGAGTCCAAGTCCAGGCGGTGGCCCAGGAGGATATAGGGGAGGCATCCATGTCTGCAGTTGAGGCATCCCTCCTTTCTGGTCAGCGCCTGCAAACAAGGCACTTGAGGTTTATCTCAGGTGCAATGCAGAGAATGGAACACAATTTCACACAAGGCCTGGCTGATGTGAACACACAGTTCACAAGACTGAATGACAATGTCAGTGACCTTACACAATCAATCCGCCAACTGGTGACGGAACTGGTGGCTGAGAGACAAAGTGCAAGGCGCCGTGAGTGCCACCTAGTACAAAGATTTGACCGCATGGCAGCGTCCATTGTCCATCTTGCCATGAACACCACAGGCCTGCCAAGACGGACCGTTAGTCTGCAGGTGGAACTGGGCCACTTTGCAGGGGATGTGGCACGGGGACTGGGCCGCATTAGCCACGCTGTGGACATGTTGGAGGCCAGGCAGGTGGCAAGGGGCATGGGTGAGACCCCTCAGGACAGTGAGGAGGGGTCCACTATCAGCAGTGTATCTGCCACAGACACACGTGTACTGCTGAGTGGCAGTGCACGTCAGGGGTCTGCTGACCCACCTGGGATGAGCCATGCTGGGCGAACCAGGAGGAGGAGTTAGGCACAAACACTGCAGGACTCATGAGGCACATGCAGTTAATGTGTCCTCATTAAGGGTGGACATGTGCAGCCCATTATGGACAGTTATGTGCGTTTGTTATTAGGTTCACTAATTAAAATGTTTTGTTTGTTCCACTACACAACCGGGCTCTTTGTGTGTGACATCTGGCCCCAGGTGTTTGGGAAAAGGTTGGAAAAGGATTTGCTTCAGTGGGAAATTGGCTTAGTCAAATTTGGAATGGGGTATTAATAAAATTCATACACGGAATATTAATTGTGAATGCTTGCATATTTGGATTATGGGGTTTATGCAAATTATGTCAAAAGATAAAATTGAAAAAATCTAAAAATAATCAAAGGACAGAAGAACGAAACAGGGAAAGAATTTCTAGGGAGGACTTAAGAAGGAGAAAAAATACAGCCAAAACAGAATTATGAAATGTTGGTAAATGAAAGGTGTGATGACATATTTAGTCATCAGAGGAGGGAATGTTGACGCAGATATGCTAATTAGAAATTATTAATGAATGTTTATGTGTTTTGATTAAGGAAAAGTTCATAGAGAAATTAATCGTAGAGAAAATAATGTGCACATTTGAAAATGTGCCCACAGGGTATGTCAGCCACTTATGCGGACTTGTACTAAAAGAACTAAAAATGTGTGAAATAATGAAAATGTGTAATAATAATGTAGTAATGTGCCGTAATGAGATGTATAACCTATGTTTTGCATTATATTGTAGAAGCTAACTTAGCCGAAGTCATGGCCTATTTGCCAGGCCTCATGCAGAAGCAGAATTAATAAACGCACGAAGTAGAAGTTACCGATGCCTATGAACTGACCATGAACCGTGTGCTTAGCTAGATATTTCTGCAATGTACCGACGGACAGGAGATGATGAAGTCAATTTGATACAATTATGGGTAGAGTAGGCTAACTGTACTTTCCCAGGACTTGAACAATGAGAGCACTGACTGAAGAGGAACATGCAACATTTCCGATACCTGAAGAGCCGGATGATGAAGACATCATACAGTGGACCAATCCATGAACTGAGAAAGACGAAATCCTAGAACTCATAGATATGTAGAATAAAATGTATAGGGTAACGTCACATATGGAAGACTAATTGACCAATTAGCAATTAGGGGGATGGACTGAAAAACTCTAATAAAAAGTCATGACAAGGGGCTAAAACTTCAGATGCGAGAGCAAATTCGAGATGCAAGGGGAGAATTGGTGACTTCAGGAGACGGGGTTTGAGATTCTGTCATTTGGCTCATGCTTTTGAGAGCCTGATGTGTTACTGATCGATTGATGACCTGGAGACGAAGACTGACTTTTTTGCTGATGCATTTTCGTGGCTATGTAGCTATGACAATGTGACTGATTAACTTTGTGCCTTTTCTTCTAGGTACCAACTGCGGTGTTTTATAGTTTTCTTCTAGCTAGATATTTTCCAAATTCATGCTTTTCTAAATTGATTTTGCATGAAGTCCCACATGCCAATTCTAATCTGGGTTAGGAAGGTTCTCTATGGGTGACATTGACAGTGACAAATGATTGACAAACTGTTTACTGAACTCTGCAATTAATGTCGACATATTCTTCTTTGTTGGCTTATGCTGAAGCATTAGAGAATATGTTTACACAAATTCTGATTAGATTGTGTTATTGGTGGTCACTAATAAACTAATTCTGAGCTGATGAAACGAAGTTTGAGTTAACCAAATGCAATAGAATTGTAATTAATAGGGAACTAAAAATTGTTAAAGCTTTATTGAGTTGTGGTTATTCATAAAATGATGGTGATAATTGTTCATTGACTAATGATTCTCTTAGCGGTTACTGATTGATTACATTGATTATTAATGCCACGGGTCACTACATGATTAGAATACTCCATGCGATCCCCTTGTAAGTTTACCTATAAAGTACCAGGCGCGTTAGCAATATCATTAAGAAGGAGGCACAGGGAGGCAAGTGTAGACTTGCCCCGTGGAGGTTAGAGTTAGCGTGAAGAGTGTGAAGAGAGATATAGGGTCAGTAGGGCCAATTCTCAGTGTGGTGATCAATTCTAGAATCCCATATGAGTGACATGTCCCCTGCGACACAGAATTCTAGGCCTGCCTTTAACATGCCTTTAACATGTATTGTATATTGATTTGGCACCACTACCCTTCTAGGAGTTAATTGATGTTATGCTGTGCTGCTTCTGAGTTAGCGCCTCCTTGTTAAAGAAAATAAACACTAAAATATGACACACAGCCTTATGTGTGTGTATTGCAGCAACTATTTACCTAGCCACTGAGTAAATAGTGAATTTTCTCTAATAGTAGAAAATGTTTACTATTCTGACAATGGCCTTAAAAATAGCAGAGTATCTTCAAAATGTACCCGGCCTCTGGCTAAATAGTAGAGATTCCTCATTGTTTGCCTGGTTGCCCGGCAGCAGGCCAATTGGTAGAGATTCTGCACTGTTTGGCCAGTGGCCGTGTACATTTCAGGAACACATTACTAAAAAGTAGAGATTCTATACTGTTTGGCTGGCAGCCATGCAAATAGTAGAAATACTTCACTATTTACTCATTTGCTGGCTAAATAGTAGAGATTCTGCACTGTTTGACCAGGAGCCATGCAAATAACAGGGAAACCTCTCTATTTACCTGGCCACTATCCAAATAGCACAGGGTTTGTTCGATTTGGCCAGCAATCAAGTAAACTAAAAATCTTCACTCATTACCCAGCTGCTGGCAAAACGGCAGACATATAGAATGAGGCCAGCATCCATGCAAATATCAAATAAAAATAACTAATTATGTGGATGCTGGTTGAATAACAGAAATGTCATATTATTTTACCAGTATCCTTGCAAGTAACAAAGAAATTTAAAAATGTACCAAGCAGCTTGCGAAGTAGCAGAGCTGATGTACTGTATTGATGGTGGCCTTGCAAACAACTTGAAAAGAAACTTCATTAGTTACCTGTTGGCTGCCTAAATAGTAGACTAGTAGACAGTGTGCACAATTTGGCCAGTAGTCATGCAAATAGCAGAGGAACTTCTTGATTTACCTGTCTGTTGTTTAAACATCTTAAATTTTGTTTTATTATGCCCTATGTGGAATTCAACAGGTATTTACACCAGGGCTAACTGCAAATAAGGAGTGAACACAATTGGCATCAATTTTCTTATGAAAGTTAGTGTGGGATTCATTTTTTCCTTTCATAATAAACAACTATAAATTGAGCTTACGGTAACTAAGATTGCATTTACACTATCCTCCAACTAGCATCAGCGTCATTGCTGTTCTTCTTGTTCTAAATAAGGCACAGTGAGGTTCACGCAAATAAACGGAAAGTGTTACCAGAGATATTTTCTCACTGTACCTAACCAAGGGCAATTCAACTGTCCCAGGCTATTGCTCCATACTGGATCAATTTAATTTAAATGCTCAAGTAAGTTGGGAGAAGGTCTAACATCTAATGTGTTACTACCATGAGAGAATCTTCAAATGTATTTGGTAGTAAAGAAAAATTCTTGATCTTTCCCCATTGTTGCATATCCTTTGAACAACATACTTGTGTAGAATGTATAAATGTCTTTGTCTAAAGTCCTATAAAAAGTACAGGTGGATTTCTCTATTTACGAGCCCCTCAACCCTACCCACCCAACTTTTCAAAGGCAAATCTATGCCATATTTTACTTCGAAATATACTGAGTTCTTTGTACTTTAGATTTACCCATGACAAATTCTATGTGGTCTGCCTGTTGATTCTTTTTATAAAGCTCTGAAACAACAAAATATTTCATCATTTGCATTAGAACTTAAACAAATGGAAATAGTGATGGCTCCAGTGAGGGGGGGTGCAAAAAAGTCTGTATCAGGACTACCCTGTTCCTTGCTGTTGGCATGCCCCATGAGTTTGATTTTAAGATAAGTTTGCTCACCAACATTCGGATCCTGATTTATTTTTATTTACTTCTCAAAAATTACACATATACTTTCTGCGAATGGAATAGTATTTTGAAAACTGAAATATGTATTGTTACATCAGCTCACAAAATACTGAATTGTAGGGGGTTGCAGAATGACCTGCCTAAAGAAAATCCATTAGGCAGGTAACAATTTGCGAGCCTCTGTGATTGGCTGTAATCACAGAAATGGTGGCCTGCAAGAGACAGCACATCATTATCTTTAAGACTGCATTCCAAAATAGAAAACATATTTTTCCAAAACAGCTCATGTTTCTTGAAGGAACCAGTGCTGATTTAAAAAAAAAGGTTTAGGATTTCCGAAACTTTGCCCTATGAAATGGCCATCATGATTCCCAAAGGAAAAATTTCCCTAAGGTGACCTCTTACCCCCTTGAAAATTATTTATCAACCCAACATGGGGGTCATTAGCACCTCAGTGGTTTACAACAGCAATTGCAGTCAACAAAATATCAATAAATTAATTTACAAATTGGAAAGGGGATGGAGGAAGCCCCTTTCATGAACCCTCCTATTTGCTATTTGGAAACAATCGCAAAAGTCCTTTTACTAGTTGAAGGAATTTTCCAACTCATAAAAAGGCTTTGTACTTAAGATGAGCATTTTTTGTGATCACAAACCTTGTGGTTTTGTGACACAAATCTCTTAGTGCTAAAACTAGCTTAGGCGCAGGCACTAACTTATAGGTATGAAGGTCCCAAACTTAGTGCAAGTTATTTTAAAAGACATGGGACAGAATGCACTTCATTGTACGGTGGGCTAAGACATAGAAACTTAGAGAACCAGAGATGACCAATGGTAAAAAGATGAAAACCTTTGCAAGACCAGTGAAAGCAGTTTACTCTTTTAATACTCTGTATTTGCTCTTACTCAAAAAGCCATCGGAATGTACCAGGGACATATGTAGGATTATCAAAAGGCTCAGTGTTATCAGACTACCTCTTTTTCTTCATCAAATCAGTGATTTATTATTATTATTATTATTATTACAGAATTATTCATTTTGGTTCACATTAATTAAACAAATCAAACTAAACATCTGTAAACAAAGATTCGTAAAAGCAAAACCCAGAACAAGAAATGATGCATCGCAGTGACACAGAGCCATCTAATACTTAAGGTGATTTTATAAAAATAGAAACAATTGCCTAGGACCCCCTACAAGGGGACCAACACAGTATAATTGAGAGCTTCCTTGAAATCTTATGAAGGTAGGAAGAAAATCTTATGACAATAGGAAGAAAAACTACAGCCTGATTAGAGTTTCTAGGATGGAACTAAGTCCATCAGAATGAAGACAATACCCAGCCATACTTAGGCCCAGATTTAAGAGGGCCTAGGTCCACTTTAGAGCTGCCTTAGCATCGTCTTTTTCATACTAAGGCAGCACTAAAGTGGCCTTTTTCCTGCATCATATTTACAAAGTGGCACTCAGAGCTGGCATTAAAATGGAGCACACCATTGTTTACAATGGGCCCCTATGTACTGTTCAGGGTTAGCGCCACAATTGTGGCACTAATCCCTGGACAGTACATCAATAGCATAAAAAATGTTGATGGTATTGCCCCCTACCTTGCACCATGGAGTGCCACACCTTAGATACGGTGCACACATGGTGGTGGTAGGTGGGCACTAAGGGGTGCAAGGAAAGTGGTGCTGCACTGGGTGGAGCACCTCTTTCCTCAAATCTGCCTCTTAGAGTTGATAGCTGGCACTATGGACAACTCTCTACAGTGACAGGAACTGTTGTCATGGCTGTCCCGGTCTATTCACAAATGTTTGAAGAACAGTACTGTCAGACATGATGGCTATCCGCAAACGTTTCAATAATGTTTTGTTTTTCAAAAACAAACTCCCCAAATACGTTATGGTCCCACAAGCTGAGAGTTCTCTCCAGCGGTGATAGGGTCATTATTTTTTTCCTGTCCCTTACAGATAGGTTTTACTCAGAGGAGGGGCTGTCAAACTTCGCCCCTTGACGGCCTCTAGTCTGTCAGGCCCTCAGGATATATTCTGTAGAGAAGCCACAAGCAAAGAAATTACACTATGATTAATTGAAATGAATATCATTTGAATATGAATACATTTTCATAGCAAATCAGAGAAAGACTTATAGGCATCATTGACACAGAAAAAAGAAATTCACAGAGATTTGTATTCATTGTCTTTATTACAAATATTATAAGACATAAGACACTGAATAAACAGAGAGATGTTACCTGCATTCTTTTGACCTACGGATCAATCATTTCACAGTTCCACCTATATGCTGATTCAGACAGGTGATATGGACCCACTATTGAGGTTTGACAACTGATTTGTGTTGATTATCTTCCAATTATCATTTTCAGGTTGTATCTCAGACATAATCTTAGTGCTAAGTGATGGCTCTCACAGCAGTAGGAATAGTGCTGGCTCCAAGCAGAAGTATCCAAAACAAGAACACAATGAAGCATGAGATCTCAGCACTTGGTTGTCAGTGCTTTCCTGAGCAGACATAAGGCACAGACAATAGGGCTGCTCTGCTCAGAAAATGTGATACCTTTAACAAGCAAAACCTATGGCCTACCCCTTACTCTAACAATCTACCCTAAATCGTCCCTCAGGAAGAACTAATCAGGAGTCCTTTGCTAAAAGAACCTCACATAATTTCTTTGGGTAGTTTTTTCTCTATTCTCACTTCAGTTTTGGGTCTCCACTCTCCATCTACAGGGAATACAGGCCTACTCTGTAGGGAAACTGTTTCTGCTCTCCATCACTGTATGCAAAATGCATTCCACTGGTCCATGCACTCAGACTGTCATCACACAAAGAGTCTTACTACTATACACTTGCTACATACCCACCACATATATATGCACATGGAATATCAGTGGAAAGATATAGAGGTGACACATAAACCCTCTTTGGGCCATCTCAGATGATCTATCAGGAGCCTCCATTACCCCTTCTTCTTCTTGCCAGAGCCTTCTTATGATCCTGAGCTCCACGTTGCTGATTGCAATTGCCCTTTGACCCTCTTGTTTGCCATTAACCATTTTTCCCTCACTTCAGCCATCTGAGTTTCTCAAGCCCTTTCTGCCACCCTTGACAGACCACACTCACTTTTACTCATCCACTTTTAAACTCCTATGCTGAGCTTCAATCGCTTTGCCATCAGACGGAGTCGTCTATCACTCAGAGGTCAAAGTGTAACAGCCTCTGCTTTTTATTTGCTTTAGATGCTCTGATGTTTCAGCAAATACTTACTAATTCTATAAGTGAACTGAAAAGGTGGGGGTTCTCGGGGTTAGCAGCATAAGAAAACGTAATAAGAACCATTTATAAAAGGGATATCTTAATACATGTGGTCTAGACTCCCAAAGTGCCCTTCTGCTCCTGGTCTTCTTCCCTCTCGCCCAGGTCCATTTGTGCCCTTAGGCTTTAGTCCTCCTTTTCTGGGATGTTTTGATTCTCCTGATCCCCATCTTGGAGCTGGTCTAACTAGTTCTGATCACCCTGGTACTGTTTTACTGAATCTGGTGCTCCTGGTTGTAGTCCTTCCTGGCCCTGGTTTTCCTTGCCCTGCTCCTGGGTCATCCTTGTATTAGCCTATCCTGGGCCTCCTGATGCTGGTGCTACTGATCTACACACTGATCCTGCTGGTCTGCTGGGTCCTTCTCCACATAGATCTGTTGTCCTGGTTCTCCTAAGGCTGCACTCCTTGACTTCTTGGTTTCGGTCATCCAGATTCTCCTTGCCTTTGTCCTTGTGGGCCACCTGGTACCGTGTTAACTAATCCTGCTCTTTCTTATTAGGTCCTCTTGGTTTCTAGTCCTCCTGCTCTACTTGGAGCCTCTGGTCCCTGTGGTTCTGACCTCTTGATCCTTGTCCATTTGACCTGGTTCTTCTGATCCTTTTCACCTTACTCATCTGATTCCAAAATTATCAGTTTCTGTTCCTGTTGGTCTCAGCAGTCTACCTGTCCTCTTGCCTTCTGCCTCTTCTAAGCCTTGCACTCTTAGGGGCATATTTACAAGAAAGTGGTGCATCAGCTATGATGACCCACTTTTCTTGTGCCCCCTTGGTCCCCCTAACGTAACCGTGGTATTTACAATAGGGCTCACCACGGCGCACGTTAGCACAATAGCATCAACATTTTTGAAACTATTGTGGCGCTTTGGCCAGCTAGTACCAAATGATGGCACTAGTCCAACAATGCGTTGAGAGGCCCATTGGAAACAATGGGAGCGTCACTTGAATGCCTGCCTTGGACAGGTGTTAAAAATTATGGGAAAAATGGCACAGTGAAATTGTGTAAATTTCACTGCACCATTTTTCTGGGCCTCCTAACTGGGGAACACCTCCCCTTGCATACATTATGTCTGTGCAGGCATAATGTGGTGCAAGGGGTTACAAAGTGGCGCAATGCTTGCATTGCACCACTTTGTAAATATAGCACAGGGAAAAGGACTCCTTGATGCCGCCTTATCGTAAAAACTATTAAGCGAGTGCTTCACAAGGAGGTGCTAGGGCCTTGTAAATATACCCCTTAGTCCTTGTCTTCCTGGTTTGGAGCACCCTTGTCCTCCTGGCCCTGAGCCTTGACCCTATGGTCCTTATGGCACTGTACCAAGTGACCTGGGCCCTCTTAGTTCTCTTTGTTTGGGTTCTTCTGAGCCTTCTGATTTTGGTCTTGGTCTTCCTGGACATCCAGATCTAGTCCCCTTAGTATTCCTGGCTGTTCTGGTCCTCCTGATCCTTTTTACCCTAATCCTGCTCCCCCTGGGTCCTGGTCTTTCTTCGCCACTTGGTGCTGAAGGTTCTATAGATGGTCCTGCTGGTACTCCTAAGTCTGGGCCTCCTGGCACTTCTCCTCGTATTAAGTCCTACTGATACTGCAGCCATTTATCTAAGTCCTCTTGATCCAGGAAGACCTTTTTCGGGCCCTCCTGAGCCTTGTTATTTTGGTCCTAGTCCTCCTGGTCACTGCTGTCCAGTCCACGTGGTCCTCAATATACTGGTTGGCCTTCTTATATATGATCCTCCTCACCCTGGTCCTGCTACTTTTTATAATTACTCTGCCCCACTTGGTAATCTGAACCCTGGTCCCCTAGATCCTGATCTTCATGACCCTCTTAACCCTGCTTCCGGTCTACCTGGCCATGATCTTTTTAGTTTACCTAATTTTCTTGATTGATCTGGTATTCATGGGTGCCCTTAGTACCACCCCCTTGGCTTCCGAGTCCTTGTCCTGCCTATTCTAGTATTCTGGGCATAGGCTTTGCCCTCCAGGTCCTGATCATAGTCCTCTTCAATTTGGTCCTGATCCTCCTGACCCTCATCTTTCTGCTTTTTGACTGCGTAGTTCTGCAAAAACTTGTCTGGCGATCCTCGCCTTTCCTAATGCTGATGGTTCTTGAACTCCAGATCATGCTAGTCTAAACACTTTATGGTCCTGGTCCAGGTATGTCTGCTCGTCATTCAGATGTACTCCTGGCCCTAGGTCTTAGATCCTGGGTCTCCTGTCTCACTGACTTCTGGCACTGGACCTTTTCATCCTCCTCACCCTACTTCTCAACCATCAGTGCTCCTGCTCCCTTTACTTAGTCCATAGATTGGGCTGCTTCTAATCTTTCTGTTCCCGGTCTCTCTGGTCCGTGTAGCCCTGATCTTAGTTCTGGTACTTCTTTATCTGGTCCTTATGTAGTGGGTCTTCTGGCAGTGCTGCTTGGACTGGCCTTGATTTCTGCAGCATTTATAGTAAAAATTTCTCCTGTCCCATTCTAGCCCCACTGGTCTCTTGGTGTGCCTGTTATACTTTGTTCTTGCCCATTTGACCATGGTCCCCTCTGTCATGGCCCTCCTAGTAATGGACCTCCCGGCTTCCTCATCCCTTTGGCACTTGTCCTTGTACCTCTCATGTTGCATGTAATAATGGTCCATGTAGTTTTTGTTACTCTGGTTCAGGATCTCTGTGAGTCTGACCCCCATAGATTTTTTGTTCCTAGTCCCACTGGGATTGAACTTCCTGGTACTTTATTTCCGTCCTGGTTATTGGTCCTGGTCAGTGCATTCAACCCCTTCTAGCCCTCTTTATTGTTATGGTCCAGGGCCATCAGTTCCTCCTACCCCTGGTGTTCTTTCCTTTGGGCTCTTTCCACTCGGTACAGATCCCCCTGTGCCACATTCTCCTGGCCCTCTGGATCCTTCTCATCCTGGTTCCTGTACCCCTAGTCTTGTTTTTCAGTGTCCTGTTCCTTCTAATCTATTTGTTCCTCATCCCCATTGGCACTGGTAATCCTGGGCCTTGTGGATAAGGTCTCCCTGGGCCTGGTTCTTGTGTTGGTCCTTGTGGCTGTTGTTGTCCTAGCCCTCCTGGTGTTCCAACTTCTGACACTTATTCTCTAACTGGTCATCATCCTTCTCCTACTGGTCCTCTGTTTCCTTTCCCAGGCCCCTCTACAAAGTCTTTAGTCAGGTTCAGCTTCTAAGCTTGCCACTGAGAATGTTTTTTGGCTTCCAGGTTTTTTCACCTAAGACAGCACTGTCAAGGACAGAAATGAGGGCTCAGAGATAACCTTGCCCACTCAAAACACTGATTAGCATGTTAAAAATAAAACTGACCATTCCTAAGATACATTGTGCAGGTGACTAAAATGTCAGTGCTCTTATGATGTAGTGAATCCTATTTAGTTTTAATGGGAATCCTTTGGTTTGCAGGCCTATGCCCCCATCACCCAGTGACTTTTAACCTACTTAGCTTGCTCTGTTTTAACACATCTATTTAATGAATTCTTTCAAGATGGCTACCATGGTTATAGTTAGGAAGATGTTTTAGTTCCTCGTTATCAGTGCCATTCTGTAAAGGTGTCGCTATCAGCGTCAAAGATAAATGAGATACGTAGGTTGTCTTATTATGTACTTTCCTACTTTTCATGTGCCTGTAGCATAATGTACCTTTTCAGGGAATGGTTTATATAATTGCTGCCCCAAGCATGCTTTCTTATCTATTGTTTGGGAACATACCTGCATCACAAGTCCTCCCAGATCTGTATAAATAGGGTCCTACCAGATCTGTATAAATACATCTCAAAGAGACAAGATAATCCGAGGGATTCCTACCAGATGCCACTGACGCTATCTATGCTACACGTCGCCTTAATGCTGACCCAGTCTTCATGTCCCCACAGAGACCGATCTAGAGCCCTCATTCCAAGGTAACGAGGGTTGGGGGACTCTTCTCATGGACATAACACACCTAGCTCTCTTTAGGCTAGAGATTAGGTTAATCATGCTAGGGTATTAGGGCTTATTTCACATCTATGACATTTCATGTTATTGCAAGATGGTGGGGGGTCATTGTATTCATGACTCTTGCTTTTACCTTTCTCTTCCTTGCATTATTCATTTTCCTAATCATTGCAGCCCATGTAACTCATCGTAGATGTGAGAGAGGGGTAATCTCCGTTTAACCACGACCTCCCAGAGATATCGCACTTTTGAGTCCATGTGTAAGGGCTGCCACAAATCACCTTTTACTGTTTGGGTTTTTGTTGAGGTACTGCTTGTGAGCCGGGAGGGTTGAGATGACAGTTGCAACTTGTTGGAGGACTGGCCTAGTCACATACAAACATAAGTACTGTCATCCTCAAACCAGCAGTCTTGCCTAGAGCAAGAGTCAAACTACGACATGGTGTCATCAATTATGGTGTTTAGGCATTAATTTGCGGATACCATGACTATCACTGTCTCACATACAACAGGTACCCTAAGTACCATTATACGGAGACGTCCGTGGTCTTGGGGAAGATCCTCCTCAGCAAAACAGGGAGCACCTAATTAGGCTCTAGGTTGTTCGATCCCGAACTATTAAAAGGACTTTCTCCCCAATTGGTGTTCCATCTCTTTTACCCATTACACAATATGGCTAACGCCATAGACATTCGTAGGAATGCTAGACACGCATTAACATTCCACCTAGTAGCACATGGCTTAACAGATGAGGGTGGGGATGTTACATTTATAGTAGAAGCTTGTGAAGCTTACCAAACAGAAACATTTTACTCTTGGGTCACCTTTCCTGAGGAAGACCAAAGATCATTCACATTCCACACATACAGAATTGCAAACGTACCACAACAATACCAAGCATACCAGTATCTCGAAATTCCATTTACTTATCAAGAACATCAGAACTGGTTTAATGGCGCCCTACCACATGTAATACAACCTGTGAGATTAGGTCCCTTACGTAACGAAGGACCGGAGTGGCCTATATTTGCCACATATACACCTCACCCCGGTGTACAAAACATGCAGGCAGCAGATCTGCGCAATTTATACCTTGAGCTAATAGCACTATATAGACGACTTGTTCAGTTTGTAATGCGATCTCTGAACACTACACCAGCGCGTCCAGCACCACCAGCACCTGCTGCTTACCAATTGGATACTACTGGGATTAATCCACAAACAGTACATTCTATCATGGGTAAGGCACCCACAGAACGAGAAAAAATCCTGTTCTGGATAGCCCAGATAACAAATCAGCTGGAAGCTGTGTTTCCCCCATGCAGGGCCTCAGGAAAAACATGGAATTCTCACAATGTGCTTGCCCTTCGGGATGATTCCCTCAGTGGATGACTGTGCCACATGGGTACAGTCTTCGCTGCAATTTATACAACGCATATGGTACCCTGACACTTGCCAATTTACCGGAAGTGTTGAAACAAATTCAGAATGAGCACGGGACTACACCAGCCCTAGATTTGGGGATGAAATAATGTGTAACTGTGACACAGTCGCCTCAATAATACTCAGTAACATTGAAGGGTAAGCAGTAGCACTGGCTATACACCAGCGACTCCGAGAGATTCCACATTGGACCAGGAGAAACAGCTACCGAAAATGATTTCCGACACCTATACTAGTATAGGACTGGATAGTTTGGGAGCCAAGCCTAACAAGCCTGAAACACAATGTATCACCCCCAAGGAAGTTACTTAACAAGAACAGGAGGGTTCTAAAAAGCGCTGGGATAAACAAAAGCAAATTAAAGACAGGCGAAGTCGGAGAGCAGATTCTCCACATCTGGAGAGCTCCGAAAGGAGATATAATCTCAGACACAGAGAAAATATAAAAGCTCCTGACAGATATACTGATTCACGTCCCTCTCGTTCCTTTCAGGACGTACTGGATAGACATAGTGAGAGAGAGATTTCCTGACTTTGTGAAACAAAAGAAAGACTCACCACAGTTTTCAGACAAAAAAGAAGATAAGTCCCCACAACACAAGCCACAGTTTAAAAAGAAAAAAGTGCAGCACTGTCAAATAAAAATGCCAGTACACTTGAGAACATTGCAAAAGAAGAAGACGTGGACAGTGACACTGCTAGACAGCGCGGCAGAGGTCACTAGAGTCTGAAAGATCATCTGGATGAGACAGCAACCAATGACTTTATTGCAGTTGAGACTGCCGACAGGTGCGTTCTCCCACCCGTTGGGTTTCATGATTTAAATATCCAAATTGGGGGAGACATAGAGCGCACCATTAGTGTGATATTCTGGGATGAACTTAGTTGTGATATCCTGCTGGCCGAGAGGGACTGGCCACCTGAGCACGTCCGTAAGCTCCCACATGAGGAAGATGTAATTTTGTCTTCTTTCCCTGATCTTGTGCCAGAGGTGGTATAAGAAGCCTACGCTGTCGACTGGGCTTTAGCGCAGGTACCTGCACTATACATCAATCATGTATGTTGGGACAAGGATTCTCCTTGTCATTCAATACCTATCAGGTCTACACCCCAGCCTCAGCCACAATAGCCTGTTAAACTTGAAGCCAAAACTCCGGTGAGGGTGATCCTCACTCAGCTTGAGTACCAGGGAGTAATTGAGCCCTGTGTCTCTGCAATGAATAACCTGTTATTCCCTGTTGCAAAACCCAACCATTCATATGAAATAGTCTTACATTACAGACATTTAAATAAAATAGTCATACACGCACATGCGTAATACAAAATTCACACAGCACAGCACTAATTAACAACATAGTGCGTAAAAAATATAAAAAACCTTGGATTTCTCCAATGTTTATTTTTGCCAAAATTTAGCTCAGGAAAGTCGGGACCTGAGTGCATTCTCATTTGGCTCACAAAAACTCTTCTCCCGTTTGCTCCAAGGCTACAAGAACAGCCCAGGGCTGTTCTCAGCCCTTGTAACATCAATATTGCATGATATTGATCCCGAGGCGTTGTCCTAAGTGGATGACATCTAGCTCACAGATGATGACCTCAACATTCATCTTGCCAGGGTCAATCGAATCGTTCTAGGATTCGCAGCCCTTGGCTATAAATTTAATTTTAGGAAAACTAAAACAGCCTTTCATAGTGTATTGTTCCTGGAATGCGAGCTATCAAATGAGGGCAATAGACTGGCCCTGCGCTTTCAAGAAAAATTTGCTCATCTCCAGCCACCAAGTACAATTAAGAAACTACCGTCTTTACTTGTTTTTTTTTTTTACTTTGGCAGTACTTACATTCCTGACTATGCACAACGTATCAAGCCACTCTATGACTTAATACGCCCGGATTTTTCTAGCAGACACTGGACAGTAGAATGCATACGCATCCTGAGAGGACTGCAACAGGACATGCTAGAAGCAAAACACTTACACACCTGTGATAACAAAACAAATTTGGTCATCAGAATATTTGCTGGTCCATTAGGTTCACTTATTTCACCTTTAACGAAGGCAACACAGTGCCAATAGCAAATAAATCACACTTATACTCAAATGCAGAACAACGTTTTGCACCCAGAGAAAAAAAACTGACTGCTGTACAGATGGCTGTCATCATGGAGAGACCACTTGCCCAAGGGAAACGCATTATAGTTGTTACACCGGTGCCAGCCTTAGAGGCCGTCACCAAAGCAAGCATTCCTAACGCTAAAGCACTACATCCACGCTGGATTCAGTGGGCATCCTCCCTGACTGCCACCGATGTTGATTACATCTTTGATCCAAAACTTCAGACATAAGAATTTCTCCAAAACGAACACGAGTACACCGTACCTCTAGGCATTTTGCCACTTGACAGATACCCTACTGTCATCTACACTGATAGTTCAGCACAACCAGCTGAAGGTACCAAACATCAATACTCAGCCGCTTGCGCAGCTGTGAGCGGAGTGATGAAGGATGGTGTATTCCACCCTCACAATACCTACAGACAGACCCAAGGGGACTGCGCAGCTCAGCTGGCTGAACTCAAATCCCTTGTTCTAGCATTAAAATACACAGAGCCAGGAATACTAACTTTAAATGTCTGTGACTCATACTTCTGCTTCCAGTCCTACAATGATTATCTGAATCATTTTCTATAGGAGTACACGTTGTTGGCAATAATTTTGCTGATGAAGCAGCCAAATCTGCACTAGCTACGGCTTCTGTGGCTGCAGTGACTCGTTCTCAGACGAGATTGGATAATGAAATTTTGGCTGCCGTGAAAGCTTCGGCTGAAGGCAAGCCTTTCCCAAAAGCATACCCTTCAAAATATTCTTACCACATCAGTGCACTGAATGTTGCCTATGCAACACTTCCTGGGGTTGGAGATCGGGTGATCCCCAATCAAGACCAGAGATTAGATCTGATAAAAGCAGTGCATGAGGGTGTCGCCTGAGCACATGCTGGTATTGCGGCCACAATAATACCCTTACAGAAACGGTTCTGGGGGCCAGGTCAATACAAACAGACCAAGCAATGTGTCCTCTGTTGTGACATTTGCCAGCAGATAAAGGTCTCAAACATCAAACCCCCTCTGCAGACATCCCTCGTGGTGTCCAACAGGCCACAACTATGTGTGTACCTGGACCATTGTGGTCCCTTACAACTTGATGGTGCATCCAAATACATCTTAGTCGCTGTAGCTTCTTGTTCTAGATTCCTGTGGGTACGGCCTCAGCGGTCGGCTGACGCTCGAACTGTTATGAAAGACTTGCTGATCCTTATCAGATTCAGTAGTCCATTCACACCAGGGCCCTGCCTTTGCCTCTAAGGCATTCAGGATACCATGGGGACGATGGGTGTTGAACTTAATTACTCCTTAACCTACCATTCCAAGGGAAATTTGGTTGTGGAGAGGAGGAATCAAGATCTAAAGCAGTCCTGAAGTATTAGGTTCTGGCTGCAGCTGGCTTCATCACCTATATGGGGTCCAGAGAGCACTGAATAATCTGCCAAGAAGGTGCTTGGGGGGGGGGCGCACTCCCTATGAGGTTCTGTTTGAGATACCTATGTATATCCCAGACCTAGATGGCCCTGCTTTGGGGGCAGCAGATACACCTTTGATATAAATGAAAGTCTCACTGTCTTACAGGGGCTTCAGCAATTTTGTGATGATATGTCATCTGCCAGTGCTGCCACCTTAGGAATAAGAGATTTGCCACAACTTCTACTGACTGGATTCCTAGAGCTGGGGATCTGGTTCATGAAAAGATTGCTGTGAAGAAGGAATTCAGCCTATCCTACAAGAGCTCCAGTCCAAGCTCTGGGCAAACAAGGTACCAGAACTGTCATCCTACCACCACTGCCTGGTTCCAAAGCAAACAGA
This sequence comes from Pleurodeles waltl, assembly GCF_031143425.1. Lineage (NCBI taxonomy): Eukaryota > Metazoa > Chordata > Amphibia > Caudata > Salamandridae > Pleurodeles > Pleurodeles waltl. The sequence goes on from NC_090444.1 coordinate 1,203,831,201, forward strand.
TTTGTCTCGATTGACAACATCACACTTCACCATGTGGCCGATCCTGCATAGTAGACCCACAGGCCCCTTAGGTAGTTCCTGGTCCCCTCTCACTACCCAACAGAACATACCACTTAAAAGAAGTAACAATAACACTTCTGACAACAACAGCATGTCCAACGATACTACAACTACGTCCTCAAGCATGGGGAGGGCAGAAAATGAGCTTTTGCTGATTCCTGTTACCACTTCATGACATCACCTGTAATAGATGTGGCTGTCTTCTAATACAACACAACACAACACAAACTTACAAAATCAGCTACTATGAGCCTCCACGTGAAGAGGATCCATCTACCAGTAATGCACCAGCCCCTGTGTTTGCAGAGACTGGTTCTGGTTTTTTAATCAACATTGATGATTTTTCTTCAACTTTATCCACTCCTGCCATTGAAACCGTTTCAAAGACATGTAAGCTGTATATATGGCTTAACAATAACTATTTAGTGTATCCATGGAACTATTTGTGGTTATTGCTGACATTGCTAGCATTTTCTTTTATGGATTGGTTTTGTGACTGTTTTCTTCTTGCTTATAAATGGTCATTTCCTTCCTGAACTCTCCTCTGTGGAGCCTGTGGATGAAATCTAAGCTCCATATCTTTCCTTGCATACGGTCTGAAGAGACTTGACCCTTGTGAACATTTCAGCAGTACCGATTTCTGATGGGATTGTCTAGGATAAAGTTCCATTTGATATATCCGGGCCTAACGAGGTCATTCAAATTCCATCTGTCTTCAAAAGTTTGATGACTGATGTAATTACACCTGGTGTTGTATCTGATGATTTGGATGTCCAGGCAGTTAATTCCATGTTAACTGAAATGTAGGACTATGCAGTATTTGAAAGTGATGATGTATACACCAACACAAAGAATTATGGGAAAATATTCTGCTATATCAACTGGGGACATTACTACCTGCACCATCAACCAGACACAAATCAGTATGCAATTACACACAGTGGGAACACTGTTAAACTCCATCTTTGGGGAGCCCAAAATATTATTCGGATAAATTCACTTTTTTTTCTGGGCATGACACAAAAAATGCAGAGTCAGATTATTTTGAGTTACCCTCTTCTAAAATTAGGAAAATTTAGCTAACTAACACAAAGTTAATTTACTGGGATTCCTTTGTTTTCTGTCTTGCAGTTGAAGGTTATGAATACTGGAAGAACACTTGATTTAAAGAGTGTATGGGGAACACAAGATTGGCAAATACGGGGTAGGGAAGCTTTATTTAGAGCATGCCTTTTTTCTATACAAATTATCTTTTTGAATTACATTATTCAACAGACATCATGTCTGGGGTTAGCAAAAATGAAGGAAATGAATGTGTCCAGCACCCCCACAGTGGAAAAATTCACTAATTGCCAGTCCTTCCTGAATATCACAGAGGAAGAATTAGATGCAAAGGTTCAGACCGGTACCTATAACTCTTCACTTTCTAGTCCCGGCGGATGGTTATTATGGCCAATAGACACAAATGGGTGTGAGGCACGTTTTGTGAATTCCTTGGGGGTTTTAAAATTAGCCAGCCGGACCCTCGCTTTGTCTCGGGTCAAGAATCGGGTATAATTATAGCATAAAGTGTAGGTAAACTGTGCTAACAGTGGTTACAGACTAACACCTTAACAGCAGTTAAAGAACATCTCAATACTCTTTCTGAAGGTATAGACTTGCAGGACTTCTTGTTAGGTCCAAGAAAGCCACTCTCTAAAAGATTCATCTATGCCATATAAAATGAGAGCTGGAAGCTTTCTCAAGTAGAAGCCGCTGCGTGTTTAAGGCAGATAGACAAAGAAAATTTAGAAAAGGCTTTAGCTGTTGTCGATAACGGCATGAACACTCTGTCCAACAGGATTTATTCCCTTAATAACATATAGGCCCTCATTATGAACACAGCGGGAAAGACCGCACTGCTGGTGGTGGCGGTAACTACTGCCAACAGGCTGGCGGTCTGGGCTGCCAAATAATGAAGCACATGAAAAACAGGCAGCCTGAAAGACACTCACCGCCAGCAGAGAAGTGTAGACAAAGATGGAAGAGGCCGCCCACAGGCTGACGGAAAGGCCCTACCAGCCCAACAAATAATGAAGCACTAGACCGTCATCAGTTCTGGGGCGGGAACCACCGCCACTCAAAGCCTGGCAGAAACAAACCAAATAAAAGGAAACACTCACCGGAGGCTCACACAACACGCCAAAGCAGGCAGACATAGAGAGAGAGTTGGAAATCATGCCAGTGCTGCTCCTTACCATATACCTCCGCGACTGTGACTGCCAACGAAGGCGACGATGGTAAGTACCGCAACCTAGTAAAGACGAAAGGGCACAGTTACATATCCAGCCACTCCACCCACCCCGCAACGCACCCATAACCCATCACAACATCACAAGGCATACACACCTGAGCAAGAGGTACTTACCCGACACAAGCCCCAGACAACCTGCCCAAAGTACCCACATGTGCACAACACCCCCCCACACAATGAAACGAGGAACCACGGATCCAGAATGTGCCAACACCAACACTGGGCACACAAACTTTATTAAAGCTCCAGGAGCAAAAGGTTGTCCAAATGAGGCCATTAGCCAGTCCATATCAAAATGGCTGATGGGCCCAAATGGCCCGAACTTGACACCCACATGTGCACATGATACTCCACCATAAAGGGGCATCAATGGGGCAGCCAGGCATCTCAGGGGACAGGGGCCGGGTCTGCCGCAGGTAGGGTCTCACATCTGGGGGGGGGGCTTAGGCTTCCGTTTGGGAGGTAGAAGGGGTTTCGGATTAGTCTTGGAAGGTGGGGGAGCAGGCTTGGACCGGGGGGGGGTGGCAGATGGACCAGGGCCAGCACGGGGCCTCTTGCTCACTGGAGAAGGTACACAGGAACGGGAAGGGTGGACAGGGGCAGACTTGGACGTGGAAGGAGTGGACAGGGCAAGGAGGTGGGCATGTTTAGGGATGAGACGGGGTGTGCCAGTGGGTTCAAAAAGGTCTACACGGGATAGGAAACGTTTCTTAGGAGCAGTCGGGGTGGACCTGGAAGAAATTGTGGGAGTGGAGGTAGAGGGAGTTGTTGTAACAAGTATACGTGTGGGTGACATGGATGCAAGTGCCTGTACAGTATGCTGAGGTGTGGTAGATGTGTTTTGGGTGGGTGTCTGGGAACATCTGAGTGTAATGGGAGGAGGGGGATGGACACAGTGGGACAAGACAGGCTGCCAGTGTAAATGGATGTTGTCTGTGTGTCTGCAAGTTTGGTGAGTGTGCTGCAAGTGTTCTTCAAAGTCGTTCTGATGAGTGCAGGTGTGGTGTCTGGGGTACATGACTGGATGTCTGATGTTGTGGTGACTGCAAGAATGGGGTCAGCAACAGTGAATGAGAGTGCAGTGCTTGTGAGTGTGCATGTAGAGGTGACAGGAAGAGGTGGACACAGTGGGGGAAGTGGATGTTCTTGTGTGTGCCTTTGTATGTTGGCTGTGTGTATGCCTGTGGTGGGAAGTGTGGTGCTTGTGTTTCTCTGTATGCTTCTTGTGTGTTGAGGTGTGTGCATGGCTGTCTGAACGTGTGCTTGGGATGGGTGAAGGGATTGGGGTGCTGGAAGGGGTAGAGGTGGTTGAAGGGGGGACGGAAAGACCAGGGACACTGGCTGCCATCAAAGAGGAGGCCAGAGCCTGACAAGATCTCTGTAGGCCAGACATGGCACCGTAAATACCTTCCATGTATGCATTGCACTCCTGCATCTGGGATGCTAGCCCCTGGATGGCATTCATGATGGTTGTCTGCCCTACAGAGATGGTCCTCAGGAGGTCAATAGCCTCCTCCGTGAGGGCAGCAAAGCTGACTGGGGCAGGGGATGAGGTGCCTGGGGTGAAGGAGATGCCCACCCTTCTGGGTAAGCAGGCACGGGCAACTTGGTGGGGCTCAACTGGGAGGGTGGTGATGGTATGGGGGTGGCGGAAGATGTCAAAGATTGGGTGGGCCCACTAGTGTCTGCCACCATCAGGGAGCTCCCATCGGAGAAGGTATCGGAGTCACTACTGTCAGTGGTAGTTGCCTCCCCCGTGGTACTTCCCTCGCCCACCAACCCACTGGTCCCCTTGGCATCGGTCGACTCTGCCTCCTTGGAACTGTGGGCTGCTGCATCCCCACACTCCAGTGCCACTGCTCCCTCACTAGATGATGCTGATGTACACAGACAACACAAGAGTAAAGGGGTGGGGAGACAAATCAGGAGAGAGAATGTTAACACCTGAATGGATCTACATATCTGGTTCACTCATACTCCCACCACGCTAATACACCAACATGCAGCACCTACATCTATACTCATGGCTATTCCCCTGACTAGTGGCCACAACCCTGGTATACAACCATCTCCCACATTACAGAAGGACCTGAAGAACTGCAGACCTGCCCCTTATTATCTAACTGCCTGTGGGGGCCATAATGCTAAATGACATCAGTCAGACTCTCTGCCCAAGTCAGCATACATACTACAGCACCCTCAGACATCCATCAAGTAGGCAAAAAATGGTTTCAGGACTCACCCCCTTGTGTCTGCTGTGCAGCCTTCAAGCGCCCATCCAAGTCTGGATGTGCCACCGCCAGAATGCAGCGTATTAGGGGGGTCAGGGCCCGATGGGTACCTCTTCCTTGTTGGGAGGACTTCCCCAGCTGGGCCTCGCAGATCTTCCTCGCCCAACGCCTCAGGTCCTCCCACTGCTTCCTGCAGTGGGTGCTTCACCGGTTGTAAACACCCAGGGTCCGCACCTCCCTGGCGATGGCCTGCCAGAGTCCCCTCTTCTGATGGGTGCTGAACTGTAGGGGACACACAGAAAAGAAAAACTGAGGTCAGAAAAAACACTTTTGATAATGCTGGCCATACGTCCCCTATGGGACGGACACTTAAAACAGCATTCCAGCACCTCACTCACGCTGAATGTCATTCATTAAATGGCTGTGCAGTTAGAAATCATGCACACATGCACTTAAAACAGCATTCCAGCACCTCACTCACGCTGAATGTCATTCATTAAATTGCTGTGCAGTTACAAATCGTGCACACATGCATACAGTCAGCCACCACCATCACACACATCCATGCACCCCATCTGCCTACTCCCTGCACCTCTGGTCGACCATATTACTTGGCATACAGGGGTAGGACCCCGTCCACCAGCTTCTCCAGCTCCTCCGTGGTGAAGGCCGGGGTCCTTTCCCCTGTGACTCATGCCATTTCAGGGACTAGAGTCAGGACACAGCAGCACATTCAGTGAAGTACTTGCATGCATGGAATCCAGGAGTCGAGTGAACCTGGGGTGACGAAATGGCGTACGCCCCCTGGGCCACTGTTGCCCTCCCACTGGCCCTAGTCCCCTGTGCCTGTGCCCCCTGCACAGGTCTGGCAATACCACTTGTACTGGGGCCATCGTCATCCTGCCTGTTGGTAGGTGGAGACTGTGGCCTCTGTACTTGTGTTCCACCAATCTGTGGCCTGGATAGACTGGTGTAGGGTCGTTTGCCATGTGCTGATGTTGGTGGCTGCTGGATGGTGACAGTCCAGGACTGTGTGATGGGCCAGGGTATTCCTCACTGTCCAGAGTTCCCTCTCCAGTGTCCTGAGTTTGGGGTGCTGGCACACCTTGACCTTTCCATCAGGGTGGCATGGGTGGTGGTGCCTGTGGGGGGGAATGGACATGTATGTTACATTTACAAAATCAGATGAAGGTGCACAGGGCGGACCTATTTTGTGCAGGGTTTCCACTGTTGGGCCATGCAGGGTCCTTTTGTGAGGTTGCCATTGCATTTAGCATGGGATGTGGAGGTGCATTGTGGGTGGTGTAGTTCCATTATGATACCTTGCAGGGGTGGGTGGCTGAGCACAGGGGGAGGGATGTGGGCCTGTTGGTGGGTTTGTGGGTATGCAAGATGACTGGATGTAGTGATTGTGGCCAGGGTGGGGTGTGGTCCTGGTGGTAGTTGGAGGGGTGAGGTGGTGCATGGATTACAGGTGTGGTGGATATGTGGTAATTGTAGATGAGTCCATTCCTCCAGTGAGGCCCTTAGGGTGCAGGATGGCCAGGACCGTTTCCTCCCAGTTGGTGTAGTCCAGGAGTGTTGGTGGGGTTCCTCCCCCAGTCTTCTGGACCGCAATGTTGTGCCCTGATGCCATAGACCTCACCTTCCCATGAAGGTCGTTCCATCTCTTGCTGATGTCGTCCCTTGGGCGTTGATGGTTTTCCACTGCGTTGACCTTGTTCACTATTGTCTGCCATAACTCCATCTTCCTGGCGATGGGTGTGTGCTGGACCCGTTCACCAAATATTTGTGGCTCGACCTTAAGGCCCATATTTATACTTTTTGACGCAAAACTGCGCCAACGCAGTTTTGCGGCAAAAAAATTAGCGCCGGCTAACGCCATTCTGAAGCACCATGCGGGCGCCGTATTTATTGAATGACGTTAGCCGGCGTTAGCCGCCGGCGCTGTCTGGTGTGCGTTAAAAAAAACGACGTACACCAGGCAGCGCCAGCGTAGGGGGAAAATGGCGTATGGGCGTCCAGAAATGGTGCAAGTCAGGCTGAGACAAAAAATTCGCCACAACCCGATTTGCGCAATTTTTTTACGACGCCCATCCCCCATTGAAATGACTCCTGTCTTAGCAAAGACAGGAGTCATGCCCCCTTGCCCAATGGCCATGCCCAGGGCACTTCTGTCCCCTGGGCATGGTCATTGGGCATAGTGGCATGTAGGGGGGCACAAATCAGGCCCCCCTATGCCACAACAAAAAAAAAAAAAATACTTACCTGGACTTACCTTAATATCCCTGGGGTGGGTCCCTCCATCCTTGGGTGTCCTCCTGGGGTGGGCAAGGGTGGCAGGGGGGTCCCTGGGGGCTTGGGAGGGCACCTCTGGGCTCATTCTGAGCCCACAGGTCCCTTAACGCCTGCCCTGACCCAGGCGCTAAAATCCGGCGCAAATGCAGGTTTTTTAGTCCCGCCCACTCCCGGGCGTCATTTTTGCCCGGGAGTATAAATACGACGCATATGCATCGCAGTCATTTTTTAAGACGGGAACGCCTACCTTGCATATCATTAACGCAAGGAAGGTGTTCACGCAAAAAAATGACGCTAACTCCATGAACTTTGGCGCTAGACGCGTCTAACGCCAAAGTATAAATATGGAGTTAGTTTTGCGTCGAATTTGCGTAAAAAAAAACGACGCAAATTCGGCGCAAACGGAGTATAAATATGCCCCTAAGTATCTCGTCCACCATTGTTCTTAACGCCCTTTCTGTGAAGTGTGGGTGCTTAGGTGATGCCATGTTGTGTGTTGTGGGTGGTGTGTTGTTTGGATATTGGTGAGGGTGCTGTTGTGTGGTTGGATGTGTGAGTTGTTGCATTCAGTGTCTGCTTGTAGTGTTGTCAGTCTGGCTTCTCCTATTGGTGATGCAAAGGATTGTGGGGTGTGTATGTGAGTGTTTTATGGTGTTGTGGATGTGTGTGAAGTGTGTGGGTTTCAAACTTGCCAATGTGTGCATTTCTTGCTGTTGGGTACCATTGCTGGCCGTGGCGGTCTGTACCGCCAATGGTCGTTAGGGCATACACTAACTGCCGCAGTGATTTGTGCATCATTATTTGGAGGGCGGGGATTTGTGTGCTCGGCGGTGGCAGGGTTGGATGTGCAGCCTTTCCGCCGACAAGGCCCTGGCGGTGGCTGGCGGTAATATAAATGTTGGCGGTTTCTGTTTTTGGCATCTTTATATGGCGGGTTTCTGTTCGCCGCCAATGGCGGTCTTCTGTTCACCGTCGCCACGGTGGGCGACGGTGTTTACTGCCATGTTCATAATAACCCCCATAGTGTCATCTGCGATTGATATCATTCAGACAGACATGTCCCTTAAACCATGGACAAAGTTAGCTGCGTTCCATCATGCAATTAGGTTGACCACTACAGATTCTAAAAAATTGCCAGGTTCCATGAAAGTATATTAACGGCAGTGACTTGTTTGCTGCTTTTAATTTATCTAGGGAACAACAGACAATGGCTAAAAGGGAAGTAAGTTTCACCATGCTTCGTTTAGAAAAGCTAGAAAAGTTGCCTTTCACAGTCGCAGAGAGTCCATCAACAGTATGGCTCCTACATGGCATTATAAATCTGCCCATTTCCACTTTTCATTTTTTTAAATGCTTGAAACATCTTGCTGTGGGCAGATCCAAATGGCTAGGCAATAACTATCTTAAATAAGAGTGGGAGTTGCCCTTAGAATATAAATGTCTGAATGACGAAACGCAGGTCTTTCTTAGCAGAAGTGAATGCGAGACTACTGTTAGTCATTTAAAGATTTGCAAATAGGTGTCCCTCATGTCCTTTGCAGTGCGGGGGTCGTGAACTTGGCCTGTTGTCTGAAGGGTACTGCCGTCCCTTTGTTTCAACCAGCATTTCATGTACTTTCAAATGGAATTTATATGGTGCTGAGCGACCAAAACGGTTGCGGTATGCAACCAGGAATTGCCTATGCAATTTCAGTAACTAAGATCGTAACGTGTTGCGGACATGTTTTATTCCCCTCCCACACAGGAGATAAGAGTAGCAGAAATGTGGCATCACATTGATACTATTAATGTAAATTATGACAATCTGAACAGACTAAAGGCGGTACTGTAACAGAAACAAGTTGCGCTGACATCGGCTAGAGAGACGTATGCTCTCCAGATAGCAAGATCATCAGCCGATATATACAATCCCTATTAAATACCAACTTCTCCACGCACTTTGGAGATCTGGTATCCAGAATTTTCAACACTTCAAGCACTATGGGGATTGGTCATTTCTTTAAGGCTGTTGGGTCTGGATTTGTGTCCATCTTCCAGACTATCTTCTGAGTCATTCCTTCAGATATCCATTCACTCTTTTCCGGTGTGTTTGGCGGCTTGCCTTTGACTTTGGCATTGGTGGGTGGGATACTACTGCTGTTGTTCCTGATATGCAGTGGTTGTGCCTTCCCAGATGAGCCGAGTGATGGGGATACTAACACTAGCCCAGCTGTGCTGTGATTGCATGGTACAGTTCTTTGGTGCTCCATTACTGTTTGGTGTGTGCAACTAGTCTTTCACTGCACCTGGTGCCTCTTCGAACATCTACCTTCGGTGTGTCTTGCTGTTTTGCCTGTGCCTCCTGTGGACAAGGAACTGCTGATGTTCCTGATGAGGGTTCATTCACAGTCGTGCCCCATGAGACTGAGTCTGATTCACAAGGCCAATGTCCAGCTCCTTTGGGCACCTTGGATGGTCCTGTCATTGCGGGAGATCCTGCATCTGAGACTACTGCGCACTACTACTCCGTGGATCCGTCTGCCAATCCTGTCATTGATCTCATATCTAACGATGTGGCTACTTTCTTGGATGCCTTTCCCTTTGATGGTTTCGAAGACATTCTTTAAGATCATGACTACTGTTAAATGAATTTTACCATTGACCTATACTAAAGTTTGCAAGATAAAAGTTTGCCAACAGTGCCTTTAACTTTGGCCTGCTGTACTTGTCATGGTCGACATGGTCCTCATTATGACATTGGCGGTCTTTTCCAAAGACCACTGTGGTGGCGGCCGCAACAGACTGCCGCGGAGGCAGTAATCCGCTCGCCAGATTATGACACACAAACACAAAACAGACAGAAACCAGCCCCAACCACAAGTCCGCCAGTCCCAACAAAGGTGAAAAACTGTCCGTCCCACCACCCTCCCCGCTATGCCAGCAATACACCACCCTCCAAATTATGACCAACAAATCATGACAGCAGACATTCAACGGCGGTCAACAATTGGTGGTGCTGACCGCCGTGGCAGAATTGGGCACCCAACACCACTTGAAGCCAACATTGGCCAGATCTAAAAACCCACACCTGACACATATACACACACCCTACACACCCACCACCAGCACAATAAAACACCCCCCTACATAACCCATAATCCTTTGCAAACACAAAAAGACTGCTACTCCTTGTCAGGCCAAACCCTCAGAGAACTGCTCACACACACCACATCTACCTATACATCAGTCACGCATCACACACCACAGACCTTACCTCAACAACGAACACCTTCTGAACAGCACACACACCACACAATAGGCATGTCCCCACAAAAGCACCCCCATTTCACTGATGAGGAGTTGCGGGTGAAGGTGGAAGAAATTATCAGGGTAGAGCCATAGCTGTTTGGTGCACAGGTCCAGCAGATATCCATTGCCAGGAAGATGGAGTTATGGCAGAGGATCGAGGACAGGGTGAACTCCGTGGGGCAATATCCACACATAAGGGACGGCATTCGAAAGAGGTGTGAAGGTGTATTCCATTGCATCAAGGTACCAGGTCGCCATCATGAGGACTGGTAGTGGACCCCCACCTCCTCCCCCACAGTTTACAGCACGGGAGGAGCACGTCTTGGCAATCCTGCAACCTGTGGGCCTCACAGGAGTCACTGAGAAGGGCTGGACACTGGTAAGTCACCCCCTCACCCTGACTCCCTACACCCCACCCCATCCCATACAGTGCACCATCCCAATGACCACACTACATTCTGTACCCCTGTATGCCCTACCCACTGCAAGCACACCCCTCCCAGATCTGCGCGCACACACAACAACAATGCATGCACAGCATGTAGAACTACCAATCCCACAATCCATCACCATACACTACCAAAGGTGGGAGGACAACACCAAACCTATAGTGAAAGCCAGAAATGTGGTATATGTGAAAGACAATGACCCTATCAAATCACTTACATCTCCATAGGTGCCCCAGCCAATGTCAGCGGCAAGCAGGTGCCACAGCAGCCCAGTCCTCCACCAGAAGATACTGACAGTGATGACAGCAGCTCTGGATGTAATGAGCTGGATAATCTCCCTGGCCCATCTGGGACCACAGGTCAGTCTGCTTCCACATCCCACAGGCAGTCCACCACAGGGCCCGCCCTCCAACTCCAACACCACAGCAGCAACCCAACATCCCCAAACCCCTGTCCCCAGGGCACGTCGATCAATATTGTGCCCACAAGTTCAGGGACCCGAGTCGACACCACACAAGCAAGACAGCAAGGGCCCTGGTGTAAGCGGGCACACCATTCAGGGAACACAGGCACAGAGGGCTAGGGATAGTGGGTGGTCAGCTGTGTGCCAGGGGGAGGCCAGGCCCCTGGGAACTGACTGCCCAGGAGGCACTCACACATGTCCTGGGGGCATACCAAAAATCCCAGGAAAGGATGGGACAGTAATCACCATCATGCAGGAGAAACAGTGGCTGCAGGGGGTACACCACCAGGAGGTCATGCAGCAGTTGTAGGACCTAAATGCCAACATGGCCTCCATTGTAGGGGTGCTGGGTGACACGGCCAACACCATGCGGGAGAACAGAGCACACCAGTGGCCCACTTCCACTAGCCAGTCCACTCACCAGCCATCAACATCTGCTACAGGAAGTGGACAGGAGGACCTGCAAAACCACCCACAGGCCAACAGTACCTCTCCCCCTGCAGAAGGTAAACCACCCCACAAACATTCCCTGTGACCCAGACAGACACCACTGACTGTTACTAAGACCATCACTAGGAAATGAGCCCCTCCAGAATGTGTCCCTTGTGTGCCACAGAGTCACCTTGTTCTCTTTGGACTGCCATTGCTCCTTTTCCTACGGCCCCATGGACACTGGACCTGTGCTACAAACCAACTGGGCCACTATACTCAGGATTTCCACCACCATCACCCCAATCTATTACACTATCCCTTCCTTTTTGTCACTTGAATAAACACCCTTGAACACAACTGGAGTATTTGTGCTTTATCATACAGAAAATTGCAATGTTTTGGACTATATTATCCTGTGCAAATGTCCTGTAAGGTGTGAATCCATCCAACAAATGTGTTTAAGCAGTCAGTAGTCATCACATCAGTACACAGTTCTGACCACACCAACATCTGCAAAAAGAGAACACATAAGTGACAGTCAATTGAAATGAAAAGCTAGTGACTGGCACAACACAGCTGGCACACAGCACTTAACTGAAATGGAGACATGAACAGAATTACAGTCTTACCTGAGTGTCATTGGAAGTACTGCTGTACGATATGTGTCCTGTTGTCCACATCTCTCTTCTCCTCCTCCTCCTCACTGTCATCAGTTTCCTCTGTTGCCACAGGTGCATTGTCTCCCCCTCCTTCTGCAGGTATGGCACATGGTGTCTGAGGGCCAAATTGTGCAGCATGCAGTAAGCAACCACTATCTGGCAGACCTTCGTAGGGGGGTACCATAGTGATCCACCTGTTAAATGGAGGCACCGGAACCTGGCTTTCAGTAGACCAAAGGTGCATGGCCATGTTCTTCATTGTACCGATTTTCTGCCCCTGCACCCATCCCAAGCACACGTTCAGACACGTTCTGCTTCTAACAACAGGACTGCCCTATGTCCTTTTCTCTTCCCTCTTCTTTGTATTTTGGAACAGTGTGTTCTTGTTTTTTAGTGTCACTAATGCAAAGTGCACAGTGATACACATACAGATTGAGACAACAGCACATATACATAACAGATGTACAGGCAAATGGACCTTCTGACACTTAAAACTCCACCCCCACAACCAAGTTAGCCAGCTTACCTGGAGCAGATTCAGTAGTGTAGGTACACGTTTGCACATGAGCCAGCTCGATGAAGGGCACAAGAATAGTTTTGCCTAGAACTTGTCACACATGGGATATTTGTGCATTTTCAATTGTGAACACTTCTGTGCTGCCAACTTATGGAGATGTGTCACCTAGCCAAATCATAGGACCTCACTGTTGTTTTTCACATGCTATTACATATGTTGAATTGGATGGGATGTTCAGGCTATATAGTGCAACTGTGTTACCACCACAGTGGAATCAATTCTGTGTGTGGAAGTATCATGTCACCTCCAGTGAAGGCACATGGATACTTCTTTCACATGACATAATGCATGGGAGATACCCAATGAACTGCAAGTTTACAAATATACCGCTGATATCAGGTCAATTACCCAAACACCAGTTTTGATAATTAAACAACCCAATGCAGAAAGAACATCCTAGAAGCCTAGGATCCCACACAATAACACAAACACAGATGAGTCACAGAAGACACAAGATAACAACTGCCATGCAAAGTGATAATCAAGGTCCAACCAACATCCAAATATTTACCCTAATTTTCTCTTTCAGCTGATCAAGGTTACGGGATCCACCCATGGATCATGACCCCATTTGCCAAGTCAAGCACAGCATCAGAGTGTGCACGTAACTGTGACAACATGGAGGCCAATTCTGACACAGGGTACACATGGCCACAAACTTGAACTGGACACCTTTGTGCAATGAACCACTGGAAATATGTGAACACATGCAGCATGGTCTGCTGGTCCTGCACAGCCACAGGAGAAACATAGGTCATTTACATGACTCAAACTGTGGTGTACCACAAACACTGTACCTACCTAGCATGTTCAAATGCCTGACTCATGGGTAGTATAACACACAAGTGACCAAGAAGTGGTTCCAACATTCCATTACATGTGATGGCTTACATTTTTAACATTGCCATTATCAACAGTACTCTATCTATCCTGTGTATAGTTTGTCATGGGAGAAGTTTTGTCCAGAAAGTCAGGGAAGTTCACACAGCATAAGACGCAACTGATATGACAAACACATATCATGACTGATGTACCTCAATGAATGGCATCAGATGGTTATCCACAATTACAACACATGCATACAAGCACATTATGCAAAACACGTCTTGTGACGTTCACACAGAGGCCCAACAACAATTGAAATAGCCAATTCACAGACATAAACACACACGCCATGAGTGAATTTTTTAAGTTACGTAGCCTTGCTATCCTCTATTGATGCACCACCTGCTCAAACTAGGAAATACCAATTTTAATTCCAAAAGTTTGGGTTGCTGTTGCATCAGTTAAGAGTGCTAATCCGGCACAACAAAATGAGTATTATGGTCCGCAGTAGTGTGGTCTGCTACATGTGCCCAAACACTAGAACATACACAGCAGGCCCTAACAGCCTATCTTTGTATAGTTATTGCCTTCATGTATGTTAAAAATGAGAAAAATGACACAAACACAGTTAAAGACAGATATTTTGATGCAAAAGCATCAAAAAAGAGGCATATGCATCAAAATATGACGCATATGAGTTTAAAAATGACGCTCACACCCATTATACATAGATTGGTCCCTAGCGGTAATTCCAACACTGCACCCCATGAAATCAATTATCCATGAAAAATATATTGATCCTTGAATGCGGGGGAATTTTTAAGCATATGCGTAAAAAAATATTGACGCAAGGCCCATAAGCGTCATAAAATTCCACGCATCATAATGAAAACGCACTGCATTTGAGACAGGAAGTGATCTAATAGGATATCCTGTTTACAGAAATGGTACAGTGGGTGTACCTTCACTTTCACTTTGCAGTCTGCGATTTTTCTAGACTGTGTGGCTGTGTGTAGAGTTGTGTCTGTCAATATTGTGCTTTTGTCTCCTGTGCGCCATTTCAATTGTCATTTGTTGTTTTTGTAATTGTCTCTCTAAATCAGTGTAAGTTTGTTTTTGTCATTTTTTGTGTCTAATTTTGTCATTGTACTGTTGGGAGTGTGTAGTGGGTATTGTTAGTTGGGGTATTGTTGGGCTGTTTGTGGGTTCTTTAAGTTTCATTTTCATACCTTCTTTCCATGTTTTTCCCTCTTTTCCCTTTCCTATCCCTATTATTTTTGTGATGTTGGGAAGGCCACGTCTGGGGAGAATGGGTGAGGAGGAGCTGGGGGCTTTTATTTGGCTGGTGTGCCACTTCCACCCCCTGATGTTAGAGGCTGGTGGCAGGGTGATACAGGGGTATCACACCGAGGCGAGGAGGCTCAGGTGGTCCAAGGTGCTGCTCCACCTAAAGAGAGTGTTCAACAGCCAGCGCAACAACCACCAACTTAAATATCGCTGCGCTGACCTTGTGGCCAGAGAGCAAGACCTTCTGGACTACCTGGGTGTGGTGATTGGTGGCCCTGTTGGTGAGTACAAATTAGACTAATGTGTATAGTAAAAAGGCTTTGTAGTGAAAGTAGCTGTCAGAGTCACCAGATCCTCGGGGTCTGTGCACGTTCCCAACACGTCCACAACTGAACAGCTCCAAGACTCTGATAGATAAATCACAGAGACTGAGAGAGTTCAAGAGGGGAAGAGGGGATTAGGCAGGGAACAGCTGGGAAGGAGACCTGTAGTAAAAAAAAGGTTAGAACACACAATATGAGCTGGGAAGAAGACCTGTAGTAAAAAAAAGGTTAGAACACACAATATGAAAATTATATCTCCTGAAATCAATACTAGACTATGATTCTAAGCCTAGTCACTCTGAAAACATGAACAATCTAAGAGCTAAGTTTACAATGACTAAGTTTCAAGATGGCCGGATACCTGTAGGGGAATCAAGACGAATTAAATGAAAACTTTCTTATTCAAGTACTTTCCTTTACATGAGAATCAGAAAAACATTCTGACAAAATTTTAAACCAGTCATATAAATCCTGTTTTGAGAATGTATATTAGGACCATACAATATTGCATCTAGAAACTCTGGCCTTCTGTGTACTCTTAAAATGTTTCTAAACAAATTGCGCATATTGCAGGTATATATATATATATATGTATATATATAGTAAACACCCTAAAAGGATTGTGCACCATGAATAACACAATATGGATTCAGGAAACAAATCACATAACTTGTCAACTCGAATATTACATAATACATATCTTAGAATAGTGGCATACAATAAACAACATGAAATAAACTTGAGGAGAGAATCGTGTGTCTTGCCAATTCGAGTGTCACCATGTAAAATACCAAGAAATGGTAGCACGCAATGAATATCAAAGTCAAATCATCATTAATCGAATCGCGCGTCTTGCCGATTCGTAAAACACGATGTAAATGTCAAGAAATAACAGCTCACAATAAATAACAAGATCAAAGTACAATGAAACGAATCACGCTTCTTTTGCCGATTCTTAAGCCACCATGTAAATGTCAAGAAATGGTAGCGCACAATGAACAACAAAGTTAAATCCTCATGAAACGAGTTGCGCGTCTTGCCAATTCGTAAAACATCATGTAAATGTCAAGAAATAGTAGCGCGCAATGGACAACAATGTTTAAACACCATAAAACGAATTGCGCGTCTTGCCGATTCTTAAGCCACCATGCCAATGTCAAGAAATGGTAGCACGCAATGAATAACAAAGTCAAACCTTTATGAAACAAATCGCACGTCTTGCCTATTTGTAAACTACCATATAAATGTCAACAAATGGTAGCGCGCAAGTAATCTGTTACTCATTTAAGAATTAAACCAAGAATATGAAAATTCTCAATAACGGCGTTGGGACAGTCCAACCACCGTCTTACCGCCCAAAGGGCAGAAGACTGGAAGATCCAAATAGGCCACCGGGACAGGAGCTCAGGAAGAAGCTGCTGCTCTGCACCGGGACCTCTGAATAGTGAGCACTGGGAGTTGGGCTGGCTCTCTTTTATAGAGTCTTGGCCCAGCCCCAGAACCACGCCCAGGCATGTTGCAGGGAAAGTCTCTGGAAGGCCCTGGAAAGGGGCCACACCCTAACACACTCTGAAAACCTGCAGCAATACATTGCAAAGGAACAGTATTTGTAAGCATATTAAAAATAAGTTTTCAGGATTGAACTCTGCAATGCAAAAGGTTAAACCACAACATATCAGCACAATGCATAAATTACGTTATTTTGAGAGTGCTGGATTTTTGAATTTTTGTCGCCAATAGAGCGCGTACTGCTCTGGTGTTGACAGTAGCAGATTTTGTGACATGCTGCATGCAATGTTTGTGGACATGTGGAACGCAAGTTGAACATACAGTGGCCCTGATTTATACAATATTTGCTACGTATTACCGTCATTTGTTGACGCAAAAGCTGCACAAACTTACAAAAGACAACTTTATCTTGTAAATTAGTGCTGCTTTGAAGTCAACAGATAATGGCAATGCGGCACAAACAAAAGTATTATTCAGGACCTGTGAGTGTACCTGGAATGAGATTTATTTCACATGCTAATGCAAGGGACGAATGTAGTCCCCATTTTTTTTAATACATGTCTGAACTGTATTCATGGCCATATGTACAAAGATATTCCTAACCTCTGGTAATATCTTAGGCTGATATTTTCACTTGGTCTGTGCAGCATTTAAATTAATTATGGATGCCAAAGTAATGCACACTTGATAATATCTAAATATTTTGAGCTATTTTCCATAGCTGTAGCGTAAACAAATGAAGCAAATGCTCCATATCAAAACAAAAAAAAAAAGTTCATTGCTCCTGTGTGTTTTCTTTTGCCTTGGGCACAATTGCTGGTACAGAGCTGTATAACCGCTGCATACAGTGCAGAGGAACATGAATTGCCAATGAGGTAGTGAAAGACAATCACAGAGCATAGTGTCAAGGTAAACAGTGTGCTGGAGAACAGTACATGTGACCAACAGTTGCAAGACGGGCATGTTAACAAGCTCAGGACCTAGGATATCAGTGCCCATGTGGCATGGACTGGTGCTATCGGGTACTCCTATGGGTGAAGGTGATCTGTTCCAAGTCTTCATCTTCTGATATGTGTGTCGTCTCCTCTGCCCTTGGTGGTGGTGGGTTTGAAGGGGCAACACACACTTCAGTGTTTGAATACGTGGAGTCAGAATTCCCCGTAGCTGCCAACTGTGGGGCTATTAAGCGCATTACTGCAGCAAGGAGGAGCTGCTGGTTCTTGAGTATAGCAGCTACAGCACTGTGGTAGGCAGCAAGGTCGGCCCTGAGGTGGTCACGATTGCATTCGTGCACGCAGTGAAAGGTTTGGGATGCCAGGTGTTGTGGCAACTCCCTTACTGCAGTGGTGAATTCCCTTGCACTTTGCTGTAGTCCTTGCAGGATGGATGTTAGCGCTTGCATGGCTGCTGCCTGTTCTGCAGATGATATCCTGCACGAACGCATCCCCTCAAGGCTGGCTGCCATATTTTGCATCCCCACCCGCACCTCCGTTGCCAGCTCCTGCTGTACTCCAACTACAGTCCTCTCAAAGGTGGTACCGGTGTCCTCAGAGTCCTCTGCTGGGTTGGAGCTGGCAGGTACTATTGGGGTTGTGGGTGGGTCCTCTGTGATGACTACTACTTCGGTGCTCCTCCTTGCGACTGAGGGTGGGGTCTGGAGGGTTCCAAGGACATCTTGGAGGGTCTGCTGGCTAATGTTTGTCAGCTCGTCATCCATGTCATCAGGGAAGTGCAGGACAGGCATATCCCCAGAAGAGCCTTCGTCCTCTGCAATGAGATATTGTACTGTTAGACTTTTCATCCTTGGCGTGGTCTCCCTTAACTTTTTGCCTCTGTTCCCCAGGTTGTTGATGTGTGCTGGACTCTGATTTTGCTATTTGTTTTACTCTGGGCACTTTACCACTGCTAACCAGTGCTAAAGTGCAAGTGCTCCTTTACAAAATGTGTATGTGATTGGTGTATCCATGATTGGCATATTTTATTTACTAGTAAGTCCCTAGTAAAGTGCACTAGAGGTGCCAGGGCCTGTAAATCAAATGCTACTAGTGGGCCTGCAGCACTGTTTGTGCCACCCACATAAATAGCTCTGTAATCATGACTCAGACCTGCCATTGCAGTGACTGTGTGTGCAGTTTTACCTGTAAATTCGACTTGGTAAGTGTACCCACTTGCCAGGCCTAAACCTTCCCTTTTCTTACATGTCAGACACCCCTAAGGTAGGCCCTACGTAGCCCCAAGGGCAGGGTGCAGTGCATGGTTAAGGTACGACATATAGGGGGTCATTACAACATTGGCGGTATAAGGTGCTTACCGCTGTGCAGAAGACCGCCAATACACCGCCGCGGCCACGGTAGACCGCCACAGCTATTATGACACACATCACGGAATTCGCCAAAATTCAGACACCCACACAATACCGCCACACCAAAGGTCAGCGATAAACATGCGGAAACAAATCCTCCACCTCCACGCCAACAGAAACACGCCCATGCTATTACGACCCACAAATCCACGCAGCGGTCTTTCAACCGTGGTATTCCATTGGCGGTACACACCACCGCGCTCAAAATACACACACATCTCCAAAACACAGCCACATTGGACAATTACATATACACACACCTGATACACATACACACACCACTCCCACACACCCAATACAATATAAAACACACACCCACATCACCCACAAACCCCTACGACCACAATTCACGAACGAAGGCCAGAGAGATAGCACAGAACAGACAACCCCATCACACAGAGGCACACAACACCATCACCCACGCAACATCCAAGCACAAAACACCACATACCACTACACTCACCACACTCATCAACATATACACCACCCCACACATCACACACACCACCCCATGTCACGCCAAAGACACCCCCGCTTCTCCGAGGAGGAGCTCAGGGTCATGGTGGAGGAAATCATCCGGGTAGAGCCACAGCTATTTGGCTCACAGGTACAGCACACATCAATAGCCAGGAAGATGGAGCTATGGCAAAGAATAATGGACAGGGTCAACGCTGTGGGACAGCACCCAAGAAATAGGGAGGACATCAGGAAGAGGTGGAACGACCTACGGGGGAAGGTGAGTTCAGCGGTATCCAGGCACCACATCGCGGTACAGCGGACCGGCGGCGGACCACCACCTCCTCCCCCTCAACTAACAACATGGGAGGAGCAAGTCTTGTCCATCTTGCATCCTGAGGGCCTCGGAGTCGTTGGAGGAACGGACACTGGTAAGTCAAATCTTAACTATCATAACCCCCACCCTACCTGCATGATATCACACACCTCCACCATCACACCCTCCCCTATTACCCCAAATCCTCACCTATCTATCCATGACACCAACCACCCATCCCAACCCCAAGACCTGCATGACATAACTAAGCATCGACACCCATCACCAAAGCATGCCCACTGCACAGACCCAGAACACCCCCCAACCGTCAGCACACAAGCCCCCCCACAGGAATGCCTGCACTGGGGTTCACGCACACCCAACCATTGCACACCATGAAACACACACATGCAATAATCATGTACTTATACCCCCGCAGGAACCCGAAGGAACGTCACCACACCAGAGGGTCCAGACGACACCACTCCACCCCCAGAAGAGGCCCACAGTGATGACAGCAGCTCTGCCCCACTGGATCTTGATGACCAGCCCGGACCATCATGGGCCTCGGGACAGTCGGTTCCCCTTGCCCAGCCACAGCCCAACACCAAGCTTCCACCCTCTGGTAACACCAGCACAGCACCCACCCAGCGGGCCCAAACCTCCCAACCCAGGACAGGTCAATCAGCGGTGTGTCCACCACTACAGGGCACCCAGGCTAATCCACCACCCCAACAACAACAGGGACCTGGGGGCAGTGGTAGTGGGCACACGGTCCAGGGGACGGAGGCACAGGAACATAGGGGAACTGGGAGGGCTGCTGTGCGACAGAGGGAGGACAGGCCAAGGGAACCCACTCTCAACGAGGCCCTCTCCTCCATCATGGGAGCATACCACCACTCCTAGGAGACGATGGCCACGGTCCTGGACAAGTTGCAGGAGACCCTGCGTCTGCAGGAGGAACAATATTTGGGGTTCAGGGAGGAGCTCAGGACCATCGGCTCCACCCTGGGCACCATCGTAGGGGTGCTGACGGACATTCAAAAGACCTTGAGGGACACCGTGGCACTCCAAGGGGCCCCTGACACTAGCCAGGACGACGAACTGCCCACCACCTCCGCCGGCGCTAGTGGACAGGACGCCCCGCCACAGGACCACCACACCAGCACCCCACCCCCTGCAGACGGACAACCACCACGCAAGCGGGCCCTGAGATCCAGGAACAGGACAGAGCAAGATGGCAAGACCCCTGCCAGGAAATAAGACCATCCTGATTGTCCTCCCACTGTCCCACTTTGTTACCCTGCCCAAATCGGAACTGCCCCCGCTCCACTTCCAATGCCCAGATGTGCAATGTACCTGTGAGACTAATAGACTGGACTCTGCCATGGACATTCCTCCACCATCACCCATCACCATTTTACAACCCCCCTTCATTTTTTTGCACTTAAATAAACACCCTTGAAACACCAAAAAAAAATGGAGTCAGTCTATGATTTGTAAATCTGTATAATCAATTACAGTTTCATAATGGGTTACCCATTGGAAGGCTAACATACCTATGTCACACATCACAAGCCCTTCAAGGATGCAAACAGTTGACACGTAGGTTACCACATTTGTGAAACTGAAATGGAAGGGGACAACTCAGTTAACAAATAGTGAGTGAAATGGAGGTATAGGATAGAGGTAGATGTGTGAAAGTTAATGTGATGGTAAAAAAGAAAAAGTTCTAACCTGTGTGTCACTGGAAATATTGCTGTATGACTGACTCCCTGTTGTCGTTTTCCTCTTCCTCAGCTTCATCCTCATCACTGTCCACAGGCTCCACAGCTGCTACAACACCGTCATCTGGATCATCCTCCTGCAGAAAAGGCACATGGCGTCGCAAAGCCAAGTTATGGAGCATGGAGCAGGCGATGATGATGTCGCACACCTTCTTCGGTGAGTAGAATAGGGATCCACCTGTCATATGGAGGCACCTGAACCTGGCCTTAAGAAGGCCGAAGTTGCGCTCTATAACCCTCCTAGTCCGCCCATGGGCCTCATTGTACCGTTCCTCTGCCCTGGTCCTGGGATTCCTCACTGGGGTCAATAGCCAGGAAAGGTTGGGGTAACCAGAGTCCCCCAATAGCCATACACGGTGCCTCTGGAGTTCACCCATCATATCAGGGATGCTGCTATTGCGCAGGATGTAGGCGTCATGCACTGAGCCAGGGAACATAGCATTTACCTGGGAGATGTACTGGTCTGCCAAACAGACCATCTGGACATTCATCGAATGATAACTCTTCCGGTTCCTGTACACCTGTTCACTCCTGCGGGGGGGACCAGAGCTACATGGGTCCCATCAATGGCACCTATGACGTTGGGGATATGTCCAAGGGCATAGAAGTCACCTTTCACTGTAGGCAAATCCTCCACCTCAGGGAAAATGATGTATCTCCTTACGTGTTTCAGCAGGGCAGCCAACACTCTGGACAACACGTTGGAAAACATAGGCTGGGACATCCCTGATGCCATGGCCACTGTTGTCTGAAATGACCCACTTGCAAGGAAATGGAGCACTGACAGCACCTGCACTTGAGGGGGGATTCCAGTCGGATGGCGGATTGGTGACATCAGCTCTGGCTCCAACTGGGTACACAGTTCCTGGATTGTGGCATGGTCAAACCTGTAGGTCACAATTAAATGTCGCTCCTCCATTGTCAACAGGTCCACCAGCGGTCGGTACACCAGCGTATTCCGCCATCTTCTCATATGTCCCAGCTGACGGTGCCTACGAAGGACAACAGCGAAGAAACAGTCACTATTCCTCCAGGTATGTACCCACAGTCACACACAAGACTACACCAGACAATAAACCCTTCCTGTATGTGCGTTGAGTGTCGGCCTCAGTATGTGTGATGCAGTTGAAAATGAATCCATGTGGGCACCTGAAATGGCGGCTGCCTGACCTCTAAAGTGGGACAATGGGATTGTGGGGTAACAGCGCTGGCGTTGCACACCGTCGCGGTAGGCGGTCGTAGAGCGCGGCGCAATGCTGCATTGGTTAACAATGGACCCTATGGGTCCCAGGAGCCAATGAACAGGTGCGCCGGCGGTGATGATGCGCCCCGCCGCGGACGTCACCGCCATTTTCTATCTCTTCAATCACTAGATACCTGACCTTCGACAGGAGAGGACCTACACTGCTAGTGCTGCTGTGACCTCGGTCTGGAAGCGACGATGGCTGCTGTGTCTGGGGAAAGGGCCCCTGCCTTCACTGCACAGGAGTTGGAGAAACTTGTGGATGGGGGTCCTCCCCCAGTACACGCTACTCTACGGTCCTCCAGACCAACAGGTTAGTACACAGGGAGCACGTTGTATGGGCTAGGCCTGGGTGGAGAGGGCTGGGTGGAAGAGGGAAGGGGGCAGAAGTCATACTACAGTAAAGCATGGGAATAAATGGGCCACATGGTCAGAGTATGGAGGGGGCCACACACATTGATGGTGCAATTGGTAATGACTGTTCCTCTTCCCTTGTGCATGTCATGTAGGTCAGCGCCCACCAGAAGAGGGACATTTGGCGTGCCATCGCCAAGGAGGTCCGGACCCTGGGGGCCCACCAGAGACGGGGCACCCACTGCCGGAAGAGATGGGAGGACATTCGCCGCTGCAGCAAGAAGACGGCGGAGGCTCAGCTGGGGATGGCCTCCCAACGTGGGAGGGGTGCCCGTCGTACCATGACCCCCCTGATGTTCCAGATCCTGGCGGTGGCCTACCCGGAGTTGGATGGGCGCTTAAGGACATCACAGCAGACACAAGGGGCTGAGTCCAACCTCATTCTGCGGACTTTGCGTGCAGTGGAGGTGTCTGGGTGGGGGAGGTGGGCTGTGGGTGTCCGTAGGCCAGGGCGAGTTAGTTAGGCAAGGCCCCTCTGTAATGTAGGGCATGTGGCACTCTACCCCACCTCAGAAAATTAGCAAGTTGAGGTATAGTTGCCCCTGTGGCATCCATGTGTGCAGATTTCCACCATTGCCATGTAGGCCATATCCATGAAATTGCATGTGCAGAGGGCAGGAGCGCAGCGTTGTGCATGGGGCTGCTGCATCTGTCTTGTCCGCCAACGGTAGCGGTATGCCATGCACTAAAACTCCCTTTGTTCTGTCCCCCCCCTTTTCCTGCTCTCCCTGTCCTTTTGTACATCAGCATCAACAGGCGGAGGTACAGTGGCACCGGAGCACGAGGGAGCTGCATCCCACATGGCCATGGAGGGCCACACCACAGACTCTGAATACACCAGTGGGACGGAGGGCAAGGGGAGCTTCACGTCGGCCACCGGATCACCAACCAACAACACAGACTCGTCCGCCGATGTGAGCTCCCCTGTGGTGGCGGCACCATCTGTGCGCCCCACTTCTACAGGTACAGCCGCCACCCCCCCTACCAGCACCGCCCTCCCAGCAGCCCCTCAGCGTTCGCCCCGTGCCCGCTCACCCAGGAGGGTGGGCATCACCTTCGCCCCAGGCACCTCAGGCCCTGCCCCAGTCACCCCTGCTGCCCCCAGTGAGGAGGCCATTGACCTCCTCAGGTAACTCACTGTTGGGCAGTCTACCATTGTGAATGCCATCCAGGGTGTAGAAAGGGCGTTGCAACACGGTAATGCATTCCTGGAGGGCATTCATTCTGGTCAGGCTGCCCTTCAGCGAATCCTGCAATCTCTGGCCTCAGCACTGATGGCAGCAATTGTCCCTGTGTCCAGCCTCCCCCCTCCAACTTCTTCCACCCAGACCCAATCCCCTGTATCCCAGCCCATCCCAAGCACACCTACAGACCAGCATGCAGACAAGTCAACACACACAAGTAGCTCAAGCAAACATAGGCACCACGCACACCACAGGCACTCACACAAGCATCACACCCATACAGACACAGCAACATCCACTCTCTCCACTGTGTCCCCCTCCTCCTCTGCTCCCTCCTCCCTCCCAGTCTCGTCTACACACACACCTGCATGCACCACATCTACAGGCACTAGGACTCGCACCAGGACACCCAGCACCACACGCCGCTCACCTGCACTCACCACCTCCACTGCCATTTACACGTCCCCTGTGTCCTCTCCCAGTGTGTCTGTGACGCCCCCTCCCAAAGTACCCAAACGCCGGCAATCACTCACCCAACATCCATCCACCTCACGACAGCCTCCAGTACCTGCACCTGCACCCAAAACAGCTAAAGTGACACCTCCTACAACCACCTCCTCTTCCTCCACTCCCGGACCCCCTCCAGCTACCCATCCCAGTGTTCATCAGAAACTGTCCCTCTGTCAAATTGACTTCTTTGCCCCCACCCCCCCCTCCAATTCATCAGTCCCGTCGTAGCGCCTCAGCCAAAAAGCCTCCAAGACCAGTGGTGCCTGTCCAAGGTTTTTGGAGTGCACCGGCCACCAGGGCAGGCAGTAGGACCCGGAGCCAAGGCACTGGCAGCCCACCCCCTGTAAAGGCTCCGAAATTGGAGAGTGGACGACGGGACCGTGTCAAGACTCCTGGTGGGACAACAAGTGAAATGGGATCGAAGGCGATTGGTGAGTCAGCTGTAACTCCAAAAAAGGTGGGGAAGGTCCAGAGGAAGTCTGCCCAGCCTGTTGTGAGTGTCACGGCGGAGAAGTGCGCCATCATTTCCGGCGGTCCAGACACAACCGCCAGCACCGTTGTCACTGGTCCAGAGACCACCGCCAGAGTCACAGCCCAGGAGGGCACAAGTATCGTCACTGGTCCAGAGACCACCGCCAGAGTCACAGCCCAGGAGGGCTCAAGTATCGTCACTGGTCCAGAGACCACCGCCAGAGTCACAGCCCAGGAGGGCTCAAGTATCGTCACTGGTCCAGAGAGCACCGTTGGAGTCACAGCCCAGGCGGGGCCAGGATGCCACAGCCCCACTGGGCAATGATGGAACGTCATGCCACACACCAATGTCCAGTGTGGAAATCGTCATGCCACACACCAATGTCCAGTGTGGAAATCGTCATGCCACACATCATGCCACACACCAATGTCCAGTATGGAAATCGTCATGCCACATACCAATGTCCAGTATGGAGATCGTCATGCCACACACCAATGTCCAGTGTGGAAATCGTCATGCCACACACCAATGTCCGTATCAGAACCGCCATGTCAAAGCACCGCTGAACAGGGCAAAGACCGCCATGTCATAGCACCGCTGAACAGTCCTGAACCGCCATATCAAAGCACCGCTGAACAGGGCAAAGACCGCCATGTCATAGCACCGCTGAACAGTCCTGAACCGCCATGTCAAAGCACCGCTAAAGAGGGCAAAGACTGCCATGTCAAAGCACCGCTAAAGAGGTCAAAGACGGCCATGTCAAAGCACCGCTGAAGAGGGCAAAGACCGCCATGTCAAAGCACCGCTGAAGAGGGCAAAGACCGCCATGTCAAAGCACCGCTGAAGAGGGCAAAGGCCGCCATGTCAAAGAACCGCTGAAGAGGGCAAAGACCGCCATGTCATAGCACCGCTGAAGAGGGCAAAGACCGCCATGTCAAAGCACCGCTGAACAGGGCAAAGTCCGCCATGTCAAAGCACCGCTGAAGAGGGCAAAGACCGCCATGTCAAAGCACCGCTGAAGAGGAAAAAGACCGCCATGTCATAGCACCGCTGAAGAGGGCAAAGACCGCCATGTCAAAGCACCGCTGAACAGGGCAATGCACCGGGTAGGAATGAATGGCCCACCACATCAGGCATCCTTATCCCATGTGCAGCTGGGACAGTGACAGGACACTACCTTTCACGGGGAGACTCATCCAGTCTGGGCACCAGTCACCCCCCAGTACCAGTATGGACCTGCATCAACTTGAGAGACTGTGGCTTTGCACTCCCCAGGATTGAAGAGTGGGCAACCCACCCACTGTAGAGACTTGAGAGACTGTGGCTTTGCACTCCTCAGGATGTGACAGTGGGCAACCCACCTACTGTAGAGACTTGAGAGACTGTGGCTTTGCACTCCCCAGGATGTGACAGTGGGCAACCCACCCACTGTAGAGACTTGAGAGACTGTGGCTTTGCACTCCCCAGGATGTGACAGTGGGCAACCCACCCACTGTAGAGACTTGAGAGACTGTGGTTTTGCACTCCCCAGGATGTGACAGTGGGAAACCCACCCACTGTAGAGACTTGAGAGACACCGCGATCCCCGACTTCGCGCATCGGCTTGTTTTCACTCTTCACCAAAGGTACTGTACTTGGGGGTCTACACGACTCCGTGTCCGGCGCCGCTGGTGTCGGCTTGTTGGGAACGACTCCGTCACGACGCCGAGTTAACATCTCATCGAAGCATTTTTGTTTCGAAGCGCTTTTTTTCAGTTTCATCTTTAAAAATTCATAACTTGACTTGTGTATGTCAGATTTTTGTCGTTTTGGTCTTGTTTTGTTTAGATAAATATTTCCTATTTTTCTAAACTGGTCATTTTGTAGTGTTTTCATTAAGTTACTGTGTGTGTTGGTACAAATACCTTACACCTAGCACTCTGGAGTTAAGCCTACTGCTCTGCCAAGCTACCAAGGGGGGTAAGCAGGGGTTAGCTGAGGGTGATTCTCTTTTACCCTGACTAGAGTGAGGGTCCTTGCTTGAACAGGGGGTAACCTGACTGTCAACCAAAGACCCCATTTCTAACATGTACAATTAGTGTGTCTGTTTTGCGGCATTTGTAATGTGACGTTCCTGACTTCCTATTAGTTGAACATTGTAATCTTGGTTCCTGGACATTGTTCCTGTCATTAAGATTAGCATTCTCACAGGCCTATGCCCCACCTGCGTGTCACATGTAGTGTGGGCAGTTTGGGGAATTGTCTGCGTCACATCCGCTAGGTGTAGGTTCTGTCCAAACTGTATGTTGTCATCTTCTTGTACTACTCAACCCTCCGTCTACTTCCATTATCATGGTGAGGCCTTGCACTGGCTGTGGGTGTTCTGATGGCACTTGCACCACATTTAACAATCTGGAACTGACCTAGTCTCTGATATTTCACATCCACCTATATGTTGCTGAGACCTAGCATATACTATGTATAGCATTGGCATGGCACGACACAGGTGTCAGCATTGATAGTGTGTACTGCTGATGTTGGGGAATGTGTGCAACATTGGATTGCACTGATGGTCCTAGCAGTGTTCCATTTCCCCTTATGACTGTGCGGGTGTGTTTCACTAGCTAGACACATATGTCCTCCCCCTCAATGCTGTTGTCTTAGCAGTATGACATTTGGGATGTTGCAAGTTGGCATTGCAGCTATTGTACCACTGGCACAGGGTTGACCCTGAAATGTGCAGCAGGGGTATGGCATTACTGCTGTGTACCTCATAATGGTAATAACAATACCTGATGTTTATAGCGCCTATAGACATGAGCATTTGACAGGATTTGCACATTGTTAGTAATTACAGGGGATTGATAACGTCGTCATCCTGAACCCTCTATTTCGGGTGTGTTTGATCCATGGGCACATAACTGCCATTGGCTACTTGACCTGCACACACAGCACAGGTGGTAGTGGCAACTGTTGTCAATGGTAAATACCACTTGTGGCTATGGCCTGACACTGGAAATTGAGCCCTGGTTCAGTAGCGACAATACCAGTTGTCGTTTTACGTTGTACCCTACCCTCCTGGACTGGCTTTGCCTTTCCAACAGCCTTGGCATGGCAGAGTACCCCCATGCAAAGGTTGTTGGTGTAGTGTTGTGCTGTGCCCCAGGTTTCCCCTACACAGCCCATGCACCTGTGCTGTGCCCCTTTGCCCTTTCCACTACCTGATTATCATGGCTGACATGCATTGTGTAGTAGGTATGTCCCCGCCACTTGCAGTTTACACTTAGGCATTTTTTACCCCCATGCAACTTACCCCGCATCTGTGTTGTTTCCTGGTAGTCTGCGCTGTCCTGTCCTTGAATCCCTGTGACGATCTCCTCAGGGATAACGGTTGCCACCATCTCCTCCATGTGGTCCAGGGCCTCCTGTGGTGCTGGACTCCCACCTCTAGCCTGCAGTGCTGCCTTCCTGTTCCTTGTCATCTTTTCCTTGGTCCTGCCCTTGCAGTCATGCCAGCGTTTCTTGCACTCAGTGACTGTTCTCCGTACTTCTGCCACACTGTTGATCTTATCGACAATTTGTTGCCAAATTGACTCTCTCCTCCCAACTGGCAATTTTGAGACGACAAAAAGTTGATGCTGGTGTTCTGTCACCTCTTTCACCAGTTTTTCCTGCTCCTCTGCACTAAACCGGCACTTCCTTTTCTTCTTCTCCCTCTCCTGGGTCTTGTCTGGGTCCTCCTGGCTGGTTCCTGGTCGGTTGTAGTCTTCCTGGGGTCTCTCATGGCTTCTGGGATCCATTTTGGGGCTCCTTTGCACATTTTGCTGTGTTTGCGACGCTTTTTGACTCTATTGCGGCAAAAAAAAGGCACGTATCCGGTTTGCGATGTCATAAACCGGATAAAAGTCATTTTTGCTGCGTTAACGTTGTTTTTCTTTACGGCGTGGCACAATGGTTAGAGTAAAACAAATAACTCTAACCCGTTGTTTATGCCACGCAGCATCAAAGTATAAATTTTACGCCCGGGTGGCACTAAGAAATGGCGTTAAACTTTTTGACGCAAAACTGCGTCGGTGCAGTTTTGCATCAAAAAGTTTAAATATGGCCCTTGATTCGAATATTATAGTAGAACTGGGCTGGTGAACTTTAATGTCACAATAAGGACTGAGTTAAAAGGCATTCATGTCATACAGAGGACTAGGCTCTAACTTCACATTGTGAGCTGGCATCTGATATCACACTCAGCTCTGATGTCACATAGGGACTAGGGCTCTGTTCTCACATTGAGGACCGTGCTGTACTCTGAAACTGAGAACCAGGCTCCTTGGTTACTCTGAGGACTGTGTGAGATTCTCAGCACAGGATCTTGCACCCCCTTGAATCCTGAATGGACACTATTTTCCTCTTTTTCCTTCTGTGCAATGCTAGCCCCAGGGAATCTGTGAATTCATCTTGAGTTAGGCGGAATGTCATTTGCACAGAGACTTTATGCCACCGTATGCCTTTCCAGGTTAATGTAATTCCCTTCAGAGTGCACAGAAATGTAGTTTATCTTTAAGGTATTTTATTGACCGCACGTTCTTTCTCTCTTTTCACTTCAGATGTGTCTTGTAGATGCATTATGTGTTGAAAAGGGCACTGGTTTTTGCACTTTTTTATTTATGGACTTCTACATAGAGCATTGTTTACCGTAAAAGGTATTTTGGGGCTATCGGAAACTTGAACATCATACCAGACGGAAATACCAAAGAAGATATGTAGTTGAAAATAGACAACCTTTGAGTCTTTTTTCAGAAATCTTGGCAAAGCAGCTTCTGCTTGAATGATCTATTGAAAGAATTTTAAATATGTCCTGTGCTCTGATATGTGTTTCTGCCAGTTCTTACTAGCGTTATGTGGCTTTTGTAGATAGAAACTTCGATGCCTAACACATGCAGACATAAAACCAGTCCATATTTTAGTTAGCAACAAACGCAGCTGTTTGATGATCTCTGTGTGTTATAACATATTCCTGAAAATCTACATCCTTCTGGGTAGCCTGAACACATCTACTGTACTGTTCGGTGCTCCAAGATAGACCAATATGTCAAGATCCAAGCTGGAATGAATGAAAGTGTTGATTGTGAACATTCACAGGGGAAAAAGAAGGGAACATTCTCTCAAGAGACCTAAGATACAAGAAAGAAGATTTAGTCCCTGGGGCTACTTAAGCATCAAGATTGAGTTGGGAATGAAGCAAAAGGGCCAGGTTCCTAACAGCTGGAACATATAAGGGACATTTCCTTTAGGAATTCAGCCACAAGTGTAGGAAGCTGGTTCTGTTTATACCATACCAAAATGAGGTATGGTGTGCACAGAGTCCAGGGGTTCCCCAGAGTCTTAACAGAGCCTAAAATAGATAATACTAATGCCCTCTTTTGTGGTAGTGTGGTCGAGCAATTAGGCTTATCAGAGGGTAGTGCAAAGCATTTGTTGTAAACACACATTCAATAAATGAGGCACACACTCAATGACTAACTCCAGGCCAATTGTTTTTATATAGCACAGAGCGGCACCTACTGGACATCATTGGACCATCAATTGGATGCCCCAAAGCCTGGCAGCTGTGGGTCCAAGGGTACCTTGAGGCGTTAGGAAAATCACTGGATCCAGTTGATGTCAGAGGGAGCCTCTGGATTCAGGCTTCAGGCGTCATTGTGGTGGACAGGAAGGGTCATCCCAAGATAGACTCGAGGTCATAATCACCTGGGGACCTCCTCTGGTCTAGTGGACCACCTGGACTCAGGCCATGGGCACCAGGTGCAGAGTGGACAGCACTCGCAGAGCCGGGCGGTTCTGGAGTCCTTTAGAAGATTTTCTTGTGGACAGTGCTGCTGCCCTCGGGAGTTCTTGGTCCTCTGGTGGTCAGGCAGTTTTCTGGGGGTTTGGAGAGGTTGCTGGTTCTGCAGGATGTGTTGCCTTTTTGGAGCAGGGGTCTCTGAAGCTGCAGACAGGACGCTAGGGCTGGGGCCAAGTCATTTGTCATTTGGAGTTTTTACTGCTAGGGTCGGCATTGCAGTCCTTCTTCTTTCTTCTTTTTTCTGAGGTCACCAGAAATCTGGTGAGTGTGGTTCAGGGGAGCCCCTAAATTCTAGAATTAGGGGTGTTACAGGTGTCATAGGACAGTCCTGAGGATGACTACACCCTTCCGATGTCCACTCCCTTTGGCGACGTGGACACAGTCCTAACCCCATTGGTCCCTACCTTCCGAATCAAGATGGAGGATTCTGCAAGGAGGGAGTCACTTCTGCTCTTGACATCCTAGGGTGGTCCTAGCTGTAGTGGTAACTCTTCCTTGTTTTTCCTTCACCTTCACCCAGAGCTGCCTTTGTTTCTGACCTCAGAGAGCACAAAGGCTCTCACCCCATGGGGTCAGAAACTTGTCTTTTAGTGGCAGGCTGGCATAGACTGGTCAGTCCTCCACTAAAGGGTTGGATGCAATTCAAGGGGCATCTCTAAGATGCCCTCTGTGTGCACTTTACAATAAATACAACATTGGCATCAGTGTGGATTTATTGTGCTGAGATGCTTAACACCAAATTTCCCAGACTGCAGTGAAGCCATCATGGAGCTGTGGAGTTCGTAATGACAGACTCCCAGCCAATGTACTCAGTATGGCCACACTGCACTTACAAGGTCTAAGAAGGGACTTAGACACTGTAGGGGCATATTGCTCATGCAGGTATGCCCTTACCTTTGGTATAGTGCACCCTGCCCTAGGGCTGTAAGACCTGCTAGCAGGGTGACTTACTTATGTCACAGGCAGTGGTTTATGGGCATGGCACCCTGAGAATGATGCCATGTCGACTTTACCTTTTTCTCTCCACCAGCACACACAAGCTGCAGTGGCAGTGTCTGTGTGTTTGGTGAGGGGTCCTTTGGGGTGACACAATACATGTTGCAGCCCTTTGGGGCCCTCCCTGGTCACAGAGCCCTTGGCACCACTGGAACCTTTTACAAGGGACTTAGCTGTGTGCCAGGGTGTGCCAATTGTGGAAACAATTGTAAAGTTCTGAGGAAAGAACACTGGTGCTGGAGCCTGGTTTGAAGGATCCCAGCACACTCTCAGTCAAGTCAGCATAAATATCAGGCAAAAGGTGGGGGGTAAGCATGACAAAAAGGGGAGCTTTCCTACTCAACCCCCTCCCAAACGAAAGATGATGAGACCAACCTTTCCCAAGAGAGTCTTCAATGTCTGAGTGGAAAAACCTGGAAAGGTCATCTACATTGGCATGGGCAGTCCCACGTCTATGTTCAACTGTAAAGTCCATTCCCTTAAGGGAGATGGCCCACCTCTAAGTTGAGAATTTTCACCTTTCATTTGCATTAGCTGTAGGAGGCTGGCCCTCTATGTAGTGTGCAAAGCTAGGCACACTGTACAGAGGGTCCAGGCAACCACAAGTTGGTTTCCAGAGGTAATAATCAGATCACCATCCAATTTTTGAGGTAGCTGGTTGAGCAGTTAGGCTAATTCAGAAGATGTGCTAAGCATTTGTTGTACTCACAGTATCAATCTTGCACCACACACAATGAATAACCTGAGAACAGAATTTATAAAAATACTTCAGATTTTTATATAATTTTTTTAATGTAAATGGTTAAGATACGTTAACTACTTTTTGAGTTATGATTTTCCAAAGTTTTAATAAAGTTAGTCTTTCTGAGCATAATTACGCACCATAGGAATCAATGGAAGGCCACCTGTAAGAATGCATATGAAATCACACAGTTGAATTACCAGTCTCTTCTTTTGCAGGATGGTCGATGAGGGTGGTGGGCACACTGTGCCAGCTGGAGCGCCTCGGGCTGCTCCCAGTTCCGGTGGGAGCAGAGCTGGAAAGTCTCTTGGCACAGGGCCACTTGGAGGGGCCACCTGGAAAAGGAGGTGGTTTGCAGATTTAAAGGTGGGGCCTCAGGGTCCCCTTGGGCTGTTGAGATTGCAAGGGTTTAGGGGCCCATGGTGCACAGCTGGTTCCGTGATGCAAGGTTCAGGATGGCCGGATACAGGGCGAGTTGGAGGTCTTGCAGGCTGTGCATACTGGAGCCCTTTGGGCCCCTTTGGAGCTGGAGGTGTCTTCTTCTGGGGGCCTTGAAGGATGACAAGGGCACTCTGGTGGGAGGTTCAGGGTGTTCCAGAAGTCCCTACACTGGGCTTCCTCCTTGTCCAGTTGCAGCTCTGGAAAAGCTGTTTTTGCTGTAGTCTGATGTGCACTGACCAGTACCTGGGGTATTGGCACAACTCGGCCACTGGATTGTGTAGTGCCACCAAAGCTGGCACACTTGTAGGCCCAATCAGGGCTGTCTTTGATGTGTCATTGGGTTTGGCTGCAACTTCTGGTTGCGGCGATATTGGCCAGACTTTGAAGTGACCCTCGCCGGATATTGGCCTGACGTTGAAATGACCCTCGCCGGTCTGATTTCTTGGTCTAGGGGATGCCACTAAATACTGAATTCAGTGGGCATTTTAGGGGGAACCTGGTAGTGTCCAATGGGACACTTACCCTTGGGTGGCTACACCCACTACAGTGACCACTTCCTGTGGGAAGGGTTACTACCCTAAACCTCATTGGCTATTTTCCTGCCATTCAACATGGAGGAAAATGAAATGCACGGTACACTTTGCCTGCAAGCCCTAGACAAAAGGGGGAGCTTTCCTAAATAACCCCCTCCCAAACGAAAGAAGATGAGACCAACCTTTCCCAAGAGAGTCTTCAATGTCTTGTCTGAGTGGAAAAACCTGGAAAGGTCATCTACATTGGCATGGACAGTCCCACGTCTATGTTCGACTGTTGAAGTGACCCTCGCCGGTTTGCTGGGTCTTGCTGGTGTTTCCTGGTTCTTGAGTGGTGCCTTTACTCAGGAGGGAGATCTTGGGCTACTTGTGAAGCCTGGAGATCCTCTGGGTCTTTTGAGGTCGGCCCAGTGGTCAGCTTCTCCCCAGTGGTGATTGTCGGGACTCTGGTGCAGCAAGCAGAGGTCTTGGAGCCTCTTCTGGTGCAGCAGGTCCTCTGTTGTCGTGCTGTCGGGTTCTTTGGTGCTGTCTTCTTTTCTTCCTGATGAATCTGATTTCTTGGTCTAGGGGATGCCACTAAATACTGAATTCAGTGGGCGTTTTAGGGGGAACCTGGTAGTGTCCAATGGGACACTTACCCTTGGGTGGCTACACCCACTACAGTGACCACTTCCTGTGGGAAGGGTTACTACCCTAAACCTCATTGGCTATTTTCCTGCCATCCAACATGGAGGAAAATGAAATGCAGGGTACACTTTGACTGCAAGCCCTGGGGGTGGTGCAGGCTCAGTGAGACCCCTCCTCCTACCCTTTGTGTGGTTTCCCGCCATTGTTCCCACCAACAGTGGGGGTTGACAAAGGGGGAAGCCATCTTCTGCTAGCAGCAGGCCTGGGGGCTCGAGTTTCAAGGGCAGTAGCCCTTTAAACCTCACCGCCTGGGGAATGTGCATTCCTGAGGGAGGGGGTGGCTCCTCCACCCAGGAAGGGCATTGTCTTACAAATCAGAGAGACAGGGCTCTCCCCCAATGTTTGTATCTTGGCTGTCTGGAGGTGGCATGCTGGATGGAACCAGTTAGAAACCATGCCAGTTAGGTTAGCTTTTGCAGGGGCAGTTCTAAGGTGACTCCTGGGTACATTTAGGGATAAATCCAATACTGGTGCCAGTTTGGATTTATCATTCTGAGTTATGTGATAGCAAACAACCCACGGTGCAGAGTGGCCATTTTGTATCTGGGGAACTCGTGTTTGACTAGTGTCCAGCACAAGCATGTAAAATGGCTGCTCTGTTCACTCACTATGCCCCAGGTTTGGCAAGGACACTGTGGGAGCACATTGCTCATACAGCTATGCCCTCACATGTAGTATGGTGCACCCTGCCTTAGGGCTGAAAGACCTGCCAGAGGGGTGACTTACCCATAACATATGCAGTGTGGGGTGGACGGGAACATAGGGAGTGTGCCTTGTCGAATTTGTCTTTTTAGGTTTGCCCCAGGAACACTCAGCCTGTGAAGGCAGTGCTGGGTGCATCTGGATGGAGGGCCATGGAGAGTGGCACAATCAGTGCTGCTGCCCTCCGGGGCGGCCTACCCCCTAATATCCCATGCCCTGGGTACAGGTGTGCCCATTTACTAGGGACTTACAGTGTTATTTAAGAGTGTATAAAACTGTGCCGAGCATCACAACAGATTTAGGGAAAGAGCTCTGGCCCAGGGAACATGGTTAGCAGGGGCCCTGGGCACTACAACTTCTAGGACACATCAACATCTGGCAAAAAGTAGGGGGCTAACCATGCAAAAAGAGGCATCCTCTCACATTAGCCGTCTGAGATGTCTGTGGTCAATTTGAACAATGAAATGAGTACCACACAAGTATGGTCTCAAATTTTTCTGGGACCAAACCACAGCAAAGGCCTCCCTCTCAATGGCACTCCAATGCTGTTCCCCGGGGGAGTAAGCTCCTGCTAATGAAAGCAACAAGTTGGTCATGGCCATCATCATTGGTTTGGGACAGGACCGCTCCTATCCCATGTTCAGATGCATCTGTTTGCACAATGAACTGCATAGAGTAGCCTGGAGCTTTGAGAACTGGTGCTGAGCACATTGCCTCCTTCGGGGTGTCAAAGGCCTTTTGACAGTCAAGAGTCCGGCTTACCTTTTTGGGCATCTTTTTTTAAGTCAGTTCTGTGAGGGGAGTCACAATGGATCCATACCCCTTCACAAACCTCCTATATTAACCAGTCAAGCCAAGGAATGCCCTGGCGTGATCTCTGGGTTTTTGGAGCTTCCCAGTCTAGAATTGTCTGGACTGGGAAGCTCTTGGCCTTCACCTATAAGATGACCCAAGTATACAACAGTGCCCTGCCCTATCTGACTTATAGATGACTTGATAATGAGGCCTGCTGAGTGCAGGGCCTGCAAAACCCTCTCTAGGTGGACCAGGTGATCCTTCCAGGTGGGGCTAAAGACAGCAATATCATCAAGATATGCTGCACTGAAAGTCTCCAAGCCAGAAAGGACTTGATTCACCAACCTTTGGAAGGTGGCAGGGGCATTCTTCAGGGTACCTGGTAGCATGATCCACTGCTACCAGTGTGTCCTAATTTCCTGAGACTGTGGGTGGGCCAAGTGGACTCACAATGTCCATACCAACCATTTCAAAGGAGACCCCCACCACAGGAAGTGGAATTATGAGGGCCTTTGGGTGACCACATGCCTTACCACTGGCTTGGCAGGTGACACATGAGCTACAAAACTCCTTTACCTTTTAGGACATATTGGGCCAGTAGAAATGGCTGACAGGCCTGTGCCTAGTTTTTGTCTGGCTCAGATACACAGCTAGGGGGATGTCATGGGCTATAGTGAGGATGGTTTCTCTAAACTGCTGAGACACTATCACTCTCCTAGTTGCACCAGGTTTGGTGACTCTGGCCTCAGTGTATAGGGGTATCTCCTCCCAATAGACCCTGTGGGAACCATTGGCGTCTCTCATTTCCTGTGCAGCTGCTTGCTGCCTCAGGCCTTCAAGAGTGGGACAGGTTCTATATCCCTGGCAGAGCTGGCCCATTGATGGTCCCCATGGGCCCAAGAGCTCTACCTTATAAGGATCTAGCTCCATGCAGTCAAGTCAAAGGTACTAAGAAATTTTGCAGCACCTAATTTATCTATCAGCACATCAGCCGTTGGAATAGGGTGAGCATCTTAGTGACAGAGTTGAGACCCCTGTAATCCACACAAAACCTCAATTCTTTCTTACCACCCTGGGGATGAGGTTTGAAGACTAAGACTACTGGGCTAGCCTAGGGACCATCAGAGGGTTCAATAACCACTAAATCCAGCATCTTGTGTACCTCCACTTTGATGATTTCCTTGACTTGGTCAGACTGCTGATAGATCTTGGTGTGGACAGGCAAGCTGCCTCCTGTGTCCACATCATGTGTACACAGGTGTGTCTGCCCAAGGGTCAGGGAGAAGAGCCCTGCAAACTGCTATAGGACATGCCCGCAGTCAGCCCGCTATTGGGCAGTGAGGTTATCTGAATAGACAACTCCATCAACTGACCCATCTTGAGGGTTGTGAGAGAGGAGGTAAGGGAGAGGTCCACTCTCTGCTTCATGCTCCTCATCAGTAACAATCAGCATGGTTACATCAGCCCTGTCACAGAAATGTTTGAGGCATTTCACGTGGCTCACTCTCTTGGGTGTCCTGCAAGTGCCTAGGTCCACCAAGTAGGTGACCTAACTTTTCTTTTCTAGGACAGGGTAAGGGCCTCTCCACTTGTCCTGAAGTACCCTGAGAGCCACAGGCTCCGGAATGTATACCTTCTGTCCTGGTTTGAATTCTACCAGTGCAGCCTTTTGGTCATACCACTGCTTTTGAAGCTGTTGGCTGGCCTCAAGATTTTTGGATGCTTTTTCCATGTACTCTGCCATCCTTGAGTAGAGGCCAAGTACATAGTCCACCACATAGAGCTTAGGCTCATATAGAGGTCTCTTCCAACCCTCCTTCACAAGTGCAAGTGGTCCCCTAACAGGGTGACCAAACAGAAGTTCAAAGGGGAAAAACCCTATTCCCTTGTGAGGTACCTCTCTGTAGGCGAAAAGACAGCATAGCAGGAGTACATCCCATCTCCTTTTTAGGTTTTCAGGGAGCCCCATGATCATGCCCTTAAATGTCTTCTTGAACCTTTCAACAAGTCCATTGGTTTGTGGATGGTATGGTGTGGCCTAGAAGGCTTTCCACAGGGTTCACAAAAGAGACCACTACCTGTTCGGGGCAGTACCCCCTCACCATTCCAAAGCCACCATGGGATGGACCTTAGTCACATTGTCAGCACTGGTGACTGGATAAGTTTACCCAACCAGATACTGTCCTGGGGCAAACCAGTTTTTCTGTCACCATGGTGACATGGGAACCTGTATCCCTTAGGGCTTCTGCTTTTGTCCCATTAATCCCATTAATCAAGGGGTGCTGTCTGTATTTGTTCATATTAGGGGGGCAGACAGCAAGAGTGGCAACATCTACCCCACCCTCAGAGACTAAAGTAGCTTCAGTGTGAACCTTGATTTGCTCTGGTACACTGTTGATCCCACCTGGAGACTGGCTATACCAGTTATAGCTGGAGAAGTACTAGGGGAATTCTTTTTGGGACTGGTCTCCAGTTTGGTGTCCGTTCTGTTTACAGTTAAAACACCAGGCCTATTTGTGATCAAAGATTTTACCCATGTACCCATGTGAAGACCGTGAAGAGGCTTGGGGCCACCCTCCTTCTCAGGTTTTTGGGGGGCATAAGGAGACTCTTTACTTTTATCGCTAGGTGTCTCACCGCCCTTCCCCTGGGGAGGCTTTGTAACCCCTTTCTTTTACTCACCCCCAGTAGAAGTCTTGGTTACCCTAGTCTTGACCCAGTGGTCTGCCTTCTTTCCCAGCTCTTGGGGAGAAATTGGACGTAGGTCTTCTAGATATTGATGCAACCTGTCATTGAAGCAATTACTTAAAAGATGTTCTTTCATAGACAGATTATAAAGCCCATCATAGTCATGCACTCCACTGCCAATTATTCAACCATCTAGTGTTTTCACTGAGTAGTCTACAAAATCAACCCAGGACTGGCTCAAGGTTTTGTGAGCCCCCATGAACCTAATTCTATACCCCTCAGTGGTGATTCCAAAGTCCTCAATCAGGGTCGCCTTCATGTGGTCATAGAATTCAGCATCTGCACCAGTGAGTGTGAGGAACCTATCCCATACTTAACAGTGAACAGTTTCCAAAGGAGTGCTCCCCAGTGAGATCGCTTCAACTTTCTGGTTCCACAGGCCCTCTCAAAGGATGTGAACCACTTGTTGAAATCATCACATTCCTCATACTTGGGGACAATACCTTTGGGGATTTTGGGGTTCCAGAGTGCTCTCTGTCCCTAAAGCTGCTGCCACCATTAATGGGCGCTAAGCCTATTTCTGATCATTCCAACTCCATAGCCAAGAGCTGTCTCTCCAAGGCTAATCTTTTGCTCATCCTTGCTAAAAGGAGGTCCTCTCCATTGAGGCTACCCTCAATGTTCCCAGAGGAACTGGACTCCCACGTGGGAGACCCTGATTCTGTGAGCATCATCCTTGGAGTCAGGGGCAACTGGACCCTGTTCTCCCTGGTTAGGTTAGGAGGGGGGCAATTGATCTTCATGATCCCTAACTTCATCCCCATCTGAGGGGGAGATATTTCTCCTCAGTAAGGTGTTCCTTTGTATACTCTGCCAAGAGCTCTTGGAGCTTCACCTTGGTAGGTCTTGGACTGGATTTGATGTGTTTCCATCTGCAGAGGGACCTTAACTCTCTCATCCCAAGATGGAGGTAAGGGGTGAGATTGAGCTCCACAACCATGTCCTCTGAGCTGTTCATTTTGTTACTAAAGTTGGGGATTACTTTTAGGAACTAAACTACTTCTATATACTTACCCCTAAGTATGGTAACTTTTAAATCTAAAAAAAGAATTGCTAGAGGGGACTTAAACAAGGCCCTAGCAGGACTTTTAAACAATTAGAAAAAAATGTCAATTCAAAAATCATTTGGAACTTAGTTGTGTGATCAGATATTGGCTAAGTAGTCCAGCAAATGCAAAGTTGTAGACCCACCCGCTGATCCACTAATGTAGGAAGCTGGCTCTGTATACACTATACCAAAATTAGGTATGGTGTGCACAGAGTCCAGTGGTTCCCCAGAGGCTTAACAGAGGCTAAAGTAGATAATACTTGTGCTCTCTTTTGTGGTAGTGTGGACGTGCAGTTAGGCTTAACTGAGGGTAGTGCAAAGCATTGGTTGTACACACACAGTCAATAATGTCAAAAGTGGGAAGTGGAATTTTTCATAGGAGTCAATAGAGTCCTAGGGGGAGAAAAGTGTTAAGACTGAAAGCAGGTAAGTACGTGACTTATGAATCAGGCCCTCGGAGAATGGAGTGTCCACTGGCCCAAAAATACATCACCAGAAACACAGTGCCGGCTGGGTGCAGATGTCAAAGTTGATGTAGGGTTTGCAATGGAATCCTATGCGGACTGGGGAGGCTTAGTTGAAAAGAGCTTGCAGGTAAGTACCTGCGGTTTCAGGACACAGGCCTGGGGGATTTAGGTCAGCACTGGAGCGGTCAGAGGACAGCACCAAACACACACCTTCAGTGCCAGAGAGGCGGCTGGGTGCATGATGCAAACACAGCTTCGGGCGCCCAATGCTTCTCTACGAAGGAACCCTGGGGCCCATAGAGAGGCTGAAGACTGGGTCGAGGAGGCAGTTCCAGGAAATCAAAGACTGTACAGGAAGGAGAGGCACCCGCTGTATGTCATTGGACCATCTATCAGATTCCCCAAGGCCAGGTGGCTGTATGTGCAGGGGTACCTTGAGGCGTCGGATATCTTCACAGGATCCGGTCGCAGTCAGGGGGAGCCTCTGGATTCAGGCTGCAGGCATCATTGTGGTGGCCAGTAGGGGAAACCCAGGATGGACTCAAGGTTGGTATCACCTGGGGACCTCCTCTGGTCTGGTGGACCCCCTGGACTCGGGCTGAGGGTATCAGGTGCAGAGTGAACAGGATTCGAAATTTGGAGCGGTTCTGGAGTCCTTCTGAAAAAATTCTTGTGGACAGTTCTGCTGTCCTCTAGAGTTCTTGGTCCTCTGGTGTGCAAGCAGTCCTCTGGTGGTTTGGAGAGATCACTGGTCCTGCAGGATGCATCACCTTTTTGGAGCAGGGGTCTCTGAAGCTGTAGACAGGACAGTAGGGCTGGGGCCAAGTCAGTTGCCCTCTGGAGTCTTCACTGCTGGGGTCAGCTAAGGAGTCATTCTTCTTTCTTCTGAGGTCACCATGAATCTGGTGAGTGAGGTTCAAGGGAGCACCTAAATACTAGATTTAGGGGTGTTACAGGGCTCAGGGGGCAGGAACAATGGCTACTGTCCCTGAGGGTAACTACGCTCTTTCGGTGCCCACTCCCTTTGGGGAGGGGGACACAGTCCTAATACTATTGGTCCCTACCCTTCAAAACAAGATAGAGGATTCTGCAAGGAGGGAGTTAATTCAGCTCTGGACATCTGAGGGGTGATCCTAACCGTAGTGGTCACTCCTCCTTGTT
Organism: Pleurodeles waltl; assembly: GCF_031143425.1. Lineage (NCBI taxonomy): Eukaryota > Metazoa > Chordata > Amphibia > Caudata > Salamandridae > Pleurodeles > Pleurodeles waltl. The sequence continues at coordinate 1,203,872,777 of NC_090444.1, forward strand.
TTCCTAGTTTTCCCGCCGAACCTGCCCCCAAAAGTGGGGCCTAGTCTGGGGGTCAGGCAACTCCACTAGCTGGAATGCCTTGGGGCACTGCAACAGGAAAGCCTGAGCCTTTGAGGCTCACTGGCAAGTGTTACAGTTCCTGCATGGGCGAGGTGTGAAGCACCTCCACCCAGAGCAGGCTTTGTTTCCGACCTCCGAGAGCACAAAGGCTCTCACCCATGGGGTCAGAAACTTGTCTGTTCATGGTAGGATGGCACAGACTGGTCGGTCCTGCACTAGAAATTTGGATACAATTCAGGGGGCATCTCTAAGATGCCCTCTTTGTATTTTAAAATAAGTCCAACACTGGCATCAGTGTGGGTTTTTTGTGTTGAGAAGTTTGATAGCACATTTCCAGGACTTCAGTGAAGCATCATGGAGCTGTGGAGTTCGTAATGACAGACTCCCAGCCAGTGTCCTCAGCATTGCCACATTGCACTTACAATGTATAATAATGGACCTATACACTGTAGGGGCATATTGCTCATGCAGCTATGCCCTCATCTGTGGCATAGTGCACCCTGCCTTAGGGCTATAAGGCCTGCTAGAGGGATTACTTACCTATGTCACAGGCAGTGGTTTCTGGGCATTGCACCCTGAGAGGAATGCCATGTTGAGTTTACCTTTTTCTCCCTACCAGCAAACACAAGCTGCAGTGGCAGTGTGCATGTGTTTGGCGAGGGGTCCCTTAGGGTTGCACAATACATACTGCAGACCTCGGGGTCCCTTCCTGGTCACAGAGCCCTTGGTACCACTGTTACCTTTGACAGGGTTTTAGCTGTGTGCCAGGGGTGTGCCGATTGTGGAAAAAATGGTACAGT